>NC_090866.1:2550000-3267500 GCF_024217435.2 Syngnathus scovelli | reverse complement strand
CGGCCTGCGCGAGTGCACCGGCCGCTGGAAGTCGAATGAGGTTCCGCGATCTCATCCGCGGTGCTTACAAACAGCCGATCCGCTCGTCTTGGAGCTATTTCCGGCTACCCGGCGCGCGCTCACGGCCTCCCGGTGGTCCCGGTCCCCTCCGCGAACCGTTAAAAAATGTCAAGTGAGCCTACCTTAAGAGAGTTAGAGTTACTCCCGCCGTTCGGCCGCTTAAAGTGCCACGGGAGGTGTAGCAACGCGAGAGTGTGCGCTAAGTGCGAGAGGTGGTGTTTTTACTCGCCGCGTCCGACAGAGCGAGGCAATCCCCCGCCACGGTGGCACCGTCAGCTTCCGAGCGTCTCCCCGAGCGCTCGGAAGTCCGTGCGGGGGGAAGATGAGAGCCGTGCGAGGTACCAGGTGGAGCCGGACGGTCACCGGCGCCGCTCGCCGTGCGCGCTGGCCGCCGGAAGTTGAATGCGGCCCCGCGATCTCATCCGCGGTGCTTGTAAAGTGCCAGCCGCTGGGCCGGGGCTATTTTCGGCCACTTGGCGCATGCGCAGGGCCTTTCGGCGGTGCCGGGCGGCGTGCGCGAGTGCACCGGCCGCTGGAAGTCGAATGAGGTTCCGCGATCTCATCCGCGGTGCTTACAAACAGCCGATCCGCTCGTCTTGGAGCTATTTCCGGCTACCCGGCGCGCGCTCACGGCCTCCCGGTGGTCCCGGTCCCCTCCGCGAACCGTTAAAAAATGTCAAGTGAGCCTACCTTAAGAGAGTTAGAGTTACTCCCGCCGTTCGGCCGCTTAAAGTGCCACGGGAGGTGTAGCAACGCGAGAGTGTGCGCTAAGTGCGAGAGGTGGTGTTTTTACTCGCCGCGTCCGACAGAGCGAGGCAATCCCCCGCCACGGTGGCACCGTCAGCTTCCGAGCGTCTCCCCGAGCGCTCGGAAGTCGGTGCGGGGGGAAGATGAGAGCCGTGCGAGGTACCAGGTGGAGCCGGACGGTCACCGGCGCCGCTCGCCGTGCGCGCTGGCCGCCGGAAGTCGAATGCGTCCCCGCGATCTCATCCGCGGTGCTTGTAAAGTACCAGCCGCTGGGCCGGGGCTATTTTCGGCCACTTGGTGCATGCGCAGGGCCTTTCGGCGGTGCCGGGCGGCGTGCGCGAGTGCACCGGCCGCTGGAAGTCGAATGCGGCCCCGCAATCTCATCCGCGGTGCTTGTAAAGTGCCGAACCGCTGGGCCGGGGCCATTTTGGGCCACTTGGCGCATGCGCACGGCCTTTCGGCGGTGCCGGGCGGCGTGCGCGAGTGCACCGGCCGCTGGAAGTCGAATGAGGCTCCGCGATCTCATCCGCGGTGCTTACAAACAGCCGATCCGCTTGTCTTGGAGCTATTTCCGGCTACCCGGCGCGCGCTCACGGCCTACCGGTGGTCCCGGTCGCCTCCGCGAACCGTTAAAAAAATGTCAAGTGAGCCTCCCTTAAGAGAGTTAGAGTTACTCCCGCCGTTCGGCCGCTTAAAGTGTCACGGGAGGCGTAGCAACGCGAGAGTGTGCGCTAAGTGCGAGAGGTGGTGTTTTTACTCGCCGCGTCCGCCAGAGCGGGGCAATTTCCCGCCACGGCGGCACCGGCAGCTGCCGAGCGTCTCCCCGAGCGCTCGGAAGTCACTGCGGAGGGAAGATGAGAGCCGTGCGAGGTACCAGGTGGAGACGGACGGTCACCGGCGCCGCTCGCTGTGCGCGCCGGCCGCCGGAAGTCGAATGCGGCCCCGCGATCTCATCCGCGGTGCTTGTAAAGTGCCGAACACCTGGGCCGGGGCCGTTTTCGGCCACTTGGCGCATGCGCACGGCCTTTCGGCGGTGCCGGGCGGCGTGCACGAGTGCACCGGCCGCTGGAAATCGAATGCAGCCCCGCAATCTCATCCGCGGTGCTTGAGAAGTGCCGAACCGTTGGGCCGGGGCTATTTTCGGCCACTTGGCGCATGCGCACGGCCTTTCGGCGGTGCCGGGCGGCGTGCGCGAGTGCACCGGCCGCTGGAAGTCGAATGCGGCCCCGCGATCTCATCCGCGGTGCTTGTAAAGTGCCGAACCGCTGGGCCGGGGCTATTTTCGGCCACTTGGCGCATGCGCACGGCCTTTCGGCAGTGCCGGGCGGCGTGCGCGAGTGCACCGGCCGCTGGAAGTCGAATGTGGCCCCGCGATCTCATCCGCGGTGCTTGTAAAGTGCCGAACCGCTGGGCCGGGTCTATTTTCGGGCACTTGGCACATGCGCACGGCCTTTCGGCGGTGCCGGGCGGCGTGAGCGAGTGCACCGGCCGCTGGAAGTCGAATGCGGCCCCGCGATCTCATCCGCGGTGCTTGTAAAGTGCCAAACCGCTGGGCCGGGGCCATTTTCGGCCACTTGGCGCATGCGCACGGCCTTTCGGCGGTGCCGGGCGGCGTGCGCGAGTGCACCGGCCGCTGGAAGTCGAATGCGGCCCCGCGATCTCATCCGCGGTGCTTGTAAATTGCCGAACACCTGGGCCGGGGCCGTTTTCGGCCACTTGGCGCATGCGCACGGCCTTTCGGCGGTGCCGGGCGGCGTGCACGAGTGCACCGGCCGCTGGAAATCGAATGCAGCCCCGCAATCTCATCCGCGGTGCTTGAGAAGTGCCGAACCGTTGGGCCGGGGCTATTTTCGGCCACTTGGCGCATGTGCACGGCCTTTCGGCGGTGCCGGGCGGCGTGCGCGAGTGCACCGGCCGCTGGAAGTCGAATGCGGCCCCGCGATCTCATCCGCGGTGCTTGTAAAGTGCCGAACTGCTGAGCCGGGGCTATTTTCGGCCACTTGGCGCATGCGCACGGCCTTTCGGCGGTGCCGGGCGGCGTGCGCGAGTGCACCGGCCGCTGGAAGTCGAATGCGGCCCCACGATCTCATCCGCGGTGCTTGTAAAGTGCCGAACCGCTGGGCCGGGGCTATTTTCGGCCACTTGGCACATGCGCACGGCCTTTCGGCGGTGCCGGGCGGCGTGCGCGAGTGCACCGGCCGCTGGAAGTCGAATGTGGCCCCGCGATCTGATCCGCGGTGCTTGTAAAGTGCCGAACCGCTGGGCCAGATGTTCCGGAGACAAAAGATCAGGAAGGCACCGGGCCCAGACGGCGTGTCACCTTCCTGCTTGAAAGTCTGCGCTGAGCAGCTGGCGCCCACCTTTGCACGGATTTTCAACCGTTCCCTGGAGCTGTGTGAGGTGCCCTCGTGCTTCAAGAGCTCCACCATCGTTCCAGTGGCCTAGAAGCCCGCCATCACAGGTCTGAATGACTATAGACCTGTTGCACTGACATCTGTGGTCATGAAATCTTTCGAGAGGTTAGACCTGAACCACCTGAAGGATGTCACGGGCCCCCTGCTGGACCCCCTCCAGTTTGCCTACCGGGCAAACAGGTCGGTGCATGATGCGGTCAACATGGGACTGCACTACATCCTGCAACACCTGGACACCCCAGGAAAGTACGCCAGGATCCTGTTTGTGGACTTCAGCTCGGCGCTCAACACCATCGCTCCTGACATCGTCCAACAGAAGCTCATCCAGCTTGCGGTGCCTGCCTCCACCTGTCAGTGGATCACCAGCTTCCTGACCAACAGGAGACAGCGTGTGAGGCTGGGGAGCATCACATCTGACACCCTGACCACCAACACTGGAGCCCCTCAGGGATGCGTCCTCTCCCCACTGCTCTTCTCCCTCTACACCAACGATTTCTCCGCAAGTGACTCTTCCGTGAAGCTCCTGAAGTATGCAGACGACACCACTCTCATCGGACTGATCCAGAACGGTGATGAGTGCGTACTGACAGGAGGTGGAGCGGCTGGTCCACTGGTGCAGCCAAAACCACCTGGACCTGAACCCGCTCAAGACCGTGGAGATGACAGTGGACTTCAGGCGAGGCCCTTCACCACTTTCACCCCTCACTATCCGCAGTAATACTATTCTCTCATCAGACACCTTCAAGTTCCTGGGAACCACAATCTCTCGGGACCTGAAATGGACCGGCCACATAGACTCTGTCCGGAAGAAGGCCCAGCAGAGGCTGTACTTCCTGAGACAGCTCAAGAAGTTCAACCTGCCACGGGAGCTGCTGAAGACCTTCTACACTGCCATCATCCAGTCTGTCCTCTGCACCTCCATCACTGTCTGGTTTGGATCGGCCTCTAAACAAGACAAGCACAGACTGCAACGGACAATAAGGACTGCAGAAAAGATAATTGGAATCAACCTCCCATCTATCCAAGACTTGTACCTGTCCAGGACCAGGAAACGTGCAAGTAACATCTCAACAGACCCTTCGCACCCAGGTTGCAGCCTGTTTGAACTACTCCCCTCCGGACGCCGTTATAGAGCTCTGTACACTAAAACCAGCAGACACAGAGACAGCTTCTTCCCCCAGGCTGTCGCTCTGATGAACTCACACCACTCTTAGAGTCTCAGAGTCATTACTGTGCAATAACATCCCGCTTGCCACACCTTTTTTGTCTACACTGTTTGTACTATGTGTCTTCTCTGCATCCATTGCAGCCTGGTCATCCTAGAAGAGGGACCCTCCAATCTGTGGTCTCTTCTCAAGGTTTCTCATTTCCACTAGCTGGAGTTTTGAGTTTTTCCTTGCCCTCTTGGGAGTTTAAGATCAGGGGGTGTTTGAGAATATCTTTCGTTCTTCACATGTCCTGAGTGTTGTTGTTACTCACCTAAATGTTGAACAGAGGCTGTGATTTACCGAAGTCAAATTCCTTGTTTGGCACGCTCAAACATGGCGAATAAAAAACTCTTGAATCTCTTGAATCTTGAATCTTGAATTTTCGGCCACTTGGCGCATGCGCACGGCCTTTCGGCGGTGGCGGGCGGCGTGCGCGAGTGCACCGGCCGCTAGAAGTCAAATGCGGCCCCGCGATCTCATCCGCGGTGCTTGTAAAGTGCCGAACCGCTGGGCCGGGGCTATTTTCGGCCACTTGGCGCATGCGCACGGCCTTTCGGCGGTGCCAGGCGGCGTGCCTAAGTGCACCGGCCGCTGGAAGTCGAATGCGGCCCCGCGATCTCATCCGCGGTGCTTGTAAAGTGCCGAACTGCTGGGCCGGGGCTATTTTCGGCCACTTGGCGCATGCGCACGGCCTTTCGGCGGTGCCGGGCGGCGTGCGCGAGTGCACCGGCCGCTGGAAGTCGAATGCGGCCCCGCGATCTAATCCGCGGTGCTTGTAAAGTGCCGAACCGCTGGGCCGGGGCCATTTTCGGCCACTTGGCGCATGCGCACGGCCTTTCGGCGGTGCCGGGCGGCGTGCGCGAACCGTTAAAAAAATGTCAAGTGAGCCTACCTTAAGAGAGTTAGAGTTACTCCCGTCGTTCGGCCGCTTAAAGTGCCACGGGAGGCATAGCAACGCGAGAGTGTGCGCTAAGTGCGAGAGGTGGTGTTTTTACTCGCCGCGTCCGCCAGAGCGAGGCAATTCCCCGCCACGGCGGCACCGGCAGGATCCGAGCGTCTCCCCGAGCGCTCGGAAATCCGTGCGGGGGGAAGATGAGAGCCGTGCGAGGTACCAGGTGGAGCCGGACGGTCACCGGCGCCGCTCGCCGTGCGCGCTGGCCACCCACCGGAAGTCGAATGCGGCCCCGCGATCTCATCCGCGGTGCTTGTAAAGTGCCGAACCGCTGGGCCGGGGCTATTTTCGGCCACTTGATGCATGCGCACGCCGTTTCGGCGGTGCCGGGCGGCGTGCGCGAGTGCACCGGCCGCTGGAAGTCGAATGCGGCCCCGCAATCTCATCCGCGGTCCTTGAGAAGTGCCGAACCGTTGGGCCGGGGCTATTTTCGGCCACTTGGCGCATGCGCACGGCCTTTCGGCGGTGCCGGGCGGCGTGCGCGAGTGCACCGGCCGCTGGAAGTCGAATGCGGCCCCGCGATCACATCCGCAGTGCTTGTAAAGTGCCGAATCGTTGGGCCGGGGACATTTTCGGCCACTTGGCGCATGCGCACGGCCTTTCGGCGGTGCCGGGCGGCGTGTGCGAGTGCACCGGCCGCTGGAAGTCAAATGCGGCCCCGCGATCTCATCCGCGGTGCTTGTAAAGTGCCGAACCGCTGGGCCGGGGCTATTTTCGGCCACTTGGCGCATGCGCACGGCCTTTCGGCGGTGCCGGGCGGCGTGCCTGAGTGCACCGGCTGTGGAAATAAAATGCGGCCCCGCGATCTCATCCGCGGTGCTTGTAAAGTGCCGAACCGCTGGGCCGGGGCCATTTTGGGCCACTTGGCGCATGCGCACGGCCTTTCGGCGGTGCCGGGCGGCGTGCGCGAGTTCACCGGCCGCTGGAAGTCGAATTAGGCTCCGCGATCTCATCCGCGGTGCTTACAAACAGCCGATCCGCTCGTCTTGGAGCTATTTCCGGCTACCCGGCGCGCGCTCACGGCCTCCCGGTTGTCCAGGTGTTGTGCTCGATTTGGTTCCCCCGTGAGATTTTGTTCCCCCTGCCGCGGGAGCGCGCACGCCTTGTTTCGAAAGTGAAAAACCGATGTCGTACGGCGTCGTACGGCGTCAGCACTATGTTGTTTTCAATAAAAACATGAAGAATTCACGTTTGCGTCAGTCAATTTTAATTTTTATAAAGGATTATTCTCATTTGTTGTCTTTCAATTCATCCGCGTTCTGCCATTGAAGCGGGGTGCATTCAAAGACCAGTCGTACAGACGGAACACTCACTCACTTACCAAAAAGTAATATATATATATATATATATATATATATATATATATATATATATATATATATATATATATATATATATATATATATATATATATATATATATATATATATATATAATTACGTGAGCTCTTTGCATAAACCTCGATGCAAAGAAACTCCTCCTTTTGGGTACCGTTACATGTTACAAGTAGTATATATTACAAATGAGACTTTATTTTTAATTGTGATCATCATTCATCCATCCATTTTATTACTCAGGTATTTTCAAAGCAAATTAATATTGTTGCATTTATTAATTTGCTTTAAAGTGACAGCGCAATATAATTAAAAGCTGACACTCTAGCAATGTCAAACGTGTTCATTTAAGAAAAAGCCACACACGTTTTGTGATCAAATCTTTCATAACGAGAATGATTTGAGTGAATTGATTTGAATGAATAATTGAAGAAACTTCAGTTCTGAAGGCTCCTTTTGTCCCAAGCAAAGTGAAAGGTGGTAGGATAAAAATTGTAACAGGAACGCTATAAAAAATGTCAAGCCGTGAATATTTGTGCCCCCCTCCCATTTTGAGAACGGTGAGTCCTGGACATCGACTGGCTTTTTTCCTGTCTTCCTGGGGGTCTGCGCAGGTAGTGTGGCAAATTTGAACAGGTTCCCTCATTCCTAGCCCAAGTTACAGGGGGGGAACATATCCTCACGGGTGCCCCGTGAGGATATGTTACCCCCCCCCCCCCCCTTATTTTGAGAACGGTGAGTCCTAGACTCCAACTGTTTTTTTTTTCTGTCTTCCTGGGGGTCTGCTCAGGCACTTTTTACTATGCCAATCTAACCAGAGTGACGGCAGGAACACAATTCAGAAAATGTGCTCAGCTCCCCGAGAAAATGCGATTTAAGCAATAAAATAAAAAATGCACCTAAAACCTAAACCAAACGCTGCAGATGGTCATTTCTTCATGCGCAGTGGTCAACTAGGCACTCTCTAGCCGCCAAGAGCACTTTTTACTATGCCAACCCAACCAGAGTGACGGGAGGAGCACAATTCAGAAAACGTGCTCAGTTCGTCGAGAAAATGCGATTTAAGCAATAAATTTATAAATACTTATAAAACCCAAACCAAACGTTGCAGGTGGTTATTTTTTCATGCACAGTGGTCAACTCGGCACTCTTTAGCCGCCAAGAGCACTTTTTACTATGCCAACCTAACCAGAGTGACGGGAGGGGCACAATTCAGAAAACGTGCTCAACTCGTCAAGAAAATGCGAATTAGGCTATAAAATTAAAAATGCACCTAAAACCTAAACCAAACGCTGCAAATGGTCATTTATTCATGCGCAGTGGTCAACTCGGCACTCTAAAGCCCCCGAGAGCACTTTTTACTATGCGCACCCAACCAGAGTGACGGGAGGAGCACATTTCAGAAAACGTGCTCAGCTCGTCGAGAAAATGCGATTTAAGCAATAAAATTAAAAATGCACCTAAAACCTAAACCAAACGTTGCAGGTGGTTATTTCTTCATGCGCAGTGGTCAACGCGGCACTCTCTAGCTGCCAAGAGCACTTTTTACTATGCGCACACAACCAGAGTGACGGGAGGAGCACATTTCAGAAAACGTGCTCAGCTCGTCGAGAAAATGCGATTTAAGCAATAAAATTAAAAATGCACCCAAAACCTAAACCAAACGTTGCAAATGGTCATTTCTTCATGCGCAGTGGTCAACGCGGCACTCTCTAGCTGCCAAGAGCACTTTTTACTATGCGCACCCAACCAGAGTGACGGGAGGAGCACATTTCAGAAAACGTGCTCAGCTCGACGAGAAAATGCGATTTAAGCAATAAAATTAAAAAGGCGCCCAAAACCTAAACCAAACGTTGCAGGTGGTTATTTCTTCATGCGCAGTGGTCAACGCGGCACTCTCTGGCTGCCAAGAGCACTTTTTACTATGCGCACCCAACCAGAGTGACGGGAGGAGCACATTTCAGAAAACGTGCTCAGCTCGTCGAGAAAATGCGATTTAAGCAATAAAATTAAAAATGCACCTAAAACCTAAACCAAACGTTGCAGGTGGTTATTTCTTCATGCGCAGTGGTCAACGCGGCACGCTCTAGCTGCCAAGAGCACTTTTTACAATGCGCACCCAACCAGAGTGACGGGAGGAGCACATTTCAGAAAAGTGCTCAGCTCGTCGACAAAATGCGATTCAAGCAATAAAATTAAAAATGCAACTTAAACCTAAACCAAACGTTGCAGGTGGTTATTTCTTCATGCGCAGTGGTCAACGCGGCACTCTCTAGCTGCCAAGAGCACTTTTTACTATGCGCACCCAACCAGAGTGACGGGAGGAGCACATTTCAGAAAACGTGCTTAGCTCGTCGAGAAAATGCGATTTAAGCAATAAAATTCAAAATGCACCTAAAACCTAAACCAAACGTTGCAGGTGGTTATTTCTTCATGCGCAGTGGTCAACGCGGCACTCTCTAGCTGCCAAGAGCACTTTTTACTATGCGCACCCAACCAGAGTGACCGGAGGAGCACATTTCAGAAAACGCGCTCAGCTCGTCGAGAAAATGCGATTTAAGCAATAAAATTAAAAATGCACCCAAAACCTAAACCAAACGTTGCAGGTGGTTATTTCTTCATGCGCAGCGGTCAACGCGGCACTCTCTAGCTGCCAAGAGCACTTTTTACTATGCGCACCCAACCAGAGTGACGGGAGGAGCACATTTCAGAAAACGTGCTCAGCTCGTCGAGAAAATGCGATTTAAGCAATAAAATTAAAAATGCACCTAAAACCTAAACCAAACGTTGCAGGTGGTTATTTCTTCATGCGCAGTGGTCAACGCGGCACTCTCTAGTTGCCAAGAGCACTTTTTACTATGCGCACCCAACCAGAGTGACGGGAGGAGCACATTTCAGAAAACGTACTCAGCTCGTCGAGAAAATGCAATTTAAGCAATAAAATTAAAAATGCACCTAAAACCTAAACCAAACGTTGCAAATGGTCATTTCTTCATGCGCAGTGGTCAACGCGGCACTCTCTAGCTGCCAAGAGCACTTTTTACTATGCGCACCCAACCAGAGTGACGGAAGGAGCACATTTCAGAAAACGTGATCAGCTCGTCGAGAAAATGCGATTTAAGCAATACAATTAAAAATGCACCTAAAACCTAAACCAAACGTTGCAGATGGTCATTTCTTCATGCGCAGTGGTCAACGCGGCACTCTCTACCTGCCAAGAGCACTTGTTACTATGCGCACCCAACCAGAGTGACGGGAGGAGCACATTTCAGAAAACGTGCTCAGCTTGTCCAGAAAATGCGATTTAAGCAATAAAATTAAAAATGCACCTAAAACCTAAACCAAACGTTGCAGGTGGTTATTTCTTCATGGGCAGTGGTCAACGCGGCACTCTACAGCTGCCAAGAGCACTTTTTACTATGCGCACCCAACCAGAGTGACCGGAGGAGCACATTTCAGAAAACGCGCTCAGCTCGTCGAGAAAATGCGATTTAAGGTATAAAATTAAAAATGCACCCAAAACCTAAACCAAACGTTGCAGGTGGTTATTTTTTCATGCGAAGTGGTCAACGCGGCACTCTCTAGCTGCCAAGAGCACTTTTTACTATGCGCACCCAACCAGAGTGACGGGAGGAGCACATTTCAGAAAACGTGCTCAGCTCGTCGAGAAAATGCGATTTAAGCAATAAAATTAAAAATGCACCTAAAACCTAAACCAAACGTTGCAGGTGGTTATTTCTTCATGTGCAGCCGTCAACGCGGCACTCTCTAGCTGCCAAGAGCACTTTTTACTATCCGCACCCAACCAGTGACGGGAGGAGCACATTTCAGAAAACGTGCTCGGCTCGTCGAGAAAATGCGATTTAAGCAATAAAATTAAAAATGCACATAAAACCTAAACCAAACGTTGCGGGTGGTTATTTCTTCATGCGCAGCCGTCAACGCGGCACTCTCTAGCTGCCAAGAGCACTTTTTACTATGCGCACCCAACCAGAGAGACGGGAGGAGCACATTTCAGAAAACGTGCTCAGCTCGTCGAGAAAATGCGATTTAAGCAATAAAATTAAAAATGCACCTAAAACCTAAACCAAACGTTGCAGGTGGTTATTTCTTCATGTGCAGCCGTCAACGCGGCACTCTCCAGCTGCCAAGAGCACTTTTTACTGTGCGCACCCAACCAGAGTGACGGGAGGAGCACATTTCAGAAAACGTGCTCAGCTCGACGAGAAAATGCGATTTAAGCAATAAAATTAAAAATGCACCTAAAACCTAAACCAAACGTTGCAGGTGGTTATTTCTTCATGCGCAGTGGTCAACGCGGCACTCTCTAGCTGCCAAGAGCACTTTTTACTATGCGCACCCAACCAGAGTGACGGGAGGAGCACATTTCAGAAAACGTGCTCAGCTCGTCGAGAAAATGCGATTAAAGCAATAAAATTAAAAATGCACCTAAAACCTAACCAAAATTGCAGGTGGTTATTTCTTCATGTGCAGTGGTCAACGCGGCACTCTCTAGCTGCAAAGAGGACTTTTTACTATGCGCACCCAACCAGAGTGACGGGAGGAGCACATTTCAGAAAACGTGCTCAGCTCGTCGAGAAAATGCGATTTAAGCAATAAAATTAAAAATGCACCTAAAACCTAAACCAAACGTTGCAGGTGGTTATTTCTTCATGCGCAGTGGTCAACGCGGCACTCTCTAGCTGCCAAGAGCACTTTTTACTATGCGCACCCAACCAGAGTGACGGGAGGAGCACATTTCAGAAAACGTGCTCAGCTCGTCGAGAAAATGCGATTTAAGCAATAAAATTAAAAATGCACCCAAAACCTAAACCAAACGTTGCAGATGGTCATTTCTTCATGCGCAGTGGTCAACGCGGCACTCTCTAGCTGCCAAGAGCACTTTTTACTATGCGCACCCAACCAGAGTGACGGGAGGAGCACATTTCAGAAAACGTGCTCAGCTCGACGAGAAAATGCAATTTAAGCAATCAAATTAAAAATGCACCTACAACCTAAACCAAACGTTGCAGGTGCTTATTTCTTCATGCGCAGCAGTCAACGCGGCACTCTCTAGCTGCCAAGAGCACTTTTTACTATGCGCACCCAACCAGAGTGACGGGAGGAGCACATTTCAGAAAACGTGCTCAGCTCGTCGAGAAAATGCGATTTAAGCAATAAAATTAAAAATGCACCTAAAACCTAAACCAAACGTTGCAGATGGTCATTTCTTCATGCGCAGTAGTCAACGCGGCACTCTCTAGCTGCCAAGAGCACTTTTTACTATGCGCACCCAACCAGAGTGACGGGAGGAGCACATTTCAGAAAACATGCTCAGCTCGTCGAGAAAATGCGATTTAAGCAATAAAATTAAAAATGCACCTAAAACCTAAACCAAACGTTGCAGATGGTCATTTCTTCATGCGCAGTGGTCAACGCGGCACTCTCTAGCTGCCAAGAGCACTTTTTACTATGCGCACCCAACCAGAGTGACGGGAGGAGCACATTTCAGAAAACGTGCTCAGCTCGTCGAGAAAATGCAATTTAAGCAATAAAATTAAAAATGCACCCAAAACCTAAACCAAACGTTGCAGATGGTCATTTCTTCATGCGCAGTGGTCAACGCGGCACTCTCTAGCTGCCAAGAGCACTTTTTACTATGCGCACCCAACCAGAGTGACGGGAGGAGCACATTTCAGAAAACGTGCTCAGCTCGTCGAGAAAATGCGATTAAAGCAATAAAATTAAAAATGCACCTAAAACCTAAACCAAACGTTGCAGATGGTCATTTCTTCATGCGCAGTAGTCAACGCGGCACTCTGTAGCTGCCAAGAGCACTTTTTACTATGCGCACCCGACCAGAGTGACGGGAGGAGCACATTTCAGAAAACGTGCTCAGCTCGACGAGAAAATGCGATTTAAGCAATAAAATTAAAAATGCACCCAAAACCTAAACCAAACGTTGCAGGTGGTTATTTCTTCATGCGCAGTGGTCAACGCGGCACTCTCTAGCTGCCAAGAGCACTTTTTACTATGCGCACCCAACCAGAGTGACGGGAGGAGCACATTTCAGACAACGTGCTCAGCTCGTCGAGAAAATGCGATTTAAGCAATAAAATTAAAAATGCACCCAAAACCTAAACCAAACGTTGCAGGCGGTTATTTCTTCATGCGCAGTGGTCAACGTGGCACTCTCTAGCTGCCAAGAGCACTTTTTACCATGCGCACCCAACCAGAGTGACGGGAGGAGCACATTTCAGAAAACGTGCTCAGCTCGTCGATAAAATGCGATTTAAGCAATAAAATTAAAAATGCACCTAAAACCTAAACCAAACGTTGCAGATGGTCATTTCTTCATGCGCAGTGGTCAACGTGGCACTCTCTAGCTGCCAAGAGCAGTTTTTACTATGCGCACCCAACCAGAGTGACGGGAGGAGCACATTTCAGAAAACGTGCTCAGCTCGTCGAGAAAATGCGATTTAAGCAATAAAATTAAAAATGCACCTAAAACCTAAACCAAACGTTGCGGGTGGTTATTTCTTCATGCGCAGTGGTCAACGCGGCACTCTCTAGCTGCCAAGAGCACTTTTTACTATGCACACCCAAACAGAGTGACGGGAGGAGCACATTCCAGAAAACGTGCTCAGCTCGTCGAGAAAATGCAATTTAAGCAATAAAATTAAAAATGCACCCAAAACCTAAACCAAACGTTGCAGATGGTCATTTCTTCGTGCGCATTGGTCAACGCGGCACTCTCTAGCTGCCAAGAGCACTTTTTACTATGCACACCCAACCAGAGTGACGGGAGGAGCACATTTCAGAAAACGTGCTCAGCTCGTCGAGAAAATGCGATTTAAGCAATAAAAATAAAAATGCACCTAAAACCTAAATCAAACGTTGCAGGTGGTTATTTCTTCATGCGCAGTGGTCAACGCGGCACTCTCTAGCTGCCAAGAGCACTTTTTACTATGCGCACCCAACCAGAGTGACGGGAGGAGCACATTTCAGAAAACGTGCTCAGCTCGTCGAGAAAATGCGATTTAAGCAATAAAATTAAAAATGCACCTAAAACCTAAACCAAACGTTGCAGGTGGTTATTTCTTCATGCGCAGCAGTCAACGCGGCACTCTCTAGCTGCCAAGAGCACTTTTTACTATGCGCACCCAACCAGAGTGACGGGAGGAGCACATTTCAGAAAACGTGCTCAGCTCGTCGAGAAAATGCGATTTAAGCAATAAAATTAAAAATGCACCTAAAACCTAAACCAAACGTTGCAGGTGGTTATTTCTCCATGCGCAGTGGTCAACGCGGCACTCTCTAGCTGCCAAGAGCACTTTTTACTATGCGCACCCAACCAGAGTGACGGGAGGAGCACATTTCAGAAAACGTGCTCAGCTCGTCGAGAAAATGCGATTTAAGCAATAAAATTAAAAATGCACCTAAAACCTAAACCAAACTTTGCAGATGGTCATTTTTTCATGTGCAGTGGTCAACGCGGCACTCTCTAGCTGCCAAGAGCACTTTTTACTATGCGCACCCAACCAGAGTGACGGGAGGAGCACATTTCAGAAAACGTGCTCAGCTCGTCGAGAAAATGCGATTTAAGCAATAAAATTAAAAATGCACCTAAAACCTAAACCAAACGTTGCAGGTGGTTATGTCTTCATGCGCAGTGGTCAACGCGGCACTCTCTAGCTGCCAAGAGCACTTTTTACTATGCGCACCCAACAAGAGTGACGGGAGGAGCACATTTCAGAAAATGTGCTCAGCTCGTCGAGAAAATGCGATTTAAGCAATAAAATTAAAAATGCACCCAAAACCTAAACCAAACGTTGCAGATGGTCATTTCTTCATGCGCAGTGGTCAACGCGGCACTCTCTAGCTGCCAAGAGCACTTTTTACTATGCGCACCCGACCAGAGTGACGGGAGGAGCACATTTCAGAAAACGTGCTCAGCTCGTCGAGAAAATGCGATTTAAGCAATGAAATTAAAAATGCACCTAAAACCTAAACCAAACGTTGTGGGTGGTTATTTCTTCATGCGCAGTGGTCAACGCGGCACTCTCTAGCTGCCAAGAGCACTTTTTACTATGCACACCCAAACAGAGTGACGGGAGGAGCACATTTCAGAAAACGTGCTCAGCTCGTCGAGAAAATGCAATTTAAGCAATAAAATTAAAAATGCACCCAAAACCTAAACCAAACGTTGCAGATGGTCATTTTTTCATGTGCAGTGGTCAACGCGGCACTCTCTAGCTGCCAAGAGCACTTTTTACTATGCGCACCCAACCAGAGTGACGGGAGGAGCACATTTCAGAAAACGTGCTCAGCTCGTCGAGAAAATGCGATTTAAGCAATAAAATTAAAAATGCACCTAAAACCTAAACCAAACGTTGCAGGTGGTTATTTCTTCATGTGCAGCCGTCAACGCGGCACTCTCTAGCTGCCAAGAGCACTTTTTACTATCCGCACCCAACCAGTGACGGGAGGAGCACATTTCAGAAAACGTGCTCGGCTCGTCGAGAAAATGCGATTTAAGCAATAAAATTAAAAATGCACATAAAACCTAAACCAAACGTTGCGGGTGGTTATTTCTTCATGCGCAGTGGTCAACGCGGCACTCTCTAGCTGCCAAGAGCACTTTTTACTATGCGCACCCAACCAGAGTGACGGGAGGAGCATATTTCAGAAAACGTGCTCAGCTCGTCGAGAAAATGCGATTAAAGCAATAAAATTAAAAATGCACCTAAAACCTAAACCAAACGTTGCAGGTGGTTATTTCTTCATGTGCAGCCGTCAACGCGGCACTCTCTAGCTGCCAAGAGCACTTTTTACTATGCGCACCCAACCAGAGAGACGGGAGGAGCACATTTCAGAAAACGTGCTCAGCTCGTCGAGAAAATGCGATTTAAGCAATAAAATAAAAAATGCACCTAAAACCTAAACCAAACGTTGCAGGTGGTTATTTCTTCATGTGCAGCCGTCAACGCGGCACTCTCCAGCTGCCAAGAGCACTTTTTACTGTGCGCACCCAACCAGAGTGACGGGAGGAGCACATTTCAGAAAACGTGCTCAGCTCGACGAGAAAATGCGATTTAAGCAATAAAATTAAAAATGCACCTAAAACCTAAACCAAACGTTGCAGGTGGTTATTTCTTCATGCGCAGTGGTCAACGCGGCACTCTCTAGCTGCCAAGAGCACTTTTTACTATGCGCACCCAACCAGAGTGACGGGAGGAGCACATTTCAGAAAACGTGCTCAGCTCGTCGAGAAAATGCGATTAAAGCAATAAAATTAAAAATGCACCTAAAACCTAACCAAAATTGCAGGTGGTTATTTCTTCATGTGCAGTGGTCAACGCGGCACTCTCTAGCTGCAAAGAGGACTTTTTACTATGCGCACCCAACCAGAGTGACGGGAGGAGCACATTTCAGAAAACGTGCTCAGCTCGTCGAGAAAATGCGATTTAAGCAATAAAATTAAAAATGCACCTAAAACCTAAACCAAACGTTGCAGGTGGTTATTTCTTCATGCGCAGTGGTCAACGCGGCACTCTCTAGCTGCCAAGAGCACTTTTTACTATGCGCACCCAACCAGAGTGACGGGAGGAGCACATTTCAGAAAACGTGCTCAGCTCGTCGAGAAAATGCGATTTAAGCAATAAAATTAAAAATGCACCCAAAACCTAAACCAAACGTTGCAGATGGTCATTTCTTCATGCGCAGTGGTCAACGCGGCACTCTCTAGCTGCCAAGAGCACTTTTTACTATGCGCACCCAACCAGAGTGACGGGAGGAGCACATTTCAGAAAACGTGCTCAGCTCGACGAGAAAATGCAATTTAAGCAATCAAATTAAAAATGCACCTACGACCTAAACCAAACGTTGCAGGTGCTTATTTCTTCATGCGCAGCAGTCAACGCGGCACTCTCTAGCTGCCAAGAGCACTTTTTACTATGCGCACCCAACCAGAGTGACGGGAGGAGCACATTTCAGAAAACGTGCTCAGCTCGTCGAGAAAATGCGATTTAAGCAATAAAATTAAAAATGCACCTAAAACCTAAACCAAACGTTGCAGATGGTCATTTCTTCATGCGCAGTAGTCAACGCGGCACTCTCTAGCTGCCAAGAGCACTTTTTACTATGCGCACCCAACCAGAGTGACGGGAGGAGCACATTTCAGAAAACATGCTCAGCTCGTCGAGAAAATGCGATTTAAGCAATAAAATTAAAAATGCACCTAAAACCTAAACCAAACGTTGCAGATGGTCATTTCTTCATGCGCAGTGGTCAACGCGGCACTCTCTAGCTGCCAAGAGCACTTTTTACTATGCGCACCCAACCAGAGTGACGGGAGGAGCACATTTCAGAAAACGTGCTCAGCTCGTCCATAAAATGCGATTTAAGCAATAAAATTAAAAATGCACCCAAAACCTAAACCAAACGTTGCAGGTGGTTATTTCTTCATGCGCAGTGGTCAACGCGGCACTCTCTAGCTGCCAAGAGCACTTTTTACTATGCGCACCCAACCAGAGTGACGGGAGGAGCACATTTCAGAAAACGTGCTCAGCTCGTCGAGAAAATGCGATTTAAGCAATAAAATTAAAAATGCACCTAAAACCTAAACCAAACTTGCAGGTGGTTATTTCTTCATGTGCAGTGGTCAACGCGGCACTCTCTAGCTGCCAAGAGCACTTTTTACTATGCGCACCCAACCAGAGTGACGGGAGGAGCACATTTCAGAAAACGTGCTCAGCTCGTCGAGAAAATGCGATTTAAGCAATAAAATTAAAAATGCACCTAAAACCTAAACCAAACGTTGCAGGTGGTTATTTCTTCATGCGCAGTGGTCAACGCGGCACTCTCTAGCTGCCAAGAGCACTTTTTACTATGCGCACCCAACCAGAGTGACGGGAGGAGCACATTTCAGAAAACGTGCTCAGCTCGTCGAGAAAATGCGATTTAAGCAATAAAATTAAAAATGCACCCAAAACCTAAACCAAACGTTGCAGATGGTCATTTCTTCATGCGCAGTGGTCAACGCGGCACTCTCTAGCTGCCAAGAGCACTTTTTACTATGCGCACCCAACCAGAGTGACGGGAGGAGCACATTTCAGAAAACGTGCTCAGCTCGACGAGAAAATGCGATTTAAGCAATCAAATTAAAAATGCACCTAAAACCTAAACCAAACGTTGCAGGTGCTTATTTCTTCATGCGCAGCAGTCAACGCGGCACTCTCTAGCTGCCAAGAGCACTTTTTACTATGCGCACCCAACCACAGTGACGGGAGGAGCACATTTCAGAAAACGTGCTCAGCTCGTCGAGAAAATGCGATTTAAGCAATAAAATAAAAAATGCACCCAAAACCTAAAACAAACTTTGCAGATGGTCATTTCTAAATGCGCATTGGTCAACGCGGCACTCTCTAGCTGCCAAGAGCACTTTTTACTATGCCCACCCAACCAGAGTGACGGGAGGAGCACATTTCAAAAAACGTGCTCAGCTCGACGAGAAAATGCGATTTAAGCAATAAAATTAAAAATGCACCTAAAACCTAAACCAAACGTTGCAGGTGGTTATTTCTTCATGCGCAGTGGTCAACGCGGCACTCTCTAGCTGCCAAGAGCACTTTTTACTATGCGCACCCAACCAGAGTGACGGGAGGAGCACATTTCAGAAAACGTGCTCAGCTCGTCGAGAAAATGCGATTAAAGCAATAAAATTAAAAATGCACCTAAAACCTAAACCAAACGTTGCAGATGGTCATTTCTTCATGCGCAGTAGTCAACGCGGCACTCTGTAGCTGCCAAGAGCACTTTTTACTATGCGCACCCAACCAGAGTGACGGGAGGAGCACATTTCAGAAAACATGCTCAGCTCGTCGAGAAAATGCGATTTAAGCAATAAAATTAAAAATGCACCTAAAACCTAAACCAAACGTTGCAGATGGTCATTTCTTCATGCGCAGTGGTCAACGCGGCACTCTCTAGCTGCCAAGAGCACTTTTTACTATGCGCACCCAACCAGAGTGACGGGAGGAGCACATTTCAGAAAACGTGCTCAGCTCGTCCAGAAAATGCGATTTAAGCAATAAAATTAAAAATGCACCCAAAACCTAAACCAAACGTTGCAGGTGGTTATTTCTTCTTGCAAAGTGGTCAACGCGGCACTCTCTAGCTGCCAAGAGCACTTTTTACTATGCGCACCCAACCAGAGTGACGGGAGGAGCACATTTCAGAAAACGTGCTCAGCTCGTCGAGAAAATGCGATTTAAGCAATAAAATTAAAAATGCACCTAAAACCTAAACCAAACTTGCAGGTGGTTATTTCTTCATGTGCAGTGGTCAACGCGGCACTCTCTAGCTGCCAAAAGCACTTTTTACTATGCGCACCCAACCAGAGTGACGGGAGGAGCACATTTCAGAAAACGTGCTCAGCTCGTCGAAAAATTGCGATTTAAGCAATAAAATTAAAAATGCACCTAAAACCTAAACCAAACGTTGCAGGTGGTTATTTCTTCATGCGCAGTGGTCAACGCGGCACTCTCTAGCTGCCAAGAGCACTTTTTACTATGCGCACCCAACCAGAGTGACGGGAGGAGCACATTTCAGAAAACGTGCTCAGCTCGTCGAGAAAATGCAATTTAAGCAATAAAATTAAAAATGCACCCAAAACCTAAACCAAACGTTGCAGATGGTCATTTCTTCATGCGCAGTGGTCAACGCGGCACTCTCTAGCTGCCAAGAGCACTTTTTACTATGCGCACCCAACCAGAGTGACGGGAGGAGGACATTTCAGAAAACGTGCTGAGCTCGTCGAGAAAATGCGATTTAAGCAATAAAATTAAAAATGCACCTAAAACCTAAACCAAACGTTGCAGGTGGTTATGTCTTCATGCGCAGTGGTCAACGCGGCACTCTCTAGCTGCCAAGAGCACTTTTTACCATGCGCACCCAACCAGAGTGACGGGAGGAGCACATTTCAGAAAACGTGCTCAGCTCGTCGAGAAAATGCGATTTAAGCAATAAAATTAAAAATGCACCTAAAACCTAAACCAAACGTTGCAGATGGTCATTTCTTCATGCGCAGTGGTCAACGTGGCACTCTCTAGCTGCCAAGAGCAGTTTTTACTATGCGCACCCAACCAGAGTGACGGGAGGAGCACATTTTAGAAAACGTGCTCAGCTCGTCGAGAAAATGCGATTTAAGCAATAAAATTAAAAATGCACCTAAAACCTAAACCAAACGTTGCGGGTGGTTATTTCTTCATGCGCAGTGGTCAACGCGGCACTCTCTAGCTGCCAAGAGCACTTTTTACTATGCACACCCAACCAGAGTGACGGGAGGAGCACATTTCAGAAAACGTGCTCAGCTCGTCGAGAAAATGCGATTTAAGCAATAAAATTAAAAATGCACCTAAAACCTAAATCAAACGTTGCAGGTGGTTATTTCTTCATGCGCAGTGGTCAACGCGGCACTCTCTAGCTGCCAAGAGCACTTTTTACTATGCGCACCCAACCAGAGTGACGGGAGGAGCACATTTCAGAAAACGTGCTCAGCTCGTCGAGAAAATGCGATTTAAGCAATAAAATTAAAAATGCACCTAAAACCTAAACCAAACGTTGCAGGTGGTTATTTCTTCATGCGCAGCAGTCAACGCGGCACTCTCTAGCTGCCAAGAGCACTTTTTACTATGCGCACCCAACCAGAGTGACGGGAGGAGCACATTTCAGAAAACGTGCTCAGCTCGTCGAGAAAATGCGATTTAAGCAATAAAATTAAAAATGCACCTAAAACCTAAACCAAACGTTGCAGGTGGTTATTTCTCCATGCGCAGTGGTCAACGCGGCACTCTCTAGCTGCCAAGAGCACTTTTTACTATGCGCACCCAACCAGAGTGACGGGAGGAGCACATTTCAGAAAACGTGCTCAGCTCGTCGAGAAAATGCGATTTAAGCAATAAAATTAAAAATGCACCTAAAACCTAAACCAAACTTTGCAGATGGTCATTTTTTCATGTGCAGTGGTCAACGCGGCACTCTCTAGCTGCCAAGAGCACTTTTTACTATGCGTACCCAACCAGAGTGACGGGAGGAGCACATTTCAGAAAACGTGCTCAGCTCGTCGAGAAAATGCGATTTAAGCAATAAAATTAAAAATGCACCTAAAACCTAAACCAAACGTTGCAGGTGGTTATGTCTTCATGCGCAGTGGTCAACGCGGCACTCTCTAGCTGCCAAGAGCACTTTTTATTATGCGCACCCAACAAGAGTGACGGGAGGAGCACATTTCAGAAAACGTGCTCAGCTCGTCGAGAAAATGCGATTTAAGCAATAAAATTAAAAATGCACCTAAAACCTAAACCAAACGTTGCGGGTGGTTATTTCTTCATGCGCAGTGGTCAACGCGGCACTCTCTAGCTGCCAAGAGCACTTTTTACTATGCACACCCAACCAGAGTGACGGGAGGAGCACATTTCAGAAAACGTGCTCAGCTCGTCGAGAAAATGCGATTTAAGCAATAAAATTAAAAATGCACCTAAAACCTAAACCAAACGTTGCAGGTGGTTATTTCTTCATGTGCAGCCGTCAACGCGGCACTCTCTAGCTGCCAAGAGCACTTTTTACTATGCGCACCCAACCAGAGAGACGGGAGGAGCACATTTCAGAAAACGTGCTCAGCTCGTCGAGAAAATGCGATTTAAGCAATAAAATTAAAAATGCACCTAAAACCTAAACCAAACGTTGCAGGTGGTTATTTCTTCATGTGCAGCCGTCAACGCGGCACTCTCCAGCTGCCAAGAGCACTTTTTACTGTGCGCACCCAACCAGAGTGACGGGAGGAGCACATTTCAGAAAACGTGCTCAGCTCGACGAGAAAATGCGATTTAAGCAATAAAATTAAAAATGCACCTAAAACCTAAACCAAACGTTGCAGGTGGTTTTTTCTTCATGCGCAGTGGTCAACGCGGCACTCTCTAGCTGCCAAGAGCACTTTTTACTATGCGCACCCAACCAGAGTGACGGGAGGAGCACATTTCAGAAAACGTGCTCAGCTCGTCGAGAAAATGCGATTAAAGCAATAAAATTAAAAATGCACCTAAAACCTAACCAAAATTGCAGGTGGTTATTTCTTCATGTGCAGTGGTCAACGCGGCACTCTCTAGCTGCAAAGAGGACTTTTTACTATGCGCACCCAACCAGAGTGACGGGAGGAGCACATTTCAGAAAACGTGCTCAGCTCGTCGAGAAAATGCGATTTAAGCAATAAAATTAAAAATGCACCTAAAACCTAAACCAAACGTTGCAGGTGGTTATTTCTTCATGCGCAGTGGTCAACGCGGCACTCTCTAGCTGCCAAGAGCACTTTTTACTATGCGCACCCAACCAGAGTGACGGGAGGAGCACATTTCAGAAAACGTGCTCAGCTCGTCGAGAAAATGCGATTTAAGCAATAAAATTAAAAATGCACCCAAAACCTAAACCAAACGTTGCAGATGGTCATTTCTTCATGCGCAGTGGTCAACGCGGCACTCTCTAGCTGCCAAGAGCACTTTTTACTATGCGCACCCAACCAGAGTGACGGGAGGAGCACATTTCAGAAAACGTGCTCAGCTCGACGAGAAAATGCAATTTAAGCAATCAAATTAAAAATGCACCTACAACCTAAACCAAACGTTGCAGGTGCTTATTTCTTCATGCGCAGCAGTCAACGCGGCACTCTCTAGCTGCCAAGAGCACTTTTTACTATGCGCACCCAACCAGAGTGACGGGAGGAGCACATTTCAGAAAACGTGCTCAGCTCGTCGAGAAAATGCGATTTAAGCAATAAAATTAAAAATGCACCTAAAACCTAAACCAAACGTTGCAGATGGTCATTTCTTCATGCGCAGTAGTCAACGCGGCACTCTCTAGCTGCCAAGAGCACTTTTTACTATGCGCACCCAACCAGAGTGACGGGAGGAGCACATTTCAGAAAACATGCTCAGCTCGTCGAGAAAATGCGATTTAAGCAATAAAATTAAAAATGCACCTAAAACCTAAACCAAACGTTGCAGATGGTCATTTCTTCATGCGCAGTGGTCAACGCGGCACTCTCTAGCTGCCAAGAGCACTTTTTACTATGCGCACCCAACCAGAGTGACGGGAGGAGCACATTTCAGAAAACGTGCTCAGCTCGTCCAGAAAATGCGATTTAAGCAATAAAATTAAAAATGCACCCAAAACCTAAACCAAACGTTGCAGGTGGTTATTTCTTCTTGCAAAGTGGTCAACGCGGCACTCTCTAGCTGCCAAGAGCACTTTTTACTATGCGCACCCAACCAGAGTGACGGGAGGAGCACATTTCAGAAAACGTGCTCAGCTCGTCGAGAAAATGCGATTTAAGCAATAAAATTAAAAATGCACCTAAAACCTAAACCAAACTTGCAGGTGGTTATTTCTTCATGTGCAGTGGTCAACGCGGCACTCTCTAGCTGCCAAGAGCACTTTTTACTATGCGCACCCAACCAGAGTGACGGGAGGAGCACATTTCAGAAAACGTGCTCAGCTCGTCGAAAAATTGCGATTTAAGCAATAAAATTAAAAATGCACCTAAAACCTAAACCAAACGTTGGGGGTGGTTATTTCTTCATGTGCAGCAGTCAACGCGGCACTCTCTAGCTGCCAAGAGCACTTTTTACTATGCACACCCAAACAGAGTGACGGGAGGAGCACATTCCAGAAAACGTGCTCAGCTCGTCGAGAAAATGCAATTTAAGCAATAAAATTAAAAATGCACCCAAAACCTAAACCAAACGTTGCAGATGGTCATTTCTTCGTGCGCATTGGTCAACGCGGCACTCTCTAGCTGCCAAGAGCACTTTTTACTATGCACACCCAACCAGAGTGACGGGAGGAGCACATTTCAGAAAACGTGCTCAGCTCGTCGAGAAAATGCGATTTAAGCAATAAAATTAAAAATGCACCTAAAACCTAAATCAAACGTTGCAGGTGGTTATTTCTTCATGCGCAGTGGTCAACGCGGCACTCTCTAGCTGCCAAGAGCACTTTTTTACTATGCGCACCCAACCAGAGTGACGGGAGGAGCACATTTCAGAAAACGTGCTCAGCTCGTCGAGAAAATGCGATTTAAGCAATAAAATTAAAAATGCCAACAAAACCTAAACCAAACGTTGCAGATTGTCATTTCTTCATGCGCAGTGGTCAACGCGGCACTCTCTAGCTGCCAAGAGCACTTTTTACTATGCGCACCCAACCAGAGTAACGGGAGGAGCACATTTCAGAAAACGTGCTCAGCTCGACGAGAAAATGCGATTTAAGCAATAAAATTAAAAATGCACCCAAAACCTAAACCAAACGTTGCAGATGGTCATTTTTTCATGCGCAGTGATCAACGCGGCACTTTCTAGCTGCCAAGAGCACTTTTTACTATGCGCACCCATCCAGAGTGACGGGAGGAGCATATTTCAGAAAACGTGCTCAGCTCGTCGAGAAAATGCGATTTAAGCAATAAAATTAAAAATGCACCCAAAACGTAAACCAAACGTTGCAGATGGTCATTTCTTCATGCGCAGTGGTCAACGCGACACTCTCTAGCTGCCAAGAGCACTTTTTACTAAGTACACGCAACCAGAGTGACGGGAGGAGCACATTTCAGAAAACGTGCTCAGCTCGTCGAGAAAATGCGATTTAAACAATAAAATTAAAAATGCACCCAAAACCTAAACCAAACGTTGCAGGTGGTTATTTCTCATGCGCAGTGGTCAACGCGGCACTCTCTAGCTGCCAAGAGCACTTTTTACTATGCGCACCCAACCAAAGTGACGGGAGGAGCACATTTCAGAAAACGTGCTCAGCTCGTCGAGACAATGCGATTTAAGCAATAAAATTAAAAATGCACCTAAAACCTAAACCAAACGTTGCAGGTGGTTATTTCTTCATTCGCAGTGGCCAACGCGGCACTCTCTAGCTGCCAAGAGCACTTTTTACTATGCGAACCCAACCAGAGTGACGGTAGGAGCACATTTCAGAAAACGTGCTCAGCTCGTCGAGAAAATGCAATTTAAAAAATAAAATTAAAAATGCACCTAAAACCTAAACCAAACGTTGCAGGTGGCTATTTCTTCATGCGCAATGGTCAACGCGGCACTCTCTCGCTGCCAAGAGCACTTTTTACTATGCGCACCCAAACAGAGTGACGGGAGGAGCACATTCCAGAAAACGTGCTCAGCTCGTCGAGAAAATGCGATTTAAGCAATAAAATTAAAAATGCACCTAAAACCTAAACCAAACGTTGCAGGTGGTTATTTCTTCATGCGCAATGGTCAACGTGGCACTCTCTAGCTGCCAAGAGCACTTTTTACTATGCGCACCCAACAAGAGTGACGGGAGGAGCACATTTCAGAAAACGTGCTCAGCTCGTCGAGAAAATGCGATTTAATAAAATAAAATTAAAAATGCACCCAAAACCTAAACCAAACGTTGCAGGTGGTTATTTCTTCATGCGCAGTGGTCAACGCGGCACTCTCTAGCTGCCAAGAGCACTTTTTACTATGCGCACCCGACCAGAGTGACGGGAGGAGCACATTTCAGAAAACGTGCTCAGCTCGACGAGAAAATGCGATTTAAGCAATAAAATTAAAAATGCACCCAAAACCTAAACCAAACGTTGCAGGTGGTTATTTCTTCATGCGCAGTGGTCAACGCGACACTCTCTCGCTGCCAAGAGCACTTTTTACTATGCGCACCCAACCAGAGTGACGGGAGGAGCACATTTCTGAAAACGTGCTCAGCTCGACGAGAAAATGCGATTTAAGCAATAAAATTAATAATGCACCCAAAACCTAAAACAAACGTTGCACGTGGTTATTTCTTCATGCGCAGTGGTCAACGCGGCACTCTCTAGCTGCCAAGAGCAGTTTTTACTATGCGCACCCAACCAGAGTGACGGGAGGAGCACATTTCAGAAAACGTGCTCAGCTCGTCGAGAAAATGCGATTTAAGCAATGAAATTAAAAATGCACCTAAAACCTAAACCAAACGTTGCGGGTGGTTATTTCTTCATGCGCAGTGGTCAACGCGGCACTCTCTAGCTGCCAAGAGCACTTTTTACTATGCACACCCAAACAGAGTGACGGGAGGAGCACATTCCAGAAAACGTGCTCAGCTCGTCGAGAAAATGCAATTTAAGCAATAAAATTAAAAATGCACCCAAAACCTAAACCAAACCTTGCAGATGGTCATTTCTTCATGCGCAGTGGTCAACGTGGCACTCTCTAGCTGCCAAGAGCCCTTTTTACTATGCGCACCCAACCAGAGTGACGGGAGGAGCACATTTCAGAAAACGTGCTCAGCTCGTCGAGAAAATGCGATTTAAGCAATGAAATTAAAAATGCACCTAAAACCTAAACCAAACGTTGCGGGTGGTTATTTCTTCATGCGCAGTGGTCAGCGCGGCACTCTCTAGCTGCCAAGAGCACTTTTTACTATGCACACCCAAACAGAGTGACGGGAGGAGCACATTCCAGAAAACGTGCTCAGCTCGTCGAGAAAATGCAATTTAAGCAATAAAATTAAAAATGCACCCAAAACCTAAACCAAACGTTGCAGATGGTCATTTCTTCATGCGCAGTGGTCAACGCGGCACTCTCTAGCTGCCAAGAGTACTTTTTACTATGCGCACCCGACCAGAGTGACGGGAGGAGCACATTTCAGAAAACGTGCTCAGCTCGTCGAGAAAATGCGATTTAAGCAATGAAATTAAAAATGCACCTAAAACCTAAACCAAACGTTGCAGATGGTCATTTCTTCATGCGCAGTGGTCAACGCGGCACTCTCTAGCTGCCAAGAGCACTTTTTACTATGCACACCCAACCAGAGTGACGGGAGGAGCACATTTCTGAAAACGTGCTCAGTTCGACGAGAAAATGCGATTTAAGCAATAAAATTAAAAATGCACCTAAAACCTAAACCAAACGTTGGGGGTGGTTATTTCTTCATGTGCAGCAGTCAACGCGGCACTCTCTAGCTGCCAAGAGCACTTTTTACTATGCACACCCAAACAGAGTGACGGGAGGAGCACATTCCAGAAAACGTGCTCAGCTCGTCGAGAAAATGCAATTTAAGCAATAAAATTAAAAATGCACCCAAAACCTAAACCAAACGTTGCAGATGGTCATTTCTTCGTGCGCATTGGTCAACGCGGCACTCTCTAGCTGCCAAGAGCACTTTTTACTATGCACACCCAACCAGAGTGACGGGAGGAGCACATTTCAGAAAACGTGCTCAGCTCGTCGAGAAAATGCGATTTAAGCAATAAAATTAAAAATGCACCTAAAACCTAAATCAAACGTTGCAGGTGGTTATTTCTTCATGCGCAGTGGTCAACGCGGCACTCTCTAGCTGCCAAGAGCACTTTTTTACTATGCGCACCCAACCAGAGTGACGGGAGGAGCACATTTCAGAAAACGTGCTCAGCTCGTCGAGAAAATGCGATTTAAGCAATAAAATTAAAAATGCCAACAAAACCTAAACCAAACGTTGCAGATTGTCATTTCTTCATGCGCAGTGGTCAACGCGGCACTCTCTAGCTGCCAAGAGCACTTTTTACTATGCGCACCCAACCAGAGTAACGGGAGGAGCACATTTCAGAAAACGTGCTCAGCTCGACGAGAAAATGCGATTTAAGCAATAAAATTAAAAATGCACCCAAAACCTAAACCAAACGTTGCAGATGGTCATTTTTTCATGCGCAGTGATCAACGCGGCACTTTCTAGCTGCCAAGAGCACTTTTTACTATGCGCACCCATCCAGAGTGACGGGAGGAGCATATTTCAGAAAACGTGCTCAGCTCGTCGAGAAAATGCGATTTAAGCAATAAAATTAAAAATGCACCCAAAACGTAAACCAAACGTTGCAGATGGTCATTTCTTCATGCGCAGTGGTCAACGCGACACTCTCTAGCTGCCAAGAGCACTTTTTACTAAGTACACGCAACCAGAGTGACGGGAGGAGCACATTTCAGAAAACGTGCTCAGCTCGTCGAGAAAATGCGATTTAAGCAATAAAATTAAAAATGCACCCAAAACCTAAACCAAACGTTGCAGGTGGTTATTTCTCATGCGCAGTGGTCAACGCGGCACTCTCTAGCTGCCAAGAGCACTTTTTACTATGCGCACCCAACCAAAGTGACGGGAGGAGCACATTTCAGAAAACGTGCTCAGCTCGTCGAGACAATGCGATTTAAGCAATAAAATTAAAAATGCACCTAAAACCTAAACCAAACGTTGCAGGTGGTTATTTCTTCATGCGCAGTGGCCAACGCGGCACTCTCTAGCTGCCAAGAGCACTTTTTACTATGCGAACCCAACCAGAGTGACGGTAGGAGCACATTTCAGAAAACGTGCTCAGCTCGTCGAGAAAATGCAATTTAAAAAATAAAATTAAAAATGCACCTAAAACCTAAACCAAACGTTGCAGGTGGCTATTTCTTCATGCGCAATGGTCAACGCGGCACTCTCTCGCTGCCAAGAGCACTTTTTACTATGCGCACCCAAACAGAGTGACGGGAGGAGCACATTCCAGAAAACGTGCTCAGCTCGTCGAGAAAATGCGATTTAAGCAATAAAATTAAAAATGCACCTAAAACCTAAACCAAACGTTGCAGGTGGTTATTTCTTCATGCGCAATGGTCAACGTGGCACTCTCTAGCTGCCAAGAGCACTTTTTACTATGCGCACCCAACAAGAGTGACGGGAGGAGCACATTTCAGAAAACGTGCTCAGCTCGTCGAGAAAATGCGATTTAATAAAATAAAATTAAAAATGCACCCAAAACCTAAACCAAACGTTGCAGGTGGTTATTTCTTCATGCGCAGTGGTCGCGGCGCTCTCTAGCGGCCAAGAGCACTTTTTACTATGCGCACCCAACCAGAGTGACGGGAGGAGCACATTCCAGAAAACGTGCTCAGCTCGTCGAGAAAATGCGATTTAAGCAATAAAATTAAAAATGCACCTAAAACCTAAACCAAACGTTGCAGGTGGTTATTTCTTCATGCGCAATGGTCAACGTGGCACTCTCTAGCTGCCAAGAGCACTTTTTACTAAGCGCACCCAACAAGAGTGACGGGAGGAGCACATTTCAGAAAATGTGCTCAGCTCGTCGAGAAAATGCGATTTAAGCAATAAAATTAAAAATGCACCCAAAACCTAAACCAAACGTTGCAGATGGTCATTTCTTCATGCGCAGTGGTCAACGCGGCACTCTCTACCTGCCAAGAGCACTTTTTAAAATGCGCACCCAACCAGAGTGACGGGAGGAGCACATTTCAGAAAACGTGCTCAGCTCGACGAGAAAATGCGATTTAAGCAATAAAATTAAAAATGCACCCAAAACCTAAACCAAACGTTGCAGGTGGTTATTTCTTCATGTGCAGCCGCCAACGCGGCACTCTCTGGCTGCCAAGAGCACTTTTTACTATGCGCACCCAACCAGAGTGACGGGAGGAGCACATTTCAGAAAACGTGCTCAGCTCGTCGAGAAAATGCGATTTAAGCAATAAAATTAAAAATGCACCTAAAACCTAAACCAAACGTTGCAGGTGGTTATTTCTTCATGCGCAGTGGTCAACGCGGCACTCTCTAGGTGCCAAGAGCACTTTTTACTATGCGCGCCCAACCAGAGTGACGGGAGGAGCACATTTCAGAAAACGTGCTCAGCTCGTCGAGAAAATGCGATTTAAGCAATAAAATTAAAAATGCACCTAAAACCTAAACCAAACGTTGCAGGTGGTTATTTCTTCATGCGCAGCAGTCAACGCGGCACTCTCTAGCTGCCAAGAGCACTTTTTACTATGCGCACCCAACCAGAGTGACGGGAGGAGCACATTTCAGAAAACGTGCTCAGCTCGTCGAGACAATGCGATTTAAGCAATAAAATTAAAAATGCACCTAAAACCTAAACCAAACGTTGCAGATGGTCATTTCTTCATGCGCAGTGATCAACGCGGCACTCTCTACCTGCCAAGAGCACTTTTTAAAATGCGCACCCAACCAGAGTGACGGGAGGAGCACATTTCAGAAAACGTGCTCAGCTTGTCCAGAAAATGCGATTTAAGCAATAAAATTAAAAATGCACCCAAAACCTAAACCAAACGTTGCAGGTGGTTATTTCTTCATGCGCAGTGGTCAACGCGGCACTGTCTAGCGGCCAAAAGCACTTTTTACTATGCGCACCCAACCAGAGTGACGGGAGGAGCACATTTCAGAAAATGTGCTCAGCTCGTCGAGAAAATGCGATTTAAGCAATAAAATTAAAAATGCACTCAAAACCTAAACCAAACTTTGCAGATGGTCATTTCTTCATGCGCAGTGGTCAACGCGGCACTCTCTAGCTGCCAAGAGCACTTTTTACTATGCGCACCCAACCAGAGTGACGGGAGGAGCACATTTCAGAAAACGTGCTCAGCTCGTCGAGAAAATGCGATTTAAGCAATAAAATTAAAAAGGCACCTAAAACCTAAACCAAACGTTGCAGGTGGTTATTTCTTCATGCGCAGTGGCCAACGCGGCACTCTCTAGCTGCCAAGAGCACTTTTTACTATGCGCAACCAACCAGAGTGACGGGAGGAGCACATTTCAGAAAACGTGCTCAGCTCGACGAGAAAATGCGATTTAAGCAATAAAATTAAAAATGCAACCAAAACCTAAACCAAACGTTGGGGGTGGTTATTTCTTCATGTGCAGCAGTCAACGCGGCACTCTCTAGCTGCCAAGAGCACTTTTTACTATGCGCACCCAACCAGAGTGACGGGAGGAGCACATTTCAGAAAACGTGCTCAGCTCGTCGAGAAAATGCGATTTAAGCAATAAAATTAAAAATGCACCTAAAACCTAAACCAAACGTTGCAGGTGGTTATTTCTTCATGCGCAGTGGTCAACGCGGCACTCTCTAGCTGCCAAGAGCACTTTTTACTATGCGCACCCAACCAGAGTGACGGGAGGAGCACATTTCAGAAAACGTGCTCAGCTCGTCGAGAAAATGCGATTTAAGCAATAAAATTAAAAATGCACCCAGAACCTAAACCAAACTTTGCAGATGGTCATTTCTAAATGCGCAGTGGTTAACGCGGCACTCTCTAGCTGCCAAGAGTACTTTTTACTATGCGAATCCAACCAGAGTGACGGGAGGAGCACATTTCAGAAAACGTGCTCAGCTCGACGAGAAAATGCGATTTAAGCAATAAAATTAAAAATGCACCCAAAACCTAAACCAAACGTTGCAGGCGGTTATTTCTTCATGCGCAGTGGTCAACGCGGCACTCTCTAGCTGCCAAGAGCACTTTTTACTATGCGCACCCAACCAGAGTGACGGGAGGAGCACATTTCAGAAAACGTGCTCAGCTCGTCCAGAAAATGCGATTTAAGCAATAAAATAAAAAATGCACCCAAAACCTAAACCAAACGTTGCAGGTGGTTATTTCTTCATGCGCAGTGGTCAACGCGGCACTCTCTATCTGCCAAGAGCACTTTTTACTATGCGTACCCAACCAGAGTGACGGGAGGAGCACATTTCAGAAAACGTGCTCAGCTCGTCGAGAAAATGCGATCTAAGCAATACAATGAAAAATGCACCAAATAACCTAAACCAAACGTTGCAGGTGGTTATTTCTTCATGCGCAGTGGTCAACGCAGCACTCTCTAGCTGCCAAGAGCACTTTTTACTATGCGCACCCAACCAGAGTGACGGGAGGAGCACATTTCAGAAAACGTGCTCAGCTCGTCGAGAAAATGCTATTTAAGCAATAAAATTAAAAATGCACCTAAAACCTAAACCAAACGTTACAGGTGGTTATTTCTTCATGCGCAGTGGTCAACGCGGCACTCTAGCTGCCAAGAGCACTTTTTACTATGCGCACCCAACCAGAGTGACGGGAGGAGCACATTTCAGAAAACGTGCTCAGCTCGTCGAGAAAATGCGATTTAAGCAATAAAATTAAAAATGCACCTATAACCTAAACCAAACGTTGCAGGTGGTTATTTCTTCATGCGCAGTGGCCAACGCGGCACTCTCTAGCTGCCAAGAGCACTTTTTACTATGCGCACCCAACCAGAGTGACGGGAGGAGCACATTTCAGAAAACGTGCTCAGCTCGTCGATAAAATGCGATGTAAGCAATAAAATTAGAAATGCACCTAACACCTAAACCAAACGTTACAGGTGGTTATTTCTTCATGCGCAGTGGTCAACGCGGCACTCTAGCTGCCAAGAGCACTTTTTACTATGCGCACCCAACCAGAGTGACGGGAGGAGCACATTTCAGAAAACGTGCTCAGCTCGTCGAGAAAATGCGATTTAAGCAATAAAATTAAAAATGCACCTAAAACCTAAACCAAACGTTGCAGGTGGTTATTTCTTCATGCGCAGTGGTCAACGCGGCACTCTCTAGCTGCCAGGAGCACTTTTTACTATGCGCACCCAACCAGAGTGACGGGAGGAGCACATTTCAGAAAACGTGCTCGGCTCGTCGACAAAATGCGATTTAAGCAATCAAATTAAAAATGCACCTAAAACCTAAACCAAACGTTGCAGGTGGTTATATCTTCATGCGCAGTGGTCAACGCGGCACTCTCTAGCTGCCAAGAGCACTTTTTACTATGCGCACCCAACCAGAGTGACGGGAGGAGCACATTTCAGAAAACGTGCTCAGCTCGTCGAGAAAATGCGATTTAAGCAATAAAATTAAAAATGCACCCAAAACCTAAACCAAACGTTGCAGATGGTCATTTCTTCATGCGCAGTGGTCAACGCGGCACTCTCTAGCTGCCAAGAGCACTTTTTACTATGCGCACCCAACCAGAGTGACGGGAGGAGCACATTTCAGAAAACGTGCTCAGCTCGTCGAGAAAATGCGATTTAAGCAATAAAATTAAAAATGCACCCAAAACCTAAACCAAACGTTGCAGATGGTCATTTCTTCATGCGCAGTGGTCAACGCGGCACTCTCTAGCTGCCAAGAGCACTTTTTACTATGCCCACCCAACCAGAGTGACGGGAGGAGCACATTTCAGAAAACGTGCTCAGCTCGTCGAGAAAATGCGATTTAAGCAATAAAATTAAAAATGCACCCAAAACCTAAACCAAACGTTGCTGGTGGTTATTTCTTCATGCGCAGTGTTTAACGCGGCACTCTCTAGCTGCCAAGAGCACTTTTTACTATGCGCACCCAACCAGAGTGACGGGAGGAGCACATTTCAGAAAACGCGCTCAGCTCGTCGAGAAAATGCGATTTAAGCAATAAAATTAAAAATGCACCTAAAACCTAAACCAAACTTGCAGGTGGTTATTTCTTCATGTGCAGTGGTCAACGCGGCACTCTCTAGCTGCCAAGAGCACTTTTTACTATGCGCACCCAACCAGAGTGACGGGAGGAGCACATTTCAGAAAACGTGCTCAGCTCGTCGAGAAATTGCGATTTAAGCAATAAAATTAAAAATGCACCCAAAACCTAAACCAAACGTTGCAGGTGGTTATTTCTTCATGCGAAGTGGTCAACGCGGCACGCTCTAGCTGCCAAGAGCACTTTTCACTATGCGCACCCAACCAGAGTGACGGGAGGAGCACATTTCAGAAAACGTGCTCAGCTCGTCGAGAAAATGCGATTTAAGCAATAAAATTAAAAATGCACCCAAAACCTAAACCAAACGTTGCAGGTGGTTATTTCTTCATGTGCAGTGTTTAACGCGGCACTCTCTAGCTGCCAAGAGCACTTTTTACTATGCGCACCCAACCAGAGTGACGGGAGGAGCACATTTCAGAAAACTTGCTCAGCTCGTCGAGAAAATGCGATTTAAGCAATAAAATTAAAAATGCACCTAAAACCTAAACCAAACGTTGCAGGTGGTTATTTCTTCATGCGCAGTGGTCAACGCGGCACTCTCTAGCTGCCAAGAGCACTTTTTACTATGCGCACCCAACCAGAGTGACGGGAGGAGCACATTTCAGAAAACGTGCTCAGCTCGTCGAGAAAATGCGATTAAAGCAATAAAATTAAAAATGCACCTAAAACCTAAACCAAACGTTGCAGGTGGTCATTTCTTCATGCGCAGAAGTCAACGCGGAGCTCTCTAGCTGCCAAGAGCACTTTTTACTATGCGCACCCAACCAGAGTGACCGGAGGAGCACATTTCAGAAAACGTGCTCAGCTCGTCGAGAAAATGCGATTTAAGCAATAAAATTAAAAATGCACCCAAAACCTAAACCAAACGTTGCAAGTGTTTATTTCTTCATGCGCAGTGGTCAACGCGGCACTCTCTAGCTGCCAAGAGCACTTTTTACTATGCGCACCCAACCAGAGTGACGGGAGGAGCACATTGCAGAAAACGTGCTCAGCTCGTCGAGAAAATGCGATTTAAGCAATAAAATTAAAAATGCACCTAAAACCTAAACCAAACGTTGCAGGTGGTTATTTCTTCATGTGCAGCCGTCAACGCGGCACTCTCTAGCTGCCAAGAGCACTTTTTACTAAGTACACGCAACCAGAGTGACGGGAGGAGCACATTTCAGAAAACGTGCTCAGCTCGTCGAGAAAATGCGATTTAAGCAATAAAATTAAAAATGCACCTAAAACCTAAACCAAACGTTGCAGGTGGTTATTTCTTCATGGGCAGTGGTCAACGCGGCACTTTGTAGCTGCCAAGAGCACTTTTTACTATGCGCACCCAACCAGAGTGACGGGAGGAGCGCATTTCAGAAAACGTGCTCAGCTCGTCGAGAAAGTGCGATTTAAGCAATAAAATTAAAAATGCACCTAAAACCTAAACCAAACGTTGCAGGTGGGTATTTCTTCATGCGCAGTGGTCAACGCGGCACTCTCTAGCTGCCAAGAGCACTTTTTACTATGCGCACCCAACAAGAGTGACGGGAGGAGCACATTTCAGAAAACGTGCTCAGCTCGTCGAGAAAATGCGATTAAAGCAATAAAATTAAAAATGCACCTAAAACCTAAACCAAACGTTGCAGATGGTCATTTCTTCATGCGCAGTAGTCAACGCGGAGCTCTCTAGCTGCCAAGAGCACATTTTACTAAGCGCACCCACCCAGAGTGACGGGAGGAGCACATTTCAGAAAACATGCTCAGCTCGTCGAGAAAATGCGATTTAAGCAATAAAATTTAAAATGCACCTAAAACCTAAACCAAACGTTGCAGATGGTCATTTCTTCATGCGCAGTGGTCAACGCGGCACTTTCTAGCTGCCAAGAGCACTTTTTACTATGCGCACCTAACCAGATTGACGGGAGGAGCACATTTCAGAAAACGTGCTCAGCTCGTCCAGAAAATGCGATTTAAGCAATAAAATTAAAAATGCACCCAAAACCTAAACCAAACGTTGCAGGTGGTTATTTCTTCATGCGCAGTGGTCAACGCGGCACTCTCTAGCTGCCAAGAGCACTTTTTACTATGCGCACCCAACCAGAGTGACGGGAGGAGCACATTTCAGAAAACGTGCTCAGCTCGACGAGAAAATGCGATTTAAGCAATAAAATAAAAAATGCACCCAAAACCTAAACCATACGATGCAGGTGGTTATTTCTTCATGCGCAGTGGTCAACGCGGCACTCTCTAGCTGCAAAGAGCACTTTTTACTATGCGCACCCAACCAGAGTGACGGGAGGAGCACATTTCAGAAAGCGTGCTCAGCTCGTCGAGAAAATGCGATTTAAGCAATAAAATTAAAAATGCACCTAAAACCTAAACCAAACGTTGCGGGTGGTTATTTCTTCATGCGCAGTGGTCAACGCGGCACTCTCTAGCTGCCAAGAGCACTTTTTACTATACGCACCCAACCAGAGTGACGGGAGGAGCACATTTCAGAAAACGTGCTCAGCTCGTCGAGAAAATGCGATTTAAGCAATAAAATTAAAAATGCACCCAAAACCTAAACCAAACGTTGCAGGCGGTTATTTCTTCATGCGCAGTGGTCAACGCGGCACTCTCTAGCTGCCAAGAGCACTTTTTACTATGCGCACCCAACCAGAGTGACGGGAGGAGCACATTTCAGAAAACGTGCTCAGCTCGTCGAGAAAATGCGATTTAAGCAATAAAATTAAAAATGCACCTAAAACCTAAACCAAACGTTGGGGGTGGTTATTTCTTCATGTGCAGCAGTCAACGCGGCACTCTCTAGCTGCCAAGAGCACTTTTTACTATGCGCACCCGACCAGAGTGACGGGAGGAGCACATTTCAGAAAACGTGCTCAGCTCGTCGAGAAAATGCGATTTAAGCAATAAAATTAAAAATGCATCTAAAACCTAAACCAAACGTTGCAGGTGGTTATTTCTTCATGCGCAGTGGTCAACGCGGCACTCTCTAGCTGCCAAGAGCACTTTTTACTATGCGCACCCAACCAGAGTGACGGGAGGAGCACATTTCAGAAAATGTGCTCAGCTCGTCAAGAAAATGCGATTTAAGCAATAAAATTAAAAATGCACCTAAAACCTAAACCAAACGTTGCGGGTGGTTATTTCTTCATGCGCAGTGGTCAACGCGGCACTCTCTAGCTGCCAAGAGCACTTTTTACTATGCGCACCCAACCAGAGTGACGGGAGGAGCACATTTCAGAAAACGTGCTCAGCTCATCGAGAAAATGCGATTTAAGCAATAAAATTAAAAATGCACCTAAAACCTAAACCAAACGTTGCGGGTGGTTATTTCTTCATGCGCAGTGGTCAACACGGCACTTTCTAGCTGCCAAGAGCACTTTTTACTATGCGCACCCAACCAGAGTGACGGGAGGAGCACATTTCAGAAAACGTGTTTAGCTCGTCGAGAAAATGCGATTTAACCAATAAAATTAAAAATGCACCCAAAACCTAAACCAAACGTTGCAGGTGGTCATTTCTTCATGCGCAGTGGTCAACGCGGCACTCTCTAGCTGCCAAGAGTACTTTTTACTATGCGCACCTAACCAGAGTGACGGGAGGAGCACATTTCAGAAAACGTGCTCAGCTCGACGAGAAAATGCGATTTAAGCAATAAAATTAAAAATGCACCTAAAACCTAAACCAAACGTTGGGGGTGGTTATTTCTTCATGTGCATCAGTCAACGCGGCACTCTCTAGCTGCCAAGAGCACTTTTTACTATGTGCACCCGACCAGAGTGACGGGAGGAGCACATTTCAGAAAACGTGCTCAGCTCGTCGAGAAAATGCGATTTAAGCAATAAAATTAAAAATGCACCTAAAACCTAAACCAAACGTTGCGGGTGGTTATTTCTTCATGCGCAGTGGTCAACGCGGCACTCTCTAGCTGCCAAGAGCACTTTTTACTATACGCACCCAACCAGAGTGACGGGAGGAGCACATTTCAGAAAACGTGCTCAGCTCGTCGAGAAAATGCGATTTAAGCAATAAAATTAAAAATGCACCCAAAACCTAAACCAAACGTTGCAGGCGGTTATTTCTTCATGCGCAGTGGTCAACGCGGCACTCTCTAGCTGCCAAGAGCACTTTTTACTATGCGCACCCAACAAGAGTGACGGGAGGAGCACATTTCAGAAAACGTGCTCAGCTCGTCGAGAAAATGCGATTTAAGCATTAAAATTAAAAATGCACCTAAAACCTAAACCAAACGTTGCAGGTGGTTATTTCTTCATGCGCAGTGGCCAACGCGGCACTCTCTAGCTGCCAAGAGCACTTTTTACTATGCGCACCCAACCAGAGTGACGAGAGGAGCACATTTCAGAAAACGTGCTCGGCTCGTCGAGAAAATGCGATTTAAGCAATAAAATTAAATATGCACATAAAACCTAAACCAAACGTTGCAGATGGTCATTTCTTCATGCGCAGTTATCAACGCGGCACTCTCGAGCGGCCAAGAGCACTTTTTACTATGCGCACCCAACCAGAGTGACGGGAGGAGCACATTTCAGAAAACGTGCTCAGCTCGTCGAGAAAATGCGATTTAAGCAATAAAATTAAAAATGCACCCAAAACCTAAACCAAACGTTGCAGGCGGTTATTTCTTCATGCGCAGTTGTCAACGTGGCACTCTCTAGCTGCCAAGAGCACTTTTTACCATGCGCACCCAACCAGAGTGACGGGAGGAGCACATTTCAGAAAACGTGCTCAGCTCGTCGAGAAAATGCGATTTAAGCAATAAAATTAAAAATGCACCTAAAACGTAAACCAAACGTTGCAGATGGTCATTTCTTCATGCGCAGTGGTCAACGCGGCACTCTCTAGCTGCCAAGAGCACTTTTTACTATGCGCACCCAACCAGAGTGACGGGAGGAGCGCATTTCAGAAAACGTGCTCAGCTCGTCGAGAAAATGCGATTTAAGCAATAAAATTAAAAATGCACCTAAAACCTAAACCAAACGTTGCAGGTGGTTATTTCTTCATGTGCAGTGGTCAACGCGGCACTCTCTAGCTGCCAAGAGCACTTTTTACTATGCGCACCCAACCAGAGTGACGGGAGGAGCACATTTCAGAAAACGTGCTCAGCTCGTCGAGAAAATGCGATTAAAGCAATAAAATTAAAAATGGACCTAAAACCTAAACAAACGTTGCAGATGGTCATTTCTTCATGCGCAGTGGTCAACGCGGCACTCTCTAGCTGCCAAGAGCACTTTTTACTATGCACAACCAACCAGAGTGACGGGAGGAGCACATTTCAGAAAACGTGCTCAGCTCGTCGAGAAAATGCGATTTAAGCAATAAAATTAAAAATGCACCCAAAACCTCAACCAAACGTTGCAGATGGTCATTTCTTCATGCGCAGTGGTCAACGCGGCACTCTCTAGCTGCCAAGAGCACTTTTTACTATGCACACCCAACCAGAGTGACGGGAGGAGCACATTTCAGAAAACGTGCTCAGCTCGTCGAGAAAATGCGATTTAAGCAATAAAATTAAAAATGCACCTAACACCTAAACCAAACGTTGCAGGTGGTTATTTCTTCATGCGCAGTGGTCAACGCGGCACTCTCTAGCTGCCAAGAGCACTTTTTATTATGCGCACCCAACCAGAGTGACGGGAGGAGCACATTTCAGAAAACGTGCTCAGCTCGTCGATAAAATGCGATTTAAGCAATAAAATTAAAAATGCACCTAACACCTAAACCAAACGTTGCAGGTGGTTATTTCTTCATGCTTAGTGGTCAACGCGGCACTCTCTAGCTGCCAAGAGCACTTTTTACTATGCACACCCAACCAGAGTGACGGGAGGAGCACATTTCTGAAAACGTGCTCAGCTCGACGAGAAAATTTGATTTAAGCAATAAAATTAAAAATGCACCCAAAACCTAAACCAAACGTTGCACGTGGTTATTTCTTCATGCGCAGTGGTCAACGCGGCACTCTCTAGCTGCCAAGAGCACTTTTTACTATGCGCACCCGACCAGAGTGACGGGAGGAGCACATTTCAGAAAACGTGCTCAGCTCGTCGAGAAAATGCGATTTAAGCAATAAAATTAAAAATGCACCTAAAACCTAAACCAAACGTTGCAGGTGGTTATTTATGCATGTGCAGTGGTCAACGCGGCACTCTCTAGCTGCCAAGAGCACTTTTTACTATGCGCACCCAACCAGAGTGACGGGAGGAGCACATTTCAGAAAACGTGCTCAGCTCGTCGAGAAAATGCGATTAAAGCAATAAAATTAAAAATGGACCTAAAACCTAAACAAACGTTGCAGATGGTCATTTCTTCATGCGCAGTGGTCAACGCGGCACTCTCTAGCTGCCAAGAGCACTTTTTACTATGCGCACCCAACCAGAGTGACGGGAGGAGCACATTTCAGAAAACGTGCTCAGCTCGTCGAGAAAATGCGATTTAAGCAATAAAATTAAAAATGCACCCAAAACCTAAACCAAACGTTGCAGATGGTCATTTCTTCATGCGCAGTGGTCAACGCGGCACTCTCTAGCTGCCAAGAGCACTTTTTACTATGCACACCCAACCAGAGTGACGGGAGGAGCACATTTCAGAAAACGTGCTCAGCTCGTCGAGAAAATGCGATTTAAGCAATAAAATTAAAAATGCACCTAACACCTAAACCAAACGTTGCAGGTGGTTATTTCTTCATGCGCAGTGGTCAACGCGGCACTCTCTAGCTGCCAAGAGCACTTTTTACTATGCGCACCCGACCAGAGTGACGGGAGGAGCATATTTCAGAAAACGTGCTCAGCTCGTTGAGAAAATGCGATTTAAGCAATAAAATTAAAAATGCACCTAAAACCTGAACCAAACGTTGCAGATGGTCATTTCTTCATGCGCAGTGGTCAACGCGGCACTCTCTAGCTGCCAAGAGCACTTTTTACTATGCGCACCCAACCAGAGTGACGGGAGGAGCACATTTCAGAAAATGTGCTCAGCTCGTCGAGAAAATGCGATTTAAGCAATGAAATTAAAAATGCACCCAAAACCTAAACCAAACGTTGCAGATGGTCATTTCTTCATGCGCAGTGGTCAACGCGGCACTCTCTAGCTGCCAAGAGCACTTTTTACTATGCGCACCCAACCAGAGTGACGGGAGGAGCACATTTCAGAAAACGTGCTCAGCTCGACGAGAAAATGCGATTTAAGCAATAAAATTAAAAATGCACCCAAAACCTAAACCAAACGTTGCAGGTGTTTATTTCTTCATGCGCAGTGGTCAACGCGGCACTCTCTAGCTGCCAAGAGCACTTTTTACTATGCGCACCCAACCAGAGTGACGGGAGGAGCACATTTCAGAAAACGTGCTCAGCTCGTCGAGAAAATGCGATTTAAGCAATAAAATTAAAAATGCACCCAAAACCTAAAACAAACGTTGCAGGTGGTTATTTCTTCATGCGCAGTGGTCAACGCGGCACTCTCTAGCTGCCAAGAGCACTTTTTACTATGCGCACCCAACCAGAGTGACGGGAGGAGCACATTTCAGAAAACGTGCTCAGCTCGTCGAGAAAATGCGATTCAAGCAATAAAATTAAAAATGCACCTAAAACCTAAACCAAACGTTGCAGGTGGTTATTTCTTAATGCGCAGTGGTCAACGCGGCGCTCTCTAGCTGCCAAGAGCACTTTTTACTATGCGCACCCAACCAGAGTGACGGGAGGAGCACATTTCAGAAAACGTGCTCAGCTCGTCGAGAAAATGCCATTTAAGCATTAAAATTAAAAATGCACCTAAAACACAAACCAAACGTTGCAGATGGTCATTTCTTCATGCGCAGTGGTCAACGTGGCACTCTCTAGCTGCCAAGAGCACTTTTTACTATGCGCACCCAACCAGAGTGACGGGAGGAGCACATTTCAGAAAACGTGCTCAGCTCGTCGAGAAAATGCGATTTAAGCAATAAAATTAAAGATGCACCTAAAACCTAAACCAAACGTTGCAGGTGGTTATTTCTTCATGCGCAGTGGTCAACGCGGCACTCTCTAGCTGCCAAGAGCACTTTTTACTATGCGCACCCAACCAGAGTGACGGGAGGAGCACATTTCAGAAAACGTGCTCAGCTCGTCGAGAAAATGCGATTTAAGCAATAAAATTAAAAATGCACCCAAAACCTAAACCAAACGTTGCAGATGGTCATTTCTTCATGCGCAGTGGTCAACGCGGCACTCTCTAGCTGCCAAGAGCACTTTTTACTATGCGCACCCAACCAGAGTGACGGGAGGAGCACATTTCAGAAAACGTGCTCAGCTCGACGAGAAAATGCGATTTAAGCAATAAAATTAAAAATGCACCCAAAACCTAAACCAAACGTTGCAGGTGGTTATTTCTTCATGCGCAGTGGTCAACGCGGCACTCTCTAGCTGCCAAGAGCACTTTTTACTATGCGCACCCAACCAGAGTGACGGGAGGAGCACATTTCAGAAAACGTACTCAGCTTGTCGAGAAAATGCGATTTAAGCAATAAAATTAAAAATGCACCTAAAACCTAAACCAAACGTTGCAGGTGGTTATTTCTTCATGCGCAATGGTCAACGCGGCACTCTCTAGCTGCCAAGAGCACTTTTTACTATGCCCACCCAACCAGAGTGACGGGAGGAGCACATTTCAGAAAACGTGCTCAGCTCGTCGAGAAAATGCGATTTAAGCAATAAAATAAAAAATGCACCCAAAACCTAAACCAAACGTTGCAGATGGTCATTTCTTCATGCGCAGTGGTCAACGCGGCACTCTCTAGCTGCCAAGAGCACTTTTTACTATGCACACCCAACCGGAGTGACGGGAGGAGCACATTTCTGAAAACGTGCTCAGCTCGACGAGAAAATGCGATTTAAGCAATAAAATTAAAAATGCACCGAAAAACCTAAAACAAACGTTGCACGTGGTTATTTCTTCATGCGCAGTGGTCAACGCAGCACTCTCTAGCTGCCAAGACCACTTTTTACTATGCGCACCCAACCAGAGTGACGGGAGGAGCACATTTCAGAAAACGTGCTCAGCTCGTCGAGAAAATGCGATTTAAGCAATAAAATTAAAAATGCACCCAAAACCTAAACCAAACGTTGCAGGTGGTTATTTCTTCATGCGCAGAGGTCAACGCGGCACTCTCTAGCTGCCAAGAGCACTTTTTACTATGCGCACCCAACCAGAGTGACGGGAGGAGCACATTTCAGAAAACGTGCTCAGCTCGTCGAGAAAATGCGATTTAAGCAATAAAATTAAAAATGCACCCAAAACCTAAACCAAACGTTGCAGATGGTCATTTCTTCATGCGCAGTGGTCAACGCGGCACTATCTAGCTGCCAAGAGCACTTTTTACTATGCGCACCCAACCAGAGTGACGGGAGGAGCACATTTCAGAAAACGTGCTCAGCTCGTCGAGAAAATGCGATTTAAGCAATAAAATTAAAAATGCACCCAAAACCTAAACCAAACGTTGCAGGTGGTTATTTCTTCATGCGCAGTGGTCAACGCGGCACTCTCTAGCTGCCAAGAGCACTTTTTACTATGTGCACCCAACCAGAGTGACGGGAGGAGCACATTTCAGAAAACGTGCTCAGCTCGTCGAGAAAATGCGATTTAAGCAATAAAATTAAAAATGCACCTAAAACCTAAAACAAACGTTGCAGGTGGTTATTTCTTCATGCGCAGCGGTCAACACGGCAATATCTAGCTGCCAAGAGCACTTTTTACTATGCGCACCCAACCAGAGTGACGGGAGGAGCACATTTCAGAAAACGTGCTCAGCTCGTCGAGAAAATGCGATTTAAGCAATAAAATTAAAAATGCACCTAAAACCTAAACCAAACGTTGCAGGTGGTTATTTCTTCATGCGCAGTGGTCAACGCGGCACTCTCTAGCTGCCAAGAGCACTTTTTACTATGCGCACCCAACAAGAGTGACGGGAGGAGCACATTTCAGAAAACGTGCTCAGCTCGTCGAGAAAATGCGATTTAAGCAATAAAATTAAAAATGCACCTAAAACCTAAACCAAACTTGCAGGTGGTTATTTATTCATGTGCAGTGGTCAACGCGGCACTCTCTAGCTGCCAAGAGCACTTTTTACTATGCGCACCCAACCAGAGTGACGGGAGGAGCACATTTCAGAAAACGTGCTCAGCTCGTCGAGAAAATGCGATTTAAGGAATAAAATTAAAAATGCACCTAAAACCTAAACCAAACGTTGCAGGTGGTTATTTCTTCATGCGCAGTGGTCAACGCGGCACTCTCTAGCTGCCAAGAGCACTTTTTACTATGCGCACCCAACCAGAGTGACGGGAGGAGCACATTTCAGAAAACGTGCTCAGCTCGTCGAGAAAATGCGATTTAAGCAATAAAATTAAAAATGCACCCAAAACCTAAACCAAACGTTGCAGATGGTCATTTCTTCATGCGCAGTGGTCAACGCGGCACTCTCTAGCTGCCAAGAGCACTTTTTACTATGCGCACCCAACCAGAGTGACGGGAGGAGCACATTTCAGAAAACGTGCTCAGCTCGACGAGAAAATGCGATTTAAGCAATAAAATTAAAAATGCACCCAAAACCTAAACCAAACGTTGCAGGTGGTTATTTCTTCATGCGCAGTGGTCAACGCGGCACTCTCTAGCTGCCAAGAGCACTTTTTACTATGCGCACCCAACCAGAGTGACGGGAGGAGCACATTTCAGAAAACGTGCTCAGCTCGTCGAGAAAATGCGATTTAAGCAATAAAATTAAAAATGCACCTAAAACCTAAACCAAACGTTGCAGGTGGTTATTTCTTCATGCGCAGCAGTCAACGCGGCACTCTCTAGCTGCCAAGAGCACTTTTTACTATGCGCACCCAACCAGAGTGACGGGAGGAGCACATTTCAGAAAACGTGCTCAGCTCGTCGAGAAAATGCGATTTAAGCAATAAAATAAAAAATGCACCCAAAACCTAAACCAAACGTTGCAGATGGTCATTTCTTCATGCGCAGTGGTCAACGCGGCACTCTCTAGCTGCCAAGAGCACTTTTTACTATGCACACCCAACCAGAGTGACGGGAGGAGCACATTTCTGAAAACGTGCTCAGCTCGACGAGAAAATGCGATTTAAGCAATAAAATTAAAAAAGCACCCAAAACCTAAAACCAACGTTGCACGTGGTTATTTCTTCATGCGCAGTGGTCAACGCAGCACTCTCTAGCTGCCAAGACCACTTTTTACTATGCGCACCCAACCAGAGTGACGGGAGAAGCACATTTCAGAAAACGTGCTCAGCTCGTCGAGAAAATGCGATTTAAGCAATAAAATTAAAAATGCACCTAAAACCTAAACCAAACGTTGCGGGTGGTTATTTCTTCATGCGCAGTTGTCAACGCAGCACTCTCTAGCTGCCAAGAGCACTTTTTACTATGCGCACCCAACCAGAGTGACGGGAGGAGCACATTTCAGAAAACATGCTCAGCTCGTCGAGAAAATGCGATTTAAGCAATAAAATTAAAAATGCACTTAAAACCTAAACCAAACGTTGCAGATGGTCATTTCTTCATGTGCAGCAGTCAACGCGGCACTCTCTAGCTGCCAAGAGCACTTTTTACTATGCGCACCCAACCAGAGTGACGGGAGGAGCACATTTCAGAAAACGTGCTCAGCTCGTCCAGAAAATGCGATTTAAGCAATAAAATTAAAAATGCACCCAAAACCTAAACCAAACGTTGCAGGTGGTTATTTCTTCATGCGCAGTGGTCAACGCGGCACTCTCTAGCTGCCAAGAGCACTTTTTACTATGCGCACCCAACCAGAGTGACTGGAGGAGCACATTTCAGAAAACGTGCTCAGCTCGTCGAAAAAATGCGATTTAAGCAATAAAATTAAAAATGCACCTAAAACCTAAACCAAACGTTGCAGGTGGTTATTTCTTCATGCGCAGCGGTCAACGCGGCACTATCTAGCTGCCAAGAGCACTTTTTACTATGCGCACCCAACCAGAGTGACGGGAGGAGCACATTTCAGAAAACGTGCTCAGCTCGTCGAGAAAATGCGATTTAAGCAATAAAATTAAAAATGCACCTAAAACCTAAACCAAACGTTGCAGGTGGTTATGTCTTCATGCGCAGTGGTCAACGCGGCACTCTCTAGCTGCCAAGAGCACTTTTTACTATGCGCACCCAACAAGAGTGACGGGAGGAGCACATTTCAGAAAACGTGCTCAGTTCGACGAGAAAATGCGATTTAAGCAATAAAATTAAAAATGCACCCAAAACCTAAACCAAACGTTGCAGGTGGTTATTTCTTCATGCGCAGTGGTCAACGCGGCACTCTCTAGCTGCCAAGAGCACTTTTTACTATGCGCACCCAACCAGAGTTACGGGAGATGCACATTTCAGAAAACGTGCTCAGCTCGTCGAGAAAATGCGATTTAAGCAATAAAATGAAAGATGCACCTAAAACCTAAACCAAACGTTGCAGGTGGTTATTTCTTCATGCGCAGTGGTCAACGCGGCACTCTCTAGCTGCCAAGAGCACTTTTTACTATGCGCACCCAACCAGAGTGACGGGAGGAGCACATTTCAGAAAACGTGCTCAGCTCGTCGAGAAAAAGCGATTTAAGCAATAAAATTAAAAATGCACCCAAAACCTAAACCAAACGTTGCAGATGGTCATTTCTTCATGCGCAGTGGTCAACGCGGCACTCTCTAGCTGCCAAGAGCACTTTTTACTATGCGCACCCAACCAGAGTGACGGGAGGAGCACATTTCAGAAAACGTGCTCAGCTCGACGAGAAAATGCGATTTAAGCAATAAAATTAAAAATGCACCCAAAACCTAAACCAAACGTTGCAGGTGGTTATTTCTTCATGCGCAGTGGTCAACGCGGCACTCTCTAGCTGCCAAGAGCACTTTTTACTATGCGCACCCAACCAGAGTGACGGGAGGAGCACATTTCAGAAAACGTGCTCAGCTCGTCGAGAAAATGCGATTTAAGCAATAAAATTAAAAATGCACCTAAAACGCTAAACCAAACGTTGCAGGTGGTTATTTCTTCATGCGCAATGGTCAACGCGGCACTCTCTAGCTGCCAAGAGCACTTTTTACTATGCGCACCCAACCAGAGTGACGGGAGGAGCACATTTCAGAAAACGTGCTCAGCTCGTCGAGAAAATGCGATTTAAGCAATAAAATAAAAAATGCACCCAAAACCTAAACCAAACGTTGCAGGTGGTTATTTCTTCATGCGCAGTGGTCAACGCGGCACTCTCTAGCTGCCAAGAGCACTTTTTACTATGCGCACCCAACCAGAGTGACGGGAGGAGAACATTTCAGAAAACGTGCTCAGCTCGTCGAGAAAATGCGATTTAAGCAATAAAATTAAAAATGCACCTAAAACCTAAACCAAACGTTGGGGGTGGTTATTTCTTCATGTGCAGCAGTCAACGCGGCACTCTCTAGCTGCCAAGAGCACTTTTTACTATGCGCACCCGACCAGAGTGACGGGAGGAGCACATTTCAGAAAACGTACTCAGCTCGTCGAGAAAATGCGATTTAAGCAATAAAATTAAAAATGCACCTAAAACCTAAACGAAACGTTGCAGGTGGTTATTTCTTCATGCGCAGTGGTCAACGCGGCACTCTCGAGCTGCCAAGAGCACTTTTTACTATGCGCACCCAACCAGAGTGACGGGAGGAGCACATTTCAGAAAACGTGCTCAGCTCGTCGAGAAAATGCGATTTAAGCAATAAAATTAAAAATGCAAATAAAACCTAAACCTAACGTTGCAGGTGGTTATTTCTTCATGCGCAGTGGTCAACGCGGTACTCTCTAGCTGCCAAGAGCACTTTTTACTATGTGCACCCAACCAGAGTGACGGGAGGAGCACATTTCAGAAAACGTGCTCAGCTCGTCGAGAAAATGCGATTTAAACAATAAAATTAAAAATGCACCTAAAACCTAAACCAAACGTTGCAGATGGTCATTTCTTCATGCGCAGTGGTCAACGCGGCACTCTCTAGCTGCCAAGAGCACTTTTTACTATGTGCACCCAACCAGAGTGACGGGAGGAGCACATTTCAGAAAACGTCCTCAGCTCGTCGAGAAAATGCGATTTAAGCAATAAAATTAAAAATGCACCCAAAACCTAAACCAAACGTTGCAGGTGGTTATTTCTTCATGCGCAGCAGTCAACGCGGCACTCTCTAGCTGCCAAGAGCACTTTTTACTATGCGCACCCAACCAGAGTGACGGGAGGAGCACATTTCAGAAAACGTGCTCAGCTCGTCGAGAAAATGCGATTTAAGCAATAAAATTAAAAATGCACCTAAAACCTAAACCAAACGTTGCAGGTGGTTATTTCTTCATGCGCAGTGGTCAACGCGGCACTCTCTAGCTGCCAAGAGCACTTTTTACTATGCGCACCCAACCAGAGTGACGGGAGGAGCACATTTCAGAAAACGTGCTCAGCTCGTCGAGAAAATGCGATTTAAGCAATAAAATTAAAAATGCACCTAAAACCTAAACCAAACTTGCAGGTGGTTATTTATTCATGTGCAGTGGTCAACGCGGCACTCTCTAGCTGCCAAGACCACTTTTTACTATGCTCACCCAACCAGAGTGACGGGAGGAGCACATTTCTGAAAACGTGCTCAGCTCGTCGAGAAAATGCGATTTAAGCAATAAAAGCAAAAATGCACCCAAAACCTAAACCGAACTTGCAGATGGTCATTTCTTCATGCGCAGTGGTCAACGCGGCACTCTCTAGCTGCCAAGAGCACTTTTTACTATGCTCACCCAACCAGAGTGACGGGAGGAGCACATTTCTGAAAACGTGCTCAGTTCGACGAGAAAATGCGATTTAAGCAATAAAATTAAAAATGCACCCAAAACCTAAAACAAACGTTGCACGTGGTTATTTCTTCATGCGCAGTGGTCAACGCGGCACTCTCTAGCTGCCAAGAGCACTTTTTACTATGCGCACCCAACCAGAGTGACGGGAGGAGCACATTTCAGAAAACGTGCTCAGCTCGTCGAGAAAATGCGATTTAAGCAATAAAATTAAAAATGCACCTAAAACCTAAACCAAACGTTGCAGGTGGTTATTTCTTTATGCGCAGCAGTCAACGCGGCACTCTCTAGCTGCCAAGAGCACTTTTTACTATGCGCACCCAAACAGAGTGACGGGAGGAGCACATTTCAGAAAACGTGCTCAGCTCGTCGAGAAAATGCGATTTAAGCAATAAAATTAAAAATGCACCTAAAACCTAAAACAAACGTTGCACGTGGTTATTTCTTCATGCGCAGTGGTCAACGCGGCACTCTCTAGCTGCCAAGAGCACTTTTTACTATGCGCACCCAACCAGAGTGACGGGAGGAGCACATTTCAGAAAACGTGCTCGGCTCGTCGAGAAAATGCAATTTAAGCAATGAAATTAAAAATGCAAATAAAACCTAAACCAAACGTTGCAGATGGTCATTTCTTCATGCGCAGTGGTCAACGCGGCACTCTCGAGCTGCCAAGAGCACTTTTTACTATGCGCACCCAACCAGAGTGACGGGAGGAGCACATTTCAGAAAACGTGCTCAGCTCGTCGAGAAAATGCGATTTAAGCAATAAAATTAAAAATGCACCTAAAACCTAAACCTAACGTTGCAGGTGGTTATTTCTTCATGCGCAGTGGTCAACGCGGTACTCTCTAGCTTCCAAGAGCACTTTTTACTATGTGCACCCAACCAGAGTGACGGGAGGAGCACATTTCAGAAAACGTGCTCAGCTCGTCGAGAAAATGCGATTTAAACAAGAAAATTAAAAATGCACCTAAAACCTAAACCAAACGTTGCAGATGGTCGTTTCTTCATGCGCAGTGGTCAACGCGGCACTCTCTAGCTGCCAAGAGCACTTTTTACTATGCGCACCCAACCAGAGTGACGGGAGGAGCACATTTCAGAAAACGTCCTCAGCTCGTCGAGAAAATGCGATTTAAGCAATAAAATTAAAAATGCACCTAAAACCTAAACCAAACGTTGCAGGTGGTTATTTCTTCATGCGCAATGGTCAACGCGGCACTCTCTAGCTGCCAAGAGCACTTTTTACTATGCGCACCCAACCAGAGTGACGGGAGGAGCACATTTCAGAAAACGTGCTCAGCTCGTCGAGAAAATGCGATTTAAGCAATAAAATTAAAAATGCACCTAAAACCTAAACCAAACGTTGCAGATGGTCATTTCTTCATGTGCAGTGGTCAACGCGGCACTCTCTAGCTGCCAAGAGCACTTTTTACTATGCGCACCCAACCAGAGTGACGGGAGGAGCACATTTCAGAAAACGTGCTCAGCTCGTCGAGAAAATGCGATTTAAGCAATAAAATTAAAAATGCACCTAAAACCTAAACCAAACGTTGCAGATGGTTATTTCTTCATGCGCAGTAGTCAACGCGGCACTCTCTAGCTGCCAAGAGCACTTTTTACTATGCGCACCCAACCAGAGTGACGGGAGGAGCACATTTCAGAAAACGTGCTCAGCTCGTCGAGAAAATGCGATTTAAGCAATAAAATTAAAAATGCACCTAAAACCTAAACCAAACGTTCGGGGTGGTTATTTCTTCATGTGCAGCAGTCAACGTGGCACTCTCTAGCTGCCAAGAGCACTTTTTACTATGCGCACCCGACCAGAGTGACGGGAGGAGCACATTTCAGAAAACGTGCTCAGCTCGTCCAGAAAATGCGATTTAAGCAATAAAATTAAAAATGCACCCAAAACCTAAACCAAACGTTGCAGGTGGTTATTTCTTCATGCGCAGTGGTCAACGCGGCACTAATTACTGCCAAGAGCACTTTTTACTATGCGCACCCAACCAGAGTGACGGGAGGAGCACATTTCAGAAAACGTGCTCAGCTCGTCGAGAAAATGCGATTTAAGCAATAAAATTAAAAATGCACCTAAAACCTAAACCAAACGTTGCAGGTGGTTATTTCTTCATGCGCAGTGGTCAACGCGGCACTCTCTAGCTGCCAAGAGCACTTTTTACTATGCGCACCCAACCAGAGTGACGGGAGGAGCACATTTCAGAAAACGTGCTCAGCTCGTCGAGAAAATGCGATTTAAGCAATAAAATTAAAAATGCACCTAAAACCTAAACCAAACGTTGCAGGTGGTTATTTCTTCATGCGCAGCGGTCAACGCGGCACTATCTAGCTGCCAAGAGCACTTTTTACTATGCGCACCCAACCAGAGTGACGGGAGGAGCACATTTCAGAAAACGTGCTCAGCTCGTCGAGAAAATGTGATTTAAGCAATAAAATTAAAAATGAACCTAAAACCTAAACCAAACGTTGCAGGAGGTTATTTCTTCATGTGCAGTGGTAAACGCGGCACTCACTAGCTGCCAAGAGCACTTTTTACTATGCGCACCCAACCAGAGTGACGGGAGGAGCACATTTCAGAAAACTGTGCTCAGCTCGTCGAGAAAATGCGATTTAAGCATTAAAATTAAAAATGCACCTAAAACCTAAACCAAACGTTGCAGATGGTCATTTCTTCATGCGCAGTGGTCAACGCGGCACTCTCTAGCTGCCAAGAGCACTTTTCACTATGCGCACCCAACCAGAGTGACGGGAGGAGCACATTTCAGAAAACGTGCTCAGCTCGTCCAGAAAATGCGATTTAAGCAATAAAATTAAAAATGCACCCAAAACCTAAACCAAACGTTGCAGGTGGTTATTTCTTCATGCGCAGTGGTCAACGCGGCACTCTCTAGCTGCCAAGAGCTCTTTTTACTATGCGCACCCAACCAGAGTGACGGGAGGAGCACATTTCAGAAAACGTGCTCAGCTCGTCGAGAAAATGCGATTTAAGCAATAAAATTAAAAATGCACCTAAAACCTAAAACAAACGTTGCAGGTGGTTATTTCTTCATGCGCAGTGGTCAACGCGGCACTCTCTAGCTGCCAAGAGCACTTTTTACTATGCGCACCCAACCAGAGTGACGGGAGGAGCACATTTCAGAAAACGTGCTCAGCTCGTCGAGAAAATGCAATTAAAGCAATAAAATTAAAAATGCACCTAAAACCTAAATCAAACGTTGCAGATGGTCATTTCTTCATGCGCAGTGGTCAACGCGGCACTCTCTAACTGCCAAGAGCACTTTTTACTATGCGCACCCAACCAGAGTGACGGGAGGAGCACATTTCAGAAAACATGCTCAGCTCGTCGAGAAAATGCGATTTAAGCAATAAAATTAAAAATGCACCTAAAACCTAAACCAAACGTTGCAGATGGTCATTTCTTCATGCGCAGTGGTCAACGCGGCACTCTCTAGCTGCCAAGAGCACTTTTTACTATGCGCACCCAACCAGAGTGACGGGAGGAGCACATTTCAGAAAACGTGCTCAGCTCGTCCAGAAAATGCGATTTAAGCAATAAAATTAAAAATGCACCCAAAACCTAAACCAAACGTTGCAGGTGGTTATTTCTTCATGCGCAGTGGTCAACGCGGCACTCTCTAGCTGCCAAGAGCACTTTTTACTATGCGCACCCAACCAGAGTGACGGGAGGAGCACATTTCAGAAAACGTGCTCAGCTCGTCGAGAAAATGCGATTTAAGCAATAAAATTAAAAATGCACCTAAAACCTAAACCAAACGTTGCAGGTGGTTATTTCTTCATGCGCAGTGGTCAACGCGGCACTCTCTAGCTGCCAAGAGCACTTTTTACTATGCGCACCCAACCAGAGTGACGGGAGGAGCACATTTCAGAAAACGTGCTCAGCTCGTCGAGAAAATGCGATTTAAGCAATAAAATTAAAAATGCACCTAAAACCTAAACCAAACGTTGCAGGTGGTTATTTCTTCATGCGCAGCGGTCAACGCGGCACTATCTAGCTGCCAAGAGCACTTTTTACTATGCGCACCCAACCAGAGTGACGGGAGGAGCACATTTCAGAAAACGTGCTCAGCTCGTCGAGAAAATGCGATTTAAGCAATAAAATTAAAAATGCACCTAAAACCTAAACCAAACGTTGCAGGAGGTTATTTCTTCATGTGCAGTGGTCAACGCGGCACTCTCTAGCTGCCAAGAGCACTTTTTACTATGCGCACCCAACCAGAGTGACGGGAGGAGCGCATTTCAGAAAACGTGCTCAGCTCGTTGAGAAAATGCGATTTAAGCAATAAAATTAAAAATGCACCTAAAACCTAAACCAAACGTTGCAGATGGTCATTTCTTCATGCGCAGTGGTCAACGCGGCACTCTCTAGCTGCCAAGAGCACTTTTTAATATGCGCACCCAACCAGAGTGACGGGAGGAGCACATTTCAGAAAACGTGCTCAGCTCGTCGAGAAAATGCGATTTAAGCAATAAAATTAAAAATGCACCTAAAACCTAAACCAAACGTTGCACGTGGTTATTTCTTCATGCGCAGTGGTCAACGCGGCACTCTCTAGCTGCCAAGAGCACTTTTTACTATGCGCACCCAACCAGAGTGACGGGAGGAGCACATTTCAGAAAACGTGCTCAGCTCGTCGAGAAAATGCGATTTAAGCAATAACATTAAAAATGCCATCTAAAACCTAAACCAAACGTTGGGGGTGGTTATTTCTTCATGTGCAGCAGTCAACGCGGCACTCTCTAGCTGCCAAGAGCACTTTTTACTATGCGCACCCGACCAGAGTGACGGGAGGAGCACATTTCAGAAAACGTGCTCAGCTCGTCGAGAAAATGAAATTTAAGCAATAAAATTAAAAATGCACCTAAAACCTAAACCAAACGTTGCAGGTGGTTATTTCTTCATGCTCAGTGGTCAACGCGGCACTCTCTAGCTGCCAAGAGCACTTTTTACTATGCGCACCCAACCAGAGTGACGGGAGGAGCACATTTCAGAAAACGTGCTCAGCTCGTCGAAAAAATGCGATTAAAGCAATAAAACTAAAAATGCACCTAAAACCTAAACCAAACGTTGCAGATGGTCATTTCTTCATGCGCAGTGGTCAACGCGGCACTCTCTAGCTGCCAAGAGCACTTTTTACTATGCGCACCCAACCAGAGTGACGGGAGGAGCACATTTCAGAAAACGTGCTCAGGTCGTCGAGAAAATGCGATTTAAGCAATAAAATTAAAAATGCACCTAAAACCTAAACCAAACTTGCAGGTGGTTATTTCTTCATGTGCAGTGGTCAACGCGGCACTCTCTAGCTGCCAAGAGCACTTTTTACTATGCGCACCCAACCAGAGTGACGGGAGGAGCACATTTCAGAAAACGTGCTCAGCTCGTCGAGAAAATGCGATTTAAGCAATAAAATTAAAAATGCACCTAAAACCTAAACCAAACGTTGCAGGTGGTTATTTCTTCGTGCGCAGTGGTCAACGCGGCACTCTCTAGCTGCCAAGAGCACTTTTTACTATGCGCACCCAACCAGAGTGACGGGAGGAGCACATTTAAGAAAACGTGCTCAGCTCGTCGAGAAAATGCGATTTAAGCAATAAAATTAAAAATGCACCCAAAACCTAAACCAAACTTTGCAGATGGTCATTTCTAAATGCGCAGTGGTCAACGCGGCACTCTCTAGCTGCCAAGAGCACTTTTTACTATGCGCACCCAACCAGAGTGATGGGAGGAGCACATTTCAGAAAACGTGCTCAGCTCGACGAGAAAATGCGATTTAAGCAATAAAATTAAAAATGCACCCAAAACCTAAACCAAACGTTGCAGGCGGTTATTTCTTCATGCGCAGTGGTCAACGCGGCACTCTCTAACTGCCAAGAGCACTTTTTACCATGCGCACCCAACCAGAGTGACGGGAGGAGCACATTTCAGAAAACGTGCTTCGCTCGTCGAGAAAATGCGATTTAAGCAATAAAATTAAAAATGCACCTAAAACCTAAAACAAACGTTGCAAGTGGTTATTTCTTCATGCACAGCAGTCAACTCGGCACTCTCTAGCTGCCAAGAGCACTTTTTACTATGCGCACCCAACCAGAGTGACGGGAGGAGCACGTTTCAGAAAACGTGCTCAGCTCGTCGAGAAAATGCGATTAAAGCAATAAAATTAAAAATGCACCTAAAACCTAAACCAAACGTTGCAGATGGTCATTTCTTCATGCGCAGTGGTCAACGCGGCACTCTCTAGCTGCCAAGAGCACTTTTTACTATGCGCACCCAACCAGAGTGACGGGAGGAGCACATTTCAGAAAACATGCTCAGCTCGTCGAGAAAATGCGATTTAAGCAATAAAATTAAAAATGCACCTAAAACCTAAACCAAACGTTGCAGGTGGTTATTTCTTCATGCGCAATGGTCAACGCGGCACTCTCTAGCTGCCAAGAGCACTTTTTACTATGCGCACCCAACCAGAGTGACGGGAGGAGCACATTTCAGAAAACGTGCTCAGCTCGTCCAGAAAATGCGATTTAAGCAATAAAATTAAAAATGCACCTAAAACCTAAACCAAACGTTGCAGGTGGTTATTTCTTCATGCGCAATGGTCAACGCGGCACTCTCTAGCTGCCAAGAGCACTTTTTACTATGCGCACCCAACCAGAGTGACGGGAGGAGCACATTTCAGAAAACGTGCTCAGCTCGTCGAGAAAATGCGATTTAAGCAATAAAATTAAAAATGCACCTAAAACCTAAACCAAACGTTGCAGATGGTCATTTCTTCATGCGCAGTGGTCAACGCGGCACTCTCTAGCTGCCAAGAGCACTTTTTACTATGCACACCCAACCAGAGTGACGGGAGGAGCACATTTCAGAAAACGTGCTCAGCTCGTCCAGAAAATGCGATTTAAGCAATAAAATTAAAAATGCACCCAAAACCTAAACCAAACGTTGCAGGTGGTTATTTCTTCATGCGCAGTGGTCAACGTGGCACTCTCTAGCTGCCAAGAGCACTTTTTACTATGCGCACCCAACCAGAGTGACGGGAGGAGCACATTTCAGAAAACGTGCTCAGCTCGTCGAGAAAATGCGATTTAAGCAATAAAATTAAAAATGCACCCAAAACCTAAACCAAACTTTGCAGATGGTCATTTCTAAATGCGCAGTGGTCAACGCGGCACTCTCTAGCTGCCAAGAGCACTTTTTACTATGCGCACCCAACCAGAGTGATGGGAGGAGCACATTTCAGAAAACGTGCTCAGCTCGACGAGAAAATGCGATTTAAGCAATAAAATTAAAAATGCACCCAAAACCTAAACCAAACGTTGCAGGCGGTTATTTCTTCATGCGCAGTGGTCAACGCGGCACTCTCTAGCTGCCAAGAGCACTTTTTACTATGCGCACCCAACCAGAGTGACGGGAGGAGCACGTTTCAGAAAACGTGCTCAGCTCGTCGAGAAAATGCGATTTAAGCAATAAAAATAAAAATGCACCTAAAACCTAAAACAAACGTTGCACGTGGTTATTTCTTCATGCGCCGTGGTCAACGTGGCACTCTCTAGCTGCCAAGAGCACTTTTTACTATGCGCACCCAACCAGAGTGACGGGAGGAGCACATTTCAGAAAACGTGCTCAGCTCGTCGAGAAAATGCGATTTAAGCAATAAAATTAAAAATGCACCTAAAACCTAAACCAAACGTTGGGGGTGGTTATTTCTTCATGTGCAGCAGTCAACGCGGCACTCTCTAGCTGCCAAGAGCACTTTTTACTATGCGCACCCGACCAGAGTGACGGGGAGGAGCACATTTCAGAAAACGTGCTCAGCTCGTCGAGAAAATGAAATTTAAGCAATAAAATTAAAAATGCACCTAAAACCTAAACCAAACGTTGCAGGTGGTTATTTCTTCATGCTCAGTGGTCAACGCGGCACTCTCTAGCTGCCAAGAGCACTTTTTACTATGCGCACCCAACCAGAGTGACGGGAGGAGCACATTTCAGAAAACGTGCTTGTTAGGGTTTTCAGGTTAGTTTGATCCTATGATTATGTTGGAATGTAGACTGTAATGATTAAATCAATCACGTCTGGCCCTCACAATGTAATAATTAAATCAATCACGTCTGGCCCTCACAATACAGAGTCTGTTTCCCACAATAGTGTAAAACACCCCCTGCTCTGATCTTATCAGAGGCCGGGGGTTCACCAAACCTGTCCACTCCCACCCCCACTCTGTTCCTCCTAATAAATATGCCCTTGCAGGGAGGAGACTTTTAGACTTCATTCCTGTAGCGAGTGAACTCTCCACCTGCAGGTGTCTAAAAGAACTTGCCTGTCTCCTTGTGGTTTTTGCAAAATAAGTTGGAGTAAGCAAATCTCTAACATTTTGGTGCCGAAACCCGGGACCCTCATACCCATCATCTGGCTGACGGAGGACGACGCGCTGTACACCGTCGACGGGCCAGCGTCCACTAGCCGGACCTGGTAAAGAAAGACCTGGGAAGGAAATTCTTCGCTGGGCCAGCATCTTAGGTCTGCCTTCGTCTGACAGAGGTGGATTGACGGGACCCGGCAGTGCAACGAACCAGGGGACAAGTAAGTTCTTGAAATTGTGTTGTGTTGTTAAACGCGTAACACATAGAGGTGCACGGGAGATAGCTTGGGTTCAAGTCCCAGTGGAAGAAACAGGCTAAGAAAGGCAGAGCTTCTTTTTCGTTCATCGAAGAAGTGTGTAGACTCTTCTTTGTCTGTTTTTCCGAGCTGAGGGATCTGGCTTGGGTTAAAGTCCCAGTGGAAGGAACGTGCTAAGAAACACGGAGCTTCTTTTTTGTTAATCAAAGAAGGGCGTAGATTTTTCTTTGCATGTTTTTCCAAGCCAAAGAATAGCTTGGGTTCAAGTCCCAGTGGAAGAAACGGGCTAAGAAAAACAGAGCTTCTTTTTCTTAATTGAAGAAGGGCGTAGATTTTTTCTTTTGTCCGTTTTTCCAAAGCTGTTTGGGAGGGTTTTACACCCATCCCTGGATAGGCCTAAAAAAGCGCTGGAGTTTGTGTGATTGAGTGTGTGACTGGTAGGATAAATTGACTAAGAAGCAGTTCTAGCGTTGATCCATGGCAAAAAAACAGGCTAGTAATTTGTTGAAAGGTCAATTTAAACCTGCATTGAGGATCCTCAAAGAAATAAATAAGTAATAATAGTAATAATAATAATAATAATATTTTTGAGACAGAGATTGTAAAACCTAAAACTACTAGAATTAAGATGGGAAATAAAAACGGTAAATCTCTACCTCTTGACGGAGATGAGAAGTACATGGCGAGTAGATTTCTTAATTGTATGCAATACATGCCAAAGTGGAAGAAAAAGTATGGTGTAGAAGGGAAGTTGAAAGTTGAAGTGTGGAAGATAGTGGTTGAAGTTTTGGAGGACAGTGTGGCTAGGAAGATAGGACTGAAAAAGAAAAGAAAAGAGAGTGAATTGGATTGTGCTAAAATGTGGTTGAAAGCTTCACAAGAAAGAAGAGAACAAATCCAAAAGACAAAAGATAGAAAGTTGAAAAGTGATGAGGCCGCCATTCAATTGAGATTTGAAAAAGAATTCAGGGTGCATAGTGGCATCCCATTCAATGATACAGCTGAGAGTGCTTATCAACAACAGCTTAAAAATGCGCTCCTCACTAATTTCCGCCCTGAAATAGGCAACTGGGTGAGGAAACATTTGGTGGAAGTGGATGTTGCAAGTGTGACAACAACTATGCAATGGGCCAGACATGCTGAAAAGGTGATCAAAAAAGGCAAAAGTTCTGATGTATTTCATCTAGATAATGATGATGATGAACTAGATGAAGATACAACAGTCTTCTTCCAAGGGTCCCAGCTAGGCAGAGGGAGAGGTAGAGGCCAACAAGGTCGCAGGCCGCCATATAATTCAAAACCCCCACGAGATTCTGACAACTGTTGGAACTGTGGGAGACGAGGACACTTCACACGAGAGTGTCGTTTTGCAAAACAATATCAATCAAAGGGTGGAGGAAAGAGCAGAGGAGAAGCCAAATGTTTAGCATGACAAGCTTCCTCCTCTTTGACCGCTTATGCTCATACAGAGAAAGAAAGAATAGATGCCCATATGACAGCAAAACATGTCATTGTCAGATTATTAGAATTTTTTTCAGATTATTAGAAGTCTTGTCCATCCAAGAAGTATGACAATGCTGTTTGTATGCCCAAATTACAAATGACTAGAGCTCAAATTGTGTTACACTGAAGTTAAAATATGCAAATCAAGTGGTAAAGAAATGCAACTTGCTTCTAGAAGATAAATAAATAAAATTAGAATGTGCTGTCCTCGTGTGCATGGGAGGGACCAGCTCATGATCGACCACAGGAAATGGCCAGCCTGTGACGAATCATTGTGGCTGAGACCTACCTTTTGCATGCGAGAGCTGTGCATGTGTGTGCGTATATGTTAAAATGATGAACATTGGCTAAAGTTTTAGTATAAAAAAATTTTGCTAGACTGTGGTCTATCCAATTTGCACCGCAGAACAGAAATGATTTTGAAAGATAAAAATGAGAGGAAAAAGAAATCTGTTTGCAAGCAGAAACTAATCCACACTAGTGCATGTAAAGTGTCGAGCCCACATGAGAAATTCGGAAAAAAAAAATGACAGAACATGCTTTCAGGAATTGGAAGAAGCTAAATTGTGAATTTAAGATTTTGCAATGCTACATTTAATAGGAATAATTGATTGGTTGTGTTATAAGATTCTGCAAAATTCTAAATGCAAGCTAAATCTGAGCGATTGAGTTCTTCAAATTTAAAAACAGAGAAAAATTCAGATTAATTTGCCAATTGTTTGTTTTAGTTGAGTTTTTTTTGAATTGGTGGATTGTTCTACCAGGAAACCTGAGTTGAAAATGATATATGAATGTTGTGTGGTGAGCTTGGATGAATTGGGACCAATGTGATAGGAAGACTCCTTTTTGGAGATTGTGTGAGATACATATGATGAGCATTGATGAATGATTGCCTGAATGAAAGGTTGAATGGTTGAAGTCGTTGGCGACTACTATGGAAAATTAGTAGAGCGACTTTGATGAAAGAGTGATTTTGAGCAGGTTGAATGTTAGAAAGAAACACATAGCTTTTGGATTGATAATTAACTAGAAAAAAAAATGGAGAACCAGTAACACATGTGGAAGATGTGTGAACTGAGAAATTAAGAAGCGTTTTGGAAAGAAAGTCAAACTAAATGATGATGAAATCATATGTAGTACTACAAAACTTTACTACATATGGATTCTCTAAATCATACAATTGAGTAAAATAAAACATACGTTTTGATTTGTATTCAAATTTCTAAGATTCTTGTGATAAACAATGAGAAAACGATTGAAAAGTAACTAAAGAAACTACAACAAAGTGAAAATGTCTAATCATTTGCTGGCTGAGTCGCTCCCCATTCGGGGAGACCATCCATTTACTTGCTAAGCTAGTTGTCAAAACAGGGGCATGATTAGAGAATGGCATCTATAAATGACCTACCCTACCAAAGAACCTATGCAAATGGGCTGCAATATTGAGCCATGGTGCGCGTCACATGGCTCAAGAGGAGGGATAGTGGGGCAGGTCAGTCAGCTTTATACAACATATGGATTTGATTCATATTCAAAATATTTTCAAAACAAAACAAACATTTTTTTTTTGTAGAGCTTGTTTCAAAAAAACAAAAAAAAAAAAAACAAAAACAAAAAAAATCTTATTTGCCAGTTAAATGGGCACTACAATTGACTACGAGAGTTGCAAGCAACAGATGAAGAGCAGTCCTGGGCAGATTATCTAATCAGGACGCTCAAACTGAAAGATGTGTCAAATGCAAATTTACTGCCGCCTGATCTCTCCCCCTCACAGGTGGACAACCCCATCAATCCAGGAGACTGGGTCTACATCAAGGTCATCAAAAGAAAGAACTGGGCCAGCCCGCGGTGGGAGGGACCGTTCCAAGTTTTGCTTGCTACTCCCACGGCGGTAAAAATCTCTCAACGGCCCAGCTGGATTCACCTCAGCCACTGCAAGTTGCAGAGAGTGCTGGACCCCTAATTCGGAGTGGTGGGGAAGGCTGACTACAAAGGGGCCCTGTCGTTTAGGGCGAGGCGTCTCAATGTTGGTGAAGAATTCATCGATCCCCACTCCGCTAGGCGAGGGGATGTCCCAGTGTCTCTGCCATCCTAGTAGCAACGGGGCTCCATATGCCAGATGGATCCTCTGCTCCGTTGTGGTTGGAGCGTGCTATGGTCTATTGACTCATCTGAACAGACCAAATGACAATGTTGCCCGTGGTAAACGATGGTCACATGATGAGAACTTTGAAGACTGGTCATGGGACCCCACAAACCCATACGAAACCAACACTTGGTACCGGTATGTCAGGTTCACTGTGAGAGCTCACACACAGGAGGGATGCTATGTGTGTTCGAAACTCCCCCCTTCCTCCACGCAAGTTCGCTTGGAGGCCAGAGCAATGAATGCCACTGAAGCAAAATGTATGGCATCCATGGGAGGAGTTGGATATCAGCACCGTGCCGTCACAGTCAAAGATGCTGACCCTTACCGCCCTGGACTTGCTGACGGTGCCTGTGATCAGCTGTTCTGGACAAATCTCAATGTGACTGTTAAAGGACGAACAATACCACAAGTGGCCTACACAGAGAGACCAGCTGGAGTGAATTACACATGTTACATCCAAGGTAACAAGACCCACGTCTGCATTAACGACGACTGCTCTCCAGGAGGAAACTGGATGGGAGCTCTGGACATCACCGATGAGTGTCAAGATAAGAGAGCCATTTCAGGTGGGGAGGGCTCTCCAACCAACATGGCTACACCATCGAACGGAACATACTTCATACAGAATGGCTGGTGGCTTTGTGGTCACAAGGTTTATCCGATGCTGCCCGCCAACTGGACAGGAGTGTGTGCACCAGTGTGGGTGACAGACCACACCTACAGGATACGACACCATTTGTTGACAGGAGCACGTAACTCTACTGGACGTCGACGCAGAGCAGTTACAACCTTTGACCCTCATGACCCTGTCTGGGGTGTGAATGTTCCAGAGGACCATAAAGTATGGTCTGCCGGAGACAAAGTTGTCCTTGCGCTCTTCCCTCAGATTGGGGTTGGGAAACTATCGCTCTTCATCGAGACACTGAACTATCGTTTTCAATCCTTTGTGAATCTCTCGCTGCAAGTCAACGATGGACAAAATAGAGAGATTCAGGCTATCAGACTGATGGTCTTGCAAAACAGGATGGTTCTGGACTTGTTGACGGCAGCACAAGGTGGTGTGTGCCACATCATTGGGACTTCCTGTTGCACATACATACCAGGAGAAAATGACACCCACATCAACGACGCCATGAATTCACTGAAGAACTTACAGCAGGCCATGTCTAATGACAAGGTCCCACATCAGTTTGATTTCTTTTCGTGGTTTTTCTCTGGCAACTGGTGGCAACTGCTTTTGAAATTGCTGTCTCCTGTGCTTGTTGTGCTGGTGGTGTTGTGCTCGTTTACGACCTGCGTTATCCCATGTTTGAAGTCTGCTGTGTCGAAGTTTGTGTCCTCTACTGTAGCCCAAGTTCATATACAACTTCTTAGAGATGACGGATGTGATGACGATAATGACACGTGGATTGCGTAGATGCTGTTCTGTTGAGCATGTTTTACAGAAACTTGATGATTTGACCATCGAAAATGCTTCGCAAGTGATGGATACAATGATGTACTGTTTCTGTGTTTTTCTTTTTATTTTTTGTTATTCATAGCATTCTGGCCGCCTGTGGCAACGGGGCCGTGTAAGAATTTTCCTGCTAATAACATCTGGCCAGCAGGTTATTCGCTTACACAATAAGTTTGATCTGGGGTGTTGAGGTAATGCCTCATCTTCACTGGAAAGTGTTGCTATCATTGTTTGTTGTTTTTATTTTTACCATTCTACTTTCTTCATTATACGTATATATGTTTTTTTTCTTGCTTATCGTTGTTGTTTGGGGTGGCATAATCATATGATAAATCAGGAGGGAGATGTTAGGGTTTTCAGGTTAGTTTGATCCTATGATTATGTTGGAATGTAGACTGTAATGAATAAATCAATCACGTCTGGCCCTCACAATGTAATAATTAAATCAATCACGTCTGGCCCTCACAATACAGAGTCTGTTTCCCACAATAGTGTAAAACACCCCCTGCTCTGATCTTATCAGAGGCCGGGGGTTCACCAAACCTGTCCACTCCCACCCCCACTCTGTTCCTCCTAATAAATATGCCCTTGCAGGGAGGAGACTTTTAGACTTCATTCCTGTAGCGAGTGAACTCTCCACCTGCAGGTGTCTAAAAGAACTTGCCTGTCTCCTTGTGGTTCTTGCAAAATAAGTTGGAGTAAGCAAATCTCTAACAGTGCTCAGCTCGTCGAGAAAATGCGATTAAAGCAATAACATTAAAAATGCACCTAAAACCTAAACCAAACGTCGCAGATAGTCATTTCTTCATGCACAGTGGTCAACGCGGCACTCTCTAGCTGCCAAGAGCACTTTTTACTATGCGCGCCCAACCAGAGTGACGGGAGGAGCACATTTCAGAAAACATGCTCAGTTCGTCGAGAAAATGCGATTTAAGCAATAAAATTAAAAATGCACCTAAAACCTAAACCAAACGTTGCAGATGGTCATTTCTTCATGCGCAGTGGTCAACGCGGCACTCTCTAGCTGCCAAGAGCACTTTTTACTATGCGCACCCAACCAGAGTGACGGAAGGAGCACATTTCAGAAAACGTGCTCAGCTCGTCCAGAAAATGCGATTTAAGCAATAAAATTAAAAATGCACCCAAAACCTAAACCAAACGTTGCAGGTGGTTATTTCTTCATGCGCAGTGGTCAACGCGGCACTCTCTAGCTGCCAAGAGCACTTTTTACTATGCGCACCCAACCAGAGTGACGGGAGGAGCACATTTCAGAAAACGTGCTCAGCTCGTCGAGAAAATGCGATTTAATAAAGTTAAAAATGCACCCAAAACCTAAACCAAACTTTGCAGATGGTCATTTCTAAATGCGCAGTGGTCAACGCGGCACTCTCTAGCTGCCAAGAGCACTTTTTACTATGCGCACCCAACCAGAGTGATGGGAGGAGCACATTTCAGAAAACGTGCTCAGCTCGACGAGAAAATGCGATTTAAGCAATAAAATTAAAAATGCACCCAAAACCTAAACCAAACGTTGCAGGCGGTTATTTCTTCATGCGCAGTGGTCAACGCGGCACTCTCTAACTGCCAAGAGCACTTTTTACCATGCGCACCCAACCAGAGTGACGGGAGGAGCACATTTCAGAAAACGTGCTTCGCTCGTCGAGAAAATGCGATTTAAGCAATAAAATTAAAAATGCACCTAAAACCTAAAACAAACGTTGCAGGTGGTTATTTCTTCATGCACAGCAGTCAACGCGGCACTCTCTAGCTGCCAAGAGCACTTTTTACTATGCGCACCCAACCAGAGTGACGGGAGGAGCACGTTTCAGAAAACGTGCTCAGCTCGTCGAGAAAATGCGATTAAAGCAATAAAATTAAAAATGCACCTAAAACCTAAACCAAACGTTGCAGATGGTCATTTCTTCATGCGCAGTGGTCAACGCGGCACTCTCTAGCTGCCAAGAGCACTTTTTACTATGCGCACCCAACCAGAGTGACGGGAGGAGCACATTTCAGAAAACATGCTCAGCTCGTCGAGAAAATGCGATTTAAGCAATAAAATTAAAAATGCACCCAAAACCTAAACCAAACGTTGCAGGAGGTTATTTCTTCATGCGCAGTGGTCAACGCGGCACTCTCTAGCTGCCAAGAGCACTTTTTACTATGCGCACCCAACCAGAGTGACGGGAGGAGCACATTTCAGAAAACGTGCTCAGCTCGTCCAGAAAATGCGATTTAAGCAATAAAATTAAAAATGCACCCAAAACCTAAACCAAACGTTGCAGGTGGTTATTTCTTCATGCGCAGTGGTCAACGCGGCACTCTCTAGCTGCCAAGAGAACTTTTTACTATGCGCACCCAACCAGAGTGACGGGAGGAGCACATTTCAGAAAACGTGCTCAGCTCGTCGAGAAAATGCGATTTAAGCAATAAAATTAAAAATGCCCCTAAAACCTAAACCAAACGTTGCAGGTGGTTATTTCTTCATGCGCAGTGGTCAACGCGGCACTCTCTAGCTGCCAAGAGCACTTTTTACTATGCGCACCCAACCAGAGTGACGGGAGGAGCACATTTCAGAAAACGTGCTCAGCTCGTCGAGAAAATGCGATTTAAGCAATAAAATTAAAAATGCACCTAAAACCTAAACCAAACGTTGCAGGTGGTTATTTCTTCATGCGCAGTGGTCAACGCGGCACTCTCTAGCTGCCAAGAGCACTTTTTACTATGCGCACCCAACCAGAGTGACAGGAGGAGCACATTTCAGAAAACGTGCTCAGCTCGTCGAGAAAATGCGATTTAAGCAATAAAATTAAAAATGCACCCAAAACCTAAACCAAACTTTGCAGATGGTCATTTCTAAATGCGCAGTGGTCAACGCGGCACTCTCTAGCTGCCAAGAGCACTTTTTACTATGCGCACCCAACCAGAGTGATGGGAGGAGCACATTTCAGAAAACATGCTCAGCTCGTCGAGAAAATGCGATTTAAGCAATAAAATTAAAAATGCACCTAAAACCTAAACCAAACGTTGGGGGTGGTTATTTCTTCATGTGCAGCAGTCAACGCGGCACTCTCTAGCTGCCAAGAGCACTTTTTACTATGCGCACCCGACCAGAGTGACGGGAGGAGCACATTTCAGAAAACGTGCTCAGCTCGTCGAGAAAATGCCATTTAAGCAATAAAATTAAAAATGCACCCAAAACCTAAACCAAACGTTGCAGATGGTCATTTCTTCATGCGCAGTGGTCAACGCGGCACTCTCTAGCTGCCAAGATCACTTTTTACTATGCGCACCCAACCAGAGTGACGGGAGGAGCACATTTCAGAAAACGTGCTCAGCTCGTCCAGAAAATGCGATTCAAGCAATAAAATTAAAAATGCACCCAAAACCTAAACCAAACGTTGCAGGTGGTTATTTCTTCATGCGCAGTGGTCAACGCGGCACTCTCTAGCTGCCAAGAGCACTTTTTACTATGCGCACCCAACCAGAGTGACGAGAGGAGCACATTTCAGAAAACGTGCTCAGCTCGTCGAGAAAATGCGATTTAAGCAATAAAATTAAAAATGCACCCAAAACCTAAACCAAACGTTGCAGGTGGTTATTTCTTCATGCGCAGCAGTCAACGCGGCACTCTCTAGCTGCCAAGAGCACTTTTTACTATGCACACCCAACAAGAGTGACGGGAGGAGCGCATTTCAGAAAACGTGCTCAGCTCGACGAGAACATGCGATTTAAGCAATAAAATTAAAAATGCACCCAAAACCTAAACCAAACGTTGCAGGTGGTTATTTCTTAATGCGCAGTGGTCAACGCGGCACTCTCTAGCTGCCAAGAGCACTTTTTACTATGCGCACCCAACCAGAGTGACGGGAGGAGCGCATTTCAGAAAACGTGCTCAGCTCGTCGAGAAAATGCGATTTAAGCAATAAAATTAAAAATGCACCTAAAACCTAAACCAAACGTTGCAGGTGGTTATTTGTTCATGCGCAGCAGTCAACGCGGCACTCTCTAGCTGCCAAGAGCACTTTTTACTATGCGGACCCAACCAGAGTGACGGGAGGAGCACATTTCAGAAAACGTGCTCAGCTCGTCGAGAAAATGCGATTTAAGCAATAAAATAAAAAATGCACCTAAAACCTAAACCAAACGCTGCAGATGGTCATTTCTTCATGTGCAGTGGTCAACGCGGCACTCTCTAGCTGCCAAGAGCACTTTTTACTATGCGCACCCAACCAGACTGACGGGAGGAGCACATTTCAGAAAACGTGCTCAGTTCGTCGAGAAAATGCGATTTAAGCAACAAAATTAAAAATGCACCCAAAACCTAAACCAAACGTTGCAGGTGGTTATTTCTTCATGCGCAGCAGTCAACGCGGCACTCTCTAGCTGCCAAGAGCACTTTTTACTATGCACACCCAACAAGAGTGACGGGAGAAGCGCATTTCAGAAAACGTGCTCAGCTCGACGAGAACATGCGATTTAAGCAATAAAATTAAAAATGCACCCAAAACCTAAACCAAACGTTGCAGGTGGTTATTTCTTAATGCGCAGTGGTCAACGCGGCACTCTCTAGCTGCCAAGAGCACTTTTTACTATGCGCACCCAACCAGAGTGACGGGAGGAGCGCATTTCAGAAAACGTGCTCAGCTCGTCGAGAAAATGCGATTTAAGCAATAAAATTAAAAATGCACCTAAAACCTAAACCAAACGTTGCAGGTGGTTATTTGTTCATGCGCAGCAGTCAACGCGGCACTCTCTAGCTGCCAAGAGCACTTTTTACTATGCGGACCCAACCAGAGTGAGGGGAGGAGCACATTTCAGAAAACGTGCTCAGCTCGTCGAGAAAATGCGATTTAAGCAATTAAATAAAAAATGCACCTAAAACCTAAACCAAACGCTGCAGATGGTCATTTCTTCATGTGCAGTGGTCAACGCGGCACTCTCTAGCTGCCAAGAGCACTTTTTACTATGCGCACCCAACCAGACTGACGGGAGGAGCACATTTCAGAAAACGTGCTCAGTTCGTCGAGAAAATGCGATTTAAGCAACAAAATTAAAAATGCACCCAAAACCTAAACCAAACGTTGCAGGTGGTTATTTCTTCATGCGCAGCAGTCAACGCGGCACTCTCTAGCTGCCAAGAGCACTTTTTAATATGCACACCCAACAAGAGTGACGGGAGGAGTGCATTTCAGAAAACGTGCTCAGCTCGACGAGAACATGCGATTTAAGCAATAAAATTAAAAATGCACCCAAAACCTAAACCAAACGTTGCAGGTGGTTATTTCTTCATGCGCAGTGGTCAAGGCGGCACTCTCTAGCTGCCAAGAGCACTTTTTACTATGCGCACCCAACCAGAGTGACGGGAGGAGCACATTTCAGAAAACGTGCTCAGCTCGTCGAGAAAATGCGATTTAAGCAATAAAATTAAAAATGCACCCAAAACCTAAACCAAACGTTGCAGGTGGTTATTTCTTCATGCGCAGTGGTAAACGCGGCACTCTCTAGCTGCCAAGAGGACTTTTTACTATGCGCACCCAACCAGAGTGACGGGAGGAGCACATTTCATAAAACGTGCTCAGCTCGTCCAGAAAATGCTATTTAAGCAATAAAATTAAAAATGCACCTAAAACCTAAACCAAACGTTGCAGATGGTCATTTCTTCATGCGCAGTGGTCAACGCGGCACTCTCTAGCTGCCAAGAGCACTTTTTACTATGCACACCCAACCAGAGTGACGGGAGGAGCACATTTCAGAAAACGTGCTCAGCTCGTCCAGAAAATGCGATTTAAGCAATAAAATTAAAAATGCACCCAAAACCTAAACCAAACGTTGCAGGTGGTTATTTCTTCATGCGCAGTGGTCAACGCGGCACTCTCTAGCTGCCAAGAGCACTTTTTACTATGCGCACCCAACCAGAGTGACGGGAGGAGCACATTTCAGAAAACGTGCACAGCTCGTCGAGAAAATGCGATTTAAGCAATAAAATTAAAAATGCACCCAAAACCTAAACCAAACGTTGCAGATGGTCATTTCTTCATGCGCAGTGGTCAACGCGGAACTCTCTAGCTGCCAAGAGCACTTTTTACTATGCGCACCCAACCAGAGTGACGGGAGGAGCGCATTTCAGAAAACGTGCTCAGCTCGTCGAGAAAATGCGATTTAAGCAATAAAATTAAAAATGCACCTAAAACCTAAACCAAAAGTTGCAGGTGGTTATTTCTTCATGCGCAGCAGTCAACACGGCACTCTCTAGCTGCCAAGAGCACTTTTTACTATGCGCACCCAACCAGAGTGACGGGAGGAGCACATTTCAGAAAACGGGCTCAGCTCGTCGAGAAAATGCGATTTAAGCAATACAATTAAAAATGCACCCAAAACCTAAACCAAACGTTGCAGATGGTCATTTCTTCATGCGCAGTGGTCAACGCGGCACTCTCTAGCTGCCAAGAGCACTTTTTACTATGCGCACCCAACCAGAGTGACGGGAGGAGCACATTTCAGAAAACGTGCTCAGCTCGTCCAGACAATGCGATTTAAGCAATAAAATTAAAAATGCACCCAAAACCTAAACCAAACGTTGCAGGTGGTTATTTCTTCATGCGCAGTGGTCAACGCGGAACTCTCTAGCTGCCAAGAGCACTTTTTACTATGCGCACCCAACCAGAGTGACGGGAGGAGCGCATTTCAGAAAACGTGCTCAGCTCGTCGAGAAAATGCGATTTAAGCAATAAAATTAAAAATGCACCTAAAACCTAAACCAAAAGTTGCAGGTGGTTATTTCTTCATGCGCAGCAGTCAACACGGCACTCTCTAGCTGCCAAGAGCACTTTTTACTATGCGCACCCAACCAGAGTGACGGGAGGAGCACATTTCAGAAAACGTGCTCAGCTCGTGGAGAAAATGCGATTTAAGCAATAAAATTAAAAATGCACCCAAAACCTAAACCAAACGTTGCAGATGGTCATTTCTTCATGTGCAGTGGTCAACGCGGCACTCTCTAGCTGCCAAGAGCACTTTTTACTATGCACACCCATCCAGAGTGACGGGAGGAGCGCATTTCAGAAAACGTGCTCAGCTCGTCGAGAAAATGCGATTTAAGCAATAAAATTAAAAATGCACCCAAAACCTAAACCAAACGTTGCAGGTTGTTATTTCTTCATGCGCAGTGGTCAACGCGGCACTCTCTAGCTGCCAAGAGCTCTTTTTACTATACACACCCAACCAGAGTGACGGGAGGAGCACATTCCAGAAAACGTGCTCAGCTCGTCGAGAAAATGCGATTTAAGCAATAAAATTAAAAATGCACCCAAAACCTAAACCAAACGTTGCAGATGGTCATTTCTTCATGTGCAGTGGTCAACGCGGCACTCTCTAGCTGCCAAGAGCACTTTTTACTATGCACACCCAACCAGAGTGACGGGAGGAGCGCATTTCAGAAAACGTGCTCAGCTCGTCGAGAAAATGCGATTTAAGCAATAAAATTAAAAATGCACCCAAAACCTAAACCAAACGTTGCAGGTGGTTATTTCTTCATGCGCAGTGGTCAACGCGGCACTCTCTAGCTGCCAAGAGCACTTTTTACTATGCGCACCCAACCAGAGTGACGGGAGGAGCACATTTCAGAAAACGTGCTCAGCTCGTCGAGAAAATGCGATTTAAGCAATAAAATTAAAAATGCACCCAAAACCTAAACCAAACGTTGCAGGTGGTTATTTCTTCATATGCAGCAGTCAACGCGGCACTCTCTAGCTGCCAAGAGCACTTTTTACTATGCGGACCCAACCAGAGTGACGGGAGGAGCACATTTCATAAAACGTGCTCAGCTCGTCCAGAAAATGCTATTTAAGCAACAAAATTAAAAATGCACCCAAAACCTAAACCAAACGTTGCAGGTGGTTATTTCTTCATGCGCAGCAGTCAACGCGGCACTCTCTAGCTGCCAAGAGCACTTTTTAGTATGCACACCCAACAAGAGTGACGGGAGGAGCGCATTTCAGAAAACGTGCTCAGCTCGACGAGAACATGCGATTTAAGCAATAAAATTAAAAATGCACCCAAAACCTAAACTAAACGTTGCAGGTGGTTATTTCTTAATGCGCAGTGGTCAACGCGGCACTCTCTAGCTGCCAAGAGCACTTTTTACTATGCGCACCCAACCAGAGTGACGGGAGGAGCGCATTTCAGAAAACGTGCTCAGCTCGTCGAGAAAATGCGATTTAAGCAATAAAATTAAAAATGCACCTAAAACCTAAACCAAACGTTGCAGGTGGTTATTTGTTCATGCGCAGCAGTCAACGCGGCACTCTCTAGCTGCCAAGAGCACTTTTTACTATGCGGACCCAACCAGAGTGACGGGAGGAGCACATTTCAGAAAACGTGCTCAGCTCGTCGAGAAAATGCGATTTAAGCAATAAAATAAAAAATGCACCTAAAACCTAAACCAAACGCTGCAGATGGTCATTTCTTCATGTGCAGTGGTCAACGCGGCACTCTCTAGCTGCCAAGAGCACTTTTTACTATGCGCACCCAACCAGACTGACGGGAGGAGCACATTTCAGAAAACGTGCTCAGTTCGTCGAGAAAATGCGATTTAAGCAACAAAATTAAAAATGCACCCAAAACCTAAACCAAACGTTGCAGGTGGTTATTTCTTCATGCGCAGCAGTCAACGCGGCACTCTCTATCTGCCAAGAGCACTTTTTACTATGCACACCCAACAAGAGTGACGGGAGGAGCGCATTTCAGAAAACGTGCTCAGCTCGACGAGAACATGCGATTTAAGCAATAAAATTAAAAATGCACCCAAAACCTAAACCAAACGTTGCAGGTGGTTATTTCTTAATGCGCAGTGGTCAACGCGGCACTCTCTAGCTGCCAAGAGCACTTTTTACTATGCGCACCCAACCAGAGTGACGGGAGGAGCGCATTTCAGAAAACGTGCTCAGCTCGTCGAGAAAATGCGATTTAAGCAATAAAATTAAAAATGCACCTAAAACCTAAACCAAACGTTGCAGGTGGTTATTTGTTCATGCGCAGCAGTCAACGCGGCACTCTCTAGCTGCCAAGAGCACTTTTTACTATGCGGACCCAACCAGAGTGACGGGAGGAGCACATTTCAGAAAACGTGCTCAGCTCGTCGAGAAAATGCGATTTAAGCAATAAAATAAAAAATGCACCTAAAACCTAAACCAAACGCTGCAGATGGTCATTTCTTCATGTGCAGTGGTCAACGCGGCACTCTCTAGCTGCCAAGAGCACTTTTTACTATGCGCACCCAACCAGACTGACGGGAGGAGCACATTTCAGAAAACGTGCTCAGTTCGTCGAGAAAATGCGATTTAAGCAACAAAATTAAAAATGCACCCAAAACCTAAACCAAACGTTGCAGGTGGTTATTTCTTCATGCGCAGCAGTCAACGCGGCACTCTCTAGCTGCCAAGAGCACTTTTTAATATGCACACCCAACAAGAGTGACGGGAGGAGTGCATTTCAGAAAACGTGCTCAGCTCGACGAGAACATGCGATTTAAGCAATAAAATTAAAAATGCACCCAAAACCTAAACCAAACGTTGCAGGTGGTTATTTCTTCATGCGCAGTGGTCAAGGCGGCACTCTCTAGCTGCCAAGAGCACTTTTTACTATGCGCACCCAACCAGAGTGACGGGAGGAGCACATTTCAGAAAACGTGCTCAGCTCGTCGAGAAAATGCGATTTAAGCAATAAAATTAAAAATGCACCCAAAACCTAAACCAAACGTTGCAGGTGGTTATTTCTTCATGCGCAGTGGTAAACGCGGCACTCTCTAGCTGCCAAGAGGACTTTTTACTATGCGCACCCAACCAGAGTGACGGGAGGAGCACATTTCATAAAACGTGCTCAGCTCGTCCAGAAAATGCTATTTAAGCAATAAAATTAAAAATGCACCTAAAACCTAAACCAAACGTTGCAGATGGTCATTTTTTCATGCGCAGTGGTCAACGCGGCACTCTCTAGCTGCCAAGAGCACTTTTTACTATGCACACCCAACCAGAGTGACGGGAGGAGCACATTTCAGAAAACGTGCTCAGCTCGTCGAGAAAATGCGATTTAAGCAATAAAATTAAAAATGCACCTAAAACCTAAACCAAAAGTTGCAGGTGGTTATTTCTTCATGCGCAGCAGTCAACACGGCACTCTCGAGCTGCCAAGAGCACTTTTTAATATGCACACCCAACAAGAGTGACGGGAGGAGCACATTTCAGAAAACGTGCTCAGCTCGTCGAGAAAATGCGATTTAAGCAATAAAATTAAAAATGCACCCAAAACCTAAACCAAACGTTGCAGATGGTCATTTCTTCATGTGCAGTGGTCAACGCGGCACTCTCGAGCTGCCAAGAGCACTTTTTACTATGCACACCCAACCAGAGTGACGGGAGGAGCACATTTCAGAAAACGTGCTCAGCTCGTCGAGAAAATGCGATTTAAGCAATAAAATTAAAAATGCACCTAAAACCCAAACCAAACGTTGCAGGTGGTTATTTCTTCATGCGCAGTGGTCAACGCGGCACTCTCTAGCTGCCAAGAGCACTTTTTACTATGCGCACCCAACCAGAGTGACGGGAGGAGCACATTTCAGAAAACGTGCTCAGCTCGTTGAGAAAATGCGATTTAAGCAATAAAATTAAAAATGCACCCAAAACCTAAACCAAACGTTGCAGGTGGTTATTTCTTCATGCGCAGTGGTCAACGCAGCACTCTCTAGCTGCCAAGAGCACTTTTTACGATGCACACCCAACCAGAGAGACGGGAGGAGCACATTCCAGAAAACGTGCTCAGCTCGTCGAGAAAATGCGATTTAAGCAATAAAATTAAAAATGCACCCAAAACCTAAACCAAACGTTGCAGGTGGTAATTTCTTCATGCGCAGTGGTCAACGCGGCACTCTCTAGCTGCCAAGAGCACTTTTTACTATGCGCACCCAACCAGAGTGACGGGAGGAGCACATTTCAGAAAACGTGCTCAGCTCGTCGAGAAAATGCGATTTAAGCAATAAAATTAAAAATGCACCCAAAACCTAAACCAAACGTTGCAGGTGGTCATTTCTTCATGCGCAGTGGTCAACGCGGCACTCTCTAGCTGCCAAGAGCACTTTTTACTATGCGCACCCAACCAGAGTGACGGGAGGAGCACATTTCAGAAAACGTGCTCAGCTCGTCCAGAAAATGCGATTTAAGCAATAAAATTAAAAATGCACCTAAAACCTAAACCAAACGTTGCAGATGGTCATTTCTTCATGCGCAGTGGTCAACGCGGCACTCTCTAGCTGCCAAGAGCACTTTTTACTATGCACACCCAACCAGAGTGACGGGAGGAGCGCATTTTAGAAAACGTGCTCAGCTCGACGAGAAAATGCGATTTAAGCAATAAAATTAAAAATGCACCCAAAACCTAAACCAAACGTTGCAGGTGGTTATTTCTTCATGCGCAGTGGTCAACGCGGCACTCTCTAGCTGCCAAGAGCACTTTTTACTATGCGCACCCAACCAGAGTGACGGGAGGAGCACATTTCAGAAAACGTGCTCAGCTCGTCGAGAAAATGCGATTTAAGCAATAAAATTAAAAATGCACCTAAAACCTAAACCAAACGTTGCAGGTGGTTATTTCTTCATGCGCAGCAGTCAACGCGGCACTCTCTAGCTGCCAAGAGCACTTTTTACTATGCGCACCCAACCAGAGTGACGGGAGGAGCACATTTAAGAAAACGTGCTCAGCTCGTCGAGAAAATGCGATTTAAGCAATTAAATTAAAAATGCACCTAAAATCTATACCAAACGTTGCAGGTGGTTATTTCTTCATGCGCAGCAGTCAACACGGCACTCTCTAGCTGCCAAGAGCACTTTTTACTATGCGCACCCAACCAGAGTGACGGGAGGAGCACATTTCAGAAAACGTGCTCAGCTCGTCGAGAAAATGCGATTTAAGCAATAAAATTAAAAATGCACCTAAAACCTAAACCAAACGTTGCAGGTGGTTATTTCTCCGTGCGCAGCAGTCGACGCGGCACTCTCTAGCTGCCAAGAGCACTTTTTACTATGCGCACCCAACCAGAGTGACGGGAGGAGCACATTTCAGAAAACGTGCTCAGCTCGTCGAGAAAATGCGATTTAAGCAATAAAATTAAAAATGCACCTAAAACCTAAACCAAACGTTGCAGGTGGTTATTTCTTCATGCGCAGTGGTCAACGCGGCACTCTGTAGCTGCCAAGAGCACTTTTTACTATGCGCACCCACCCAGAGTGACGGGAGGAGCACATTTCAGAAAACGTGCTCACCTCGTCGAGAAAATGCGATTTAAGCAATAAAATTAAAAATGCACCTAAAACCTAAACCAAACGTTGCAGGTGGTTATTTCTTCATGCGCAGTGGTCAACGTGGCACTCTCTAGCTGCCAAGAGCACTTTTTACTATGCGCACCCAACCAGAGTGACGGGAGGAGCACATTTCAGGAAACGTGCTCAGCTCGTCGAGAAAATGCGATTTAAGCAATAAAATTAAAAATGCACCTAAAACCCAAACCAAACGTTGCAGGTGGTTATTTCTTCATGCGCAGTGGTCAACGCGGCACTCTCTAGCTGCCAAGAGCACTTTTTACTATGCGCACCCAACCAGAGTGACGGGAGGAGCACATTTCAGAAAACGTGCTCAGCTCGTCGAGAAAATGCGATTTAAGCAATAAAATTAAAAATGCACCCAAAACCTAAACCAAACGTTACAGGTGGTTATTTCTTCATGCGCAGTGGTCAACGCGGCACTCTCTAGCTGCCAAGAGCACTTTTTACTATGCGCACCCAACCAGAGTGACGGGAGGAGCACATTTCAGAAAACGTGCTCAGCTCGTCCAGAAAATGCGATTTAAGCAATAAAATTAAAAATGCACCTAAAACCTAAACCAAACGTTGCAGATGGTCATTTCTTCATGCGCAGTGGTCAACGCGGCACTCTCTGGCTGCCAAGAGCACTTTTTACTATGCGCACCCAACCAGAGTGACGGGAGGAGCACATTTCAGAAAACGTGCTCAGCTCGTCCAGAAAATGCGATTTAAGCAATAAAATTAAAAATGCACCTAAAACCTAAACCAAACGTTGCAGATGGTCATTTCTTCATGCGCAGTAGTCAACGCGGCACTCTCTAGCTGCCAAGAGCACTTTTTACTATGTGCACCCAACCAGAGTGACGTGAGGAGCACATTTCAGAAAACGTGCTCAACTCGTCGAGAAAATGCGATTTAAGCAATAAAATTAAAAATGCACCAAAAACCGAAACCAAACGTTGCAGATGGTCATTTCTTCATGCGCAGTGGTCAACGCGGCACTCTCTAGCTGCCAAGAGCACTTTTTACTATGCACACCCAACCAGAGTGACGGGAGGAGCACATTTCAGAAAACGTGCTCAGCTCGTCGAGAAAATGCGATTTAAGCAATAAAATTAAAAATGCACCCAAAACATTAAACCAAACGTTGCAGGTGGTTATTTCTTCATGCGCAGTGGTCAACGCGGCACTCTCTAGCTGCCAAGAGCATTTTTTACTATGCACACCCAACCAGAGTGACGGGAGGAGCACATTTCAGAAAACGTGCTCAGCTCGTCGAGAAAATGCGATTTAAGCAATAAAATTAAAAATGCACCTAAAACCTAAACCAAACGTTGCAGGTGGTTATTTCTCCGTGCGCAGCAGTCGACGCGGCACTCTCTAGCTGCCAAGAGCACTTTTTACTATGCGCACCCAACCAGAGTGACGGGAGGAGCACATTTCAGAAAACGTGCTCAGCTCGTCGAGTAAATGCAATTTAAGCAATAAAATTAAAAATGCACCCAAAACCTAAACCAAACGTTGCAGGTGGTAATTTCTTCATGCGCAGTGGTCAACGCGGCACTCTCTCGCTGCCAAGAGCATTTTTTACTATGCGCACCCAACCAGAGTGACGGGAGGAGCACATTTCAGAAAACGTGCTCAGCTCATCGAGAAAATGCGATTTAAGCAATAAAATTAAAAATGCACCTAAAACCTAAAGCAAACGTTGCAGATGGTCATTTCTTCATGCGCAGCAGTCAACGCGGCACTCTCTAGCTTCCAAGAGCACTTTTTACTATGCGCACCCAACCAGAGTGACGGGAGGAGCACATTTCAGAAAACGTGCTCAGCTCGTCGAGAAAATGCGATTTAAGCAATAAAATTAAAAATGCACCTAAAACCTAAACCAAACGTTGCAGGTGGTTATTTCTTCGTGCGCAGCAGTCAACGCGGCACTCTCTAGCTGCCAAGAGCACTTTTTACTATGCACACCCAACCAGAGTGACGGGAGGAGCACATTTCAGAAAACGTGCTCGTCGAGTAAATGCGATTTAAGCAATAAAATTAAAAATGCACCCAAAACCTAAACCAAACGTTGCAGGTGGTTATTTCTTCATGCGCAGTGGTCAACGCGGCACTCTCTAGCTGCCAAGAGCACTTTTTACTATGCGCACCCAACCAGAGTGACGGGAGGAGCACATTTCAGAAAACGTGCGCAGCTCGTCCAGAAAATGCGATTTAAGCAATAAAATTAAAAATGCACCCAAAACCTAAACCAAACATTGCAGGTGGTTATTTCTTCATGCGCAGTGGTCAACGCGGAACTCTCTAGCTGCCAAGAGCACTTTTTACTATGCGCACCCAACCAGAGTGACGGGAGGAGCACATTTCAGAAAACGTGCTCAGCTCGTCGAGAAAATGCGATTTAAGCAATAAAATTAAAAATGCACCTAAAACCTATACCAAACGCTGCAGATGGTCATTTCTTCATGCGCAGTGGTCAACGCGGCACTCTCTAGATGCCAAAAGCACTTTTTACTATACACACCCAACCAGAGTGACGGGAGGAGCACATTCCAGAAAACGTGCTCAGCTCGTCGAGAAAATGCGATTTAAGCAATAAAATTAAAAATGCACCCAAAACCTAAAGCAAACGTTGCAGATGGTCATTTCTTCATGTGCAGTGGTCAACGCAGCACTCTCTAGCTGCCAAGAGCACTTTTTACTATGCACACCCAACCAGAGTGACGGGAGGAGCGCATTTCAGGAAACGTGCTCAGCTCGTCGAGAAAATGCGATTTAAGCAATAAAATTAAAAATGCACCCAAAACCTAAACCAAACGTTGCAGGTGGTTATTTCTTCATGTGCAGTGGTCAACGCGGCACTCTCTAGCTGCCAAGAGCACTTTTTACTATGCGCACCCAACCAGAGTGACGGGAGGAGCACATTTCAGAAAACGTGCTCAGCTCGCCGAGAAAATGCGATTTAAGCAATACAATTAAAAATGCACCTAAAACCTAAACCAAACGTTGCAGGTGGTTATTTCTTCATGTGCAGTGGTCAACGCGGCACTCTCTAGCTGCCAAGTGCACTTTTTACTATGCGCACCCACCCAGAGTGACGGGAGGAGCACATTTAAGAAAACGTGCTCAGCTCGTCGAGAAAATGCGATTTAAGCAATTAAATTAAAAATGCACCTAAAATCTATACCAAACGTTGCAGGTGGTTATTTCTTCATGCGCAGCAGTCAACACGGCACTCTCTAGCTGCCAAGAGCACTTTTTACTATGCACACCCAACCAGAGTGACGGGAGGAGCACATTTCAGAAAACGTGCTCAGCTCGTCGAGAAAATGCGATTTAAGCAATACAATTAAAAATGCACCCAAAACATTAAACCAAACGTTGCAGGTGGTTATTTCTTCATGCGCAGTGGTCAACGCGGCACTCTCTAGCTGCCAAGAGCATTTTTTACTATGCGCACCCAACCAGAGTGACGGGAGGAGCACATTTCAGAAAACGTGCTCAGCTCGTCGAGAAAATGCGATTTAAGCAATAAAATTAAAAATGCACCTAAAACCTAAACCAAACGTTGCAGGTGGTTATTTCTTCATGCGCAGTGGTCAACGCGGCACTCTCTAGCTGCCAAGAGCACTTTTTACTATGCGCATCCAACCAGAGCGACGGGAGGAGCACATTTCAGAAAACGTGCTCAGCTCGTCCAGAAAATGCGATTTAAGCAATAAAATTAAAAATGCACCTAAAACCTAAACCAAACGTTGCAGATGGTCATTTCTTCATGCGCAGTGGTCAACGCGGCACTCTCTAGCTGCCAAGAGCACTTTTTACTATGCGCACCCAACCAGAGTGACGGGAGGAGCACATTTCAGGAAACGTTCTCAGCTCGTCCAGACAATGCGATTTAAGCAATAAAATTAAAAATGCACCCAAAACCTAAACCAAACGTTGCAGGTGGTTATTTCTTCATGCGCAGTGGTCAACGCGGCACTCTCTAGCTGCCAAGAGCACTTTTTACTATGCCCACCCAACCAGAGTGACGGGAGGAGCGCATTTCAGAAAACGTGCTCAGCTCGTCGAGAAAATGCGATTTAAGCAATAAAATTAAAAATGCACCTAAAACCCAAACCAAACGTTGCAGGTGGTCATTTCTTCATGCGCAGTGGTCAACGCGGCACTCTCTGGCTGCCAAGAGCACTTTTTACTATGCGCACCCAACCAGAGTGACGGGAGGAGCACATTTCAGAAAACGTGCTCAGCTCGTCCAAAAAATGCGATTTAAGCAATAAAATTAAAAATGCACCTAAAACCTAAACCAAACGTTGCAGATGGTCATTTCTTCATGCGCAGTGGTCAACGCGGCACTCTCTAGCTGCCAAGAGCACTTTTTACTATGTGCACCCAACCAGAGTGACGTGAGGAGCACATTTCAGAAAACGTGCTCAACTCGTCGAGAAAATGCGATTTAAGCAATAAAATTAAAAATGCACCAAAAACCGAAACCAAACGTTGCAGATGGTCATTTCTTCATGCGCAGTGGTCAACGCGGCACTCTCTAGCTGCCAAGAGCACTTTTTACTATGCACACCCAACCAGAGTGACGGGAGGAGCACATTTCAGAAAACGTGCTCAGCTCGTCGAGAAAATGCGATTTAAGCAATAAAATTAAAAATGCACCCAAAACATTAAACCAAACGTTGCAGGTGGTTATTTCTTCATGCGCAGTGGTCAACGCGGCACTCTCTAGCTGCCAAGAGCATTTTTTACTATGCACACCCAACCAGAGTGACGGGAGGAGCACATTTCAGAAAACGTGCTCAGCTCGTCGAGAAAATGCGATTTAAGCAATAAAATTAAAAATGCACCTAAAACCTAAACCAAACGTTGCAGGTGGTTATTTCTTCATGCGCAGTGGTCAACGCGGCACTCTCTAGCTGCCAAGAGCACTTTTTACTATGCGCACCCAACCAGAGTGACGGGAGGAGCACATTTCAGAAAACGTGCTCAGCTCGTCGAGAAAATGCGATTTAAGCAATAAAATTAAAAATGCACCTAAAACCTAAACCAAACGTTGCAGGTGGTTATTTCTTCGTGCGCAGCAGTCAACGCGGCACTCTCTAGCTGCCAAGAGCACTTTTTACTATGCGCACCCAACCAGAGTGACGGGAGGAGCACATTCCAGAAAACGTGCTCAGCTCGTCGAGAAAATGCGATTTAAGCAATAAAATTAAAAATGCACCCAAAACCTAAACCAAACGTAGCAGGTGGTAATTTCTTCATGCGCAGTGGTCAACGCGGCACTCTCTAGCTGCCAAGAGCACTTTTTACTATGCGCACCCAACCAGAGTGACGGGAGGAGCACATTTCAGAAAACGTGCTCAGCTCGTCGAGAAAATGCGATTTAAGCAATAAAATTAAAAATGCACCCAAAACCTAAACCAAACGTTGCAGGTGGTTATTTCTTCATGCGCAGTGGTCAACGCGGCACTCTCTAGCTGCCAAGAGCACTTTTTACTATGCGCACCCAACCAGAGTGACGGGAGGAGCACATTTCAGAAAACGTGCTCAGCTCGTCCAGAAAATGCGATTTAAGCAATAAAATTAAAAATGCACCTAAAACCTAAACCAAACGTTGCAGATGGTCATTTCTTCATGCGCAGTGGTCAACGCGGCACTCTCTAGCTGCCAAGAGCACTTTTTACTATGCACACCCAACCAGAGTGACGGGAGGAGCGCATTTTAGAAAACGTGCTCAGCTCGACGAGAAAATGCGATTTAAGCAATAAAATTAAAAATGCACCCAAAACCTAAACCAAACGTTGCAGGTGGTTATTTCTTCATGCGCAGTGGTCAACGCGGCACTCTCTAGCTGCCAAGAGCACTTTTTACTATGCGCACCCAACCAGAGTGACGGGAGGAGCACATTTCAGAAAACGTGCTCAGCTCGTCGAGAAAATGCGATTTAAGCAATAAAATTAAAAATGCACCTAAAACCTAAACCAAACGTTGCAGGTGGTTATTTCTTCATGCGCAGCAGTCAACGCGGCACTCTCTAGCTGCCAAGAGCACTTTTTACTATGCGCACCCAACCAGAGTGACGGGAGGAGCACATTTCAGAAAACGTGCTCAGCTCGTCGAGAAAATGCGATTTAAGCAATAAAATTAAAAATGCACACAAAACCTAAACCAAACGTTGCAGGTGGTTATTTCTTCATGCGCAGTGGTCAACGCGGCACTCTCTAGCTGCCAAGAGCACTTTTTACTATGCGCACCCAACCAGAGTGACGGGAGGAGCACATTTCAGAAAACGTGCTCAGCTCGTCGAGAAAATGCGATTTAAGCAATAAAATTAAAAATGCACCTAAAACCTAAACCAAACGTTGCAGGTGGTTATTTCTTCGTGCGCAGCAGTCAACGCGGCACTCTCTAGCTGCCAAGAGCACTTTTTACTATGCGCACCCAACCAGAGTGACGGGAGGAGCACATTTCAGAAAACGTGCTCAGCTCGTCGAGTAAATGCGATTTAAGCAATAAAATTGAAAATGCACCCAAAACCTAAACCAAACGTTGCAGGTGGTTATTTCTTCATGCGCAGTGGTCAACGCGGCACTCTCTAGCTGCCAAGAGCACTTTTTACTATGCGCACCCAACCAGAGTGACGGGAGGAGCACATTTCAGAAAACGTGCGCAGCTCGTCCAGAAAATGCGATTTAAGCAATAAAATTAAAAATGCACCCAAAACCTAAACCAAACGTTGCAGGTGGTTATTTCTTCATGCGCAGTGGTCAACGCGGCACTCTCTAGCTGCCAAGAGCACTTTTTACTATGCGCACCCACCCAGAGTGACGGGAGGAGCACATTTAAGAAAACGTGCTCAGCTCGTCGAGAAAATGCGATTTAAGCAATAAAATTAAAAATGCACCCAAAACCTAAACCAAACGTTGCAGGTGGTTATTTCTTCATGCGCAGTGGTCAACGCGGCACTCTCTAGCTGCCAAGAGCACTTTTTACTATGCGCACCCAACCAGAGTGACGGGAGGAGCACATTTCAGAAAACGTGCGCAGCTCGTCCAGAAAATGCGATTTAAGCAATACAATTAAAAATGCACCTAAAACCTAAACCAAACGTTGCAGGTGGTTATTTCTTCATGTGCAGTGGTCAACGCGGCACTCTCTGGCTGCCAAGAGCACTTTTTACTATGCGCACCCACCCAGAGTGACGGGAGGAGCGCATTTCAGGAAACGTGCTCAGCTCGTCGAGAAAATGCGATTTAAGCAATAAAATTAAAAATGCACCTAAAACCTAAACTAAACGTTGCAGGTGGTTATTTCTTCGTGCGCAGCAGTCAACGCGGCACTCTCTAGCTGCCAAGAGCACTTTTTACTATGCGCACCCAACCAGAGTGACGGGAGGAGCACATTTCAGAAAACGTGCTCAGCTCGTCGAGTAAATGCAATTTAAGCAATAAAATTAAAAATGCACCCAAAACCTAAACCAAACGTTGCAGGTGGTTATTTCTTCATGCGCAGTGGTCAACGCGGCACTCTCTAGCTGCCAAGACCACTTTTTACTATGCGCACCCAACCAGAGTGACGGGAGGAGCACATTTCAGAAAACGTGCTAAGCTCGTCCAGAAAATGCGATTTAAGCAATAAAATTAAAAATGCACCTAAAACCTAAACCAAACGTTGCAGATGGTCATTTCTTCATGCGCAGTGGTCAACGCGGCACTCTCTAGCTGCCAAGAGCACTTTTTACTATGCGCACCCAACCAGAGTGACGGGAGGAGCACATTTCAGAAAACGTTCTCAGCTCGTCCAGACAATGCGATTTAAGCAATAAAATTAAAAATGCACCCAAAACCTAAACCAAACGTTGCAGGTGGTTATTTCTTCATGCGCAGTGGTCAACGCGGCACTCACTAGCTGCCAAGAGCACTTTTTACTATGCGCACCCAACCAGAGTGACGGGAGGAGCGCATTTCAGAAAACGTGCTCAGCTCGTCGAGAAAATGCGATTTAAGCAATAAAATTAAAAATGCACCTACAACCCAAACCAAACGTTGCAGGTGGTCATTTCTTCATGCGCAGTGGTCAACGCGGCACTCTCTGGCTGCCAAGAGCACTTTATACTATGCGCACCCAACCAGAGTGACGGAAGGAGCACATTTCAGAAAACGTGCTCAGCTCGTCGAGAAAATGCGATTTAAGCAATAAAATTAAAAATGCACCCAAAACATTAAACCAAACGTTGCAGGTGGTTATTTCTTCATGCGCAGTGGTCAACGCGGCACTCTCTAGCTGCCAAGAGCATTTTTTACAATGCACACCCAACCAGAGTGACGGGAGGAGCACATTTCAGAAAACGTGCTCAGCTCGTCGAGAAAATGCGATTTAAGCAATAAAATTAAAAATACACCTAAAACCTAAACCAAACGTTGCAGGTGGTTATTTCTTCATGCGCAGTGGTCAACGCGGCACTCTCTAGCTGCCAAGAGCACTTTTTACTATGCGCACCCAACCAGAGTGACGGGAGGAGCACATTTCAGAAAACGTGCTCAGCTCGTCGAGATAATGCGATTTAAGCAATAAAATTAAAAATGCACCTAAAACCTAAACCAAACGTTGCAGGTGGTTATTTCTCCGTGCGCAGCAGTCAACGCGGCACTCTCTAGCTGCCAAGAGCACTTTTTACTATGCGCACCCAACCAGAGTGACGGGAGGAGCACATTTCAGAAAACGTGCTCAGCTCGTCGAGTAAATGCAATTTAAGCAATAAAATTAAAAATGCACCCAAAACCTAAACCAAACGTTGCAGGTGGTTATTTCTTTATGCGCAGTGGTCAACGCGGCACTCTCTAGCTGCCAAGAGCACTTTTTACTATGCGCACCCAACCAGAGTGACGGGAGGAGCACATTCCAGAAAACGTGCTCAGCTCGTCGAGAAAATGCGATTTAAGCAATAAAATTAAAAATGCACCCAAAACCTAAACCAAACGTTGCAGATGGTCATTTCTTCATGCGCAGTGGTCAACGCGGCACTCTTTAGCTGCCAAGAGCACTTTTTACTATGCGCACCCAACCAGAGTGACGGGAGGAGCACATTTCAGAAAACGTGCTCAGCTCGTTGAGAAAATGCGATTTAAGCAATAAAATTAAAAATGCACCCAAAACCTAAACCAAACGTTGCAGGTGGTTATTTCTTCATGCGCAGTGGTCAACGCGGCACTCTCTAGCTGCCAAGAGGACTTTTTACTATGCACACCCAACCAGAGTGACGGGAGGAGCGCATTTCAGAAAACGTGCTCAGCTCGACGAGAAAATGCGATTTAAGCAATAAAATTAAAAATGCACCCAAAACCTAAACCAAACGTTGCAGGTGGTTATTTCTTCATGCGCAGTGGTCAACGCAGCACTCTCTAGCTGCCAAGAGCACTTTTTACGATGCACACCCAACCAGAGAGACGGGAGGAGCGCATTTCAGAAAACGTGCTCAGCTCGACGAGAAAATGCGATTTAAGCAATAAAATTAAAAATGCATCCAAAACCTAAACCAAACGTAGCAGGTGGTAATTTCTTCATGCGCAGTGGTCAACGCGGCACTCTCTAGCTGCCAAGAGCACTTTTTACTATGCGCACCCAACCAGAGTGACGGGAGGAGCACATTTCAGAAAACGTGCTCAGCTCGTCGAGAAAATGCGATTTAAGCAATAAAATTAAAAATGCACCCAAAACCTAAACCAAACGTTGCAGGTGGTTATTTCTTCATGCGCAGTGGTCAACGCGGCACTCTCTAGCTGCCAAGAGCACTTTTTACTATGCGCACCCAACCAGAGTGACGGGAGGAGCACATTTCAGAAAACGTGCTCAGCTCGTCCAGAAAATGCGATTTAAGCAATAAAATTAAAAATGCACCTAAAACCTAAACCAAACGTTGCAGATGGTCATTTCTTCATGCGCAGTGGTCAACGCGGCACTCTCTAGCTGCCAAGAGCACTTTTTACTATGCACACCCAACCAGAGTGACGGGAGGAGCGCATTTTAGAAAACGTGCTCAGCTCGACGAGAAAATGCGATTTAAGCAATAAAATTAAAAATGCACCCAAAACCTAAACCAAACGTTGCAGGTGGTTATTTCTTCATGCGCAGTGGTCAACGCGGCACTCTCTAGCTGCTAAGAGCACTTTTTACTATGCGCACCCAACCAGAGTGACGGGAGGAGCACATTTCAGAAAACGTGCTCAGCTCGTCGAGAAAATGCGATTTAAGCAATAAAATTAAAAATGCACCTAAAACCTAAACCAAACGTTGCAGGTGGTTATTTCTTCATGCGCAGCAGTCAACGCGGCACTCTCGAGCTGCCAAGAGCACTTTTTACTATGCGCACCCAACCAGAGTGACGGGAGGAGCACATTTCTGAAAACGTGCTCAGCTCGTCGAGAAAATGCGATTTAAGCAATAAAATTAAAAATGCACCCAAAACCTAAACCAAACGTTGCAGGTGGTTATTTCTTCATGCGCAGTGGTCAACGCGGCACTCTCTAGCTGCCAAGAGCACTTTTTACTATGCGCACCCAACCAGAGTGACGGGAGGAGCACATTTCAGAAAACGTGCTCAGCTCGTCGAGAAAATGCGATTTAAGCAATAAAATTAAAAATGCACCCAAAACCTAAACCAAACGTTGCAGGTGATTATTTCTTCATGTGCAGCAGTCAACGCGGCACTCTCTAGCTGCCAAGAGCACTTTTTACTATGCGCACCCAACCAGAGTGACGGGAGGAGCACATTTCAGAAAACGTGCTCAGCTCGTCGAGAAAATGCGATTTAAGCAATAAAATAAAAAATGCACCTAAAACCTAAACCAAACGTTGCAGGTGGATATTTCTTCATGCGCAGTGGTCAACGCGGCACTCTCTAGCTGCCAAGAGCACTTTTTACTATGCGCACCAAACCAGAGTGACGTGAGGAGCACATTTCAGAAAACGTGCTCAGCTTGTCGAGAAAATGCGATTTAAGCAATAAAATTAAAAATGCACCCAAAACATTAAACCAAACGTTGCAGGTGGTAATTTCTTCATGCGCAGTGGTCAACGCGGCACTCTCTCGCTGCCAAGAGCATTTTTTACTATGCGCACCCAACCAGAGTGACGGGAGGAGCACATTTCAGAAAACGTGCTCAGCTCGTCGAGAAAATGCGATTTAAGCAATAAAATTAAAAATGCACCTAAAACCTAAACCAAACGTTGCAGGTGGTTATTTCTTCATGCGCAGTGGTCAACGCGGCACTCTCTAGCTGCCAAGAGCACTTTTTACTATGCGCATCCAACCAGAGCGACGGGAGGAGCACATTTCAGAAAACGTGCTCAGCTCGTCGAGAAAATGCGATTTAAGCAATAAAATTAAAAATGCACCTAAAACCTAAACTAAACGTTGCAGGTGTTTATTTCTTCGTGCGCAGCAGTCAACGCGGCACTCTCTAGCTGCCAAGAGCACTTTTTACTATGCGCACCCAACCAGAGTGACGGGAGGAGCACATTTCAGAAAACGTGCTCAGCTCGTCGAGTAAATGCAATTTAAGCAATAAAATTAAAAATGCACCCAAAACCTAAACCAAACGTTGCAGGTGGTTATTTCTTCATGCGCAGTGGTCAACGCGGCACTCTCTAGCTGCCAAGACCACTTTTTACTATGCGCACCCAACCAGAGTGACGGGAGGAGCACATTTCAGAAAACGTGCTCAGCTCGTCCAGAAAATGCGATTTAAGCAATAAAATTAAAAATGCACCTAAAACCTAAACCAAACGTTGCAGATGGTCATTTCTTCATGCGCAGTGGTCAACGCGGCACTCTCTAGCTGCCAAGAGCACTTTTTACTATGCGCACCCAACCAGAGTGACGGGAGGAGCACATTTCAGAAAACGTTCTCAGCTCGTCCAGACAATGCGATTTAAGCAATAAAATTAAAAATGCACCCAAAACCTAAACCAAACGTTGCAGGTGGTTATTTCTTCATGCGCAGTGGTCAACGCGGCACTCTCTAGCTGCCAAGAGCACTTTTTACTATGCGCACCCAACCAGAGTGACGGGAGGAGCACATTTCAGAAAACGTGCTCAGCTCGTCGAGAAAATGCGATTTAAGCAATAAAATTAAAAATGCACCCAAAACCTAAACCAAACGTTGCAGGTGGTTATTTCTTCATATGCAGCAGTCAACGCGGCACTCTCTAGCTGCCAAGAGCACGTTTTACTATGCGCACCCAACCAGAGTGACGGGAGGAGCACATTTCAGAAAACGTGCTCAGCTCGTCGAGAAAATGCGATTTAAGCAATAAAATTAAAAATGCACCTAAAACCTAAACCAAACGTTGCAGGTGGATATTTCTTCATGCGCAGTGGTCAACGCGGCACTCTCTAGCTGCCAAGAGCACTTTTTACTATGCGCACCCAACCAGAGTGACGTGAGGAGCACATTTCAGAAAACGTGCTCAGCTCGTCGAGAAAATACGATTTAAGCAATAACATTAAAAATGCACCTAAAACCTAAACCAAACGTTGCAGGTGGTTATTTCTTCATGCGCGGTGGTCAACGCGGCACTCTCTCGCTGCCAAGAGCACTTTTTACTATGCGCACCCAACCAGAGTGACGGGAGGAGCACATTTCAGAAAACGTGCTCAGCTCATCGAGAAAATGCGATTTAAGCAATAAAATTAAAAATGCACCTAAAACCTAAACCAAACGTTGCAGGTGGTTATTTCTTCATGCGCAGTGGTCAACGCGGCACTCTCTAGCTGCCAAGAGCACTTTTTACTATGCGCACCCAACCAGAGTGACGGGAGGAGCACATTTCAGAAAACGTGCTCAGCTCGTCGAGAAAATGCGATTTAAGCAATAAAATTAAAAATGCACCCAAAACCTAAACCAAACGTTGCAGGTGGTTATTTCTTCATATGCAGCAGTCAACGCGGCACTCTCTAGCTGCCAAGAGCACTTTTTACTATGCGCACCCAACCAGAGTGACGGGAGGAGCACATTTCAGAAAACGTGCTCAGCTCGTCGAGAAAATGCGATTTAAGCAATAAAATAAAAAATGCACCTAAAACCTAAACCAAACGTTGCAGGTGGATATTTCTTCATGCGCAGTGGTCAACGCGGCACTCTCTAGCTGCCAAGAGCACTTTTTACTATGCGCACCCAACCAGAGTGACGTGAGGAGCACATTTCAGAAAACGTGCTCAGCTCGTCGAGAAAATACGATTTAAGCAATAACATTAAAAATGCACCTAAAACCTAAACCAAACGTTGCAGGTGGTTATTTCTTCATGCGCAGTGGTCAACGCGGCACTCTCTCGCTGCCAAGAGCACTTTTTACTATGCGCACCCAACCAGAGTGACGGGAGGAGCACATTTCAGAAAACGTGCTCAGCTCATCGAGAAAATGCGATTTAAGCAATAAAATTAAAAATGCACCTAAAACCTAAACCAAACGTTGCAGGTGGTTATTTCTTCATGCGCAGTGGTCAACGCGGCACTCTCTAGCTGCCAAGAGCACTTTTTACTATGCGCACCCAACCAGAGTGACGGGAGGAGCACATTTCAGAAAACGTGCTCAGCTCGTCGAGTAAATGCGATTTAAGCAATAAAATTAAAAATGCACCCAAAACCTAAACCAAACGTTGCAGGTGGTTATTTCTTCATGCGCAGTGGTCAACGCGGCACTCTCTAGCTGCCAAGAGCACTTTTTACTATGCACACCCAACCAGAGTGACGGGAGGAGCACATTTCAGAAAACGTGCGCAGCTCGTCCAGAAAATGCGATTTAAGCAATAAAATTAAAAATGCACCTAAAACCTAAACCAAACGTTGCAGATGGTCATTTCTTCATGCGCAGCAGTCAACGCGGCACTCTCTAGCTTCCAAGAGCACTTTTTACTATGCGCACCCAACCAGAGTGACGGGAGGAGCACATTTCAGAAAACGTGCTCAGCTCGTCGAGAAAATGCGATTTAAGCAATAAAATTAAAAATGCACCTAAAACCTAAACCAAACGTTGCAGGTGGTTATTTCTTCGTGCGCAGCAGTCAACGCGGCACTCTCTAGCTGCCAAGAGCACTTTTTACTATGCGCACCCAACCAGAGTGACGGGAGGAGCACATTTCAGAAAACGTGCTCAGCTCGTCGAGTAAATGCGATTTAAGCAATAAAATTAAAAATGCACCCAAAACCTAAACCAAACGTTGCAGGTGGTTATTTCTTCATGCGCAGTGGTCAACGCGGCACTCTCTAGCTGCCAAGAGCACTTTTTACTATGCGCACCCACCCAGAGTGACGGGAGGAGCACATTTAAGAAAACGTGCTCAGCTCGTCGAGAAAATGCGATTTAAGCAATTAAATTAAAAATGCACCTCAAATCTATACCAAACGTTGCAGGTGGTTATTTCTTCATGCGCAGCAGTCAACACGGCACTCTCTAGCTGCCAAGAGCACTTTTTACTATGCACACCCAACCAGAGTGACGGGAGGAGCACATTTCAGAAAACGTGCTCAGCTCGTCGAGTAAATGCGATTTAAGCAATAAAATTAAAAATGCACCCAAAACCTAAACCAAACGTTGCAGGTGGTTATTTCTTCATGCGCAGCAGTCAACGCGGCACTCTCTAGCTGCCAAGAGCACTTTTTACTATGCGCACCCAACCAGAGTGACGGGAGGAGCACATTTCAGAAAACGTGCTCAGCTCGTCGAGAAAATGCGATTTAAGCAATGAAATTAAAAATGCACCCAAAACCTAAACCAAACGTTGCAGGTGTTTATTTCTTCATGCGCAGTGGTCAACGCGGCACTCTCTAGCTGCCAAGAGCACTTTTTACTATGCGCACCCAACCAGAGTGACGGGAGGAGCAATTTTCAGAAAACGTGCTCAGTTCGTCGAGAAATTGCGAATTAAGCAATACAATTAAAAATGCACCCAAAACCTAAACCAAACGTTGCAGATGGTCATTTCTTCATGCGCAGTGGTCAACGCGGCACTCTCTAGCTGCCAAGAGCACTTTTTACTATGCGCACCCAACCAGAGTGACGGGAGGAGCACATTTCAGAAAACGTGCTCAGCTCGTCGAGAAAATGCGATTTAAGCAATAAAATTAAAAATGCACCCAAAACCCAAACCAAACGTTGCAGGTGGTTATTTCTTCATGCGCAGTGGTCAACGCGGCACTCTCTAGCTGCCAAGAGCACTTTTTACTATGCGCACCCAACCAGAGTGACGGGAGGAGCACATTTCAGAAAATGTGCTCAGCTCGTCGAGAAAATGCCATTTAAGCCGTACAATTAAAAATGCACCTAAAACCTAAACCAAACGTTGCAGGTGGTTGTTTCTTCATGCGCAGTGGTCAACGTGGCACTCTCTAGCTGCCAAGAGCACTTTTTACTATGCGCACCCAACCAGAGTGACGGGAGGAGCACATTTCAGAAAACGTGCTCAGCTCGTCCAGAAAATGCGATTTAAGCAATAAAATAAAAAATGCACATAAAACCTAAACCAAACGTTGCAGATGGTCATTTCTTCATGCGCAGTGGTCAATGCGGCACTCTCTAGCTGCCAAGAGCACTTTTTACTATGCGCACCAAACCAGAGTGACGGGAGGAGGACATTTCAGAAAACGTGCTCAGCTCGTCGAGAAAATGCGATTTAAGCAATAAAATTAAAACTGCACCCAAAACCTAAACCAAACGTTGCAGATGGTCATTTCTTCATGCGCAGTGGTCAACGCGGCACTCTCTAGCTGCCAAGAGCACTTTTTACTATGCACACCCAACCAGAGTGACGGGAGGAGCACATTTCAGAAAACGTGCTCAGCTCGTCGAGAAAATGCGATTTAAGCAATAAAATTAAAAATGCACCCAAAACCTAAACCAAACGTTGCAGGTGGTTATTTCTTCATGCGCAGCAGTCAACGCGGCACTCTCTAGCTGCCAAGAGCACTTTTTACTATGCGCACCCAACCAGAGTGACGAGAGGAGCACATTTCAGAAAACGTGCTCAGCTCGTCGAGAAAATGCGATTTAAGCAATAAAATTAAAAATGCACCCAAAACCTAAACCAAACGTTGCAGATGGTCATTTCTTCATGCGCAGTGGTCAACGCGGCACTCTCTAGCTGCCAAGAGCACTTTTTACTATGCGCACCCAACCAGAGTGACGGGAGGACCACATTTCAGAAAACGTGCTCAGCTCGTCGAGAAAATGCGATTTAAGCAATAAAATTAAAAATGCACCCAAAACTTAAACCAAACGTTGCAGGTGGTTATTTCTTCATGCGCAGTGGTCAACGCGGCACTCTCTAGCTGCCAAGAGCACTTTTTACTATGCGCACCCAACCAGAGTGACGGGAGGAGCACATTTCAGAAAACGTGCTCAGCTCGTCGAGAAAATGCGATTTAAGCAATAAAATTAAAAATGCACCTAAAACCCAAACCAAACGTTGCAGGTGGTTATTTCTTCATGCGCAGTGGTCAACGCGGCACTCTCTAGCTGCCAAGAGCACTTTTTACTATGCGCACCCAACCAGAGTGACGGGAGGAGCACATTTCAGAAAATGTGCTCAGCTCGTCGAGAAAATGCCATTTAAGCCGTACAATTAAAAATGCACCTAAAACCTAAACCAAACGTTGCAGGTGGTTGTTTTTTCATGCGCAGTGGTCAACGTGGCACTCTCTAGCTGCCAAGAGCACTTTTTACTATGCGCACCCAACCAGAGTGACGGGAGGAGCACATTTCAGAAAACGTGCTCAGCTCGTCGAGAAAATGCGATTTAAGCAATAAAATTAAAAATGCACCTAAAACCTAAACCAAACGTTGCAGGTGGTTATTTCTTCATGCGCAGTGGTCAACGCGGCACTCTGTAGCTGCCAAGAGCACTTTTTACTATGCACACCCAACCAGAGTGACGGGAGGAGCACATTTCAGAAAACGTGCTCAGCTCGTCGAGAAAATGCGATTTAAGCAATAAAATAAAAAATGCACCTAAAACCTAAACCAAACGCTGCAGATGGTCATTTCTTCATGCGCAGTGATCAACGCGGCACTCTCTAGCTGCCAAGAGCACTTTTTACTATGCGCACCCAACCAGACTGACGGGAGGAGCACATTTCAGAAAACGTGCTCAGCTCGTCGAGAAAATGCGATTTAAGCAACAAAATTAAAAATGCACCCAAAACCTAAACCAAACGTTGCAGGTGGTTATTTCTTCATGCGCAGTGGTCAACGCGGCACTCTCTAGCTGCCAAGAGCACTTTTTACTATGCACACCCAACCAGAGTGACGGGAGGAGCACATTTCAGAAAACGTGCTCAGCTCGTCGAGAAAATGCGATTTAAGCAATAAAATTAAAAATGCACCCAAAACCTAAACCAAACGTTGCAGATGGTCATTTCTTCATGCGCAGTGGTCAACGCGGCACTCTCTAGCTGCCAAGAGCACTTTTTACTATGCGCACCCAACCAGAGTGACGGGAGGACCACATTTCAGAAAACGTGCTCAGCTCGTCGACAAAATGCGATTTAAGCAATAAAATTAAAAATGCACCCAAAACTTAAACCAAACGTTGCAGGTGGTTATTTCTTCATGCGCAGCAGTCAACGCGGCACTCTCTAGCTGCCAAGAGCACTTTTTACTATGCGCACCCAACCAGAGTGACGGGAGGAGCACATTTCAGAAAACGTGCTCAGCTCGTCGAGAAAATGCGATTTAAGCAATGAAATTAAAAATGCACCCAAAACCTAAACCAAACGTTGCAGGTGGTTATTTCTTCATGCGCAGTGGTCAACGCGGCACTCTCTAGCTGCCAAGAGCACTTTTTACTATGCGCACCCAACCAGAGTGACGGGAGGAGCACATTTCAGAAAACGTGCTCAGCTCGTCGAGAAAATGCGATTTAAGCAATAAAATTAAAAATGCACCCAAAACCTAAACCAAACGTTACAGGTGGTTATTTCTTCATGCGCAGTGGTCAACGCGGCACTCTCTAGCTGCCAAGAGCACTTTTTACTATGCACACCCAACCAGAGTGACGGGAGGAGCACATTTCAGAAAACGTGCTCAGCTCGTCGAGAAAATGCGATTTAAGCAATAAAATTAAAAATGCACCCAAAACCTAAACCAAACGTTGCAGGTGGTTATTTCTTCATGCGCAGCAGTCAACGCGGCACTCTCTAGCTGCCAAGAGCACTTTTTACTATGCGCACCCAACCAGAGTGACGGGAGGAGCACATTTCAGAAAACGTGCTCAGCTCGTCGAGAAAATGGGATTTAAGCAATAAAATTAAAAATGCACCCAAAACCTAAACCAAACGTTGCAGATGGTCATTTCTTCATGCGCAGTGGTCAACGCGGCACTCTCTAGCTGCCAAGAGCACTTTTTACTATGCGCACCCAACCAGAGTGACGGGAGGACCACATTTCAGAAAACGTGCTCAGCTCGTCGAGAAAATGCGATTTAAGCAATAAAATTAAAAATGCACCCAAAACTTAAACCAAACGTTGCAGGTGGTTATTTCTTCATGCGCAGCAGTCAACGCGGCACTCTCTAGCTGCCAAGAGCACTTTTTACTATGCGCACCCAACCAGAGTGACGGGAGGAGCACATTTCAGAAAACGTGCTCAGCTCGTCGAGAAAATGCGATTTAAGCAATGAAATTAAAAATGCACCCAAAACCTAAACCAAACGTTGCAGGTGGTTATTTCTTCATGCGCAGTGGTCAACGCGGCACTCTCTAGCTGCCAAGAGCACTTTTTACTATGCGCACCCAACCAGAGTGACGGGAGGAGCACTTTTCAGAAAACGTGCTCAGCTCGTCGAGAAATTGCGAATTAAGCAGTAAAATTAAAAATGCACCCAAAACCTAAACCAAACGTTGCAGATGGTCATTTCTTCATGCGCAGTGGTCAACGCGGCACTCTCTAGCTGCCAAGAGCACTTTTTACTATGCGCACCCAACCAGAGTGACGGGAGGAGCACATTTCAGAAAACGTGCTCAGCTCGTCGAGAAAATGCGATTTAAGCAATAAAATTAAAAATGCACCTAAAACCCAAACCAAACGTTGCAGGTGGTTATTTCTTCATGCGCAGTGGTCAACGCGGCACTCTCTAGCTGCCAAGAGCACTTTTTACTATGCGCACCCAACCAGAGTGACGGGAGGAGCACATTTCAGAAAACGTGCTCAGCTCGTCGAGAAAATGCGATTTAAGCAATGAAATTAAAAATGCACCCAAAACCTAAACCAAACGTTGCAGGTGGTTATTTCTTCATGCGCAGCAGTCAAAGCGGCACTCTCTAGCTGCCAAGAGCACTTTTTACTATGTGCACCCAACCAGAGTGACGGGAGGAGCACATTTCAGAAAACGTGCTCAGCTCGTCGAGAAAATGCGATTCAAGCAATAAAATTTGAAATGCACCTAAAACCTAAACCAAACGTTGCAGGTGGTTATTTCTTCATGCGCATTGGTCAACGCGGCACTCTCTAGCTGCCAAGAGCACTTTTTACTTTGCACACCCAACCAGAGTGACGGGAGGAGCACATTTCAGAAAACGTGCTCAGCTCGTCGAGAAAATGCGATTTAAGCAATAAAATTAAAAATGCACCCAAAACCTAAACCAAACGTTGCAGGTGGTTATTTCTTCATGCGCATTGGTCAACGCGGCACTCTCTAGCTGCCAAGAGCACTTTTTACTATGCGCACCCAACCAGAGTGACGGGAGGAGCACATTTCAGAAAACGTGCTCAGCTCGTCGAGAAAATGCGATTTAAGCAATAAAATTAAAAATGCACCTAAAACCCAAACCAAACGTTGCAGGTGGTTATTTCTTCATGCACAGTGGTCAACGCGGCACTCTCTAGCTGCAAAGAGCACTTTTTACTATGCGCACCCAACCAGAGTGACGGGAGGAGCACTTTTCAGAAAACGTGCTCAGCTCGTCGAGAAATTGCGAATTAAGCAATAAAAATAAAAATGCACCCAAAACCTAAACCAAACGTTGCAGGTGGTCATTTCTTCATGCGCAGTGGTCAACGCGGCACTCTCTAGCTGCCAAGAGCACTTTTTACTATGCGCACCCAACCAGAGTGACGGGAGGAGCACATTTCAGAAAACGTGCTCAGCTCGTCGAGAAAATGCGATTTAAGCAATAAAATTAAAAATGCACCTAAAACCCAAACCAAACGTTGCAGGTGGTTATTTCTTCATGCGCAGTGGTCAACGCGGCACTCTCTAGCTGCCAAGAGCACTTTTTACTATGCGCACCCAACCAGAGTGACGGGAGGAGCACATTTCAGAAAATGTGCTCAGCTCGTCGAGAAAATGCCATTTAAGCCGTACAATTAAAAATGCACCTAAAACCTAAACCAAACGTTGCAGGTGGTTGTTTCTTCATGCGCAGTGGTCAACGTGGCACTCTCTAGCTGCCAAGAGCACTTTTTACTATGCGCACCCAACCAGAGTGACGGGAGGAGCACATTTCAGAAAACGTGCTCAGCTCGTCGAGAAAATGCGATTTAAGCAATAAAATTAAAAATGCACCTAAAACCTAAACCAAACGTTGCAGGTGGTTATTTCTTCATGCGCAGTGGTCAACGCGGCACTCTGTAGCTGCCAAGAGCACTTTTTACTATGCGCACCCACCCAGAGTGACGGGAGGAGCACATTTCAGAAAACGTGCTCACCTCGTCAAGAAAATGCGATTTAAGCAATAAAATTAAAAATGCACCTAAAACCTAAACCAAACGTTGCAGGTGGTTATTTCTTCATGCGCAGTGGTCAACGCGGCACTCTCTAGCTGCCAAGAGCACTTTTAACTATGCGCACCCAACCAGAGTGACGGGAGGAGCACATTTCAGAAAACGTGCTCAGCTCGTCGAGAAAATGCGATTTAAGCAATAAAATAAAAAATGCACCTAAAACCTAAACCAAACGTTGCAGGTGGTTATTTCTTCATGCGCAGTGGTCAACGCGGCACTCTCTAGCTGCCAAGAGCACTTTTTACTATGCGCACCCAACCAGAGTGACGGGAGGAGCACATTTCAGAAAACGTGCTCAGCTCGTCGAGAAAATGCGATTTAAGCAATAAAATTAAAAATGCACCTAAAACCTAAACCAAACGTTGCAGGTGGTTATTTCTTCATGCGCAGTGGTCAACGCGGCACTCTCTAGCTGCCAAGAGCGCTTTTTACTATGCGCACCCAACCAGAGTGACGGGAGGAGCACATTTCAGAAAACGTGCTCAGCTCGTCGAGAAAATGCGATTTAAGCAATAAAATTTAAAATGCACCTAAAACCTAAACCAAACGTTGCAGGTGGTTATTTCTTCATGCGCAGTGGTCAATGCGGCACTCTCTAGCTGCCAAGAGCACTTTTTACTATGCGCACCTAACCAGAGTGACGTGAGGAGCACATTTCAGAAAACGTGCTCAGCTCGTCGAGAAAATGCGATTTACGCAATAAAATTAAAAATGCACCTAAAACCTAAACAAAACGTTGCAGGTGGTTATTTCTTCATGCGCAGTGGTCAACGCGGCACTCTCTAGCTGCCAAGAGCACTTTTTACTATGCGCACCCAACCAGAGTGACGGGAGGAGCACATTTCAGAAAACGTGCTCAGCTCGTCGAGAAAATGCGATTTAAGCAATAAAATTAAAAATGCACCCAAAACCTAAACCAAACGTTGCAGGTGGTTATTTCTTCATGCGCAGCAGTCAACGCGGCACTCTCTAGCTGCCAAGAGCACTTTTTACTATGCGCACCCAACCAGAGTGACGGGAGGAGCACATTTCAGAAAACGTGCTCAGCTCGTCGAGAAAATGCGATTTAAGCAATAAAATTAAAAATGCACCCAAAACCTAAACCAAACGTTGCAGATGGTCATTTCTTCATGCGCAGTGGTCAACGCGGCACTCTCTAGCTGCCAAGAGCACTTTTTACTATGCGCACCCAACCAGAGTGACGGGAGGACCACATTTCAGAAAACGTGCTCAGCTCGTCGAGAAAATGCGATTTAAGCAATAAAATTAAAAATGCACCCAAAACTTAAACCAAACGTTGCAGGTGGTTATTTCTTCATGCGCAGCAGTCAACGCGGCACTCTCTAGCTGCCAAGAGCACTTTTTACTATGCGCACCCAACCAGAGTGACGGGAGGAGCACATTTCAGAAAACGTGCTCAGCTCGTCGAGAAAATGCGATTTAAGCAATGAAATTAAAAATGCACCCAAAACCTAAACCAAACGTTGCAGGTGGTTATTTCTTCATGCGCAGTGGTCAACGCGGCACTCTCTAGCTGCCAAGAGCACTTTTTACTATGCGCACCCAACCAGAGTGACGGGAGGAGCACTTTTCAGAAAACGTGCTCAGCTCGTCGAGAAATTGCGAATTAAGCAGTAAAATTAAAAATGCACCCAAAACCTAAACCAAACGTTGCAGATGGTCATTTCTTCATGCGCAGTGGTCAACGCGGCACTCTCTAGCTGCCAAGAGCACTTTTTACTATGCGCACCCAACCAGAGTGACGGGAGGAGCACATTTCAGAAAACGTGCTCAGCTCGTCGAGAAAATGCGATTTAAGCAATAAAATTAAAAATGCACCTAAAACCCAAACCAAACGTTGCAGGTGGTTATTTCTTCATGCGCAGTGGTCAACGCGGCACTCTCTAGCTGCCAAGAGCACTTTTTACTATGCGCACCCAACCAGAGTGACGGGAGGAGAACATTTCAGAAAATGTGCTCAGCTCGTCGAGAAAATGCCATTTAAGCCGTACAATTAAAAATGCACCTACAACCTAAACCAAACGTTGCAGGTGGTTATTTCTTCATGCGCAGTGGTCAACGCGGCACTCTCTAGCTGCCAAGAGCACTTTTTACTATGCGCACCCAACCAGAGTGACGGGAGGAGCACATTTCAGAAAACGTGCTCAGCTCGTCGAGAAAATGCGATTTAAGCAATAAAATTAAAAATGCACCCAAAACCTAAACCAAACGTTGCAGATGGTCATTTCTTCATGCGCAGTGGTCAACGCGGCACTCTCTAGCTGCCAAGAGCACTTTTTACTATGCGCACCCAACCAGAGTGACGGGAGGACCACATTTCAGAAAACGTGCTCAGCTCGTCGAGAAAATGCGATTTAAGCAATAAAATTAAAAATGCACCCAAAACCTAAACCAAACGTTGCAGGTGGTTATTTCTTCATGCGCAGCAGTCAACGCGGCACTCTCTAGCTGCCAAGAGCACTTTTTACTATGCGCACCCAACCAGAGTGACGGGAGGAGCACATTTCAGAAAACGTGCTCAGCTCGTCGAGAAAATGCGATTTAAGCAATGAAATTAAAAATGCACCCAAAACCTAAACCAAACGTTGCAGGTGGTTATTTCTTCATGCGCAGCAGTCAAAGCGGCACTCTCTAGCTGCCAAGAGCACTTTTTACTATGTGCACCCAACCAGAGTGACGGGAGGAGCACATTTCAGAAAACGTGCTCAGCTCGTCGAGAAAATGCGATTCAAGCAATAAAATTTGAAATGCACCTAAAACCTAAACCAAACGTTGCAGGTGGTTATTTCTACATGCGCATTGGTCAACGCGGCACTCTCTAGCTGCCAAGAGCACTTTTTACTTTGCACACCCAACCAGAGTGACGGGAGGAGCACATTTCAGAAAACGTGCTCAGCTCGTCGAGAAAATGCGATTTAAGCAATAAAATTAAAAATGCACCCAAAACCTAAACCAAACGTTGCAGGTGGTTATTTCTTCATGCGCATTGGTCAACGCGGCACTCTCTAGCTGCCAAGAGCACTTTTTACTATGCGCACCCAACCAGAGTGACGGGAGGAGCACATTTCAGAAAACGTGCTCAGCTCGTCGAGAAAATGCGATTTAAGCAATAAAATTAAAAATGCACCTAAAACCCAACCCAAACGTTGCAGGTGGTTATTTCTTCATGCACAGTGGTCAACGCGGCACTCTCTAGCTGCAAAGAGCACTTTTTACTATGCGCACCCAACCAGAGTGACGGGAGGAGCACTTTTCAGAAAACGTGCTCAGCTCGTCGAGAAATTGCGAATTAAGCAATAAAATTAAAAATGCACCCAAAACCTAAACCAAACGTTGCAGGTGGTCATTTCTTCATGCGCAGTGGTCAACGCGGCACTCTCTAGCTGCCAAGAGCACTTTTTACTATGCGCACCCAACCAGAGTGACGGGAGGAGCACATTTCAGAAAACGTGCTCAGCTCGTCGAGAAAATGCGATTTAAGCAATAAAATTAAAAATGCACCTAAAACCCAAACCAAACGTTGCAGGTGGTTATTTCTTCATGCGCAGTGGTCAACGCGGCACTCTCTAGCTGCCAAGAGCACTTTTTACTATGCGCACCCAACCAGAGTGACGGGAGGAGCACATTTCAAAAAATGTGCTCAGCTCGTCGAGAAAATGCCATTTAAGCCGTACAATTAAAAATGCACCTAAAACCTAAACCAAACGTTGCAGGTGGTTGTTTCTTCATGCGCAGTGGTCAACGTGGCACTCTCTAGCTGCCAAGAGCACTTTTTACTATGCGCACCCAACCAGAGTGACGGGAGGAGCACATTTCAGAAAACGTGCTCAGCTCGTCGAGAAAATGCGATTTAAGCAATAAAATTAAAAATGCACCTAAAACCTAAACCAAACGTTGCAGGTGGTTATTTCTTCATGCGCAGTGGTCAACGCGGCACTCTGTAGCTGCCAAGAGCACTTTTTACTATGCGCACCCACCCAGAGTGACGGGAGGAGCACATTTCAGAAAACGTGCTCACCTCGTCGAGAAAATGCGATTTAAGCAATAAAATTAAAAATGCACCTAAAACCTAAACCAAACGTTGCAGGTGGTTATTTCTTCATGCGCAGTGGTCAACGCGGCACTCTCTAGCTGCCAAGAGCACTTTTAACTATGCGCACCCAACCAGAGTGACGGGAGGAGCACATTTCAGAAAACGTGCTCAGCTCGTCGAGAAAATGCGATTTAAGCAATAAAATAAAAAATGCACCTAAAACCTAAACCAAACGTTGCAGGTGGTTATTTCTTCATGCGCAGTGGTCAACGCGGCACTCTCTAGCTGCCAAGAGCACTTTTTACTATGCGCACCCAACCAGAGTGACGGGAGGAGCACATTTCAGAAAACGTGCTCAGCTCGTCGAGAAAATGCGATTTAAGCAATAAAATTAAAAATGCACCTAAAACCTAAACCAAACGTTGCAGGTGGTTATTTCTTCATGCGCAGTGGTCAACGCGGCACTCTCTAGCTGCCAAGAGCACTTTTTACTATGCGCACCCAACCAGAGTGACGGGAGGAGCACATTTCAGAAAACGTGCTCAGCTCGTCGAGAAAATGCGATTTAAGCAATAAAATTTAAAATGCACCTAAAACCTAAACCAAACGTTGCAGGTGGTTATTTCTTCATGCGCAGTGGTCAATGCGGCACTCTCTAGCTGCCAAGAGCACTTTTTACTATGCGCACCTAACCAGAGTGACGTGAGGAGCACATTTCAGAAAACGTGCTCAGCTCGTCGAGAAAATGCGATTTACGCAATAAAATTAAAAATGCACCTAAAACCTAAACAAAACGTTGCAGGTGGTTATTTCTTCATGCGCAGTGGTCAACGCGGCACTCTCTAGCTGCCAAGAGCACTTTTTACTATGCGCACCCAACCAGAGTGACGGGAGGAGCACATTTCAGAAAACGTGCTCAGCTCGTCGAGAAAATGCGATTTAAGCAATAAAATTAAAAATGCACCCAAAACCTAAACCAAACGTTGCAGGTGGTTATTTCTTCATGCGCAGCAGTCAAAGCGGCACTCTCTAGCTGCCAAGAGCACTTTTTACTATGTGCACCCAACCAGAGTGACGGGAGGAGCACATTTCAGAAAACGTGCTCAGCTCGTCGAGAAAATGCGATTCAAGCAATAAAATTTGAAATGCACCTAAAACCTAAACCAAACGTTGCAGGTGGTTATTTCTTCATGCGCATTGGTCAACGCGGCACTCTCTAGCTGGCAAGAGCACTTTTTACTTTGCGCACCCAACCAGAGTGACGGGAGGAGCACATTTCAGAAAACGTGCTCAGCTCGTCGAGAAAATGCGATTTAAGCAATAAAATTAAAAATGCACCCAAAACCTAAACCAAACGTTGCAGGTGGTTATTTCTTCATGCGCATTGGTCAACGCGGCACTCTCTAGCTGCCAAGAGCACTTTTTACTTTGCACACCCAACCAGAGTGACGGGAGGAGCACATTTCAGAAAACGTGCTCAGCTCGTCGAGAAAATGCGATTTAAGCAATAAAATAAAAAATGCACCCAAAACCTAAACCAAACGTTGCAGGTGGTTATTTCTTCATGCGCAGTGGTCAACGCGGCACTCTCTAGCTGCCAAGATCACTTTTTACTATGCGCACCCAACCAGAGTGACGGGAGGAGCACATTTCATAAAACGTGCTCAGCTCGTCGAGAAAATGCGATTTAAGCAATAAAATTAAAAATGCACCCAAAACCTAAACCAAACGTTGCAGGTGGTTATTTCTTCATGCGCAGTGGTCAACGCGGCACTCTCTAGCTGCCAAGAGCACTTTTTACTATGCACACCCAACCAGAGTGACGGGAGGAGCGCATTTCAGAAAACCTGCTCAGCTCGACGAGAAAATGCGATTTAAGCAATAAAATTAAAAATGCACCCAAAACCTAAACCAAACGTTGCAGGTGGTTATTTCTTCATGCGCAGTGGTCAACGCGGCACTCTCTAGCTGCCAAGAGCACTTTTTCGATGCACACCCAACCAGAGAGACGGGAGGAGCGCATTTCAGAAAACGTGCTCAGCTCGACGAGAAAATGCGATTTAAGCAATAAAATTAAAAATGCACCCAAAACCTCTAACCAAACGTTGCAGGTGGTTATTTCTTCATGCGCAGTGGTCAACGCGGCACTCTCTAGCTGCCAAGAGCACTTTTTACTATGCGCACCCAACCAGATTGACGGGAGGAGCACATTTCAGAAAACGTGCTCAGCTCGTCCAGACAATGCGATTTAAGCAATAAAATTAAAAATGCACCCAAAACCTAAACCAAACGTTGCAGGTGGTTATTTCTTCATGCGCAGTGGTCAACGCGGCACTCTCTAGCTGCCAAGAGCACTTTTTACTATGCGCACCCAACCAGAGTGACGGGAGGAGCGCATTTTAGAAAACGTGCTCAGCTCGTCGAGAAAATGCGATTTAAGCAATAAAATTAAAAATGCACCTAAAACCTAAACTAAAAGTTGCAGGTGGTTATTTCTTCATGCGCAGCAGTCAACACGGCACTCTCTAGCTGCCAAGAGCACTTTTTACTATGCGCACCCAACCAGAGTGACGGGAGGAGCACATTTCAGAAAACGTGCTCAGCTCGTCGAGAAAATTCGATTTAAGCAATAAAATTGAAAATGCACCTAAAAACCTAAACCAAACGTTGCAGGTGGTTATTTCTTCATGCGCATTGGTCAACGCGGCACTCTCTAGCTGCCAAGAGCACTTTTTACTATGTGCACCCAACCAGAGTGACGTGAGGAGCACATTTCAGAAAACGTGCTCAACTCGTCGAGAAAATGCGATTTAAGCAATAAAATTAAAAATGCACCCAAAACCTAAACCAAACGTTGCAGGTGGTTATTTCTTCATGCGCAGTGGTCAACGCGGCACTCTCTAGCTGCCAAGCGCACTTTTTACTATGCGCACCCAACCAGAGTGACGGGAGGAGCACATTTCAGAAAACGTGCTCAGCTCGTCGAGAAAATGCGATTTAAGCAATAAAATTAAAAATGCACCCAAAACATTAAACCAAACGTAGCAGGTGGTTATTTCTTCATGCGCAGTGGTCAACGCGGCACTCTCTAGCTGCCAAGAGCATTTTTTACTATGCGCACCCAACCAGAGTGACGGGAGGAGCACATTTCAGAAAACGTGTTCAGCTCGTCGAGAAAATGCGATTTAAGCAATAAAATTAAAAATGCACCTAAAACCTAAACCAAACGTTGCAGGTGGTTATTTCTTCATGCGCAGTGGTCAACGCGGCACTCTCTCGCTGACGAGAGCACTTTTTACTATGCGCACCCAACCAGAGTGACGGGAGGAGCACATTTAAGAAAACGTGCTCAGCTCGTCGAGAAAATGCGATTTAAGCAATAAAATTAAAAATTCACCTAAAACCTAAACCAAACGTTGCAGGTGGTTATTTCTTCATGCGCAGTGGTCAACGCGGCACTCTCTAGCTGCCAAGAGCACTTTTTACTACGCGCACCCAACCAGAGTGACGGGAGGAGCACATTTCAGAAAACGTGCTCAGCTCGTCGAGAAAATGCGATTTAAGCAATAAAATTAAAAATGCACCCAAAACCTAAACCAAACGTTGCAGGTGGTTATTTCTTCATGCTCAGTGGTAAACGCGGCACTCTCTAGCTGCCAAGAGCACTTTTTACTATGCGCACCCAACCAGAGTGACGGGAGGAGCACATTTCATAAAACGTGCTCAGCTCGTCCAGAAAATGCTATTTAAGCAATAAAATTAAAAATGCACCTAAAACCTAAACCAAACGTTGCAGATGGTCATTTCTTCATGCGCAGTGGTCAACGCGGCACTCTCTAGCTGCCAAGAGCACTTTTTACTATGCACACCCAACCAGAGTGACGGGAGGAGCACATTTCAGAAAACGTGCTCAGCTCGTCCAGAAAATGCGATTTAAGCAATAAAATTAAAAATGCACCCAAAACCTAAAGCAAACGTTGCAGGTGGTTATTTCTTCGTGCGCAGTGGTCAACGCGGCACTCTCTAGCTGCCAAGAGCACTTTTTACTATGCGCACCCAACCAGAGTGAAGGGAGGAGCACATTTCAGAAAACGTGCTCAGCTCGTCGAGAAAATGCAATTTAAGCAATACAATTAAAAATGCACCCAAAACCTAAACCAAACGTTGCAGGTGGTTATTTCTTCGTGCGCAGCAGTCAACGCGCCACTCTCTAGCTGCCCAGAACACTTTTTACTATGCGCACCCAACCAGAGTGACGGGAGGAGCACATTTCAGAAAACGTGCTCAGCTCGTCGAGAAAATGCGATTTAAGCAATAAAATTAAAAATGCACCTAAAACCTAAACCAAACGTTGCAGGTGGTTATTTCTTCATGCGCAGTGGTCAACGCGGCACTCTCTAGCTGCCAAGAGCACTTTTTACTATGCGCACCCAACCAGAGTGACGGGAGGAGCACATTTCAGAAAACGTGCTCAGCTCGTCGAGAAAATGCGATTTAAGCAATAAAATTAAAAATGCACCCAAAACCTAAACCAAACGTTGCAGATGGTCATTTCTTCATGCGCAGTGGTCAACCCGGCACTCTCTAGCTGCCAAGAGCACTTTTTACTATGCGCACCCAACCAGAGTGACGGGAGGAGCATATTTCAGAAAACGTGCTCAGCTCGTTGAGAAAATGCGATTTAAGCAATAAAATTAAAAATGCACCCAAAACCTAAACCAAACGTTGCAGGTGGTTATTTCTTCATGCGCAGTGGTCAACGCGGCACTCTCTAGCTGCCAAGAGCACTTTTTACTATGCACACCCAACCAGAGTGACGGGAGGAGCGCATTTCAGAAAACGTGCTCAGCTCGACGAGAAAATGCGATTTAAGCAATAAAATTAAAAATGCACCCAAAACCTAAACCAAACGTTGCAGGTGGTTATTTCTTCATGCGCAGTGGTCAACGCGGCACTCTCTAGCTGCCAAGAGCACTTTTTACGATGCACACCCAACCAGAGAGACGGGAGGAGCGCATTTCAGAAAACGTGCTCAGCTCGACGAGAAAATGCGATTTAAGCAATAAAATTAAAAATGCACCCAAAACCTAAACCAAACGTTGCAGGTGGTAATTTCTTCATGCGCAGTGGTCAACGCGGCACTCTCTAGCTGCCAAGAGCACTTTTTACTATGCGCACCCAACCAGAGTGACGGGAGGAGCACATTTCAGAAAACGTGCTTAGCTCGTCGAGAAAATGCGATTTAAGCAATAAAATTAAAAATGCACCCAAAACCTAAACCAAACGTTGCAGGTGGTTATTTCTTCATGCGCAGTGGTCAACGCGGCACTCTCTAGCTGCCAAGAGCACTTTTTACTATGCACACCCAACCAGAGTGACGGGAGGAGCACATTTCAGAAAACGTGCTCAGCTCGTCGAGAAAATGCGATTTAAGCAATAAAATTAAAAATGCACCCAAAACATTAAACCAAACGTTGCAGGTGGTTATTTCTTCATGCGCAGTGGTCAACGCGGCACTCTCTAGCTGCCAAGAGCATTTTTTACTATGCGCACCCAACCAGAGTGACGGGAGGAGCACATTCCAGAAAACGTGCTCAGCTCGTCGAGAAAATGCGATTTAAGCAATAAAATTAAAAATGCACCCAAAACCTAAAGCAAACGTTGCAGATGGTCATTTCTTCATGTGCAGTGGTCAACGCGGCACTCTCTAGCTGCCAAGAGCACTTTTTACTATGCACACCCAACCAGAGTGACGGGAGGAGCGCATTTCAGGAAACGTGCTCAGCTCGTCGAGAAAATGCGATTTAAGCAATAAAATTAAAAATGCACCCAAAACCTAAACCAAACGTTGCAGGTGGTTATTTCTTCATGCGCAGTGGTCAACGCGGCACTCTCTAGCTGCCAAGAGCACTTTTTACTATGCGCACCCACCCAGAGTGACGGGAGGAGCACATTTAAGAAAACGTGCTCAGCTCGTCGAGAAAATGCGATTTAAGCAATAAAATTAAAAATGCACCTAAAATCTATACCAAACGTTGCAGGTGGTTATTTCTTCATGCGCAGCAGTCAACACGGCACTCTCTAGCTGCCAAGAGCACTTTTTACTATGCACACCCAACCAGAGTGACGGGAGGAGCACATTTCAGAAAACGTGCTCAGCTCGTCGGGAAAATGCGATTTAAGCAATAAAATTAAAAATGCACCCAAAACATTAAACCAAACGTTGCAGGTGGTTATTTCTTCATGCGCAGTGGTCAACGCGGCACTCTCTAGCTGCCAAGAGCATTTTTTACTTTGCGCACCCAACCAGAGTGACGGGAGGAGCACATTTCAGAAAACGTGCTCAGCTCGTCGAGAAAATGCGATTTAAGCAATAAAATTAAAAATGCACCTAAAACCTAAACCAAACGTTGCAGGTGGTTATTTCTTCATGCGCAGTGGTCAACGCGGCACTCTCTAGCTGCCAAGAGCACTTTTTACTATGCGCACCCAACCAGAGCGACGGGAGCAGCACATTTCAGAAAACGTGCTCAGCTCGTCGAGAAAATGCGATTTAAGCAATAAAATTAAAAATGCACCTAAAACCTAAACTAAACGTTGCAGGTGGTTATTTCTTCGTGCGCAGCAGTAAACGCGGCACTCTCTAGCTGCCAAGAGCACTTTTTACTATGCGCACCCAACCAGAGTGACGGGAGGAGCACATTTCAGAAAACGTGCTCAGCTCGTCGAGTAAATGCAATTTAAGCAATAAAATTAAAACTGCACCCAAAACCTAAACCAAACGTTGCAGGTGGTTATTTCTTCATGCGCAGTGATCAACGCGGCACTCTCTAGCTGCCAAGAGCACTTTTTACTATGCGCACCCAACCAGAGTGACGGGAGGAGCACATTTCAGAAAACGTGCTCAGCTCGTCCAGAAAATGCGATTTAAGCAATAAAATTAAAAATGCACCTAAAACCTAAACCAAACGTTGCAGATGGTCATTTCTTCATGCGCAGTGGTCAACGCGGCACTCTCTAGCTGCCAAGAGCACTTTTTACTATGCACACCCAACCAGAGTGACGGGAGGAGCACATTTCATAAAACGTGCTCAGCTCGTCCAGACAATGCGATTTAAGCAATAAAATTAAAAATGCACCCAACACCTAAACCAAACGTTGCAGGTGGTTATTTCTTCATGCGCAGTGGTCAACGCGGCACTCTCTAGCTGCCAAGAGCACTTTTTACTATGCGCACCCAACCAGAGTGACGGGAGGAGCACATTTCAGAAAACGTGCTCAGCTCGTCGAGAAAATGCCATTTAAGCCGTACAATTAAAAATGCACCTAAAACCTAAACCAAACGTTGCAGGTCGTTGTTTATTCATGCGCAGTGGTCAACGTGGCACTCTCTAGCTGCCAAGAGCACTTTTTACTATGCGCACCCAACCAGAGTGACGGGAGGAGCACATTCCAGAAAACGTGCTCAGCTCGTCGAGAAAATGCGATTTAAGCAATAAAATTAAAAATGCACCCAAAACCTAAACCAAACGTTGCAGATGGTCATTTCTTCATGTGCAGTGGTCAACGCGGCACTCTCTAGCTGCCAAGAGCACTTTTTACTATGCACACCCAACCAGAGTGACGGGAGGAGCGCATTTCAGAAAACGTGCTCAGCTCGTCGAGAAAATGCGATTTAAGCAATAAAATTAAAAATGCACCCAAAACCTAAACCAAACGTTGCAGGTGGTTATTTCTTCATGCGCAGTGGTCAACGCGGCACTCTCTAGCTGCCAAGAGCACTTTTTACTATGCGCACCCAACCAGAGTAACGGGAGGAGCACATTTCAGAAAACGTGCTCAGCTCGTCGAGAAAATGCGATTTAAGAAATAAAATTAAAAATGCACCCAAAACCTAAACCAAACGTTGCAGGTGGTTATTTCTTCATATGCAGCAGTCAACGCGGCACTCTCTAGCTGCCAAGAGCACTTTTTACTATGCACACCCAACCAGAGTGACGGGAGGAGCGCATTTCAGAAAACGTGCTCAGCTCGTCGAGAAAATGCGATTTAAGCAATAAAATTAAAAATGCACCCAAAACCTAAACCAAACGTTGCAGGTGGTTATTTCTTCATGCGCAGTGGTCAACGCGGCACTCTCTAGCTGCCAAGAGCACTTTTTACTATGCGCACCCAACCAGAGTGACGGGAGGGGCACATTTCAGAAAACGTGCTCAGCTCGTCGAGTAAATGCAATTTAAGCAATAAAATTAAAACTGCACCTAAAACCTAAACCAAACGTTGCAGATGGTCATTTCTTCATGCGCAGTGGTCAACGCGGCACTCTCTAGCTGCCAAGAGCACTTTTTACTATGCGCACCCAACCAGAGTGACGGGAGGAGCACATTTCAGAAAACGTGCTCAGCTCGTCGAGAAAATGCGATTTAAGCAATAAAATTAAAAATGCACCCAAAACCTAAACCAAACGTTGCAGATGGTCAATTTCTTCATGCGCAGTGTTCAACGCGGCACTCTCTAGCTGCCAAGAGCACTTTTTACTATGCGCACCCAACCAGAGTGAAGGGAGGAGCACATTTCAGAAAACGTGCTCAGCTCGTCGAGAAAATGCGATTTAAGCAATAAAATTAAAAATGCACCCAAAACCTAAACCAAACGTTGCAGATGGTCAATTTCTTCATGCGCAGTGGTCAACGCGGCACTCTCTAGCTGCCAAGAGCACTTTTTACTATACACACCCAACCAGGGTGACGGGAGGAGCACATTTCTGAAAACGTGCTCAGCTCGACGAGAAAATGCGATTTAAGCAATACAATTAAAAATGCACCCAAAACCTAAAACAAACGTTGCAGGTGGTTATTTCTTCATGCGCAGTGGTCAACGCGGCACTCTCTAGCTGCCAAGAGCACTTTTTACTATGCGCACCCAACCAGAGTGACGGGAGGAGCACATTTCAGAAAACGTGCTCAGCTCGACGAGAAAATGCGATTTAAGCAATAAAATTAAAAATGCACCCAAAACCTAAACCAAACGTTGCAGGTGGTTATTTGTTCATGCGCAGTGGTCAACGCGGCACTCTCTAGCTGCCAAGAGCACTTTTTACTATGCGCACCCAACCAGAGTGACTGGAGGAGCACATTTCAGAAAACGTGCTCAGCTCGTCGAGAAAATGCGATTTAAGCAATAAAATTAAAAATGCACGTAAAACCTAAACCAAGCGTTGCAGGTGGTTATTTCTTCATGTGCAGCAGTCAACGCGGCACTCTCTAGCTGCCAAGAGCACTTTTTACTATGCGCAGCCAACCAGAGTGACGGGAGGAGCACATTTCAGAAAACGTGCTCAGCTCGTCGAGAAAATGCGATTTAAGCAATAAAATTAAAAATGCACCCAAAACCTAAACCAAACGTTGAAGGTGGTTATTTCTTCATGCGCAGTGGTCAACGCGGCACTCTCTAGCTACCAAGAGCACTTTTTACTATGCGCACCCAACCAGAGTGACGGGAGGAGCACATTTCAGAAAACGTGCTCAGCTCGTCGAGAAAATGCGATTTAAGCAATAAAATTAAAAATGCACCTAAAACCTAAACCAAACGTTGCAAATGGTCATTTCTTCATGCGCAGTGGTCAACGCGGCACTCTCTAATTGCCAAGAGCACTTTTTACTATGCGCACCCAACCAGAGTGACGGGAGGAGCACATTTCAGAAAACGTGCTCAGCTCGACGAGAAAGTGCGATTTAAGCAAAAAAATTAAAAATGCACCCAAAACCTAAACCAAACGTTGCAGGTGGTTATTTCTTCATGCGCAGCAGTCAACGCGGCACTCTCTAGCTGCCGAGAGCACTTTTTACTATGCGCACACAACCAGAGTGACGGGATGAGCACATTTCAGAAAACGTGCTCAGCTCGTCGAGAAAATGCAATTTAAGCAATAAAAATAAAAATGCACCTAAAACCTAAACCAAACGTTGCAAATGGTCTTTTCTTCATGCGCAGTGGTCAACGCGGCACTCTCTAGTTGCCAAGAGCACTTTTTACTATTCGCACCCAACCAGAGTGACGGGAGGAGCACATTTCAGAAAACGTGCTCAGCTCGTCGAGAAAATGCGATTTAAGCAATAAAATTAAAAATGCACCTAAAACCTAAACCAAACGTTGCAGATGGTTATTTCTTCATGCGCAGTGGTCAACGCGGCACTCTCTAGCTGCCAAGAGCACTTTTTACTATGCGCACCCAACCAGAGTGACGGGAGGAGCACATTTCAGAAAACGTGCTCAGCTCGTCCAGAAAATGCGATTTAAGCAATAAAATTAAAAATGCACCCAAAACCTAAACCAAACGTTGCAGGTGGTTATTTCTTCATGCGCAGTGGTCAACGCGGAACTCTCTAGCTGCCAAGAGCACTTTTTACTATGCGCATCCAACCAGAGTGACGGGAGGAGCACATTTCAGAAAAGGTGCTCAGCTCGTCGAGAAAATGCGATTTAAGCAATAAAATTAAAAATGCACCTAAAACCTAAACCAAACGTTGCAGGTGGTTATTTCTTCATGCGCAGCAGTCAACGCGGCACTCTCTAGCTGCCAAGAGGACTTTTTACTATGCGCACCCAACCAGAGTGACGGGAGGAGCACATTTCAGAAAACGTGCTCAGCTCGTCGAGAAAATGCGATTTAAGCAATAAAATTAAAAATGCACCTAAAACCTAAACCAAACGTTGCAGGTGGTTATTTCTTCATGCGCAGCAGTCAACGCGGCACTCTCTAGCTGCCAAGAGCACTTTTTACTATGCGCACCCAACCAGAGTGACGGGAGGAGCACGTTTCAGAAAACGTGCTCAGCTCGTCGAGAAAATGCGATTTAAGCAATAAAAATAAAAATGCACCTAAAACCTAAAACAAACGTTGCACGTGGTTATTTCTTCATGCGCAGTGGTCAACGTGGCACTCTCTAGCTGCCAAGAGCACTTTTTACTATGCGCACCCAACCAGAGTGACGGGAGGAGCACATTTCAGAAAACGTGCTCAGCTCGTCGAGAAAATGCAATTTAAGCAATAAAATTAAAAATGCACCTAAAACCTAAACCAAACGTTGCAGGTGGTTATTTCATCATTCGCAATGGTCAACGCGGCACTCTCTAGCCTCCAAGAGCACTTTTTACTATGCGCACCCAACCAGAGTGACGGGAGAAGCACATTTCAGAAAACGTGCTCAGCTCGTCGAGAAAATGCGATTTAAGCAATAAAATTAAAAATGCACCCAAAACCTAAACCAAACGTTGCAGGTGGTTATTTCTTCATGCGCTGTGGTCAACGCGGCACTCTCTAGCTGCCAAGAGCACTTTTTATTATGCGCACCCAACCAGAGTGACGGGAGGAGCACATTTCAGAAAACGTGCTCAGCTCGTCGAGAAAATGCGATTTAAGCAATAAAATTAAAAATGCACCTAAAACCTAAACCAAACGTTGCAGGTGGTTATTTCTTCATGCGCAGCAGTCAACGCGGCACTCTCTAGCTGCCAAGAGCACTTTTTATTATGCGCACCTAACCAGAGTGACGGGAGGAGCATATTTCAGAAAACGTGCTCAGCTCGTCGAGAAAATGCGATTTAAGCAATAAAATTAAAAATGCACCTAAAACCTAAACCAAACGTTGCAGGTGGTTATTTCTTCATGCGCAGTGGTCAACGCGGCACTCTCTAGCTGCCAAGAGCATATTTTACTATGCGCACCCAACCAGAGTGACGGGAGGGGCATATTTCAGAAAACGTGCTCAGCTCGTCGAGAAAATGCGATTTAAGCAATAAAATTAAAAATGCACCTAAAACCTAAACCAAACGTTGCAGATGGTCATTTCTTCATGCTCAGTGGTCAACGCGGCACTCTCTAGCTGCCAAGAGCACTTTTTACTATGCGCACCCAACCAGAGTGACGGGAGGAGCACATTTCAGAAAACGTGCTCAGCTTGTCCAGAAAATGCGATTTAAGCAATAAAATTAAAAATGCACCCAAAACCTAAACCAAACGTTGCAGGTGGTTATTTCTTCATGCGCAGTGGTCAACGCGGCACTCTCTAGCTGCCAAGAGCACTTTTTACTATGCGCACCCAACCAGAGTGACGGGAGGAGCACATTTCAGAAAACGTGCTCAGGTCGACGAGGAAATGCGATTTAAGCAATAAAATTAAAAATGCACCTAAAACCTAAACCAAACGTTGCAGGTGGTTATTTCTTCATGCGCAATGGTCAACACGGCACTCTCTAGCTGCCAAAAATACTTTTTACTATGCGCACCCGACCAGAGTGACGGGAGGAGCACATTTCAGAAAACGTGCTCAGCTCGACGAGAAAATACGATTTAAGCAATAAAATTAAAAATGCACCCAAAACCTAAACCAAACGTTGCAGGTGGTTATTTCTTCATGCTCAGTGGTCAACGCGGCACTCTCTAGCTGCCAAGAGCACTTTTTACTATGCGCACCCAACCAGAGTGACGGGAGGAGCACATTTCAGAAAACGTGCTCAGCTCGTCGAGAAAATGCGATTTAAGCAATAAAATTAAAAATGCACCCAAAACCTAAACCAAACGTTGCAGGTGGTTATTTCTTCATGCGCAGTGGTCAACGCGGCACTCTCTAGCTGCCAAGAGCACTTTTTACTATGCGCACCCAACCAGAGTGACGGGAGGAGCACATTTCAGAAAACGTGCTCAGCTCGTCGAGAAAATGCGATTTAAGCAGTAAAATTAAAGATGCACCTAAGACCTAAACCAAACGTTGCAGGTGGTTATTTCTTCATGCGCAGTGGTCAACGCGGCACTCTCTAGCTGCCAAGAGCACTTTTTACTATGCGCACCCAACCAGAGTGACGGGAGGAGCACATTTCAGAAAACGTGCTCAGCTCGACGAGAAAATGCGATTTAAGCAATAAAATTAAAAATGCACCCAAAACCTAAACCAAACGTTGCAGGCGGTTATTTCTTCATGCGCAGTGGTCAACGCGGCACTATCTAGCTACCAAGAGCACTTTTTACTATGCGCACCCAACCAGAGTGACGGGAGGAGCACATTTCAGAAAACGTGCTCAGCTCGTCGAGAAAATGCGATTTAAGCAATAAAATTAAAAATGCACCTAAAACCTAAACCAAACGTTGCAGGTGGTTATTTCTTCATGCGCAGCAGTCAACGCGGCACTCTCTAGCTGCCAAGAGCACTTTTTACTATGCGCACCAACCAGAGTGACGGGAGGAGCACATTTCAGAAAACGTGCTCAGCTCGTCGAGAAAATGCGATTTAAGCAATCAAATTAAAAATTCACCTAAAACCTAAAACAAACGTTGCACGTGGTTATTTCTTCATGCGCAGTGGTCAACGCGGCACTCTCTAGCTGCCAAAAGCACTTTTTACTATGCGCACCCAACCAGAGTGACGGGAGGAGCACATTTCAGAAAACGTGCTCAGCTCGTCGAGAAAATGCGATTTAAGCAATAAAATTAAAAATGCACCCAAAACCTAAACCAAACGTTGCAGATGGTCATTTCTTCATGCGCAGTGGTCAACGCGGCACTCTCTAGCTGCCAAGAGCACTTTTTACTATGCGCACCCAACCAGAGTGACGGGAGGAGCATATTTCAGAAAACGTGCTCAGCTCGTCGAGACAATGCGATTTAAGCAATAAAATTAAAAATGCACCTAAAACCTAAACCAAACGCTGCAGATGGTCATTTTTTCATGCGCAGTGGTCAACGCGGCAATCTCTAGCTGCCAAGAGCACTTTTTACTATGCGCACCCAACCAGAGTGACGGGAGGAGCACATTTCAGAAAACGTGCTCAGCTCGTCCAGAAAATGCGATTTAAACAATAAAATTAAAAATGCACCCAAAACCTAAACCAAACGTTGCAGGTGGTTATTTCTTCATGCGCAGTGGTCAACGCGGCACTCTCTAGCTGCCAGGAGCACTTTTTACTATGCGCACCCAACCAGAGTGACGGGAGGAGCACATTTCAGAAAACGTGCTCAGCTCGTCGAGAAAATGCGATTTAAGCAATACAATTAAAAATGCACCTAAAACCTAAACCAAACGTTGCAGATGGTCATTTCTTCATGCGCAGTGGTCAACGCGGCAATCTCTAGCTGCCAAGAGCACTTTTTACTATGCGCACCCAACCAGAGTGACGGGAGGAGCACATTTCAGAAAACGTGCTCAGCTCGTCGAGAAAATGCGATTTAAGCAATAAAATTAAAAATGCACCCAAAACCTAAACCAAACGTTGCAGATGGTCATTTCTTCATGCGCAGTGGTCAACGCGGCACTCTCTAGCTGCCAGGAGCACTTTTTACTATGCGCACCCAACCAGAGTGACGGGAGGAGCACATTTCAGAAAACGTGCTCAGCTCGTCGAGAAAATGCGATTTAAGCAATAAAATTAAAAATGCACCTAAAACCTAAACCAAACGTTGCAGGTGGTTATTTCTTCATGCGCAGTGGTCAACGCGGCACTCTCTAGCTGCCAAGAGCACTTTTTACTATGCGCACCCAATCAAAGTGACGGGAGGAGCACATTTCAGAAACCATGCTCAGCTCGTCGAGAAAATGCGATTTAAGAAATAAAATTAAAAATGCACCTAAAACCTAAACCAAACGTTGCAGGTCGTGATTTCTTCATGCACAGTGGTCAACGCGGCACTCTCTAGCTGCCAAGAGCACTTTTTACTATGCGCACCCAACCAGAGTGACGGGAGGAGCACATTTCAGAAAACGTGCTCAGCTCGTCGAGAAAATGCGATTTAAGCAATAAAATTAAAAATGCACCTAAAACCTAAACCAAACGTTGCAGGTGGTTATTTCTTCATGTGCAGTGGTCAACGCGGCACTCTCTAGCTGCCAAGAGCACTTTTTACTATGCGCACCCAAACAGAGTGACGGGAGGAGCACATTTCAGAAAACGTGCTCTGCTCGTCGAGAAAATGCGATTTAAGCAATACAATTAAAAATGCACCTAAAACCTAAACCAAACGTTGCAGGTGGTTATTTCTTTATGCGCAATGGTCAACGCGGCACTCTCTAGCTGCCAAGAGCACTTTTTACTATGCGCACCCAGCCAGAGTGACGGGAGGAGCACATTTCAGAAAACGTGCTCAGCTCGTCGAGAAAATGCGATTTAAGCAATAAAATTAAAAATGCACCTAAAACCTAAACCAAACGTTGCAGATGGTCATTTCTTCATGCACAGTGGTCAACGTGGCACTCTCTAGCTGCCAAGAGCACTTTTTACTATGCGCACCCAACCAGAGTGACGGGAGGAGCACATTTCAGAAAACGTGCTCAGCTCGTCGAGAAAATGCGATTTAAGCAATAAAATTAAAGATGCACTTAAGACCTAAACCAAACGTTGCAGGTGGTTATTTCTTCATGCGCAGTGGTCAACGCGGCACTCTCTAGCTGCCAAGAGCACATTTTACTATGCGCACCCAACCAGAGTGACGGGAGGAGCACATTTCAGAAAACGTGCTCAGCTCGTCGAGAAAATGCGATTTAAGCAATAAAATTAAAAATGCACCTAAAACCTAAACTAAACGTTGCAGGTGGTTATTTCTTCATGCGCAGTGGTCAACGCGGCACTCTCTAGCTGCCAAGAGCACTTTTTACTATGCGCACCCAACCAGAGTGACGGGAGGAGCACATTTCAGAAGACGTGCTCAGCTCGTCGAGAAAATGCAATTTAAGCAATAAAATTAAAAATGCACCCAAAACCTAAACCAAACGTTGCAGATGGTCATTTCTTCATGCGCAGTGGTCAACGCGGCACTCTCTAGCTGCCATGAGCACTTTTTACTATGCGCACCCAACCAGAGTGACGGGAGGAGCACATTTCAGAAAACGTGCTCAGCTCGACGAGAAAATGCGATTTAAGCAATAAAATTAAAAATGCACCTAAAACCTAAACCAAACGTTGCAGGTGGTTATTTCTTCATGTGCAGCAGTCAACGCGGCACTCTCTAGCTGCCAAGAGCACTTTTTACTATGCGCACCCAACCAGAGTGACGGGAGGAGCACATTTCAGAAAACGTGCTCAGCTCGTCGAGAAAATGCGATTTAAGCAATCAAATTAAAAATGCACCTAAAACCTAAAACAAACGTTGCACGTGGTTATTTCTTCATGCGCAGTGGTCAACGCGGCACTCTCTAGCTGCCAAAAGCACTTTTTACTATGCGCACCCAACCAGAGTGACGGGAGGAGCACATTTCAGAAAACGTGCTCAGCTCGTCGAGAAAATGCGATTTAAGCAATAAAATTAAAAATGCACCCAAAACCTAAACCAAACGTTGCAGATGGTCATTTCTTCATGCGCAGTGGTCAACGCGGCACTCTCTAGCTGCCAAGAGCACTTTTTACTATGTGCACCCAACCAGAGTGACGGGAGGAGCACATTTCAGAAAACGTGCTCAGCTCGACGAGAAAATGCGATTTAAGCAATAAAATTAAAAATGCACCCAAAACCTAAACCAAACGTTGCAGGTGGTTATTTCTTCATGCGCAGTGGTCAACGCGGCACTCTCTAGCTGCCAAGAGCACTTTTTACTATGCGCACCCAACCAGAGTGACGGGAGGAGCACATTTCAGAAAACGTGCTCAGCTCGTCGAGAAAATGCGATTTAAGCAATAAAATTAAAAATGCACATAAAACCTAAACCAAACGTTGCAGGTGGTTATTTCTTCATGCGCAATGGTCAACGCGGCACTCTCTAGCTGCCAAGAGCACTTTTTACTATGCGCACCCAACCAGAGTGACGGGAGGAGCACATTTCAGTAAACGTGCTCAGCTCGTCGAGAAAATGCGATTTAAGCAATAAAATTAAAAATGCACCTAAAACCTAAACCAAACGTTGCAGATGGTCATTTCTTCATGCGCAGTGGTCAACGCGGCACTCTCTAGCTGCCAAGAGCACTTTTTACTATGCGCACCCAACCAGAGTGACGGGAGGAGCACATTTCAGAAAACGTGCTCAGCTCGTCGAGAAAATGCGATTTAAGCAATAATATTAAAAATGCACCTAAAACCTAAACCAAACGTTGCAGGTGGTTATTTCTTCATGCGCAGTGGTCAACGTGGCACTCTCTAGCTGCCAAGAGCACTTTTTACTATGCGCACCCAACCAGAGTTACGGGAGGAGCGCATTTCAGAAAACGTGCTCAGCTCGTCGAGAAAATGCGATTTAAGCAATAAAATTAAAAATGCACCTAAAACCTAAACCAAACGTTGCAGGTGGTTATTTCTTCATGCGCAGTGGTCAACGCGGCACTCTCTAGCTGCCAAGAGCACTTTTTACTATGCGCACCCAACCAGAGTGACGGGAGGAGCGCATTCCAGAAAACGTGCTCAGCTCGTCGAGAAAATGCGATTTAAGCAATAAAATTAAAAATGCACCCAAAACCTAAACCAAACGTTGCAGATGGTCATTTCTTCATGCGCAGTGGTCAACGCGGCACTCTCTAGCTGCCAAGAGCACGTTTTACTATGCGCACCCAACCAGAGTGACGGGAGGAGCACATTTCAGAAAACGTGCTCAGCTCGTTGAGAAAATGCGATTTAAGCAATAAAATTAAAAATGCACCCAAAACCTAAACCAAACGTTGCAGATGGTCATTTCTTCATGCGCAGTGGTCAACGCGGCACTCTCTAGCTGCCAAGAGCACTTTTTACTATGCACACCCAACCAGAGTGACGGGAGGAGCACATTTCAGAAAACGTGCTCAGCTCGTCGAGAAAATGCGATTTAAGCAATAAATTTAAAAATGCACCTAAAACCTAAACCAAACGTTGCAGGTGGTTATTTCTTCATGCGCAGCAGTCAACAAGGCACTCTCTAGCTGCCAAGAGCACTTTTTACTATGTGCACCCAACCAGAGTGACGGGAGGAGCACATTTCAGAAAACGTGCTCAGCTCGTCGAGAAAATGCGATTTAAGCAATAAAATTAAAAATGCACCCAAAACCTAAACCAAACGTTGCAGATGGTCATTTCTTCATGTGCAGTGGTCAACGCGGCACTCTCTAGCTGCCAAGAGCACTTTTTACTATGCACACCCAACCAGAGTGACGGGAGGAGCGCATTTCAGAAAACGTGCTCAGCTCGTCGAGAAAATGCGATTTAAGCAATAAAATTAAAAATACACCCAAAACCTAAACCAAACGTTGCAGGTGGTTATTTCTTCATGCGCAGTGGTCAACGCGGCACTCTCTAGCTGCCAAGAGCACTTTTTACTATGCGCACCCAACCAGAGTGACGGGAGGAGCGCATTCCAGAAAACGTGCTCAGCTCGTCGAGAAAATGCGATTTAAGCAATAAAATTAAAAATGCACCCAAAACCTAAACCAAACGTTGCAGATGGTCATTTCTTCATGCGCAGTGGTCAACGCGGCACTCTCTAGCTGCCAAGAGCACTTTTTACTATGCGCACCCAACCAGAGTGACGGGAGGAGCACATTTCAGAAAACGTGCTCAGCTCGTTGAGAAAATGCGATTTAAGCTATAAAATTAAAAATGCACCCAAAACCTAAATCAAACATTGCAGGTGGTTATTTCTTCATGCGCAGTGGTCAACGCGGCACTCTCTAGCTGCCAAGAGCACTTTTTACTATGCACACCCAACCAGAGTGACGGGAGGAGCGCATTTCAGAAAACGTGCTCAGCTCGACGAGAAAATGCGATTTAAGCAATAAAATTAAAAATGCATCTAAAACCTAAACCAAACGTTGCAGGTGGTTATTTCTTTATGCGCAGTGGTCAACGCGGCACTCTCTAGCTGCCAAGAGCACTTTTTACGATGCACACCCAACCAGAGAGACGGGAGGAGCGCATTTCAGAAAACGTGCTCAGCTCGACGAGAAAATGCGATTTAAGCAATAAAATTAAAAATGCACCCAAAACCTAAACCAAACGTTGCAGGTGGTTATTTCTTAATGCGCAGTGGTCAACGCGGCACTCTCTAGCTGCCAAGAGCACTTTTTACTATTCGCACCCAACCAGAGTGACGGGAGGAGCACATTTCAGAAAACGTGCTCAGCTCGTCGAGAAAATGCGATTTAAGCAATAAAATTAAAAATGCACCCAAAACCTAAACCAAACGTTGCATGTGGTTATTTCTTCATGCGCAGTGGTCAACGCGGCACTCTCTAGCTGCCAAGAGCACTTTTTACTATGCGCACCCAACCAGAGTGACGGGAGGAGCACATTTCAGAAAACGTGCTCAGCTCGTCCAGAAAATGCGATTTAAGCAATAAAATTAAAAATGCACATAAAACCTAAACCAAACGTTGCGGATGGTCATTTCTTCATGCGCAGTGGTCAACGCGGCACTCTCTAGCTGCCAAGAGCACTTTTTACTATGCACACCCAACCAGAGTGACGGGAGGAGCGCATTTCAGGAAACGTGCTCAGCTCGTCGAGAAAATGCGATTTAAGCAATAAAATTAAAAATGCACCCAAAACCTAAACCAAACGTTGCAGGTGGTTATTTCTTCATGCGCAGCAGTCAACGCGACACTCTCTAGCTGCCAAGAGCACTTTTTACTATGCGCACCCAACCAGAGTGACGGGACGAGCACATTTCAGAAAACGTGCTCAGCTCGCCGAGAAAATGCGATTTAAGCAATACAATTAAAAATGCCCCTAAAACCTAAACCAAACGTTGCAGGTGGTTATTTCTTCATGTGCAGTGGTCAACGCGGCACTCTCTAGCTGCCAAGAGCACTTTTTACTATGCGCACCCAACCAGAGTGACGGGAGGAGCGCATTTCAGAAAACGTGCTCAGCTCGTCGAGAAAATGCAATTTAAGCAATAAAATTAAAAATGCACCTAAAACCTAAACCAAAAGTTGCAGGTGGTTATTTCTTCATGCACAGCAGTCAACACGGCACTCTCTAGCTGCCAAGAGCACTATTTACTATGCGCACCCAACCAGAGTGACGGGAGGAGCACATTTCAGAAAACGTGCTCAGCTCGTCGAGAAAATGCAATTTAAGCAATAAAATTAAAAATGCACCCAAAACCTAAACCAAACGTTGCAGATGGTCATTTCTTCATGCGCAGTGGTCAACGCGGCACTCTCTAGCTGCCAAGAGCACTTTTTACTATGCGCACCCAACCAGAGTGACATAGGAGCACATTTCAGAAAACGTGCTCAGCTCGTCGGAAAATGCGATTTAAGCAATAAAATTAAAAATGCACCTAAAACCCAAACCAAACGTTGCAGGTGGTTATTTCTTCATGCGCAGTGGTCAACGCGGCACTCTCTAGCTGCCAAGAGCACTTTTTACTATGCGCACCCAACCAGAGTGACCGGAGGAAGACATTTCAGACAACGTGCTCAGCTCGTCGAGAAAATGCGATTTAAGCAATAAAATTAAAAATGCACCTAAAACCTAAACCAAACGTTGCAGGTGGTTATTTCTTCATGCGCAGTGGTCAACGCTGCACTCTCTAGCTGCCAAGAGCACATTTTACTATGCGCACCCAACCAGAGTGACGGGAGGAGCACATTTCAGAAAACTTGCTCAGCTAGTCGAGAAAATGCGATTTAAGCAATAAAATTAAAAATGCACCTAAAACCTAAACCAAACGTTGCAGGTGGTTATTTCTTCGTGCGCAGCAGTCAACGCGGCACTCTCTAGCTGCCAAGAGCACTTTTTACTATGCGCACCCAACCAGAGTGACGGGAGGAGCGCATTTCAGAAAACGTGCTCAGCTCGTCGAGAAAATGCGATTTAAGCAATAAAATTAAAAATGCACCTAAAACCTAAACCAAAAGTTGCAGGTGGTTATTTCTTCATGCGCAGCAGTCAACGCGGCACTCTCTAGCTGCCAAGAGCACTTTTTACTATGCGCACCCAACCAGAGTGACGGGAGGAGCACATTTAAGAAAACGTGCTCAGCTCGTCGAGAAAATGCGATTTAAGCAATAAAATTAAATATGCAATTAAAACCTAAACCAAACGCTTCAGATGGTCATTTCTTCATGCGCAGTGGTCAACGCGGCACTCTCTAGCTGCCAAGAGCACTTTTTACTATACACACCCAACCAGAGTGACGGGAGGAGCACATTTCAGAAAACGTGCTCAGCTCGTCGAGAAAATGCAATTTAAGCAATAAAATTAAAAATGCACCCAAAACCTAAACCAAACGTTGCAGGTGGTTATTTCTTCATGCGCAGTGGTCAACGCGGCACTCTCTAGCTGCCAAGAGCACTTTTTACTATGCGCACCCAACCAGAGTGACGGGAGGAGCACATTCCAGAAAACGTGCTCAGCTCGTCGAGAAAATGCGATTTAAGCAATAAAATTAAAAATGCACCCAAAACCTAAACCAAACGTTGCAGATGGTCATTTCTTCATGTGCAGTGGTGAACGCGGCACTCTCTAGCTGCCAAGAGCACTTTTTACTATGCGCACCCAACCAGAGTGACAGGAGGAGCATATTTCAGAAAACGTGCTCAGCTCGTTGAGAAAATGCGATTTAAGCAATAAAATTAAAAATGCACCCAAAACCTAAACCAAACGTTGCAGGTGGTTATTTCTTCATGCGCAGTGGTCAACGCAGCACTCTCTAGCTGCCAAGAGCACTTTTTACTATGCGCACCCAACCAGAGTGACGGGAGGAGCACATTTCAGAAAACGTGCTCAGCTCGTCGAGAAAATGCGATTTAAGCAATAAAATTAAAAATGCACCTAAAAACCTAAACCAAACGTTGCAGGTGGTTATTTCTTCATGCGCATTGGTCAACGCGGCACTCTCTAGCTGCCAAGACCACTTATTACTATGTGCACCCAACCAGAGTGACGGGAGGAGCACATTTCAGAAAACGTGCTCAGCTCGTCGAGAAAATGCGATTTAAGCAATAAAAGTAAAAATGCACGCAAAACATTAAACCAAACGTTGCAGGTGGTTATTTCTTCATGCGCAGTGATCAACGCGGCACTCTCTAGCTGCCAAGAGCATTTTTTACTATGCGCACCCAACCAGAGTGACGGGAGGAGCACATTTCAGAAAACGTGCTCAGCTCGTCGAGAAAATGCGATTTAAGGAATAAAATTAAAAATGCACCTAAAACCTAAACCAAACGTTGCAGGTGGTTATTTCTTCATGCGCAGTGGTCAACGCGGCACTCTCTAGCTGCCAAGAGCACTTTTTACTATGCGCACCCAACCAGAGTGACGGGAGGAGCACATTTCAGAAAACGTGCTCAGCTCGTCGAGAAAATGCGATTTAAGCAATAAAATTAAAAATGCACCTAAAACCTAAACCAAACGTTGCAGGTGGTTATTTCTTCGTGCGCAGCAGTCAACGCGGCACTCTCTAGCTGCCAAGAGCACTTTTTACTATGCGCACCTAACCAGAGTGACGGGAGGAGCACATTTCAGAAAACGTGCTCAGCTCGTCGAGTAAATGCAATTTAAGCAATAAAATTAAAAATGCACCCAAAACCTAAACCAAACGTTGCAGGTGGTTATTTCTTCATGCGCAGTGGTCAACGCGGCACTCTCTAGCTGCCAAGAGCACTTTTTACTATGTGCACCCAACCAGAGTGACGGGAGGAGCACATTTCAGAAAACGTGCTCAGCTCGTCCAGAAAATGCGATTTAAGCAATAAAATTAAAAATGCACCTAAAACCTAAACCAAACGCTTCAGATGGTCATTTCTTCATGCGCAGTGGTCAACGCGGCACTCTCTAGCTGCCAAGATCACTTTTTACTATGCACACCCAACCAGAGTGACGGGAGGACCGCATTTTAGAAAACGTGCTCAGCTCGACGAGAAAATGCGATTTAAGCAATAAAATTAAAAATGCACCCAAAACCTAAACCAAACGTTGCAGGTGGTTATTTCTTCATGCGCAGTGGTCAACGCGGCACTCTCTAGCTGCCAAGAGCACTTTTTACTATGCGCACCTAACCAGAGTGACGGGAGGAGCACATTTCAGAAAACGTGCTCAGCTCGTCGAGAAAATGCGATTTAAGCAATAAAAATAAAAATGCACCTAAAACCTAAACCAAACGTTGCAGGTGGTTATTTCTTCGTGCGCAGCAGTCAACGCGGCACTCTCTAGCTGCCAAGAGCACTTTTTACTATGCGCACCCAACCAGAGTGACGGGAGGAGCACATTTCAGAAAACGTGCTCAGCTCGTCGAGTAAATGCAATTTAAGCAATAAAATTAAAAATGCACCCAAAACCTAAACCAAACGTTGCAGGTGGTTATTTCTTCATGCGCAGTGGTCAACGCGGCACTCTCTAGCTGCCAAGAGCACTTTTTACTATGCGCACCCAACCAGAGTGACGGGAGGAGCACATTTCAGAAAACGTGCTCAGCTCGTCCAGAAAATGCGATTTAAGCAATAAAATTAAAAATGCACCTAAAACCTAAACCAAACGTTGCAGATGGTCATTTCTTCATGCGCAGTGGTCAACGCGGCACTCTCTAGCTGCCAAGAGCACTTTTTACTATGCACACCCAACCAGAGTGACGGGAGGAGCACATTTCAGAAAACGTGCTCAGCTCGTCCAGACAATGCGATTTAAGCAATAAAATTTAAAATGCACCCAAAACCTAAACCAAACGTTGCAGGTGGTTATTTCTTCATGCGCAGTGGTCAACGCGGCACTCTCTAGCTGCCAAGAGCACTTTTTACTATGCGCACCCAACCAGAGTGACGGGAGGAGCGCATTTCAGAAAACGTGCTCAGCTCGTCGAGAAAATGCGATTTAAGCAATAAAATTAAAAATGCACCTAAAACCTAAACCAAAAGTTGCAGGTGGTTATTTCTTCATACGCAGCAGTCAACACGGCACTCTCTAGCTGCCAAGAGCACTTTTTACTATGCGCACCCAACCAGAGTGACGGGAGGAGCACATTTCAGAATACGTGTTCAGCTCGTCGAGAAAATGCGATTTAAGCAATAAAATTAAAAATGCACCCAAAACCTAAACCAAACGTTGCAGATGGTCATTTCTTCATGTGCAGTGGTCAACGCGGCACTCTCTAGCTGCCAAGAGCACTTTTTACTATGCACACCCAACCAGAGTGACGGGAGGAGCGCATTTCAGAAAACGTGCTCAGCTCGTCGAGAAAATGCGATTTAAGCAATAAAATTAAAAATGCACCCAAAACCTAAACCAAACGTTGCAGGTGGTTATTTCTTCATGCGCAGTGGTCAATGCGGCACTCTCTAGCTGCCAAGAGCACTTTTTACTATGCGCACCCAACCAGAGTGACGGGAGGAGCACTTTTCAGAAAACGTGCTCAGCTCGTCGAGAAAATGCGATTTAAGCAATAAAATTAAAAATGCACCTAAAACCTAAACCAAACGCTGCAGATGGTCATTTCTTCATGCGCAGTGGTCAACGCGGCACTCTCTAGCTGCCAAGAGCACTTTTTACTATACACACCCAACCAGAGTGACGGGAGGAGCACATTCCAGAAAACGTGCTCAGCTCGTCGAGAAAATGCGATTTAAGCAATAAAATTAAAAATGCACCCAAAACCTAAACCAAACGTTGCAGATGGTCATTTCTTCATGTGCAGTGGTCAACGCGGCACTCTCTAGCTGCCAAGAGCACTTTTTTCTATGCACACCCAACCAGAGTGACGGGAGGAGCACATTTCAGAAAACGTGCTCAGATCGTCGAGAAAATGCGATTTAAGCAATAAAATAAAAAATGCACCTACAACCTAAACCAAACGCTGCAGATGGTCATTTCTTCATGTGCAGTGGTCAACGCGGCACTCTCTAGCTGCCAAGAGCACTTTTTACTATGCGCACCCAACCAGAGTGACGGGAGGAGCACATTTCAGAAAACGTGCTCAGCTCGTCGAGAAAATGCGATTTAAGCAATAAAATTAAAAATGCACCCAGAACCTAAACCAAACGTTGCAGATGGTCATTTCTTCATGTGCAGTGGTCAACGCGGCACTCTCTAGCTGCCAAGAGCACTTTTTACTATGCGCACCCAACCAGAGTGACGGGAGGAGCGCATTTCAGAAAACGTGCTCAGCTCGTCGAGAAAATGCGATTTAAGCAATAAAATTAAAAATGCACCCAAAACCTAAACCAAACGTTGCAGGTGGTTATTTCTTCATGCGCAGTGGTCAACGCGGCACTCTCTAGCTGCCAAGAGCACTTTTTAATATGCGCACCCAACCAGAGTGACGGGAGGAGCACATTTCAGAAAACGTGCTCAGCTCGTCGAGAAAATGCGATTTAAGCAATAAAATTAAAAATGCACCCAAAACCTAAACCAAACGTTGCAGTTGGTTATTTCTTCATATGCAGCAGTCAACGCGGCACTCTCTAGCTGCCAAGAGCATTTTTTACTATGCGCACCCATCCAGAGTGACGGGAGGAGCACATTTCAGAAAACGTGCTCAGCTCGTCGAAAAAATGCGATTTAAGCAATAAAATAAAAAATGCACCTAAAACCTAAACCAAACGTTGCAGGTGGTTATTTCTTCATGCACAGTGGTCAACGCGGCACTCTCTAGCTGCCAAGAGCACTTTTTACTATGCGCACCCAACCAGAGTGACGGGAGGAGCACATTTCAGAAAACGTGCTCAGCTCGCCGAGAAAATGCGATTTAAGCAATACAATTAAAAATGCACCTAAAACCTAAACCAAACGTTGCAGGTGGTTATTTCTTCATGTGCAGTGGTCAACGCGGCACTCTCTAGCTGCCAAGAGCACTTTTTACTATGCGCACCCACCCAGAGTGACGGGAGGAGCACATTTCAGAAAACGTGCTCAGCTCGTCGAGAAAATGCGATTTAAGCAATAAAATTAAAAATGCACCTAAAATCTATACCAAACGTTGCAGGTGGTTATTTCTTCATATGCAGTGGTCAACGCGGCACTCTCTAGCTGCCAAGAGCACTTTTTACTATGCGCACCCAACCAGAGTGACGGGAGGAGCACATTCCAGAAAACGTGCTCAGCTCGTCGAGAAATTGCGATTTAAGCAATAAAATTAAAAATGCACCCAAAACCTAAACCAAACGTTGCAGATGGTCATTTCTTCATGCGCAGTGGTCAACGCGGCACTCTCTAGCTGCCAAGAGCACTTTTTACTATGCGCACCCAACCAGAGTGACGGGAGGAGCACATTTCAGAAAACGTGCTCAGCTCGTCGAGAAATTGCGATTTAAGCAATAAAATTAAAAATGCACCCAAAACCTAAACCAAACGTTGCTGGTGGTTATTTCTTCATGCGCAGTGGTCAACGCGGCATTCTCTAGCTGCCAAGAGCACTTTTTACTATGCGCACCCAACCAGAGTGACGGGAGGAGCACATTTCAGAAAACGTGCTCAGCTCGTCGAGAAAATGCGATTTAAGCAATAAAATTAAAAATGCACCCAAAACCTAAACCAAACGTTGCAGATGGTCATTTCTTCATGCGCAGTGGTCAACGCGGCACTCTCTAGCTGCCAAGAGCACTTTTTACTATGCACACCCAACCAGAGTGACGGGAGGAGCGCATTTTAGAAAACGTGCTCAGCTCGACGAGAAAATGCGATTTAAGCAATAAAATTAAAAATGCACCCAAAACCTAAACCAAACGTTGCAGGTGGTTATTTCTTCATGCGCAGTGGTCAACGCGGCACTCTCTAGCTGCCAAGAGCACTTTTTACTATGCGCACCCAACCAGAGTGACGGGAGGAGCACATTTCAGAAAACGTGCTCAGCTCGTCGAGAAAATGCGATTTAAGCAATAAAATTAAAAATGCACCCAAAACCTAAACCAAACGTTGCAGGTGGTTATTTCTTCATGCGCAGTGGTCAACGCGGCACTCTCTAGCTGCCAAGAGCACTTTTTACTATGCACACCCAACCAGAGTGACGGGAGGAGCGCATTTCAGGAAACGTGCTCAGCTCGTCGAGAAAATGCGATTTAAGCAATAAAATTAAAAATGCACCCAAAACCTAAACCAAACGTTGCAGATGGTCATTTCTTCATGCGCAGTGGTCAACGCGGCACTCTCTAGCTGCCAAGAGCACTTTTTACTATGCACACCCAACCAGAGTGACGGGAGGAGCGCATTTTAGAAAACGTGCTCAGCTCGACGAGAAAATGCGATTTAAGCAATAAAATTAAAAATGCACCCAAAACCTAAACCAAACGTTGCAGGTGGTTATTTCTTCATGCGCAGTGGTCAACGCGGCACTCTCTAGCTGCCTAGAGCACTTTTTACTATGCGCACCCAACCAGAGTGACGGGAGGAGCACATTTCAGAAAACGTGCTCAGCTCGTCGAGAAAATGCGATTTAAGCAATAAAATTAAAAATGCACCCAAAACCTAAACCAAACGTTGCAGGTGGTTATTTCTTCATGCGCAGTGGTCAACGCGGCACTCTCTAGCTGCCAAGAGCACTTTTTACTATGCGCACCCAACCAGAGTGACGGGAGGAGCACATTTCAGAAAACGTGCTCAGCTCGTCCAGAAAATGCGATTTAAGCAATAAAATTAAAAATGCACCTAAAACCTAAACCAAACGTTGCAGATGGTCATTTCTTCATGCGCAGCAGTCAACGCGGCACTCTCTAGCTGCCAAGAGCACTTTTTACTATGCGCACCCAACCAGAGTGACGGGAGGAGCACATTTCAGAAAACGTGCTCAGCTCGTCGAGAAAATGCGATTTAAGCAATAAAATTAAAAATGCACCCAAAACCTAAACCAAACGTTGCAGATGGTCATTTCTTCATGCGCAGTGGTCAACGCGGCACTCTCGAGCTGCCAAGAGCACTTTTTACTATGCGCACCCAACCAGAGTGACGGGAGGAGCACATTCCAAAAAACGTGCTCAGCTCGTCGAGAAAATGGGATTTAAGCAATAAAATTAAAAATGCACCCAAAACCTAAACCAAACGTTGCAGATGGTCATTTCTTCATGCGCAGTGGTCAACGCGGCACTCTCTAGCTGCCAAGAGCACTTTTTACGATGCGCACCCAACCAGAGTGACGGGAGGAGCTCATTTCAGAAAACGTGCTCAGCTCGTTGAGAAAATGCGATTTAAGCAATGAAATTAAAAATGCACCCAAAACCTAAACAAAACGTTGCAGGTGGTTATTTCTTCATGCGCAGTGGTCAACGCGGCACTCTCTAGCTGCCAAGAGCACTTTTTACTATGCGCACCCAACCAGAGTGACGGGAGGAGCACATTTCAGAAAACGTGCTCAGCTCGTCCAGAAAATGCGATTTAAGCAATAAAATTAAAAATGCACCCAAAACCTAAACCAAACGTTGCAGGTGGTTATTTCTTCATGCGCAGTGGTCAACGCGGCACTCTCTAGCTGCCAAGAGCACTTTTTACTATGCGCACCCAACCAGAGTGACGGGAGGAGCACATTTCAGAAAACGTGCTCAGCTCGTCCAGAAAATGCGATTTAAGCAATAAAATTAAAAATGCACCTAAAACCTAAACCAAACGTTGCAGATGGTCATTTCTTCATGCGCAGTGGTCAACGCGGCACTCTCTAGCTGCCAAGAGCACTTTTTACTATGCACACCCAACCAGAGTGACGGGAGGAGCGCATTTTAGAAAACGTGCTCAGCTCGACGAGAAAATGCGATTTAAGCAATAAAATTAAAAATGCACCCAAAACCTAAACCAAACGTTGCAGGAGGTTATTTCTTCATGCGCAGTGGTCAACGCGGCACTCTCTAGCTGCCAAGAGCACTTTTTACTATGCGCACCCAACCAGAGTGACGGGAGGAGCACATTTCAGAAAACGTGCTCAGCTCGTCGAGTAAATGCAATTTAAGCAATAAAATTAAAAATGCACCCAAAACCTAAACCAAACGTTGCAGGTGGTTATTTCTTCATGCGCAGTGGTCAACGCGGCACTCTCTAGCTGCCAAGAGCACTTTTTACTATGCGCACCCAACCAGAGTGACGGGAGGAGCACATTTCAGAAAACGTGCTCAGCTCGTCCAGAAAATGCGATTTAAGCAATAAAATTAAAAATGCACCTAAAACCTAAACCAAACGTTGCAGATGGTCATTTCTTCATGCGCAGTGGTCAACGCGGCACTCTCTAGCTGCCAAGAGCACTTTTTACTATGCACACCCAACCAGAGTGACGGGAGGAGCACATTTCAGAAAACGTGCTCAGCTCGTCCAGACAATGCGATTTAAGCAATAAAATTAAAAATGCACCCAAAACCTAAACCAAACGTTGCAGGTGGTTATTTCTTCATGCGCAGTGGTCAACGCGGCACTCTCTAGCTGCCAAGAGCACTTTTTACTATGCGCACCCAACCAGAGTGACGGGAGGAGCGCATTTCAGAAAACGTGCTCAGCTCGTCGAGAAAATGCGATTTAAGCAATAAAATTAAAAATGCACCTAAAACCTAAACCAAAAGTTGCAGGTGGTTATTTCTTCATACGCAGCAGTCAACACGGCACTCTCTAGCTGCCAAGAGCACTTTTTACTATGCGCACCCAACCAGAGTGACGGGAGGAGCACATTTCAGAAAACGTGTTCAGCTCGTCGAGAAAATGCGATTTAAGCAATAAAATTAAAAATGCACCCAAGACCTAAACCAAACGTTGCAGATGGTCATTTCTTCATGTGCAGTGGTCAACGCGGCACTCTCTAGCTGCCAAGAGCACTTTTTACTATGCACACCCAACCAGAGTGACGGGAGGAGCGCATTTCAGAAAACGTGCTCAGCTCGTCGAGAAAATGCGATTTAAGCAATAAAATTAAAAATGCACCCAAAACCTAAACCAAACGTTGCAGGTGGTTATTTCTTCATGCGCAGTGGTCAATGCGGCACTCTCTAGCTGCCAAGAGCACTTTTTACTATGCGCACCCAACCAGAGTGACGGGAGGAGCACATTTCAGAAAACGTGCTCAGCTCGTCGAGAAAATGCGATTTAAGCAATAAAATTAAAAATGCACCTAAAACCTAAACCAAACACTGCAGATGGTCATTTCTTCATGCGCAGTGGTCAACGCGGCACTCTCTAGCTGCCAAGAGCACTTTTTACTATACACACCCAACCAGAGTGACGGGAGGAGCACATTCCAGAAAACGTGCTCAGCTCGTCGAGAAAATGCGATTTAAGCAATAAAATTAAAAATGCACCCAAAACCTAAACCAAACGTTGCAGATGGTCATTTCTTCATGTGCAGTGGTCAACGCGGCACTCTCTAGCTGCCAAGAGCACTTTTTACTATGCGCACCCAACCAGAGTGACGGGAGGAGCGCATTTCAGAAAACGTGCTCAGCTCGTCGAGAAAATGCGATTTAAGCAATAAAATTAAAAATGCACCCAAAACCTAAACCAAACGTTGCAGGTGGTTATTTCTTCATGCGCAGTGGTCAACGCGGCACTCTCTAGCTGCCAAGAGCACTTTTTACTATGCGCACCCAACCAGAGTGACGGGAGGAGCACATTTCAGAAAACGTGCTCAGCTCGTCGAGAAAATGCGATTTAAGCAATAAAATTAAAAATGCACCCAAAACCTAAACCAAACGTTGCAGGTGGTTATTTCTTCATATGCAGCAGTCAACGCGGCACTCTCTAGCTGCCAAGAGCATTTTTTACTATGCGCACCCATCCAGAGTGACGGGAGGAGCACATTTCAGAAAACGTGCTCAGCTCGTCGAAAAAATGCAATTTAAGCAATAAAATAAAAAATGCACCTAAAACCTAAACCAAACGTTGCAGGTGGTTATTTCTTCATGCACAGTGGTCAACGCGGCACTCTCTAGCTGCCAAGAGCACTTTTTACTATGCGCACCCAACCAGAGTGACGGGAGGAGCACATTTCAGAAAACGTGCTCAGCTCGCCGAGAAAATGCGATTTAAGCAATACAATTAAAAATGCACCTAAAACCTAAACCAAACGTTGCAGGTGGTTATTTCTTCATGTGCAGTGGTCAACGCGGCACTCTAGCCGCCAAGAGCACTTTTTACTATGCGCACCCACCCAGAGTGACGGGAGGAGCACATTTCAGAAAACGTGCTCAGCTCGTCGAGAAAATGCGATTTAAGCAATAAAATTAAAAATGCACCTAAAATCTATACCAAACGTTGCAGGTGGTTATTTCTTCATATGCAGTGGTCAACGCGGCACTCTCTAGCTGCCAAGAGCACTCTTTACTATGCGCACCCAACCAGAGTGACGCGAGGAGCACATTCCAGAAAACGTGCTCAGCTCGTCGAGTAAATGCAATTTAAGCAATAAAATTAAAAATGCACCCAAAACCTAAACCAAACGTTGCAGGTGGTTATTTCTTCATGCGCAGTGGTCAACGCGGCACTCTCTAGCTGCCAAGAGCACTTTTTACTATGCGCACCCAACCAGAGTGACGGGAGGAGCACATTTCAGAAAACGTGCTCAGCTCGTCCAGAAAATGCGATTTAAGCAATAAAATTAAAAATGCACCTAAAACCTAAACCAAACGTTGCAGATGGTCATTTCTTCATGCGCAGTGGTCAACGCGGCACTCTCTAGCTGCCAAGAGCACTTTTTACTATGCACACCCAACCAGAGTGACGGGAGGAGCACATTTCAGAAAACGTGCTCAGCTCGTCCAGACAATGCGATTTAAGCAATAAAATTAAAAATGCACCCAAAACCTAAACCAAACGTTGCAGGTGGTTATTTCTTCATGCGCAGTGGTCAACGCGGCACTCTCTAGCTGCCAAGAGCACTTTTTACTATGCGCACCCAACCAGAGTGACGGGAGGAGCGCATTTCAGAAAACGTGCTCAGCTCGTCGAGAAAATGCGATTTAAGCAATAAAATTAAAAATGCACCTAAAACCTAAACCAAAAGTTGCAGGTGGTTATTTCTTCATACGCAGCAGTCAACACGGCACTCTCTAGCTGCCAAGAGCACTTTTTACTATGCGCACCCAACCAGAGTGACGGGAGGAGCACATTTCAGAAAACGTGTTCAGCTCGTCGAGAAAATGCGATTTAAGCAATAAAATTAAAAATGCACCCAAAACCTAAACCAAACGTTGCAGATGGTCATTTCTTCATGTGCAGTGGTCAACGCGGCACTCTCTAGCTGCCAAGAGCACTTTTTACTATGCACACCCAACCAGAGTGACGGGAGGAGCGCATTTCAGAAAACGTGCTCAGCTCGTCGAGAAAATGCGATTTAAGCAATAAAATTAAAAATCCACCCAAAACCTAAACCAAACGTTGCAGGTGGTTATTTCTTCATGCGCAGTGGTCAATGCGGCACTCTCTAGCTGCCAAGAGCACTTTTTACTATGCGCACCCAACCAGAGTGACCGGAGGAGCACATTTCAGAAAACGTGCTCAGCTCGTCGAGAAAATGCGATTTAAGCAATAAAATTAAAAATGCACCTAAAACCTAAACCAAACGCTGCAGATGGTCATTTCTTCATGCGCAGTGGTCAACGCGGCACTCTCTAGCTGCCAAGAGCACTTTTTACTATACACACCCAACCAGAGTGACGGGAGGAGCACATTCCAGAAAACGTGCTCAGCTCGTCGAGAAAATGCGATTTAAGCAATAAAATTAAAAATGCACCCAAAACCTAAACCAAACGTTGCAGATGGTCATTTCTTCATGTGCAGTGGTCAACGCGGCACTCTCTAGCTGCCAAGAGCACTTTTTACTATGCGCACCCAACCAGAGTGACGGGAGGAGCGCATTTCAGAAAACGTGCTCAGCTCGTCGAGAAAATGCGATTTAAGCAATAAAATTAAAAATGCACCCAAAACCTAAACCAAACGTTGCAGGTGGTTATTTCTTCATGCGCAGTGGTCAACGCGGCACTCTCTAGCTGCCAAGAGCACTTTTTACTATGCGCACCCAACCAGAGTGACGGGAGGAGCACATTTCAGAAAACGTGCTCAGCTCGTCGAGAAAATGCGATTTAAGCAATAAAATTAAAAATGCACCCAAAACCTAAACCAAACGTTGCAGGTGGTTATTTCTTCATATGCAGCAGTCAACGCGGCACTCTCTAGCTGCCAAGAGCATTTTTTACTATGCGCACCCATCCAGAGTGACGGGAGGAGCACATTTCAGAAAACGTGCTCAGCTCGTCGAAAAAATGCAATTTAAGCAATAAAATAAAAAATGCACCTAAAACCTAAACCAAATGTTGCAGGTGGTTATTTCTTCATGCACAGTGGTCAACGCGGCACTCTCTAGCTGCCAAGAGCACTTTTTACTATGCGCACCCAACCAGAGTGACGGGAGGAGCACATTTCAGAAAACGTGCTCAGCTCGCCGAGAAAATGCGATTTAAGCAATACAATTAAAAATGCACCTAAAACCTAAACCAAACGTTGCAGGTGGTTATTTCTTCATGTGCAGTGGTCAACGCGGCACTCTCTAGCTGCCAAGAGCACTTTTTACTATGCGCACCCACCCAGAGTGACGGGAGGAGCACATTTCAGAAAACGTGCTCAGCTCGTCGAGAAAATGCGATTTAAGCAATAAAATTAAAAATGCACCTAAAATCTATACCAAACGTTGCAGGTGGTTATTTCTTCATATGCAGTGGTCAACGCGGCACTCTCTAGCTGCCAAGAGCACTTTTTACTATGTGCACCCAACCAGAGTGACGCGAGGAGCACATTCCAGAAAACGTGCTCAGCTCGTCGAGAAAATGCGATTTAAGCAATAAAATTAAAAATGCACCCAAAACCTAAACCAAACGTTGCAGATGGTCATTTCTTCATGCGCAGTGGTCAACGCGGCACTCTCTAGCTGCCAAGAGCACTTTTTACTATGCCCACCCAACCAGAGTGACGGGAGGAGCACATTTCAGAAAACGTGCTCAGCTCGTCGAGAAATTGTGATTTAAGCAATAAAATTAAAAATGCACCCAAAACCTAAACCAAACGTTGCTGGTGGTTATTTCTTCATGCGCAGTGGTCAACGCGGCATTCTCTAGCTGCCAAGAGCACTTTTTACTATGCGCACCCAACCAGAGTGACGGGAGGAGCACATTTCAGAAAACGTGCTCAGCTCGTCGAGAAAATGCGATTTAAGCAATAAAATTAAAAATGCACCCAAAACCTAAACCAAACGTTGCAGATGGTCATTTCTTCATGCGCAGTGGTCAACGCGGCACTCTCTAGCTGCCAAGAGCACTTTTTACTATGCACACCCAACCAGAGTGACGGGAGGAGCGCATTTTAGAAAACGTGCTCAGCTCGACGAGAAAATGCGATTTAAGCAATAAAATTAAAAATGCACCCAAAACCTAAACCAAACGTTGCAGGTGGTTATTTCTTCATGCGCAGTGGTCAACGCGGCACTCTCTAGCTGCCAAGAGCACTTTTTACTATGCGCACCCAACCAGAGTGACGGGAGGAGCACTTTTCAGAAAACGTGCTCAGCTCGTCGAGAAAATGCGATTCCAGCAATAAAATTAAAAATGCACCCAAAACCTAAACCAAACGTTGCAGGTGGTTATTTCTTCATGCGCAGTGGTCAACGCGGCACTCTCTAGCTGCCAAGAGCACTTTTTACTATGCACACCCAACCAGAGTGACGGGAGGAGCGCATTTCAGGAAACGTGCTCAGCTCGTCGAGAAAATGCGATTTAAGCAATAAAATTAAAAATGCACCCAAAACCTAAACCAAACGTTGCAGATGGTCATTTCTTTATGCGCAGTGGTCAACGCGCCACTCTCTAGCTGCCAAGAGCACTTTTTACTATGCACACCCAACCAGAGTGACGGGAGGAGCGCATTTTAGAAAACGTGCTCAGCTCGACGAGAAAATGCGATTTAAGCAATAAAATTAAAAATGCACCCAAAACCTAAACCAAACGTTGCAGGTGGTTATTTCTTCATGCGCAGTGGTCAACGCGGCACTCTCTAGCTGCCAAGAGCACTTTTTACTATGCGCACCCAACCAGAGTGACGGGAGGAGCACATTTCAGAAAACGTGCTCACCTCGTCGAGAAAATGCGATTTAAGCAATAAAATTAAAAATGCACCCAAAACCTAAACCAAACGTTGCAGGTGGTTATTGCTTCATGCGCAGTGGTCAACGCGGCACTCTCTAGCTGCCAAGAGCACTTTTTACTATGCGCACCCAACCAGAGTGACGGGAGGAGCACATTTCAGAAAACGTGCTCAGCTCGTCCAGAAAATGCGATTTAAGCAATAAAATTAAAAATGCACCTAAAACCTAAACCAAACGTTGCAGATGGTCATTTCTTCATGCGCAGTGGTCAACGCGGCAATCTCTAGCTGCCAAGAGCACTTTTTACTATGCACACCCAACCAGAGTGACGGGAGGAGCACATTTCAGAAAACGTGCTCAGCTCGTCCAGACAATGCGATTTAAGCAATAAAATTAAAAATGCACCCAAAACCTAAACCAAACGTTGCAGGTGGTTATTTCTTCATGCGCAGTGGTCAACGCGGCACTCTCTAGCTGCCAAGAGCACTTTTTACTATGCGCACCCACCCAGAGTGACGGGAGGAGCACATTTCAGAAAACGTGCTCAGCTCGTCGAGAAAATGCGATTTAAGCAATAAAATTAAAAATGCACCTAAAACCTAAACCAAAAGTTGCAGGTGGTTATTTCTTCATGCACAGCAGTCAACACAGCACTCTCTAGCTGCCAAGAGCACTTTTTACTATGCGCACCCAACCAGAGTGACGGGAGGAGCACATTTCAGAAAACGTGCTCAGCTCGTCGAGAAAATGCGATTTAAGCAATAAAATTAAAAATGGACCCAAAACCTAAACCAAACGTTGCAGATGGTCATTTCTTCATGTGCAGTGGTCAACGCGGCACTCTCTAGCTGCCAAGAGCACTTTTTACTATGCACACCCAACCAGAGTGACGGGAGGAGCGCATTTCAGAAAACGTGCTCAGCTCGTCGAGAAATTGCGATTTAAGCAATAAAATTAAAAATGCACCCAAAACCTAAACCAAACGTTGCAGGTGGTTATTTCTTCATGCGCAGTGGTCAACGCGGCACTCTCTAGCTGCCAAGAGCACTTTTTACTATGCGCACCCAACCAGAGTGACGGGAGGAGCACATTCCAGAAAACGTGCTCAGCTCGTCGAGAAAATGGGATTTAAGCAATAAAATTAAAAATGCCCCCAAAACCTAAACCAAACGTTGCAGATGGTCATTTCTTCATGCGCAGTGGTCAACGCGGCACTCTCTAGCTGCCAAGAGCACTTTTTACGATGCGCACCCAACCAGAGTGACGGGAGGAGCTCATTTCAGAAAACGTGCTCAGCTCGTTGAGAAAATGCGATTTAAGCAATGAAATTAAAAATGCACCCAAAACCTAAACCAAACGTTGCAGGTGGTTATTTCTTCATGCGCAGTGGTCAACGCGGCACTCTCTAGCTGCCAAGAGCACTTTTTACTATGCGCACCCAACCAGAGTGACGGGAGGAGCACATTTCAGAAAACGTGCTCAGCTCGTCCAGAAAATGCGATTTAAGCAATAAAATTAAAAATGCACCTAAAACCTAAACCAAACGTTGCAGATGGTCATTTCTTCATGCGCAGTGGTCAACGCGGCACTCTCTAGCTGCCAAGAGCACTTTTTACTATGCACACCCAACCAGAGTGACGGGAGGAGCGCATTTTAGAAAACGTGCTCAGCTCGACGAGAAAATGCGATTTAAGCAATAAAATTAAAAATGCACCCAAAACCTAAACCAAACGTTGCAGGAGGTTATTTCTTCATGCGCAGTGGTCAACGCGGCACTCTCTAGCTGCCAAGAGCACTTTTTACTATGCGCACCCAACCAGAGTGACGGGAGGAGCACATTTCAGAAAACGTGCTCAGCTCGTCGAGAAAATGCGATTTAAGCAATAAAATTAAAAATGCACCTAAAACCTAAACCAAACGTTGCAGGTGGTTATTTCTTCGTGCGCAGCAGTCAACGCGGCACTCTCTAGCTGCCAAGAGCACTTTTTACTATGCGCACCCAACCAGAGTGACGGGAGGAGCACATTTCAGAAAACGTGCTCAGCTCGTCGAGTAAATGCGATTTAAGCAATAAAATTAAAAATGCACCCAAAACCTAAACCAAACGTTGCAGGTGGTTATTTCTTCATGCGCAGTGGTCAACGCGGCACTCTCTAGCTGCCAAGAGCACTTTTTACTATGCGCACCCAACCAGAGTGACGGGAGGAGCACATTTCAGAAAACGTGCTCAGCTCGTCCAGAAAATGCGATTTAAGCAATAAAATTAAAAATGCACCCAAAACCTAAACCAAACGTTGCAGGTGGTTATTTCTTCATGCGCAGTGGTCAACGCGGCACTCTCTAGCTGCCAAGAGCACTTTTTACTATGCACACCCAACCAGAGTGACGGGAGGAGCGCATTTTAGAAAACGTGCTCAGCTCGACGAGAAAATGCGATTTAAGCAATAAAATTAAAAATGCACCCAAAACCTAAACCAAACGTTGCAGGTGGTTATTTCTTCATGCGCAGTGGTCAACGCGGCACTCTCTAGCTGCCAAGAGCACTTTTTACTATGCGCACCCAACAAGAGTGACGGGAGGAGCACATTTCAGAAAACGTGCTCAGCTCGTCGAGAAAATGCGATTTAAGCAATAAAATTAAAAATGCACCTAAAACCTAAACCAAACGTTGCAGGTGGTTATTTCTTCATATGCAGCAGTCAACGCGGCACTCTCTAGCTGCCAAGAGCACTTTTTACTATGCGCACCCAACCAGAGTGACGGGAGGAGCACATTTCAGAAAACGTGCTCAGCTCGTCGAGAAAATGCGATTTAAGCAATAAAATTAAAAATGCACCCAAAACCTAAACCAAACGTTGCAGATGGTCATTTCTTCATGCGCAGTGGTCAACGCGGCACTCTCTAGCTGCCAAGAGCACTTTTTACTATGCACACCCAACCAGAGTGACGGGAGGAGCGCATTTTAGAAAACGTGCTCAGCTCGACGAGAAAATGCGATTTAAGCAATAAAATTAAAAATGCACCCAAAACCTAAACCAAACGTTGCAGGTGGTTATTTCTTCATGCGCAGTGGTCAACGCGGCACTCTCTAGCTGCCAAGAGCACTTTTTACTATGCGCACCCAACCAGAGAGACGGGAGGAGCGCATTTCAGAAAACGTGCTCAGCTCGACGAGAAAATGCGATTTAAGCAATAAAATTAAAAATGCACCCAAAACCTAAACCAAACGTTGCAGGTGGTTATTTCTTAATGCGCAGTGGTCAAAGGCGGCACTCTCTAGCTGCCAAGAGCACTTTTTACTATTCGCACCCAACCAGAGTGACGGGAGGAGCACATTTCAGAAAACGTGCTCAGCTCGTCGAGAAAATGCGATTTAAGCAATAAAATTAAAAATGCACCCAAAACCTAAACCAAACGTTGCAGGTGGTTATTTCTTCATGCGCAGTGGTCAACGCGGCACTCTCTAGCTGCCAAGAGCACTTTTTACTATGCGCACCCAACCAGAGTGACGGGAGGAGCACATTTCAGAAAACGTGCTCAGCTCGTCCAGAAAATGCGATTTAAGCAATAAAATTAAAAATGCACATAAAACCTAAACCAAACGTTGCAGATGGTCATTTCTTCATGCGCAGTGGTCAACGCGGCACTCTCTAGCTGCCAAGAGCACTTTTTACTATGCACACCCAACCAGAGTGACGGGAGGAGCGCATTTTAGAAAACGTGCTCAGCTCGACGAGAAAATGCGATTTAAGCAATAAAATTAAAAATGCACCCAAAACCTAAACCAAACGTTGCAGGTGGTTATTTCTTCATGCGCAGTGGTCAACGCGGCACTCTCTAGCTGCCAAGAGCACTTTTTACTATGCGCACCCAACCAGAGTGACAGGAGGAGCACATTTCAGAAAACGTGCTCAGCTCGTCGAGAAAATGCGATTTAAGCAATAAAATTAAAAATGCACCCAAAACCTAAACCAAACGTTGCAGGTGGTTATTTCTTCATATGCAGCAGTCAACGCGGCACTCTCTAGCTGCCAAGAGCACTTTTTACTATGCGCACCCAACCAGAGTGACGGGAGGAGCACATTTCAGAAAACGTGCTCAGCTCGTCGAGAAAATGCGATTTAAGCAATAAAATAAAAAATGCACCTAAAACCTAAACCAAACGTTGCAGGTGGATATTTCTTCATGCGCAGTGGTCAACGCGGCACTCTCTAGCTGCCAAGAGCACTTTTTACTATGCGCACCCAACCAGAGTGACGTGAGGAGCACATTTCAGAAAACGTGCTCAGCTCGTCGAGAAAATGCAATTTAAGCAATAACATTAAAAATGCACCTAAAACCTAAACCAAACGTTGCAGGTGGTTATTTCTTCATGCGCAGTGGTCAACGCGGCACTCTCTCGCTGCATAGAGCACTTTTTACTATGCGCACCCAACCAGAGTGACGGGAGGAGCACATTTCAGAAAACGTGCTCAGCTCGTCGAGAAAATGCGATTTAAGCAATAAAATTAAAAATGCACCTAAAACCTAAACCAAACGTTGCAGGTGGTTATTTCTTCGTGCGCAGCAGTCAACGCGGCACTCTCTAGCTGCCAAGAGCACTTTTTACTATGCGCACCCAACCAGAGTGACGGGAGGAGCACATTTCAGAAAACGTGCTCAGCTCGTCGAGTAAATGCGATTTAAGCAATAAAATTAAAAATGCACCCAAAACCTAAACCAAACGTTGCAGGTGGTTATTTCTTCATGCGCAGTGGTCAACGCGGCAGTCTCTAGCTGCCAAGAGCACTTTTTACTATGCGCACCCAACCAGAGTGACGGGAGGAGCACATTTCAGAAAACGTGCTCAGCTCGTCGAGAAAATGCGATTTAAGCAATAAAATTAAAAATGCACCCAAAACCTAAACCAAACGTTGCAGGTGGTTATTTCTTAATGCGCAGTGGTCAACGCGGCACTCTCTAGCTGCCAAGAGCACTTTTTACTATGCGCACCCAACCAGAGTGACGGGAGGAGCACATTTCAGAAAACGTGCTCAGCTCGTCGAGAAAATGCGATTTAAGCAATAAAATTAAAAATGCACCTAAAACCTAAACCAAACGTTGCAGGTGGTTATTTCTTCATGCGCAGTGGTCAACGCGGCACTCTCTAGCTGCCAAGAGCACTTTTTACTATGCGCACCCAACCAGAGTGACGGGAGGAGCACATTTCAGAAAACGTGCTCAGCTCGTCGAGTAAATGCAATTTAAGCAATAAAATTAAAAATGCACCCAAAACCTAAACCAAACGTTGCAGGTGGTTATTTCTTCATGCGCAGTGGTCAACGCGGCACTCTCTAGCTGCCAAGAGCACTTTTTACTATGCGCACCCAACCAGAGTGACGGGAGGAGCGCATTTCAGAAAACGTGCTCAGCTCGTCGAGAAAATGCGATTTAAGCAATAAAATTAAAAATGCACCTAAAACCTAAACCAAAAGTTGCAGGTGGTTATTTCTTCATGCGCAGCAGTCAACACGGCACTCTCTAGCTGCCAAGAGCACTTTTTACTATGCACACCCAACCAGAGTGACGGGAGGAGCGCATTTTAGAAAACGTGCTCAGCTCGACGAGAAAATGCGATTTAAGCAATAAAATTAAAAATGCACCCAAAACCTAAACCAAACGTTGCAGATGGTCATTTCTTCATGTGCAGTGGTCAACGCGGCACTCTCTAGCTGCCAAGAGCACTTTTTACAATGCACACCCAACCAGAGTGACGGGAGGAGCGCATTTCAGAAAACGTGCTCAGCTCGTCGAGAAAATGCGATTTAAGCAATAAAATTAAAAATGCACCCAAAACCTAAACCAAACGTTGCAGGTGGTTATTTCTTCATGCGCAGTGGTCAACGCGGCACTCTCTAGCTGCCAAGAGCACTCTCTAGCTGCCAAGAGCACTTTTTACTATGCGCACCCAACCAGAGTGACGGGAGGAGCACATTTCAGAAAACGTGCTCAGCTTGTCGAGAAAATGCCATTTAAGCCGTACAATTAAAAATGCACCTAAAACCTAAACCAAACGTTGCAGGTGGTTGTTTCTTCATGCGCAGTGGTCAACGTGGCACTCTCTAGCTGCCAAGAGCACTTTTTACTATGCGCACCCAACCAGAGTGACGGGAGGAGCACATTCCAGAAAACGTGCTCAGCTCGTCGAGAAAATGCGATTGAAGCAATAAAATTAAAAATGCACCCAAAACCTAAACCAAACGTTGCAGATGGTCATTTCTTCATGTGCATTGGTCAACGCGGCACTCTCTACCTGCCAAGAGCACTTTTTACTATGCACACCCAACCAGAGTGACGGGAGGAGCGCATTTCAGAAAACGTGCTCAGCTCGTCGAGAAAATGCAATTTAAGTAATAAAAAAAAAAATGCACCTAAAACCTAAACCAAACGTTGCAGGTGGATATTTCTTCATGCGCAGTGGTCAACGCGGCACTCTCTAGCTGCCAAGAGCACTTTTTACTATGCGCACCCAACCAGAGTGACGTGAGGAGCACATTTCAGAAAACGTGCTCAGCTCGTCGAGAAAATGCAATTTAAGCAATAACATTAAAAATGCACCTAAAACCTAAACCAAACGTTGCAGGTGGTTATTTCTTCATGCGCAGTGGTCAACGCGGCACTCTCTCGCTGCCAAGAGCACTTTTTACTATGCGCACCCAACCAGAGTGACGGGAGGAGCACATTTCAGAAAACGTGCTCAGCTCGTCGAGAAAATGCGATTTAAGCAATAAAATTAAAAATGCACCTAAAACCTAAACCAAACGTTGCAGGTGGTTATTTCTTCATGCGCAGCAGTCAACGCGGCAGTCTCTAGCTGCCAAGAGCACTTTTTACTATGCGCACCCAACCAGAGTGACGGGAGGAGCACATTTCAGAAAACGTGCTCAGCTCGTCCAGAAAATGCGATTTAAGCAATAAAATTAAAAATGCACCTAAAACCTAAACCAAACGTTGCAGATGGTCATTTCTTCATGCGCAGTGGTCAACGCGGCACTCTCTAGCTGCCAAGAGCACTTTTTACTATGCACACCCAACCAGAGTGACGGGAGGAGCACATTTCAGAAAACGTGCTCAGCTCGTCCAGACAATGCGATTTAAGCAATAAAATTAAAAATGCACCCAAAACCTAAACCAAACGTTGCAGGTGGTTATTTCTTCATGCGCAGTGGTCAACGCGGCACTCTCTAGCTGCCAAGAGCACTTTTTACTATGCGCACCCAACCAGAGTGACGGGAGGAGCACATTTCAGAAAACGTGCTCAGCTCGTCGAGAAAATGCAATTTAAGCAATAAAATTAAAAATGCACCCAAAACCTAAACCAAACGTTGCAGGTGGTTATTTCTTCATGCGCAGTGGTAAACGCGGCACTCTCGAGCTGCCAAGAGCACTTTTTACTATGCGCACCCAACCAGAGTGACGGGAGGAGCACATTTCATAAAACGTGCTCAGCTCGTCCAGAAAATGCTATTTAAGCAATAAAATTAAAAATGCACCTAAAACCTAAACCAAACGTTGCAGATGGTCATTTCTTCATGCGCAGTGGTCAACGCGGCACTCTCTAGCTGCCAAGAGCACTTTTTACTAATCACACCCAACCAGACTGACGGGAGGAGCACATTTCAGAAAACGTGCTCAGCTCGTCGAGAAAATGCGATTTAAGCAATAAAATTAAAAATGCACCCAAAACCTAAACCAAACGTTGCAGGTGGTTATTTCTTCATGCGCAGTGGTCAACGCGGCACTCTCTAGCTGCCAAGAGCACTTTTTACTATGCGCACCCAACCAGAGTGACGGGAGGAGCACATTTCAGAAAACGTGCTCAGCTCGTCGAGAAAATGCGATTTAAGCAATAAAATTAAAAATGCACCCAAAACCTAAACCAAACGTTGCAGGTGGTTATTTCTTCGTGCGCAGCAGTCAACGCGGCACTCTCTAGCTGCCAAGAACACTTTTTACTATGCGCACCCAACCAGAGTGACGGGAGGAGCACATTTCAGAAAACGTGCTCAGCTCGTCGAGAAAATGCGATTTAAGCAATAAAATTAAAAATGCACCTAAAACCTAAACCAAACGTTGCACGTGGTTATTTCTTCATGCGCAGTGGTCAACGCGGCACTCTCTAGCTGCCAAGAGCACTTTTTACTATGCGCAACCAACCAGAGTGACGGGAGGAGCACATTTCAGAAAACGTGCTCAGCTCGTCGAGAAAATGCGATTTAAGCAATAAAATTAAAAATGCACCCAAAACCTAAACCAAACGTTGCAGGTGGTTATTTCTTCATGCGCAGTGGTCAACGCGGCACTCTCTAGCTGCCAAGAGCACTTTTTACTATGCGCACCCAACCAGAGTGACGGGAGGAGCACATTTCAGAAAACGTGCTCAGCTCGTCGAGAAAATTAGATTTAAGCAATAAAATTAAAAATGCACCCAAAACCTAAACCAAACGTTGCAGATGGTCATTTCTTCATGCGCAGTGGTCAACGCGGCACTCTCTAGCTGCCAAGAGCACTTTTTACTATGCACACCCAACCAGAGTGACGGGAGGAGCGCATTTCAGAAAACGTGCTCAGCTCGACGAGAAAATGCGATTTATCCATCCATCCATCCATCCATCTTCTTCCGCTTATCCGGGGTCGGGTCGCGGGGGCAACAGCTTCAGGAGGGACTCCCAGACTTCCCTCTCCCCAGCCACTTCATCCAGCTCATCCCGGGGGATCCCAAGGCGTTCCCAGGCCAGCTGAGAGACATAGTCTCTCCAGCGCGTCCTGGGTCGTCCCCGGGGTCTCCTACCGGTGGGACATGCCCGGAACACCTCCCCAGGGAGGCGTCCAGGAGGCATCCTGATAAGATGCCCGAGCCACCTCATCTGGCTCCTCTCAACGTGGAGGAGTAGCGACTCTACTCCGAGTCTCTCCCGGATGACCGAGCTTCTCACCCTATCTCTAAGGGAGAGCCCGGACATCCTGCGGAGAAAACTCATTTCGGCCGCTTGTATCCGAGATCTCGTTCTTTCGGTCACGACCCATAGCTCGTGACCATAGGTGAGGGTAGGAGCGTAAATCGACCGGTAAATTGAGAGCTTTGCCTTTTGGCTCAGCTCTCTCTTCACCACAACGGACCGGTACAGGGTCCGCATTACTGCCGACGCTGCACCGATCCGCCTGTCGATCTCACGCTCCATCCTCCCCTCACTCGTGAACAAGACTCCAAGATACTTGAACTCCTCCACTTGGGGCAGGATCTCATCCCCGATCCGGAGAGGGCATTCCACCCTTTTCCGATCGAGGACCATGGACTCGGATTTGGAGGTGCTGACCCTCATCCCGACCGCTTCACACTCGGCTGCGAACCGTTCCAGCGAGAGCTGGAGATCACGGCCTGAAGAAGCCAACTGCACCACGTCATCTGCAAAAAGCAGAGACGCGATGCTGAGGTCCCCAAACCGGACCCCCTCAACGCCTCGGCTGCGCCTAGAAATTCTGTCCATAAAAATTATGAACAGAATCGGTGACAAAGGGCAGCCTTGGCGGAGTCCAACCCTCACTGGGAACGAATCCGACTTACTGCCGGAAATGCGGACCAGACTCTGGCATCGGTGATACAGGGACCGAACCGCCCTTATCAGTTGGCTCGGCACCCCGTACTCCCGAAGCACCCTCCACAGAACCTCCCGAGGGACACGGTCGAACGCCTTCTCCAAGTCCACAAAACACATGTGGACTGGTTGGGCAAACTCCCATGCACCCTCGAGGATCCTGCCGAGGGTGTAGAGCTGGTCCACTGTTCCACGGCCAGGACGAAAGCCACACTGCTCCTCCTGAATCCGAGGTTCGACCTCCCGACGGACCCTCCTCTCCAGCACCCCTGAATAGACCTTACCAGGGAGGCTGAGGAGTGTGATTCCCCTGTAATTGGAACACACCCTCCGGTCCCCCTTCTTAAAGAGGGGAACCACCACCCCAGTCTGCCAATCCAGAGGCACTGTCCCCGATGTCCACGCAACGTTGTAGAGGCGTGTCAGCCATGACAGCCCCACAACATCCAGAGCCTTTAAGAACTCCGGGCGGATCTCATCCACCCCCGGGGCCTTGCCACCGAGGAGTTTTTTAACTACCTCAGTGACTTCGACCCCAGAGATTGGAGAATCCGCCTCAGAGTCTCTAGGCCCTGCTTCCTCAATGGAAGGCGTGTAGGTGGAATTGAGGAGGTCTTCGAAGTATTCTCCCCACCGACTCACGACGTCCCGAGTCGAGGTCAGCAGCACGCCATCCCCACTGTAAACAGTGTTGACGTTGCACTGCTTCCCCCTCCTGAGACGCCGGATGGTGGACCAGAATTTCCTCGAAGCCGTCCGAAAGTCATTCTCCATGGCCTCACCGAACTCCTCCCACGCCCGGGTTTTTGCCTCAGCAACCGCCGAAGCCGCGTTCCGCTTGGCCATCCGGTACCTGTCAGCTGCCTCCGGAGTCCCGCAGGCCAAAACGGCCCGATAGGACTCCTTCTTCAGCTTGACGGCATCCCTTACCGCCGGTGTCCACCAGCGGGTTCGGGGGTTGCCGCCACGACAGGCACCAACGACCTTACGGCCACAGCTCCGATCGGCCGCCTCAACAATGGAGGCGCGGAACATGGTCCACTCAGACTCAATGTCCCCCGCCTCCCCCGGGACGTGGGAAAAGCTCTGCCGGAGGTGGGAGTTGAAGCTCTTCCTGACAGGAGATTCTGCCAGACGTTCCCAGCAGACCCTCACAGAGCGTTTGGGTCTGCCAGGTCGGACCGGCATCTTCCCCCACCATCGGAGCCAACCCACCACCAGGTGGTGATCAGTTGACAGCTCCGCCCCTCTCTTCACCCGAGTGTCCAAAACATGCGGCCGCAAATTTGATGACACGACTACAAAGTCGATCATCGAACTGCGGCCTAGGGTGTCCTGGTGCCAAGTGCACACATGGACACCCTTATGTTTGAACATGGTGTTCATTATTGAAAATCCGTGTCGAGCACAGAAGTCCAACAATAGAACACCGCTCGGGTTCAGATCAGGGGGGCCGTTCCTCCCAATCACGCCCTTCCAGGTCTCACTGTCATTGCCCACGTGAGCATTGAAGTCACCCAGTAGAACGATAGAGTCCCCAGAAGGAGCGCTCTCCAGCACTTCCTCCAGGGACCCCAAGAAGGGTGGGTACTCTGAGCTGCTGTTTGGTGCATAGACACAAACAACAGTCAGGACCCGTCCCCCCACCCGAAGGCGGAGGGAGGCTACCCTCTCGTTCACCGGGGTGAACCCCAATGTGCAGGCGCCCAGCCGGGGGGCAATAAGTATACCCACACCTGCTCGACGCCTCTCACCGTGGGCAACTCCAGAGTGGAAGAGAGTCCAGCCCCTCTCGAGAGGGCTTGTACCGGAACCCAAACTGTGTGTGGAGGCTAGTCCGACTATATCTAGTCGGAATCTTTCTGCCTCGCACACCAGCTCGGGCTCCTTTCCAGCCAGAGAGGTGACATTCCATGTCCCAAGAGCCAGCTTCTGCAGCCGGGGATCAGACCGCCAAGGTCCCCGCCTTTGGCTGCCGCCCAGCTCACATTGCACCCGACCCCTTCGGCCCCTCCCACAGGTGGTGAGCCCGTGGGAAGGGGGACCCACGTTTCCATTTCGGGCTATGCCCGGCACTTTTTACTATGCACACCCAACCAGAGTGACGGGAGGAGCGCATTTCAGAAAACGTGCTCAGCTCGACGAGAAAATGCGATTTAAGCAATAAAATTAAAAATGCACCCAAAACCTAAACCAAACGTTGCAGGTGGTTATTTTTTCATGCGCAGTGGTCAACGCGGCACTCTCTAGCTGCCAAGAGCACTTTTTACTATGCGCACCCAACCAGAGGGACGGGAGGAGCACATTTCAGAAAACGTGCTCAGCTCGTCGAGAAAATGCGATTTAAGCAATAAAATTAAAAATGCACCCAAAACCTAAACCAAACGTTGCAGGTGGTTATTTCTTCATGCGCAGTGGTCAACGCGGCACTCTCTAGCTGCCAAGAGGACTTTTTACTATGCGCACCCAACCAGAGTGACGGGAGGAGCACTTTTCAGAAAACGTGCTCAGCTCGTCGAGAAAATGCGAATTAAGCAATAAAATTAAAAATGCACCCAAAACCTAAACCAAACGTTGCAGATGGTCATTTCTTCATGCGCAGTGGTCAACGCGGCACTCTCTAGCTGCCAAGAGCACTTTTTACTATGCGCACCCAACCAGAGGGACGGGAGGAGCACATTTCAGAAAACGTGCTCAGCTCGTCGAGAAAATGCGATTTAAGCAATAAAATTAAAAATGCACCTAAAACCCAAACCAAACGTTGCAGGTGGTTATTTCTTCATGCGCAGTGGTCAACGCGGCACTCTCTAGCTGCCAAGAGCACTTTTTACTATGCACACCCAACCAGAGTGACGGGAGGAGCACATTCCAGAAAACGTGCTCAGCTCGTCGAGACAATGCGATTTAAGCAATAAAATTAAAAATGCACCCAAAACCGAAACCAAACGTTGCAGATGGTCATTTCTTCATGTGCAGTGTTCAACGCGGCACTCTCTAGCTGCCAAGAGCACTTTTTACTATGCACACACAACCAGAGTGACGGGAGGAGCACATTTCAGAAAACGTGCTCAGCTCGTCGAGAAAATGCGATTTAAGCAATAAAATTAAAAATGCACCCAAAACCTAAACCAAACGTTGCAGGTGGTTATTTCTTCACGCGCAGTGGTCAACGCGGCACGCTCTAGCTGCCAAGAGCATTTTTTACTATGCGCACCCAACCAGAGTGACGGGAGGAGCACATTTCAGAAAACGTGCTCAGCTCGTCGAGAAAATGCGATTTAAGCAATAAAATTAAAAATGCACCTAAAACCTGAACCAAACGTTGCAGGTGGTTATTTCTTCATGCGCAGTGGTCAACGCGGCATTGTCTAGCTGCCAAGAGCACTTTTTACTATGCGCACCCAACCAGAGTGACGGGAGGAGCATATTTCAGAAAACGTGCTCAGCTCGTCGAGTAAATGCGATTTAAGCAATAAAATTAAAAATGCACCCAAAACCTAAACCAAACGTTGCAGGTGGTTATTTCTTCATGCGCAGTGGTCAACGCGGCAGTCTCTAGCTGCCAAGAGCACTTTTTACTATGCGCAACCAACCAGAGTGACGGGAGGAGCACATTTCAGAAAACGTGCTCAGCTCGTCCAGAAAATGCGATTTAAGCAATAAAATTAAAAATGCACCTAAAACCTAAACCAAACGTTGCAGATGGTCATTTCTTCATGCGCAGTGGTCAACGCGGCACTCTCTAGCTGCCAAGAGCACTTTTTACTATGCACACCCAACCAGAGTGACGGGAGGAGCACATTTCAGAAAACGTGCTCAGCTCGTCCAGACAATGCGATTGAAGCAATAAAATTAAAAATGCACCCAAAACCTAAACCAAACGTTGCAGGTGGTTATTTCTTAATGCGCAGTGGTCAACGCGGCACTCTCTAGCTGCCAAGAGCACTTTTTACTATGCGCAACCAACCAGAGTGACGGGAGGAGCGCATTTCAGAAAACGTGCTCAGCTCGTCGAGAAAATGCGATTTAAGCAATAAAATTAAAAATGCACCTAAAACCTAAACCAAACGTTGCAGGTGGTTATTTCTTCATGCGCAGCAGTCAACGCGGCACTCTCTAGCTGCCAAGAGCACTTTTTACTATGCGGACCCAACCAGAGTGACGGGAGGAGCACATTTCAGAAAACGTGCTCAGCTCGTCGAGAAAATGCGATTTAAGCAATAAAATAAAAAATGCACCTACAACCTAAACCAAACGCTGCAGATGGTCATTTCTTCATGTGCAGTGGTCAACGCGGAACTCTCTAGCTGCCAAGAGCACCTTTTACTATGCGCACCCAACCAGAGTGACGGGAGGAGCACATTTCAGAAAACGTGCTCAGCTCGTCGAGAAAATGCGATTTAAGCAATAAAATTAAAAATGCACCCAAAACCTAAACCAAACGTTGCAGGTGGTTATTTCTTAGTGCGCAGCAGTCAACGCGGCACTATCTAGCTGCCAAGAGCACTTTTTAATATGCACACCCAACAAGAGTGACGGGAGGAGCGCATTTCAGAAAACGTGCTCAGCTCGACGAGAACATGCGATTTAAGCAATAAAATTAAAAATGCACCCAAAACCTAAACCAAACGTTGCAGGTGGTTATTTCTTCGTGCGCAGCAGTCAACGCGGCACTCTCTAGCTGCCAAGAACACTTTTTACTATGCGCACCCAACCAGAGTGACGGGAGGAGCACATTTCAGAAAACGTGCTCAGCTCGTCGAGAAAATGCGATTTAAGCAATAAAATTAAAAATGCACCCAAAACCTAAACCAAACGTTGCAGGTGGTTATTTCTTCATGCGCAGTGGTCAACGCGGCACTCTCTAGCTGCCAAGAGCACTTTTTACTATGCGCACCCAACCAGAGTGACGGGAGGAGCACATTTCAGAAAACGTGCTCAGCTCGTCGAGAAAATGCGATTTAAGCAATAAAATTAAAAATGCACCCAAAACCTAAACCAAACGTTGCAGATGGTCATTTCTTCATGCGCAGTGGTCAACGCGGCACTCTCTAGCTGCCAAGAGCACTTTTTACTATGCACACCCAACCAGAGTGACGGGAGGAGCGCATTTCAGAAAACGTGCTCAGCTCGACGAGAAAATGCGATTTAAGCAATAAAATTAAAAATGCACCCAAAACCTAAACCAAACGTTGCAGGTGGTTATTTTTTCATGCGCAGTGGTCAACGCGGCACTCTCTAGCTGCCAAGAGCAGTTTTTACTATGCGCACCCAACCAGAGGGACGGGAGGAGCACATTTCAGAAAACGTGCTCAGCTCGTCGAGAAAATGCGATTTAAGCAATAAAATTAAAAATGCACCCAAAACCTAAACCAAACGTTGCAGGTGGTTATTTCTTCATGCGCAGTGGTCAACGCGGCACTCTCTAGCTGCCAAGACGACTTTTTACTATGCGCACCCAACCAGAGTGACGGGAGGAGCACTTTTCAGAAAACGTGCTCAGCTCGTCGAGAAAATGCGAATTAAGCAATAAAATTAAAAATGCACCCAAAACCTAAACCAAACGTTGCAGATGGTCATTTCTTCATGCGCAGTGGTCAACGCGGCACTCTCTAGCTGCCAAGAGCACTTTTTACTATGCGCACCCAACCAGAGGGACGGGAGGAGCACATTTCAGAAAACGTGCTCAGCTCGTCGAGAAAATGCGATTTAAGCAATAAAATTAAAAATGCACCTAAAACCCAAACCAAACGTTGCAGGTGGTTATTTCTTCATGCGCAGTGGTCAACGCGGCACTCTCTAGCTGCCAAGAGCACTTTTTACTATGCGCACCCAACCAGAGTGACGGGAGGAGCACATGTCAGAAAACGTGCTCAGCTCGTCGAGAAAATGCGATTTAAGCAATAAAATTAAAAATGCACCTAAAACCTAAACCAAACGCTGCAGATGGTCATTTCTTCATGCGCAGCGGTCAACGCGGCACTCTCTAGCTGCCAAGAGCACTTTTTACTATGCACACCCAACCAGAGTGACGGGAGGAGCACATTCCAGAAAACGTGCTCAGCTCGTCGAGACAATGCGATTTAAGCAATAAAATTAAAAATGCACCCAAAACCGAAACCAAACGTTGCAGATGGTCATTTCTTCATGTGCAGTGTTCAACGCGGCACTCTCTAGCTGCCAAGAGCACTTTTTACTATGCACACACAACCAGAGTGACGGGAGGAGCACATTTCAGAAAACGTGCTCAGCTCGTCGAGAAAATGCGATTTAAGCAATAAAATTAAAAATGCACCCAAAACCTAAACCAAACGTTGCAGGTGGTTATTTCTTCACGCGCAGTGGTCAACGCGGCACGCTCTAGCTGCCAAGAGCATTTTTTACTATGCGCACCCAACCAGAGTGACGGGAGGAGCACATTTCAGAAAACGTGCTCAGCTCGTCGAGAAAATGCGATTTAAGCAATAAAATTAAAAATGCACCTAAAACCTGAACCAAACGTTGCAGGTGGTTATTTCTTCATGCGCAGTGGTCAACGCGGCATTGTCTAGCTGCCAAGAGCACTTTTTACTATGCGCACCCAACCAGAGTGACGGGAGGAGCATATTTCAGAAAACGTGCTCAGCTCGTCGAGTAAATGCGATTTAAGCAATAAAATTAAAAATGCACCCAAAACCTAAACCAAACGTTGCAGGTGGTTATTTCTTCATGCGCAGTGGTCAACGCGGCAGTCTCTAGCTGCCAAGAGCACTTTTTACTATGCGCACCCAACCAGAGTGACGGGAGGAGCACATTTCAGAAAACGTGCTCAGCTCGTCGAGAAAATGCGATTTAAGCAATAAAATAAAAAATGCACCTACAACCTAAACCAAACGCTGCAGGTGGTTATTTCTTCATGCGCAGTGGTCAACGCGGCACTCTCTAGCTGCCAAGAGCACTTTTTACTATGCGCACCCAACCAGAGTGACGGGAGGAGCACATTTCAGAAAACGTGCTCAGCTCGTCGAGAAAATGCGATTTAAGCAATAAAATTAAAAATGCACCCAAAACCTAAACCAAACGTTGCAGATGGTCATTTCTTCATGCGCAGTGGTCAACGCGGCACTCTCTAGCTGCCAAGAGCACTTTTTACTATGCACACCCAACCAGAGTGACGGGAGGAGCGCATTTCAGAAAACGTGCTCAGCTCGACGAGAAAATGCGATTTAAGCAATAAAATTAAAAATGCACCCAAAACCTAAACCAAACGTTGCAGGTGGTTATTTTTTCATGCGCAGTGGTCAACGCGGCACTCTCTAGCTGCCAAGAGCACTTTTTACTATACACACCCAACTAGAGTGACGGGAGGAGCACATTCCAGAAAACGTGCTCAGCTCGTCGAGAAAATGCGATTTAAGCAATAAAATTAAAAATGCACCCAAAACCTAAACCAAACGTTGCAGGTGGTTATTTCTTCATGCGCAGCAGTCAACGCGGCACTCTCTAGCTGCCAAGAGCACTTTTTACTATGCGCACCCAACCAGAGGGACGGGAGGAGCACATTTCAGAAAACGTGCTCAGCTCGTCGAGAAAATGCGATTTAAGCAATAAAATTAAAAATGCACCCAAAACCTAAACCAAACGTTGCAGGTGGTTGTTTCTTCATGCGCAGTGGTCAACGCGGCACTCTCTAGCTGCCAAGAGGAATTTTTACTATGCGCACCCAACCAGAGTGACGGGAGGAGCACTTTTCAGAAAACGTGCTCAGCTCGTCGAGAAAATGCGAATTAAGCAATAAAATTAAAAATGCACCCAAAACCTAAACCAAACGTTGCAGATGGTCATTTCTTCATGCGCAGTGGTCAACGCGGCACTCTCTAGCTGCCAAGAGCACTTTTTACTATGCGCACCCAACCAGAGGGACGGGAGGAGCACATTTCAGAAAACGTGCTCAGCTCGTCGAGAAAATGCGATTTAAGCAATAAAATTAAAAATGCACCTAAAACCCAAACCAAACGTTGCAGGTGGTTATTTCTTCATGCGCAGTGGTCAACGCGGCACTCTCTAGCTGCCAAGAGCACTTTTTACTATGCGCACCCAACCAGAGTGACGGGAGGAGCACATTTCAGAAAACGTGCTCAGCTCGTCGAGAAAATGCGATTTAAGCAATAAAATTAAAAATGCACCTAAAACCTAAACCAAACGTTGCAGGTGGTTATTTCTTCATGCGCAGTGGTCAACGCGGCACTGTCTAGCTGCCAAGAGCACTTTTTACTATGCGCACCCAACCAGAGTGACGGGAGGAGCACATGTCAGAAAACGTGCTCAGCTCGTCGAGAAAATGCGATTTAAGCAATAAAATTAAAAATGCACCTAAAACCTAAACCAAACGCTGCAGATGGTCATTTCTTCATTCGCAGCGGTCAACGCGGCACTCTCTAGCTGCCAAGAGCACTTTTTACTATGCACACCCAACCAGAGTGACGGGAGGAGCACATTCCAGAAAACGTGCTCAGCTCGTCGAGACAATGCGATTTAAGCAATAAAATTAAAAATGCACCCAAAACCGAAACCAAACGTTGCAGATGGTCATTTCTTCATGCGCAGTGTTCAACGCGGCACTCTCTAGCTGCCAAGAGCACTTTTTACTATGCACACACAACCAGAGTGACGGGAGGAGCACATTTCAGAAAACGTGCTCAGCTCGTCGAGAAAATGCGATTTAAGCAATAAAATTAAAAATGCACCCAAAACCTAAACCAAACGTTGCAGGTGGTTATTTCTTCACGCGCAGTGGTCAACGCGGCACGCTCTAGCTGCCAAGAGCATTTTTTACTATGCGCACCCAACCAGAGTGACGGGAGGAGCACATTTCAGAAAACGTGCTCAGCTCGTCGAGAAAATGCGATTTAAGCAATAAAATTAAACATGCACCCAAAACCTGAACCAAACGTTGCAGGTGGTTATTTCTTCATGCGCAGTGGTCAACGCGGCACTCTCTAGCTGCCAAGAGCACTTTTTACTATGCGCACCCAACCAGAGTGACGGGAGGAGCACATTTCAGAAAACGTGCTCAGCTCGTCGAGAAAATGCGATTTAAGCAATAAAATTAAAAATGCACCTAAAACCTAAACCAAACGTTTCAGGTGGTTATTTCTTCATGCGCAGTGGTCAACGCGGCACTCTCTAGCTGCCAAGAGCACTTTTTACTATGCGCACCCAACCAGAGTGACGGGAGGAGCACATTTCAGAAAACGTGCTCAGCTCGTCGAGTAAATGCAATTTAAGCAATAAAATTAAAAATGCACCCAAAACCTAAACCAAACGTTGCAGGTGGTTATTTCTTCATGCGCAGTGGTCAACGCGGCACTCTCTAGCTGCCAAGAGCACTTTTTACTATGCGCACCCAACCAGAGTGACGGGAGGAGCGCATTTCAGAAAACGTGCTCAGCTCGTCGAGAAAATGCGATTTAAGCAATAAAATTAAAAATGCACCTAAAACCTAAACCAAAAGTTGCAGGTGGTTATTTCTTCATGCGCAGCAGTCAACACGGCACTCTCTAGCTGCCAAGAGCACTTTTTACTATGCACACCCAACCAGAGTGACGGGAGGAGCGCATTTTAGAAAACGTGCTCAGCTCGACGAGAAAATGCGATTTAAGCAATAAAATTAAAAATGCACCCAAAACCTAAACCAAACGTTGCAGATGGTCATTTCTTCATGTGCAGTGGTCAACGCGGCACTCTCTAGCTGCCAAGAGCACTTTTTACAATGCACACCCAACCAGAGTGACGGGAGGAGCGCATTTCAGAAAACGTGCTCAGCTCGTCGAGAAAATGCGATTTAAGCAATAAAATTAAAAATGCACCCAAAACCTAAACCAAACGTTGCAGGTGGTTATTTCTTCATGCGCAGTGGTCAACGCGGCACTCTCTAGCTGCCAAGAGCACTCTCTAGCTGCCAAGAGCACTTTTTTACTATGCGCACCCAACCAGAGTGACGGGAGGAGCACATTTCAGAAAACGTGCTCAGCTCGTCGAGAAAATGCGATTTAAGCAATAAAATTAAAAATGCACCTAAAACCTAAACCAAACGTTGCAGGTGGTTATTTCTTCATGCGCAGTGGTCAACGCGGCACTCTCTAGCTGCCAAGAGCACTTTTTACTATGCGCACCCAACCAGAGTGACGGGAGGAGCACATTTCAGAAAATGTGCTCAGCTAGTCGAGAAATTTTATTTAAGCCGTACAATTAAAAATGCACCTAAAACCTAAGCCAAACGTTGCAGGTGGTTGTTTCTTCATGCGCAGTGGTCAACGTGGCACTCTCTAGCTGCCAAGAGCACTTTTTACTATGCGCACCCAACCAGAGTGACGGGAGGAGCACATTCCAGAAAACGTGCTCAGCTCGTCGAGAAAATGCGATTTAAGCAATAAAATTAAAAATGCACCTAAAACCTAAACCAAACGTTGCAGGTGGTTATTTCTTCATGCGCAGTGGTCAACGCGGCACTCTCTCGCTGCCAAGAGCACTTTTTACGTACTATGCGCACCCAACCAGAGTGACGGGAGGAGCACATTTCAGAAAACGTGCTTAGCTCGTCGAGAAAATGCGATTTAAGCAATAAAATTAAAAATGCACCTAAAACCTAAACCAAACGTTGCAGATGGTCATTTCTTCATGCGCAGTGGTCAACGCGGCACTCTCTAGCTGCCAAGAGCACTTTTTACTATGCACACCCAACCAGAGTGACGGGAGGAGCACATTTCAGAAAACGTGCTCAGCTCGTCCAGACAATGCGATTTAAGCAATAAAATTAAAAATGCACCCAAAACCTAAACCAAACGTTGCAGGTGGTTATTTCTTAATGCGCAGTGGTCAACGCGGCACTCTCTAGCTGCCAAGAGCACTTTTTACTATGCGCACCCAACCAGAGTGACGGGAGGAGCACATTTCAGAAAACGTGCTCAGCTCGTCGAGAAAATGCGATTTAAGCAATAAAATTAAAAATGCACCTAAAACCTAAACCAAACGTTGCAGGTGGTTATTTCTTCATGCGCAGCAGTCAACGCGGCACTCTCTAGCTGCCAAGAGCACTTTTTACTATGCGGACCCAACCAGAGTGACGGGAGGAGCACATTTCAGAAAACGTGCTCAGATCGTCGAGAAAATGCGATTTAAGCAATAAAATAAAAAATGCACCTACAACCTAAACCAAACGCTGCAGATGGTCATTTCTTCATGTGCAGTGGTCAACGCGGCACTCTCTAGCTGCCAAGAGCACTTTTTACTATGCGCACCCAACCAGAGTGACGGGAGGAGCACATTTTAGAAAACGTGCTCAGCTCGTCGAGAAAATGTGATTTAAGCAATAAAATTAAAAATGCACCCAAAACCTAAACCAAACGTTGCAGGTGGTTATTTCTTCATGCGCAGCAGTCAACGCGGCACTCTCTAGCTGCCAAGAGCACTTTTTAATATGCACACCCAACAAGAGTGACGGGAGGAGCGCATTTCAGAAAACGTGCTCAGCTCGACGAGAACATGCGATTTAAGCAATAAAATTAAAAATGCACCCAAAACCTAAACCAAACGTTGCAGGTGGTTATTTCTTCATGCGCAGTGGTCAACGCGGCACTCTCTAGCTGCCAAGAGCACTTTTTACTATGCGCACCCAACCAGAGTGACGGGAGGAGCACATTTCAGAAAACGTGCTCAGCTCGTCGAGAAAATGCGATTTAAGCAATACAATTAAAAATGCACCCAAAACCTAAACCAAACGTTGCAGGTGGTTATTTCTTCATGCGCAGTGGTAAACGCGGCACTCTCGAGCTGCCAAGAGCACTTTTTACTATGCGCACCCAACCAGAGTGACGGGAGGAGCACATTTCATAAAACGTGCTCAGCTCGTCCAGAAAATGCTATTTAAGCAATAAAATTAAAAATGCACCTAAAACCTAAACCAAACGTTGCAGATGGTCATTTCTTCATGCGCAGTGGTCAACGCGGCACTCTCTAGCTGCCAAGAGCACTTTTTACTATGCACACCCAACCAGACTGACGGGAGGAGCACATTTCAGAAAACGTGCTCAGCTCGTCCAGAAAATGCGATTTAAGCAATAAAATTAAAAATGCACCCAAAACCTAAACCAAACGTTGCAGGTGGTTATTTCTTCATGCGCAGTGGTCAACGCGGCACTCTCTAGCTGCCAAGAGCACTTTTTACTATGCGCACCCAACCAGAGTGACGGGAGGAGCACATTTCAGAAAACGTGCTCAGCTCGTCGAGAAAATGCGATTTAAGCAATAAAATTAAAAATGCACCCAAAACCTAAACCAAACGTTGCAGGTGGTTATTTCTTCGTGCGCAGCAGTCAACGCGGCACTCTCTAGCTGCCAAGAACACTTTTTACTATGCGCACCCAACCAGAGTGACGGGAGGAGCACATTTCAGAAAACGTGCTCAGCTCGTCGAGAAAATGCGATTTAAGCAATAAAATTAAAAATGCACCTAAAACCTAAACCAAACGTTGCACGTGGTTATTTCTTCATGCGCAGTGGTCAACGCGGCACTCTCTAGCTGCCAAGAGCACTTTTTACTATGCGCAACCAACCAGAGTGACGGGAGGAGCACATTTCAGAAAACGTGCTCAGCTCGTCGAGAAAATGCGATTTAAGCAATAAAATTAAAAATGCACCCAAAACCTAAACCAAACGTTGCAGGTGGTCATTTCTTCATGCGCAGTGGTCAACGCGGCACTCTCTAGCTGCCAAGAGCACTTTTTACTATGCGCACCCAACCAGAGTGACGGGAGGAGCACATTTCAGAAAACGTGCTCAGCTCGTCGAGAAAATGCGATTTAAGCAATAAAATTAAAAATGCACCCAAAACCTAAACCAAACGTTGCAGATGGTCATTTCTTCATGCGCAGTGGTCAACGCGGCACTCTCTAGCTGCCAAGAGCACTTTTTACTATGCACACCCAACCAGAGTGACGGGAGGAGCGCATTTCAGAAAACGTGCTCAGCTCGACGAGAAAATGCGATTTAAGCAATAAAATTAAAAATGCACCCAAAACCTAAACCAAACGTTGCAGGTGGTTATTTTTTCATGCGCAGTGGTCAACGCGGCACTCTCTAGCTGCCAAGAGCACTTTTTACTATACACACCCAACTAGAGTGACGGGAGGAGCACATTCCAGAAAACGTGCTCAGCTCGTCGAGAAAATGCGATTTAAGCAATAAAATTAAAAATGCACCCAAAACCTAAACCAAACGTTGCAGGTGGTTATTTCTTCATGCGCAGCAGTCAACGCGGCACTCTCTAGCTGCCAAGAGCACTTTTTACTATGCGCACCCAACCAGAGGGACGGGAGGAGCACATTTCAGAAAACGTGCTCAGCTCGTCGCGAAAATGCGATTTAAGCAATAAAATTAAAAATGCACCCAAAACCTAAACCAAACGTTGCAGGTGGTTATTTCTTCATGCGCAGTGGTCAACGCGGCACTCTCTAGCTGCCAAGAGGACTTTTTACTATGCGCACCCAACCAGAGTGACGGGAGGAGCACTTTTCAGAAAACGTGCTCAGCTCGTCGAGAAAATGCGAATTAAGCAATAAAATTAAAAATGCACCCAAAACCTAAACCAAACGTTGCAGATGGTCATTTCTTCATGCGCAGTGGTCAACGCGGCACTCTCTAGCTGCCAAGAGCACTTTTTACTATGCGCACCCAACCAGAGGGACGGGAGGAGCACATTTCAGAAAACGTGCTCAGCTCGTCGAGAAAATGCGATTTAAGCAATAAAATTAAAAATGCACCTAAAACCCAAACCAAACGTTGCAGGTGGTTATTTCTTCATGCGCAGTGGTCAACGCGGCACTCTCTAGCTGCCAAGAGCACTTTTTACTATGCGCACCCAACCAGAGTGACGGGAGGAGCACATTTCAGAAAACGTGCTCAGCTCGTCGAGAAAATGCGATTTAAGCAATAAAATTAAAAATGCACCTAAAACCTAAACCAAACGTTGCAGGTGGTTATTTCTTCATGCGCAGTGGTCAACGCGGCACTGTCTAGCTGCCAAGAGCACTTTTTACTATGCGCACCCAACCAGAGTGACGGGAGGAGCACATGTCAGAAAACGTGCTCAGCTCGTCGAGAAAATGCGATTTAAGCAATAAAATTAAAAATGCACCTAAAACCTAAACCAAACGCTGCAGATGGTCATTTCTTCATGCGCAGCGGTCAACGCGGCACTCTCTAGCTGCCAAGAGCACTTTTTACTATGCACACCCAACCAGAGTGACGGGAGGAGCACATTCCAGAAAACGTGCTCAGCTCGTCGAGACAATGCGATTTAAGCAATAAAATTAAAAATGCACCCAAAACCGAAACCAAACGTTGCAGATGGTCATTTCTTCATGCGCAGTGTTCAACGCGGCACTCTCTAGCTGCCAAGAGCACTTTTTACTATGCACACACAACCAGAGTGACGGGAGGAGCACATTTCAGAAAACGTGCTCAGCTCGTCGAGAAAATGCGATTTAAGCAATAAAATTAAAAATGCACCCAAAACCTAAACCAAACGTTGCAGGTGGTTATTTCTTCACGCGCAGTCTTCAACGCGGCACGCTCTAGCTGCCAAGAGCATTTTTTACTATGCGCACCCAACCAGAGTGACGGGAGGAGCACATTTCAGAAAACGTGCTCAGCTCGTCGAGAAAATGCGATTTAAGCAATAAAATTAAAAATGCACCTAAAACCTGAACCAAACGTTGCAGGTGGTTATTTCTTCATGCGCAGTGGTCAACGCGGCACTGTCTAGCTGCCAAGAGCACTTTTTACTATGCGCACCCAACCAGAGTGACGGGAGGAGCACATTCCAGAAAACGTGCTCAGCTCGTCGAGACAATGCGATTTAAGCAATAAAATTAAAAATGCACCCAAAACCTAAACCAAACGTTGCAGGTGGTTATTTCTTCATGCGCAGTGGTCAACGCGGCAGTCTCTAGCTGCCAAGAGCACTTTTTACTATGCGCACCCAACCAGAGTGACGGGAGGAGCACATTTCAGAAAACGTGCTCAGCTCGTCCAGAAAATGCGATTTAAGCAATAAAATTAAAAATGCACCTAAAACCTAAACCAAACGTTGCAGATGGTCATTTCTTCATGCGCAGTGGTCAACGCGGCACTCTCTAGCTGCCAAGAGCACTTTTTACTATGCACACCCAACCAGAGTGACGGGAGGAGCACATTTCAGAAAACGTGCTCAGCTCGTCCAGACAATGCGATTGAAGCAATAAAATTAAAAATGCGCCCAAAACCTAAACCAAACGTTGCAGGTGGTTATTTCTTAATGCGCAGTGGTCAACGCGGCACTCTCTAGCTGCCAAGAGCACTTTTTACTATGCGCACCCAACCACAGTGACGGGAGGAGCGCATTTCAGAAAACGTGCTCAGCTCGTCGAGAAAATGCGATTTAAGCAATAAAATTAAAAATGCACCTAAAACCTAAACCAAACGTTGCAGGTGGTTATTTCTTCATGCGCAGCAGTCAACGCGGCACTCTCTAGCTGCCAAGAGCACTTTTTACTATGCGGACCCAACCAGAGTGACGGGAGGAGCACATTTCAGAAAACGTGCTCAGCTCGTCGAGAAAATGCGATTTAAGCAATAAAATAAAAAATGCACCTACAACCTAAACCAAACGCTGCAGATGGTCATTTCTTCATGTGCAGTGGTCAACGCGGAACTCTCTAGCTGCCAAGAGCACCTTTTACTATGCGCACCCAACCAGAGTGACGGGAGGAGCACATTTCAGAAAACGTGCTCAGCTCGTCGAGAAAATGCGATTTAAGCAATAAAATTAAGAATGCAGCCAAAACCTAAACCAAACGTTGCAGGTGGTTATTTCTTAGTGCGCAGCAGTCAACGCGGCACTCTCTAGCTGCCAAGAGCACTTTTTAATATGCACACCCAACAAGAGTGACGGGAGGAGCGCATTTCAGAAAACGTGCTCAGCTCGACGAGAACATGCGATTTAAGCAATAAAATTAAAAATGCACCCAAAACCTAAACCAAACGTTGCAGGTGGTTATTTCTTCGTGCGCAGCAGTCAACGCGGCACTCTCTAGCTGCCAAGAACACTTTTTACTATGCGCACCCAACCAGAGTGACGGGAGGAGCACATTTCAGAAAACGTGCTCAGCTCGTCGAGAAAATGCGATTTAAGCAATAAAATTAAAAATGCACCTAAAACCTAAACCAAACGTTGCAGGTGGTTATTTCTTCATGCGCAGTGGTCAACGCGGCACTCTCTAGCTGCCAAGAGCACTTTTTACTATGCGCACCCAACCAGAGTGACGGGAGGAGCACATTTCAGAAAACGTGCTCAGCTCGTCGAGAAAATGCGATTTAAGCAATAAAATTAAAAATGCACCCAAAACCTAAACCAAACGTTGCAGGTGGTTATTTCTTCATGCGCAGTGGTCAACGCGGCACTCTCTAGCTGCCAAGAGCACTTTTTACTATGCGCACCCAACCAGAGTGACGGGAGGAGCACATTTCAGAAAACGTGCTCAGCTCGTCGAGAAAATGCGATTTAAGCAATAAAATTAAAAATGCACCCAAAACCTAAACCAAACGTTGCAGATGGTCATTTCTTCATGCGCAGTGGTCAACGCGGCACTCTCTAGCTGCCAAGAGCACTTTTTACTATGCACACCCAACCAGAGTGACGGGAGGAGCGCATTTCAGAAAACGTGCTCAGCTCGACGAGAAAATGCGATTTAAGCAATAAAATTAAAAATGCACCCAAAACCTAAACCAAACGTTGCAGGTGGTTATTTTTTCATGCGCAGTGGTCAACGCGGCACTCTCTAGCTGCCAAGAGCACTTTTTACTATACACACCCAACTAGAGTGACGGGAGGAGCACATTCCAGAAAACGTGCTCAGCTCGTCGAGAAAATGCGATTTAAGCAATAAAATTAAAAATGCACCCAAAACCTAAACCAAACGTTGCAGGTGGTTATTTCTTCATGCGCAGCAGTCAACGCGGCACTCTCTAGCTGCCAAGAGCACTTTTTACTATGCGCACCCAACCAGAGGGACGGGAGGAGCACATTTCAGAAAACGTGCTCAGCTCGTCGAGAAAATGCGATTTAAGCAATAAAATTAAAAATGCACCCAAAACCTAAACCAAACGTTGCAGGTGGTTGTTTCTTCATGCGCAGTGGTCAACGCGGCACTCTCTAGCTGCCAAGAGGACTTTTTACTATGCGCACCCAACCAGAGTGACGGGAGGAGCACTTTTCAGAAAACGTGCTCAGCTCGTCGAGAAAATGCGAATTAAGCAATAAAATTAAAAATGCACCCAAAACCTAAACCAAACGTTGCAGATGGTCATTTCTTCATGCGCAGTGGTCAACGCGGCACTCTCTAGCTGCCAAGAGCACTTTTTACTATGCGCACCCAACCAGAGGGACGGGAGGAGCACATTTCAGAAAACGTGCTCAGCTCGTCGAGAAAATGCGATTTAAGCAATAAAATTAAAAATGCACCTAAAACCCAAACCAAACGTTGCAGGTGGTTATTTCTTCATGCGCAGTGGTCAACGCGGCACTCTCTAGCTGCCAAGAGCACTTTTTACTATGCGCACCCAACCAGAGTGACGGGAGGAGCACATTTCAGAAAACGTGCTCAGCTCGTCGAGAAAATGCGATTTAAGCAATAAAATTAAAAATGCACCTAAAACCTAAACCAAATGTTGCAGGTGGTTATTTCTTCATGCGCAGTGGTCAACGCGGCACTGTCTAGCTGCCAAGAGCACTTTTTACTATGCGCACCCAACCAGAGTGACGGGAGGAGCACATGTCAGAAAACGTGCTCAGCTCGTCGAGAAAATGCGATTTAAGCAATAAAATTAAAAATGCACCTAAAACCTAAACCAAACGCTGCAGATGGTCATTTCTTCATGCGCAGCGGTCAACGCGGCACTCTCTAGCTGCCAAGAGCACTTTTTACTATGCACACCCAACCAGAGTGACGGGAGGAGCACATTCCAGAAAACGTGCTCAGCTCGTCGAGACAATGCGATTTAAGCAATAAAATTAAAAATGCACCCAAAACCGAAACCAAACGTTGCAGATGGTCATTTCTTCATGCGCAGTGTTCAACGCGGCACTCTCTAGCTGCCAAGAGCACTTTTTACTATGCACACACAACCAGAGTGACGGGAGGAGCACATTTCAGAAAACGTGCTCAGCTCGTCGAGAAAATGCGATTTAAGCAATAAAATTAAAAATGCACCCAAAACCTAAACCAAACGTTGCAGGTGGTTATTTCTTCACGCGCAGTGGTCAACGCGGCACGCTCTAGCTGCCAAGAGCATTTTTTACTATGCGCACCCAACCAGAGTGACGGGAGGAGCACATTTCAGAAAACGTGCTCAGCTCGTCGAGAAAATGCGATTTAAGCAATAAAATTAAAAATGCACCTAAAACCTGAACCAAACGTTGCAGGTGGTTATTTCTTCATGCGCAGTGGTCAACGCGGCACTCTCTAGCTGCCAAGAGCACTTTTTACTATGCGCACCCAACCAGAGTGACGGGAGGAGCACATTTCAGAAAACGTGCTCAGCTCGTCGAGAAAATGCGATTTAAGCAATAAAATTAAAAATGCACCTAAAACCTGAACCAAACGTTGCAGGTGGTTATTTCTTCATGCGCAGTGGTCAACGCGGCACTCTCTAGCTGCCAAGAGCACTTTTTACTATGCGCACCCAACCAGAGTGACGGGAGGAGCACATTTCAGAAAACGTGCTCAGCTCGTCGAGAAAATGCGATTTAAGCAATAAAATTAAAAATGCACCTAAAACCTAAACCAAACGTTGCAGGTGGTTAATTCTTCGTGCGCAGCAGTCAACGCGGCACTCTCTAGCTGCCAAGAGCACTTTTTACTATGCGCACCCAACCAGAGTGACGGGAGGAGCACATTTCAGAAAACGTGCTCAGCTCGTCGAGTAAATGCGATTTAAGCAATAAAATAAAAAATGCACCTAAAACCTAAACCAAACGTTGCAGATGGTTATTTCTTCATGCGCAGTGGTCAACGCGGCACTCTCTAGCTGCCAAGAGCACTTTTTACTATGCGCACCCAACAAGAGTGACGGGAGGAGCACATTTCAGAAAACGTGCTCAGCTCGTCGAGAAAATGCAATTTAAGCAATAACATTAAAAATGCACCTAAAACCTAAACCAAACGTTGCAGGTGGTTATTTCTTCATGCGCAGTGGTCAACGCGGCACTCTCTCGCTGCATAGAGCACTTTTTACTATGCGCACCCAACCAGAGTGACGGGAGGAGCACATTTCAGAAAACGTGCTCAGCTCGTCGAGAAAATGCGATTTAAGCAATAAAATTAAAAATGCACCTAAAACCTAAACCAAACGTTGCAGGTGGTTATTTCTTCGTGCGCAGCAGTCAACGCGGCACTCTCTAGCTGCCAAGAGCACTTTTTACTATGCGCACCCAACCAGAGTGACGGGAGGAGCACATTTCAGAAAACGTGCTCAGCTCGTCGAGTAAATGCGATTTAAGCAATAAAATTAAAAATGCACCCAAAACCTAAACCAAACGTTGCAGGTGGTTATTTCTTCATGCGCAGTGGTCAACGCGGCAGTCTCTAGCTGCCAAGAGCACTTTTTACTATGCGCACCCAACCAGAGTGACGGGAGGAGCACATTTCAGAAAACGTGCTCAGCTCGTCGAGAAAATGCGATTTAAGCAATAAAATTAAAAATGCACCCAAAACCTAAACCAAACGTTGCAGGTGGTTATTTCTTAATGCGCAGTGGTCAACGCGGCACTCTCTAGCTGCCAAGAGCACTTTTTACTATGCGCACCCAACCAGAGTGACGGGAGGAGCACATTTCAGAAAACGTGCTCAGCTCGTCGAGAAAATGCGATTTAAGCAATAAAATTAAAAATGCACCTAAAACCTAAACCAAACGTTGCAGGTGGTTATTTCTTCATGCGCAGTGGTCAACGCGGCACTCTCTAGCTGCCAAGAGCACTTTTTACTATGCGCACCCAACCAGAGTGACGGGAGGAGCACATTTCAGAAAACGTGCTCAGCTCGTCGAGTAAATGCAATTTAAGCAATAAAATTAAAAATGCACCCAAAACCTAAACCAAACGTTGCAGGTGGTTATTTCTTAATGCGCAGTGGTCAACGCGGCACTCTCTAGCTGCCAAGAGCACTTTTTACTATGCGCACCCAACCACAGTGACGGGAGGAGCGCATTTCAGAAAACGTGCTCAGCTCGTCGAGAAAATGCGATTTAAGCAATAAAATTAAAAATGCACCTAAAACCTAAACCAAACGTTGCAGGTGGTTATTTCTTCATGCGCAGCAGTCAACGCGGCACTCTCTAGCTGCCAAGAGCACTTTTTACTATGCGGACCCAACCAGAGTGACGGGAGGAGCACATTTCAGAAAACGTGCTCAGCTCGTCGAGAAAATGCGATTTAAGCAATAAAATAAAAAATGCACCTACAACCTAAACCAAACGCTGCAGATGGTCATTTCTTCATGTGCAGTGGTCAACGCGGAACTCTCTAGCTGCCAAGAGCACCTTTTACTATGCGCACCCAACCAGAGTGACGGGAGGAGCACATTTCAGAAAACGTGCTCAGCTCGTCGAGAAAATGCGATTTAAGCAATAAAATTAAAATTGCACCCAAAACCTAAACCAAACGTTGCAGGTGGTTATTTCTTCGTGCGCAGCAGTCAACGCGGCACTCTCTAGCTGCCAAGAACACTTTTTACTATGCGCACCCAACCAGAGTGACGGGAGGAGCACATTTCAGAAAACGTGCTCAGCTCGTCGAGAAAATGCGATTTAAGCAATAAAATTAAAAATGCACCTAAAACCTAAACCAAACGTTGCAGGTGGTTATTTCTTCATGCGCAGTGGTCAACGCGGCACTCTCTAGCTGCCAAGAGCACTTTTTACTATGCGCACCCAACCAGAGTGACGGGAGGAGCACATTTCAGAAAACGTGCTCAGCTCGTCGAGAAAATGCGATTTAAGCAATAAAATTAAAAATGCACCCAAAACCTAAACCAAACGTTGCAGGTGGTTATTTCTTCATGCGCAGTGGTCAACGCGGCACTCTCTAGCTGCCAAGAGCACTTTTTACTATGCGCACCCAACCAGAGTGACGGGAGGAGCACATTTCAGAAAACGTGCTCAGCTCGTCGAGAAAATGCGATTTAAGCAATAAAATTAAAAATGCACCCAAAACCTAAACCAAACGTTGCAGATGGTCATTTCTTCATGCGCAGTGGTCAACGCGGCACTCTCTAGCTGCCAAGAGCACTTTTTACTATGCACACCCAACCAGAGTGACGGGAGGAGCGCATTTCAGAAAACGTGCTCAGCTCGACGAGAAAATGCGATTTAAGCAGTAAAATTAAAAATGCACCCAAAACCTAAACCAAACGTTGCAGGTGGTTATTTTTTCATGCGCAGTGGTCAACGCGGCACTCTCTAGCTGCCAAGAGCACTTTTTACTATACACACCCAACTAGAGTGACGGGAGGAGCACATTCCAGAAAACGTGCTCAGCTCGTCGAGAAAATGCGATTTAAGCAATAAAATTAAAAATGCACCTAAAACCTAAACCAAACGTTGCAGGTGGTTATTTCTTCATGCGCAGTGGTCAACGCGGCACTGTCTAGCTGCCAAGAGCACTTTTTACTATGCGCACCCAACCAGAGTGACGGGAGGAGCACATGTCAGAAAACGTGCTCAGCTCGTCGAGAAAATGCGATTTAAGCAATAAAATTAAAAATGCACCTAAAACCTAAACCAAACGCTGCAGATGGTCATTTCTTCATGAGCAGCGGTCAACGCGGCACTCTCTAGCTGCCAAGAGCACTTTTTACTATGCACACCCAACCAGAGTGACGGCAGGAGCACATTCCAGAAAACGTGCTCAGCTCGTCGAGACAATGCGATTTAAGCAATAAAATTAAAAATGCACCCAAAACCGAAACCAAACGTTGCAGATGGTCATTTCTTCATGCGCAGTGTTCAACGCGGCACTCTCTAGCTGCCAAGAGCACTTTTTACTATGCACACACAACCAGAGTGACGGGAGGAGCACATTTCAGAAAACGTGCTCAGCTCGTCGAGAAAATGCGATTTAAGCAATAAAATTAAAAATGCACCCAAAACCTAAACCAAACGTTGCAGGTGGTTATTTCTTCACGCGCAGTGGTCAACGCGGCACGCTCTAGCTGCCAAGAGCATTTTTTACTATGCGCACCCAACCAGAGTGACGGGAGGAGCACATTTCAGAAAACGTGCTCAGCTCGTCGAGAAAATGCGATTTAAGCAATAAAATTAAAAATGCACCTAAAACCTGAACCAAACGTTGCAGGTGGTTATTTCTTCATGCGCAGTGGTCAACGCGGCACTCTCTAGCTGCCAAGAGCACTTTTTACTATGCGCACCCAACCAGAGTGACGGGAGGAGCACATTTCAGAAAACGTGCTCAGCTCGTCGAGAAAATGCGATTTAAGCAATAAAATTAAAAATGCACCTAAAACCTAAACCAAACGTTGCAGGTGGTTAATTCTTCGTGCGCAGCAGTCAACGCGGCACTCTCTAGCTGCCAAGAGCACTTTTTACTATGCGCACCCAACCAGAGTGACGGGAGGAGCACATTTCAGAAAACGTGCTCAGCTCGTCGAGAAAATGCGATTTAAGCAATAAAATTAAAAATGCACCTAAAACCTAAACCAAACGCTGCAGATGGTCATTTCTTCATGCGCAGCGGTCAACGCGGCACTCTCTAGCTGCCAAGAGCACTTTTTACTATGCACACCCAACCAGAGTGACGGGAGGAGCACATTCCAGAAAACGTGCTCAGCTCGTCGAGACAATGCGATTTAAGCAATAAAATTAAAAATGCACCCAAAACCGAAACCAAACGTTGCAGATGGTCATTTCTTCGTGCGCAGTGTTCAACGCGGCACTCTCTAGCTGCCAAGAGCACTTTTTACTATGCACACACAACCAGAGTGACGGGAGGAGCACATTTCAGAAAACGTGCTCAGCTCGTCGAGAAAATGCGATTTAAGCAATAAAATTAAAAATGCACCTAAAACCTAAACCAAACGTTGCAGGTGGTTAATTCTTCGTGCGCAGCAGTCAACGCGGCACTCTCTAGCTGCCAAGAGCACTTTTTACTATGCGCACCCAACCAGAGTGACGGGAGGAGCACATTTCAGAAAACGTGCTCAGCTCGTCGAGTAAATGCGATTTAAGCAATAAAATTAAAAATGCACCCAAAACCTAAACCAAACGTTGCAGATGGTCGTTTCTTCATGCGCAGTGGTCAACGCGGCACTCTCTAGCTGCCAAGAGCACTTTTTACTATGCGCACCCAACCAGAGTGACGGGAGGAGCACATTTCAGAAAACGTGCTCAGCTCGTCGAGAAAATGCGATTTAAGCAATAAAATTAAAAATGCACCTAAAACCTAAACCAAACGTTGCAGGTGGTTATTTCTTCATGCGCAGTGGTCAACGCGGCACTCTCTAGCTGCCAAGAGCACTTTTTACTATGCGCACCCAACCAGAGTGACGGGAGGAGCACATTTCAGAAAACGTGCTCAGCTCGTCGAGAAAATGCGATTTAAGCAATAAAATTAAAAATGCAACTAAAACCTAAACCAAACGTTGCAGGTGGTTATTTCTTCGTGCGCAGCAGTCAACGCGGCACTCTCTAGCTGCCAAGAGCACTTTTTACTATGCGCACCCAACCAGAGTGACGGGAGGAGCACATTTCAGAAAACGTGCTCAGCTCGTCGAGTAAATGCGATTTAATTAATAAAATTAAAAATGCACCTAAAACCTAAACCAAACATTGCAGATGGCCATTTCTTCATGCGCAGTGGTCAACGCGGCACTCTCTAGCTGCCAAGAGCACTTTTTACTATGCACACCCAACCAGAGTGACGGGGGGAGCACATTTCAGAAAACGTGCTCAGCTCGTCCAGACAATGCGATTTAAGGAATAAAATTAAAAATGCACCCAAAACCTAAACCAAACGTTGCAGGTGGTTATTTCTTCATGCGCAGTGGTCAACGCGGCACTCTCTAGCTGCCAAGAGCACTTTTTACTATGCGCACCCAACCAGAGTGACGGGAGGAGCACATTTCAGAAAACGTGCTCAGCTCGTCGAGAAAATGCGATTTAAGCAATAAAATTAAAAATGCACCCAAAACCTAAACCAAACGTTGCAGATGGTCATTTCTTCATGCGCAGTGGTCAACGCGGCACTCTCTAGCTGCCAAGAGCACTTTTTACTATGCACACCCAACCAGAGTGACGGGAGGAGCGCATTTCAGAAAACGTGCTCAGCTCGACGACAAAATGCGATTTAAGCAATAAAATTAAAAATGCACCCAAAACCTAAACCAAACGTTGCAGGTGGTTATTTTTTCATGCGCAGTGGTGAACGCGGCACTCTCTAGCTGCCAAGAGCACTTTTTACTATACACACCCAACTAGAGTGACGGGAGGAGCACATTCCAGAAAACGTGCTCAGCTCGTCGAGAAAATGCGATTTAGCAATAAAATTAAAAATGAACCCAAAACCTAAACCAAACGTTGCAGGTGGTTATTTCTTCATGCGCAGCAGTCAACGCGGCACTCTCTAGCTGCCAAGAGCACTTTTTACTATGCGCACCCAACCAGAGGGACGGGAGGAGCACATTTCAGAAAACGTGCTCAGCTCGTCGAGAAAATGCGATTTAAGCAATAAAATTAAAAATGCACCCAAAACCTAAACCAAACGTTGCAGGTGGTTATTTCTTCATGCGCAGTGGTCAACGCGGCACTCTCTAGCTGCCAAGAGCACTTTTTACTATGCGCACCCAACCAGAGTGACGGGAGGAGCACATGTCAGAAAACGTGCTCAGCTCGTCGAGAAAATGCGATTTAAGCAATAAAATTAAAAATGCACCTAAAACCTAAACCAAACGCTGCAGATGGTCATTTCTTCATGCGCAGCGGTCAACGCGGCACTCTCTAGCTGCCAAGAGCACTTTTTACTATGCACACCCAACCAGAGTGACGGGAGGAGCACATTCCAGAAAACGTGCTCAGCTCGTCGAGAAAATGCGATTTAAGCAATAAAATAAAAAATGCACCTAAAACCTAAACCAAACGTTGCAGGTGGTTATTTCTTCATGCGCAGTGGTCAACGCGGCACTCTCTAGCTGCCAAGAGCACTTTTTACTATGCGCACCCAACCAGAGTGACGGGAGGAGCACATTTCAGAAAACGTGCTCAGCTCGTCGAGAAAATGCGATTTAAGCAATAAAATTAAAAATGCACCCAAAACCTAAACCAAACGTTGCAGATGGTCATTTCTTCATGCGCAGTGGTCAACGCGGCACTCTCTAGCTGCCAAGAGCACTTTTTACTATGCACACCCAACCAGAGTGACGGGAGGAGCACATTTCAGAAAACGTGCTCAGCTCGTCGAGAAAATGCGATTTAAGCAATACAATTAAAAATGCACCCTAAACCTAAAGCAAACGTTGCAGGTGGTTATTTCTACATGTGCAGTGGTCAACGCGGCACTCTCTAGCTGCCAAAGGCATTTTTTACTATGCGCACCCAACCAGAGTGACGGGAGGAGCACATTTCAGAAAACGTGCTCAGCCCGTCGAGAAAATGCGATTTAAGCAATAAAATTAAAAATGAACCTAAAACCTAAACCAAACGTTGCAGGTGGTTATTTCTTCATGCGCAGTGGTCAACGCGGCACTCTCTAGCTGCCAAGAGCACTTTTTACTATGCGCACCCAACCAGAGTGACGGGAGGAGCACATTTCAGAAAACGTGCTCAGCTCGTCGAGAAAATGCGATTTAAGCAATAAAATTAAAAATGCACCTAAAACCTAAACCGAACGTTGCAGATGGTCATTTCTTCATGCGCAGTGGTCAACGCGGCACTCTCTAGCTGCCAAGAGCACTTTTTACTATGCGCACCCAACCAGAGTGACGGGAGGAGCACATTTCAGAAAACGTGCTCAGCTCGTCCAGACAATGCGATTTAAGCAATAAAATTAAAAATGCACCCAAAACCTAAACCAAACGTTGCAGGTGGTTATTTCTTCATGCGCAGTGGTCAACGCGGAACTCTCTAGCTGCCAAGAGCACTTTTTACTATGCGCACCCAACCAGAGTGACGGGAGGAGCGCATTTCAGAAAACGTGCTCAGCTCGTCGAGAAAATGCGATTTAAGCAATAAAATTAAAAATGCACCTAAAACCTAAACCAAAAGTTGCAGTTGGTTATTTCTTCATGCGCAGCAGTCAACACGGCACTCTCTAGCTGCCAAGAGCACTTTTTACTATGCGCACCCAACCAGAGTGACGGGAGGAGCACATTTCAGAAAACGTGCTCAGCTCGTGGAGAAAATGCGATTTAAGCAATAAAATTAAAAATGCACCCAAAACCTAAACCAAACGTTGCAGATGGTCATTTCTTCATGTGCAGTGGTCAACGCGGCACTCTCTAGCTGCCAAGAGCACTTTTTACTATGCACACCCATCCAGAGTGACGGGAGGAGCGCATTTCAGAAAACGTGCTCAGCTCGTCGAGAAAATGCGATTTAAGCAATAAAATTAAAAATGCACCCAAAACCTAAACCAAACGTTGCAGGTGGTTATTTCTTCATGCGCAGTGGTCAACGCGGCACTCTCTAGCTGCCAAGAGCTCTTTTTACTATACACACCCAACCAGAGTGACGGGAGGAGCACATTCCAGAAAACGTGCTCAGCTCGTCGAGAAAATGCGATTTAAGCAATAAAATTAAAAATGCACCCAAAACCTAAACCAAACGTTGCAGATGGTCATTTCTTCATGTGCAGTGGTCAACGCGGCACTCTCTAGCTGCCAAGAGCACTTTTTACTATGCGCACCCAACCAGAGTGACGGGAGGAGCGCATTTCAGAAAACGTGCTCAGCTCGTCGAGAAAATGCGATTTAAGCAATAAAATTAAAAATGCACCCAAAACCTAAACCAAACGTTGCAGGTGGTTATTTCTTCATGCGCAGTGGTAAACGCGGCACTCTCTAGCTGCCAAGAGGACTTTTTACTATGCGCACCCAACCAGAGTGACGGGAGGAGCACATTTCATAAAACGTGCTCAGCTCGTCCAGAAAATGCTATTTAAGCAATAAAATTAAAAATGCACCTAAAACCTAAACCAAACGTTGCAGATGGTCATTTCTTCATGCGCAGTGGTCAACGCGGCACTCTCTAGCTGCCAAGAGCACTTTTTACTATGCACACCCAACCAGAGTGACGGGAGGAGCACATTTCAGAAAACGTGCTCAGCTCGTCCAGAAAATGCGATTTAAGCAATAAAATTAAAAATGCACCCAAAACCTAAACCAAACGTTGCAGGTGGTTATTTCTTCATGCGCAGTGGTCAACGCGGCACTCTCTAGCTGCCAAGAGCACTTTTTACTATGCGCACCCAACCAGAGTGACGGGAGGAGCACATTTCAGAAAACGTGCACAGCTCGTCGAGAAAATGCGATTTAAGCAATAAAATTAAAAATGCACCCAAAACCTAAACCAAACGTTGCAGGTGGTTATTTCTTCGTGCGCAGCAGTCAACGCGGCACTCTCTAGCTGCCAAGAACACTTTTTACTATGCGCACCCAACCAGAGTGACGGGAGGAGCACATTTCAGAAAACGTGCTCAGCTCGTCGAGAAAATGCGATTTAAGCAATAAAATTAAAAATGCACCTAAAACCTAAACCAAACGTTGCAGGTGGTTATTTCTTCATGCGCAGTGGTCAACGCGGCACTCTCTAGCTGCCAAGAGCTCTTTTTACTATGCGCACCCAACCAGAGTGACGGGAGGAGCACTTGTCAGAAAACGTGCTCAGCTCGTCGAGAAAATGCGAATTAAGCAATAAAATTAAAAATGCACCCAAAACCTAAACCAAACGTTGCAGATGGTCATTTCTTCATGCGCAGTGGTCAACGCGGCACTCTCTAGCTGCCAAGAGCACTTTTTACTATGCGCACCCAACCAGAGTGACGGGAGGAGCACATTTCAGAAAACGTGCTCAGCTCGTCGAGAAAATGCGATTTAAGCAATAAAATTAAAAATGCACCTAAAACCCAAACCAAACGTTGCAGGTGGTTATTTCTTCATGCGCAGTGGTCAACGCGGCACTCTCTAGCTGCCAAGAGCACTTTTTACTATGCGCACCCAACCAGAGTGACTGGAGGAGCACATTTCAGAAAATGTGCTCAGCTCGTCGAGAAAATGCCATTTAAGCCGTACAATTAAAAATGCACCTAAAACCTAAACCAAACGTTGCAGGTGGTTGTTTCTTCATGCGCAGTGGTCAACGTGGCACTCTCTAGCTGCCAAGAGCACTTTTTACTATGCGCACCCAACCAGAGTGACGGGAGGAGCACATTTCAGAAAACGTGCTCAGCTCGTCGAGAAAATGCGATTCAAGCAATAAAATTTAAAATGCACCTAAAACCTAAACCAAACGTTGCAGGTGGTTATTTCTTCATGCGCATTGGTCAACGCGGCACTCTCTAGCTGCCAAGAGCACTTTTTCCTTTGCGCACCCAACCAGAGTGACGGGAGGAGCACATTTCAGAAAACGTGCTCAGCTCGTCGAGAAAATGCGATTTAAGCAATAAAATTAAAAATGCACCCAAAACCTAAACCAAACGTTGCAGGTGGTTATTTCTTCATGCGCATTGGTCAACGCGGCACTCTCTAGCTGCCAAGAGCACTTTTTACTTTGCGCACCCAACCAGAGTGACGGGAGGAGCACATTTCAGAAAACGTGCTCAGCTCGTCGAGAAAATGCGATTTAAGCAATAAAATTAAAAATGCACCCAAAACCTAAACCAAACGTTGCAAGTTGTTATTTCTTCATGCGCAGTGGTCAACGCGGAACTCTCTAGCTGCCAAGAGCATTTTTTACTATGCGCACCCAACCAGAGTGACGGGAGGAGCACATTTCAGAAAACGTGCTCAGCTCGTCCAGAAAAGGCTATTTAAGCAATAAAATAAAAAATGCACATAAAACCTAAACCAAACGTTGCAGATGGTCATTTCTTCATGCGCAGTGGTCAATGCGGCACTCTCTAGCTGCCAAGAGCACTTTTTACTATGCGCACCAAACCAGAGTGACGGGAGGACCACATTTCAGAAAACGTGCTCAGCTCGTCGAGAAAATGCGATTTAAGCAATAAAATTAAAACTGCACCCAAAACCTAAACCAAACGTTGCAGATGGTCATTTCTTCATGCGCAGTGGTCAACGCGGCACTCTCTAGCTGCCAAGAGCACTTTTTACTATGCACACCCAACCAGAGTGACGGGAGGAGCACATTTCAGAAAACGTGCTCAGCTCGTCGAGAAAATGCGATTTAAGCAATAAAATTAAAAATGCACCCAAAACCTAAACCAAACGTTGCAGGTGGTTATTTCTTCATGCGCAGCAGTCAACGCGGCACTCTCTAGCTGCCAAGAGCACTTTTTACTATGCGCACCCAACCAGAGTGACGGGAGGAGCACATTTCAGAAAACGTGCTCAGCTCGTCGAGAAAATGCGATTTAAGCAATAAAATAAAAAATGCACCCAAAACCTAAACCAAACGTTGCAGGTGGTTATTTCTTCATGCGCAGCAGTCAACGCGGCACTCTCTAGCTGCCAAGAGCACTTTTTACTATGCGCACCCAACCAGAGTGACGGGAGGAGCACATTTCAGAAAACGTGCTCAGCTCGTCGAGAAAATGCGATTTAAGCAATGAAATTAAAAATGCACCCAAAACCTAAACCAAACGTTGCAGGTCGTTATTTCTTCATGCGCAGCGGTCAACGCGGCACTCTCTAGCTGCCAAGAGCACTTTTTACTATGCGCACCCAACCAGAGTGACGGGAGGAGCACTTTTCAGAAAACGTGCTCAGCTCGTCGAGAAAATGCGAATTAAGCAATAAAATTAAAAATGCACCCAAAACCTAAACCAAACGTTGCAGGTGGTTATTTCTTCATGCGCAGTGGTCAACGCGGCACTCTCTAGCTGCCAAGAGCACTTTTTACTATGCGCACCCAACCAGAGTGACGGGAGGAGCACATTTCAGAAAACGTGCTCAGCTCGTCGAGAAAATGCGATTTAAGCAATAAAATTAAAAATGCACCTAAAACCCAAACCAAACGTTGCAGGTGGTTATTTCTTCATGCGCAGTGGTCAACGCGGCACTCTCTAGCTGCCAAGAGCACTTTTTACTATGCGCACCCAACCAGAGTGACGGGAGGAGCACATTTCAGAAAATGTGCTCAGCTCGTCGAGAAAATGCCATTTAAGCCGTACAATTAAAAATGCACCTAAAACCTAAACCAAACGTTGCAGGTGGTTGTTTCTTCATGCGCAGTGGTCAACGTGGCACTCTCTAGCTGCCAAGAGCACTTTTTACTATGCGCACCCAACCAGAGTGACGGGAGGAGCACATTTCAGAAAACGTGCTCAGCTCGTCGAGAAAATGCGATTTAAGCAATGAAATTAAAAATGCACCTAAAACCTAAACCAAACGTTGCAGGTGGTTATTTCTTCATGCGCAGTGGTCAACGCGGCACTCTGTAGCTGCCAAGAGCACTTTTTACTATGCGCACCCACCCAGAGTGACGGGAGGAGCACATTTCAGAAAACGTGCTCACCTCGTCGAGAAAATGCGATTTAAGCAATAAAATTAAAAATGCACCTAAAACCTAAACCAAACGTTGCAGGTGGTTATTTCTTCATGCGCAGTGGTCAACGCGGCACTCTCTAGCTGCCAAGAGCACTTTTTACTATGCGCACCCAACCAGAGTGACGGGAGGAGCACATTTCAGAAAAGTGCTCAGCTCGTCGAGAAAATGCGATTTAAGCAATAAAATAAAAAATGCACCTAAAACCTAAACCAAACGTTGCAGGTGGTTATTTCTTCATGCGCAGTGGTCAACGCGGCACTCTCTAGCTGCCAAGAGCACTTTTTACTATGCGCACCCAACCAGAGTGACGGAAGGAGCACATTTCAGAAAACGTGCTCAGCTCGTCGAGAAAATGCGATTTAAGCAATAAAATTAAAAATGCACCTAAAACCTAAACCAAACGTTGCAGGTGGTTATTTCTTCATGCGCAGTGGTCAACGCGGCACTCTCTCGCTGCCAAGAGCACTTTTTACTATGCGCACCCAACCAGAGTGACGGGAGGAGCACATTTCAGAAAACGTGCTCAGCTCATCGAGAAAATGCGATTTAAGCAATAAAATTAAAAATGCACCTAAAACCTAAACCAAACGTTGCAGGTGGTTATTTCTTCATGCGCAGTGGTCAACGCGTCACTCTCTAGCTGCCAAGAGCACTTTTTACTATGCGCACCCAACCAGAGTGACGGGAGGAGCACATTTCAGAAAACGTGCTCAGCTCGTCGAGAAAATGCGATTTAAGCAATAAAATTAAAAATGCACCTAAAACCTAAACCAAACGTTGCAGGTGGTTATTTCTTCGTGCGCAGCAGTCAACGCGGCACTCTCTAGCTGCCAAGAGCACTTTTTACTATGCGCACCCAACCAGAGTGACGGGAGGAGCACATTTCAGAAAACGTGCTCAGCTCGTCGAGTAAATGTGATTTAAGCAATAAAATTAAAAATGCACCCAAAACCTAAACCAAACGTTGCAGGTGGTTATTTCTTCATGCGCAGTGGTCAACGCGGCACTCTCTAGCTGCCAAGAGCACTTTTTACTATGCGCACCCAACCAGAGTGACGGGAGGAGCACATTTCAGAAAACGTGCTCAGCTCGTCCAGAAAATGCGATTTAAGCAATAAAATTAAAAATGCACCTAAAACCTAAACCAAACGTTGCAGATGGTCATTTCTTCATGCGCAGTGGTCAACGCGGCACTCTCTAGCTGCCAAGAGCACTTTTTACTATGCGCACCCAACCAGAGTGACGGGAGGAGCGCATTTCAGAAAACGTGCTCAGCTCGTCGAGAAAATGCGATTTAAGCAATAAAATTAAAAATGCACCTAAACCCTAAACCAAACGTTGCAGGTGGTTATTTCTTCATGCGCAGCAGTCAACGCGGCACTCTCTAGCTGCCAAGAGCACTTTTTACTATGCGGACCCAACCAGAGTGACTGGAGGAGCACATTTCAGAAAACGTGCTCAGCTCGTCGAGAAAATGCGATTTAAGCAATAAAATAAAAAATGCACCTAAAACCTAAACCAAACGCTGCAGATGGTCATTTCTTCATGTGCAGTGGTCAACGCGGCACTCTCTAGCTGCCAAGAGCACTTTTTACTATGCGCACCCAACCAGACTGACGGGAGGAGCACATTTCAGAAAACGTGCTCAGTTCGTCGAGAAAATGCGATTTAAGCAACAAAATTAAAAATGCACCCAAAACCTAAACCAAACGTTGCAGGTGGTTATTTCTTCATGCGCAGCAGTCAACGCGGCACTCTCTAGCTGCCAAGAGCACTTTTTAATATGCACACCCAACAAGAGTGACGGGAGGAGCGCATTTCAGAAAACGTGCTCAGCTCGACGAGAACATGCGATTTAAGCAATAAAATTAAAAATGCACCCAAAACCTAAACCAAACGTTGCAGGTGGTTATTTCTTCATGCGCAGTGGTCAAGGCGGCACTCTCTAGCTGCCAAGAGCACTTTTTACTATGCGCACCCAACCAGAGTGACGGGAGGAGCACATTTCAGAAAACGTGCTCAGCTCGTCGAGAAAATGCGATTTAAGCAATAAAATTAAAAATGCACCCAAAACCTAAACCAAACGTTGCAGGTGGTTATTTCTTCATGCGCAGTGGTAAACGCGGCACTCTCTAGCTGCCAAGAGGACTTTTTACTATGCGCACCCAACCAGAGTGACGGGAGGAGCACATTTCATAAAACGTGCTCAGCTCGTCCAGAAAATGCTATTTAAGCAATAAAATTAAAAATGCACCTAAAACCTAAACCAAACGTTGCAGATGGTCATTTCTTCATGCGAAGTGGTCAACGCGGCACTCTCTAGCTGCCAAGAGCACTTTTTACTATGCACACCCAACCAGAGTGACGGGAGGAGCACATTTCAGAAAACGTGCTCAGCTCGTCCAGAAAATGCGATTTAAGCAATAAAATTAAAAATGCACCCAAAACCTAAACCAAACGTTGCAGGTGGTTATTTCTTCATGCGCAGTGGTCAACGCGGCACTCTCTAGCTGCCAAGAGCACTTTTTACTATGCGCACCCAACCAGAGTGACGGGAGGAGCACATTTCAGAAAACGTGCACAGCTCGTCGAGAAAATGCGATTTAAGCAATAAAATTAAAAATGCACCCAAAACCTAAACCAAACGTTGCAGGTGGTTATTTCTTCGTGCGCAGCAGTCAACGCGGCACTCTCTAGCTGCCAAGAACACTTTTTACTATGCGCACCCAACCAGAGTGACGGGAGGAGCACATTTCAGAAAACGTGCTCAGCTCTTTGAGAAAATGCGATTTAAGCAATAAAATTAAAAATGCACCTAAAACCTAAACCAAACGTTGCAGGTGGTTATTTCTTCATGCACAGTGGTCAACGCGGCACTCTCTAGCTGCCAAGAGCACTTTTTACTATGCGCACCAAACCAGAGTGACGGGAGGAGCACATTTCAGAAAACGTGCTCAGCTCGTCGAGAAAATGCGATTTAAGCAATAAAATTAAAACTGCACCCAAAACCTAAACCAAACGTTGCAGATGGTCATTTCTTCATGCGCAGTGGTCAACGCGGCACTCTCTAGCTGCCAAGAGCACTTTTTACTATGCGCACCCAACCAGAGTGACGGGAGGAGCACATTTCAGAAAACGTGCTCAGCTCGTCGAGAAAATGCGATTTAAGCAATAAAATTAAAACTGCACCCAAAACCTAAACCAAACGTTGCAGATGGTCATTTCTTCATGTGCAGTGGTCAACGCGGCACTCTCTAGCTGCCAAGAGCACTTTTTACTATGCGCACCCAACCAGACTGACGGGAGGAGCACATTTCAGAAAACGTGCTCAGTTCGTCGAGAAAATGCAATTTAAGGAACAAAATTAAAAATGCACCCAAAACCTAAACCAAACGTTGCAGGTGGTTATTTCTTCATGCGCAGCAGTCAACGCGGCACTCTCTAGCTGCCAAGAGCACTTTTTAATATGCACACCCAACAAGAGTGACGGGAGGAGCGCATTTCAGAAAACGTGCTCAGCTCGACGAGAACATGCGATTTAAGCAATAAAATTAAAAATGCACCCAAAACCTAAACCAAACGTTGCAGGTGGTTATTTCTTCATGCGCAGTGGTCAAGGCGGCACTCTCTAGCTGCCAAGAGCACTTTTTACTATGCGCACCCAACCAGAGTGACGGGAGGAGCACATTTCATAAAACGTGCTCAGCTCGTCCAGAAAATGCTATTTAAGCAATAAAATTAAAAATGCACCTAAAACCTAAACCAAACGTTGCAGATGGTCATTTCTTCATGCGCAGTGGTCAACGCGGCACTCTCTAGCTGCCAAGAGCACTTTTTACTATGCACACCCAACCAGAGTGACGGGAGGAGCACATTTCAGAAAACGTGCTCAGCTCGTCCAGAAAATGCGATTTAAGCAATAAAATTAAAAATGCACCCAAAACCTAAACCAAACGTTGCAGGTGGTTATTTCTTCATGCGCAGTGGTCAACGCGGCACTCTCTAGCTGCCAAGAGCACTTTTTACTATGCGCACCCAACCAGAGTGACGGGAGGAGCACATTTCAGAAAACGTGCACATCTCGTCGAGAAAATGCGATTTAAGCAATAAAATTAAAAATGCACCCAAAACCTAAACCAAACGTTGCAGGTGGTTATTTCTTCGTGCGCAGCAGTCAACGCGGCACTCTCTAGCTGCCAAGAACACTTTTTACTATGCGCACCCAACCAGAGTGACGGGAGGAGCACATTTCAGAAAACGTGCTCAGCTCGTCGAGAAAATGCGATTTAAGCAATAAAATTAAAAATGCACCTAAAACCTAAACCAAACGTTGCAGGTGGTTATTTCTTCATGCGCAGTGGTCAACGCGGCACTCTCTAGCTGCCAAGAGCACTTTTTACTATGCGCACCAAACCAGAGTGACGGGAGGAGCACATTTCAGAAAACGTGCTCAGCTCTTCGAGAAAATGCGATTTAAGCAATAAAATTAAAACTGCACCCAAAACCTAAACCAAACGTTGCAGATGGTCATTTCTTCATGTGCAGTGGTCAACGCGGCACTCTCTAGCTGCCAAGAGCACTTTTTACTATGCACAGCTCGTCGAGAAAATGCGATTTAAGCAATAAAATTAAAAATGCACCCAAAACCTAAACCAAACGCTGCAGGTGGTTATTTCTTCATGCGCAGTGGTCAACGCGGCACTCTCTAGCTGCCAAGAGCACTTTTTACTATGCGCACCCAACCAGAGTGACGGGAGGAGCACATTTTAGAAAACGTGCTCAGCTCGACGAGAAAATGCGATTTAAGCAATAAAATTAAAAATGCACCCAAAACCTAAACCAAACGTTGCAGGTGGTTATTTCTTCATGCGCAGTGGTCAACGCGGCACTCTCTAGCTGCCAAGAGCACTTTTTACTATGCGCACCCAACCAGAGTGACGTGAGGAGCACATTTCAGAAAACGTGCTCAGCTCGTCGAGAAAATACGATTTAAGCAATAACATTAAAAATGCACCTAAAACCTAAACCAAACGTTGCAGGTGGTTATTTCTTCATGCGCAGTGGTCAACGCGGCACTCTCTCGCTGCCAAGAGCACTTTTTACTATGCACACCCAACCAGAGTGACGGGAGGAGCACATTTCAGAAAACGTGCTCAGCTCATCGAGAAAATGCGATTTAAGCAATAAAATTAAAAATGCACCTAAAACCTAAACCAAACGTTGCAGGTGGTTATTTCTTCATGCGCAGTGGTCAACGCGGCACTCTCTAGCTGCCAAGAGCACTTTTTACTATGCGCACCCAACCAGAGTGACGGGAGGAGCACATTTCAGAAAACGTGCTCAGCTCGTCGAGTAAATGCGATTTAAGCAATAAAATTAAAAATGCACCCAAAACCTAAACCAAACGTTGCAGGTGGTTATTTCTTCATGCGCAGTGGTCAACGCGGCACTCTCTAGCTGCCAAGAGAACTTTTTACTATGCGCACCCAACCAGAGTGACGGGAGGAGCACATTTCAGAAAACGTGCGCAGCTCGTCCAGAAAATGCGATTTAAGCAATAAAATTAAAAATGCACCTAAAACCTAAACCAAACGTTGGCACTTTTTACTATGCGCACCCAACCAGAGTGACGGGAGGAGCACATTTCAGAAAACGTGCTCAGCTCGTCGAGAAAATGCGATTTAAGCAATAAAATTAAAAATGCACCCAAAACCTAAACCAAACGTTGCAGGTGGCTATTTCTTCATGCGCAGTGGTAAACGCGGCACTCTCTAGCTGCCAAGAGCACTTTTTACTATGCGCACCCAACCAGAGTGACGGGAGGAGCACATTTCATAAAACGTGCTCAGCTCGTCCAGAAAATGCTATTTAAGCAATAAAATTAAAAATGCACCTAAAACCTAAACCAAACGTTCCAGATGGTCATTTCTTCATGCGCAGTGGTCAACGCGGCACTCTCTAGCTGCCAAGAGCACTTTTTACTATGCACACCCAACCAGAGTGACGGGAGGAGCACATTTCAGAAAACGTGCTCAGCTCGTCCAGAAAATGCGATTTAAGCAATAAAATTAAAAATGCACCCAAAACCTAAACCAAACGTTGCAGGTGGTTATTTCTTCATGCGCAGTGGTCAACGCGGCACTCTCTAGCTGCCAAGAGCACTTTTTACTATGCGCACCCAACCAGAGTGACGGGAGGAGCACATTTCAGAAAACGTGCACAGCTCGTCGAGAAAATGCGATTTAAGCAATAAAATTAAAAATGCACCCAAAACCTAAACCAAACGTTGCAGGTGGTTATTTCTTCGTGCGCAGCAGTCAACGCGGCAATCTCTAGCTGCCAAGAACACTTTTTACTATGCGCACCCAACCAGAGTGACGGGAGGAGCACATTTCAGAAAACGTGCTCAGCTCGTCGAGAAAATGCGATTTAAGCAATAAAATTAAAAATGCACCTAAAACCTAAACCAAACGTTGCAGGTGGTTATTTCTTCATGCGCAGTGGTCAACGCGGCACTCTCTAGCTGCCAAGAGCACTTTTTACTATGCGCACCAAACCAGAGTGACGGGAGGAGCACATTTCAGAAAACGTGCTCAGCTCGTCGAGAAAATGCGATTTAAGCAATAAAATTAAAACTGCACCCAAAACCTAAACCAAACGTTGCAGATGGTCATTTCTTCATGTGCAGTGGTCAACGCGGCACTCTCTAGCTGCCAAGAGCACTTTTTACTATGCACAGCTCGTCGAGAAAATGCGATTTAAGCAATAAAATTAAAAATGCACCCAAAACCTAAACCAAACGCTGCAGGTGGTTATTTCTTCATGCGCAGTGGTCAACGCGGCACTCTCTAGCTGCCAAGAGCACTTTTTACTATGCGCACCCAACCAGAGTGACGGGAGGAGCACATTTCAGAAAACGTGCTCAGCTCGTCGAGAAAATGCGATTTAAGCAATAAAATTAAAAATGCACCCAAAACCTAAACCAAACGTTGCAGGTGGTTATTTCTTCATATGCAGCAGTCAACGCGGCACTCTCTAGCTGCCAAGAGCACTTTTTACTATGCGCACCAAACCAGAGTGACGGGAGGAGCACATTTCAGAAAACGTGCTCAGCTCGTCGAGAAAATGCGATTTAAGCAATAAAATAAAAAATGCACCTAAAACCTAAACCAAACGTTGCAGGTGGATATTTCTTCATGCGCAGTGGTCAACGCGGCACTCTCTAGCTGCCAAGAGCACTTTTTACTATGCGCACCCAACCAGAGTGACGTGAGGAGCACATTTCAGAAAACGTGCTCAGCTCGTCGAGAAAATACGATTTAAGCAATAACATTAAAAATGCACCTAAAACCTAAACCAAACGTTGCAGGTGGTTATTTCTTCATGCGCAGTGGTCAACGCGGCACTCTCTCGCTGCCAAGAGCACTTTTTACTATGCGCACCCAACCAGAGTGACGGGAGGAGCACATTTCAGAAAACGTGCTCAGCTCATCGAGAAAATGCGATTTAAGCAATAAAATTAAAAATGCACCTAAAACCTAAACCAAACGTTGCAGGTGGTTATTTCTTCATGCGCAGTGGTCAACGCGGCACTCTCTAGCTGCCAAGAGCACTTTTTACTATGCGCACCCAACCAGAGTGACGGGAGGAGCACATTTCAGAAAACGTGCTCAGCTCGTCGAGTAAATGCGATTTAAGCAATAAAATTAAAAATGCACCCAAAACCTAAACCAAACGTTGCAGGTGGTTATTTCTTCATGCGCAGTGGTCAACGCGGCACTCTCTAGCTGCCAAGAGAACTTTTTACTATGCGCACCCAACCAGAGTGACGGGAGGAGCACATTTCAGAAAACGTGCGCAGCTCGTCCAGAAAATGCGATTTAAGCAATAAAATTAAAAATGCACCTAAAACCTAAACCAAACGTTGGCACTTTTTACTATGCGCACCCAACCAGAGTGACGGGAGGAGCACATTTCAGAAAACGTGCTCAGCTCGTCGAGAAAATGCGATTTAAGCAATAAAATTAAAAATGCACCCAAAACCTAAACCAAACGTTGCAGGTGGTTATTTCTTCATGCGCAGTGGTAAACGCGGCACTCTCTAGCTGCCAAGAGCACTTTTTACTATGCGCACCCAACCAGAGTGACGGGAGGAGCACATTTCATAAAACGTACTCAGCTCGTCCAGAAAATGCTATTTAAGCAATAAAATTAAAAATGCACCTAAAACCTAAACCAAACGTTGCAGATGGTCATTTCTTCATGCGCAGTGGTCAACGCGGCACTCTCTAGCTGCCAAGAGCACTTTTTACTATGCGCACCCAACCAGAGTGACGGGAGGAGCACATTTCAGAAAACGTGCACAGCTCGTCGAGAAAATGCGATTTAAGCAATAAAATTAAAAATGCACCCAAAACCTAAACCAAACGTTGCAGGTGGTTATTTCTTCGTGCGCAGCAGTCAACGCGGCACTCTCTAGCTGCCAAGAACACTTTTTACTATGCGCACCCAACCAGAGTGACGGGAGGAGCACATTTCAGAAAACGTGCTCAGCTCGTCGAGAAAATGCGATTTAAGCAATAAAATTAAAAATGCACCTAAAACCTAAACCAAACGTTGCAGGTGGTTATTTCTTCATGCGCAGTGGTCAACGCGGCACTCTCTAGCTGCCAAGAGCACTTTTTACTATGCGCACCAAACCAGAGTGACGGGAGGAGCACATTTCAGAAAACGTGCTCAGCTCGTCGAGAAAATGCGATTTAAGCAATAAAATTAAAACTGCACCCAAAACCTAAACCAAACGTTGCAGATGGTCATTTCTTCATGTGCAGTGGTCAACGCGGCACTCTCTAGCTGCCAAGAGCACTTTTTACTATGCACAGCTCGTCGAGAAAATGCGATTTAAGCAATAAAATTAAAAATGCACATAAAACCCAAACCAAACGTTGCAGGTGGTTATTTCTTCATGCGCAGTGGTCAACGCGGCACTCTCTAGCTGCCAAGAGCACTTTTTACTATGCGCACCCAACCAGAGTGACGGGAGGAGCACATTTCAGAAAATGTGCTCAGCTCGTCGAGAAAATGCCATTTAAGCCGTACAATTAAAAATGCACCTAAAACCTAAACCAAACGTTGCAGGTGGTTGTTTCTTCATGCGCAGTGGTCAACGTGGCACTCTCTAGCTCCCATGAGCACTTTTTACTATGCGCACCCAACCAGAGTGACGGGAGGAGCACATTTCAGAAAACGTGCTCAGCTCGTCGAGAAAATGCGATTTAAGCAATAAAATTAAAAATGCACCTAAAACCTAAACTAAACGTTGCAGGTGGTTATTTCTTCGTGCGCAGCAGTCAACGCGGCACTCTCTAGCTGCCAAGAGCACTTTTTACTATGCGCACCCAACCAGAGTGACGGGAGGAGCACATTTCAGAAAACGTGCTCAGCTCGTCGAGTAAATGCAATTTAAGCAATAAAATTAAAAATGCACCCAAAACCTAAACCAAACGTTGCAGGTGGTTATTTCTTCATGCGCAGTGGTCAACGCGGCACTCTCTAGCTGCCAAGAGCACTTTTTACTATGCGCACCCAACCAGAGTGACGGGAGGAGCACATTTCAGAAAACGTGCTCAGCTCGTCCAGAAAGTGCGATTTAAGCAATAAAATTAAAAATGCACCTAAAACCTAAACCAAACGTTGCAGATGGTCATTTCTTCATGCGCAGAGGTCAACGCGGCACTCTCTAGCTGCCAAGAGCACTTTTTACTATGCGCACCCAACCAGAGTGACGGGAGGAGCACATTTCAGAAAACGTGCTCAGCTCGTCCAGACAATGCGATTTAAGCAATAAAATTAAAAATGCACCCAAAACCTAAACCAAACGTTGCAGGTGGTTATTTCTTCATGCGCAGTGGTCAACGCGGCACTCTCTAGCTGCCAAGAGCACTTTTTACTATGCGCACCCAACCAGAGTGACGGGAGGAGCGCATTTCAGAAAACGTGCTCAGCTCGTCGAGAAAATGCGATTTAAGCAATAAAATTAAAAATGCACCTAAAACCTAAACCAAAAGTTGCAGGTGGTTATTTCTTCATGCGCAGCAGTCAACACGGCACTCTCTAGCTGCCAAGAGCACTTTTTACTATGCGCACCCAACCAGAGTGACGGGAGGAGCACATTTCAGAAAACGTGCTCAGCTCGTCCAGAAAATGCGATTTAAGCAATAAAATTAAAAATGCACCTAAAACCTAAACCAAACGTTGCAGATGGTCATTTCTTCATGCGCAGTGGTCAACGCGGCACTCTCTAGCTGCCAAGAGCACTTTTTACTATGCACACCCAACCAGAGTGACGGGAGGAGCACATTTCAGAAAACGTGCTCAGCTCGTCCAGACAATGCGATTTAAGCAATAAAATTAAAAATGCACCCAAAACCTAAACCAAACGTTGCAGGTGGTTATTTCTTCATGCGCAGTGGTCAACGCGGCACTCTCTAGCTGCCAAGAGCACTTTTTACTATGCGCACCCAACCAGAGTGACGGGAGGAGCGCATTTCAGAAAACGTGCTCAGCTCGTCGAGAAAATGCGATTTAAGCAATAAAATTAAAAATGCACCTAAAACCTAAACCAAAAGTTGCAGGTGGTTATTTCTTCATGCGCAGCAGTCAACACGGCACTCTCGAGCTGCCAAGAGCACTTTTTAATATGCACACCCAACAAGAGTGACGGGAGGAGCACATTTCAGAAAACGTGCTCAGCTCGTCGAGAAAATGCGATTTAAGCAATAAAATTAAAAATGCACCCAAAACCTAAACCAAACGTTGCAGATGGTCATTTCTTCATGTGCAGTGGTCAACGCGGCACTCTCGAGCTGCCAAGAGCACTTTTTACTATGCACACCCAACCAGAGTGACGGGAGGAGCACATTTCAGAAAACGTGCTCAGCTCGTCGAGAAAATGCGATTTAAGCAATAAAATTAAAAATGCACCTAAAACCCAAACCAAACGTTGCAGGTGGTTATTTCTTCATGCGCAGTGGTCAACGCGGCACTCTCTAGCTGCCAAGAGCACTTTTTACTATGCGCACCCAACCAGAGTGACGGGAGGAGCACATTTCAGAAAACGTGCTCAGCTCGTCGAGAAAATGCGATTTAAGCAATAAAATTAAAAATAAACCTAAAACCTAAACCAAACGTTGCAGGTGGTTATTTCTCCGTGCGCAGCAGTCAACGCGGCACTCTCTAGCTGCCAAGAGCACTTTTTACTATGCGCACCCAACCAGAGTGACGGGAGGAGCACATTTCAGAAAACGTGCTCAGCTCGTCGAGTAAATGCAATTTAAGCAATAAAATTAAAAATGCACCCAAAACCTAAACCAAACGTTGCAGGTGGTTATTTCTTTATGCGCAGTGGTCAACGCGGCACTCTCTAGCTGCCAAGAGCACTTTTTACTATGCGCACCCAACCAGAGTGACGGGAGGAGCACATTCCAGAAAACGTGCTCAGCTCGTCGAGAAAATGCGATTTAAGCAATAAAATTAAAAATGCACCCAAAACCTAAACCAAACGTTGCAGATGGTCATTTCTTCATGCGCAGTGGTCAACGCGGCACTCTCTAGCTGCCAAGAGCACTTTTTACTATGCGCACCCAACCAGAGTGACGGGAGGAGCACATTTCAGAAAACGTGCTCAGCTCGTTGAGAAAATGCGATTTAAGCAATAAAATTAAAAATGCACCCAAAACCTAAACCAAACGTTGCAGGTGGTTATTTCTTCATGCGCAGTGGTCAACGCGGCACTCTCTAGCTGCCAAGAGCACTTTTTACTATGCACACCCAACCAGAGTGACGGGAGGAGCGCATTTCAGAAAACGTGCTCAGCTCGACGAGAAAATGCGATTTAAGCAATAAAATTAAAAATGCACCCAAAACCTAAACCAAACGTAGCAGGTGGTAATTTCTTCATGCGCAGTGGTCAACGCGGCACTCTCTAGCTGCCAAGAGCACTTTTTACTATGCGCACCCAACCAGAGTGACGGGAGGAGCACATTTCAGAAAACGTGCTCAGCTCGTCGAGAAAATGCGATTTAAGCAATAAAATTAAAAATGCACCTAAAACCTAAACCAAACGTTGCAGGTGGTTATTTCTTCATGCGCAGCGGTCAACGCGGCACTCTCTAGCTGCCAAGAGCACTTTTTACTATGCGCACCCAACCAGAGTGACGGGAGGAGCACATTTCAGAAAACGTGCTCAGCTCGTCGAGAAAATGCGATTTAAGCAATAAAATTAAAAATGCACCCAAAACCTAAACCAAACGTTGCAGGTGGTTATTTCTTCACGCGCAGTGGTCAACGCGGCACTCTCTAGCTGCCAAGAGCACTTTTTACTATGCGCACCCAACCAGAGTGACGGGAGGAGCACATTTCAGAAAACGTGCTCAGCTCGTCGAGAAAATGCGATTTAAGCAATAAAATTAAAAATGCACCTAAAACCCAAACCAAACGTTGCAGGTGGTTATTTCTTCATGCGCAGTGGTCAACGCGGCACTCTCTAGCTGCCAAGAGCACTTTTTACTATGCACACCCAACCAGAGTGACGGGAGGAGCGCATTTCAGAAAACGTGCTCAGCTCGACGAGAAAATGCGATTTAAGCAATAAAATTAAAAATGCACCCAAAACCTAAACCAAACGTTGCAGGTGGTTATTTTTTCATGCGCAGTGGTCAACGCGGCACTCTCTAGCTGCCAAGAGCACTTTTTACTATACACACCCAACTAGAGTGACGGGAGGAGCACATTCCAGAAAACGTGCTCAGCTCGTCGAGAAAATGCGATTTAAGCAATACAATTAAAAATGCACCCAAAACCTAAACCAAACGTTGCAGGTGGTTATTTCTTCATGCGCAGCAGTCAACGCGGCACTCTCTAGCTGCCAAGAGCACTTTTTACTATGCGCACCCAACCAGAGGGACGGGAGGAGCACATTTCAGAAAACGTGCTCAGCTCGTCGAGAAAATGCGATTTAAGCAATAAAATAAAAAATGCACCTAAAACCTAAACCAAACGTTGCAGGTGGTTATTTCTTCATGCGCAGTGGTCAACGCGGTACTCTCTAGCTGCCAAGAGCACTTTTTACTATGCGCACCCAACCAGAGTGACGGGAGGAGCACATTTCAGAAAACGTGCTCAGCTCGTCGAGAAAATGCGATTTAAGCAATAAAATTAAAAATGCACCCAAAACCTAAACCAAACGTTGCAGATGGTCATTTCTTCATGCGCAGTGGTCAACGCGGCACTCTCTAGCTGCCAAGAGCACTTTTTACTATGCACACCCAACTAGAGTGACGGGAGAAGCACATTTCAGAAAACGTGCTCAGCTCGTCGAGAAAATGCGATTTAAGCAATACAATTAAAAATGCACCCTAAACCTAAAGCAAACGTTGCAGGTGGTTATTTCTACATGTGCAGTGGTCAACGCGGCACTCTCAAGCTGCCAAGAGCACTTTTTACTATGCGCACCCAACCAGAGTGACGGGAGGAGCGCATTTCAGAAAACGTGCTCAGCTCGTCGAGAAAATGCGATTTAAGCAATAAAATTAAAAATGCACCTAAAACCTAAACCAAAAGTTGCAGGTGGTTATTTCTTCATGCGCAGCAGTCAACACGGCACTCTCTAGCTGCCAAGAGCACTTTTTACTATGCGCACCCAACCACAGTGACGGGAGGAGCACATTTCAGAAAACGTGCTCAGCTCGTGGAGAAAATGCGATTTAAGCAATAAAATTAAAAATGCACCCAAAACCTAAACCAAACGTTGCAGATGGTCATTTCTTCATGTGCAGTGGTCAACGCGGCACTCTCTAGCTGCCAAGAGCACTTTTTACTATGCACACCCATCCAGAGTGACGGGAGGAGCGCATTTCAGAAAACGTGCTCAGCTCGTCGAGAAAATGCGATTTAAGCAATAAAATTAAAAATGCACCCAAAACCTAAACCAAACGTTGCAGGTGGTTATTTCTTCATGCGCAGTGGTCAACGCGGCACTCTCTAGCTGCCAAGAGCTCTTTTTACTATACACACCCAACCAGAGTGACGGGAGGAGCACATTCCAGAAAACGTGCTCAGCTCGTCGAGAAAATGCGATTTAAGCAATAAAATTAAAAATGCACCCAAAACCTAAACCAAACGTTGCAGATGGTCATTTCTTCATGTGCAGTGGTCAACGCGGCACTCTCTAGCTGCCAAGAGCACTTTTTACTATGCACACCCAACCAGAGTGACGGGAGGAGCGCATTTCAGAAAACGTGCTCAGCTCGTCGAGAAAATGCGATTTAAGCAATAAAATTAAAAATGCACCCAAAACCTAAACCAAACGTTGCAGATGGTTATTTCTTCATGCGCAGTGGTCAACGCGGCACTCTCTAGCTGCCAAGAGCACTTTTTACTATGCGCACCCAACCAGAGTGACGGGAGGAGCACATTTCAGAAAACGTGCTCAGCTCGTCGAGAAAATGCGATTTAAGCAATAAAATTAAAAATGCACCCAAAACCTAAACCAAACGTTGCAGGTGGTTATTTCTTCATATGCAGCAGTCAACGCGGCACTCTCTAGCTGCCAAGAGCACTTTTTACTATGCGCACCCAACCAGAGTGACGGGAGGAGCACATTTCAGAAAACGTGCTCAGCTCGTCGAGAAAATGCGATTTAAGCAATAAAATAAAAAATGCACCTAAAACCTAAACCAAACGTTGCAGGTGGATATTTCTTAATGCGCAGTGGTCAACGCGGCACTCTCTAGCTGCCAAGAGCACTTTTTACTATGCGCACCCAACCAGAGTGACGTGAGGAGCACATTTCAGAAAACGTGCTCAGCTCGTCGAGAAAATGCAATTTAAGCAATAACATTAAAAATGCATCTAAAACCTAAACCAAACGTTGCAGGTGGTTATTTCTTCATGCGCAGTGGTCAACGCGGCACTCTCTCGCTGCCAAGAGCACTTTTTACTATGCGCACCCAACCAGAGTGACGGGAGGAGCACATTTCAGAAAACGTGCTCAGCTCATCGAGAAAATGCGATTTAAGCAATAAAATTAAAAATGCACCTAAAACCTAAACCAAACGTTGCAGGTGGTTATTTCTTCATGCGCAGTGGTCAACGCGGCACTCTCTAGCTGCCAAGAGCACTTTTTACTATGCGCACCCAACCAGAGTGACGGGAGGAGCACATTTCAGAAAACGTGCTCAGCTCGTCGAGAAAATGCAATTTAAGCAATAAAATTAAAAATGCAATTAAAACCTAAACCAAACGTTGCAGGTGGTTATTTCTTCGTGCGCAGCAGTCAACGCGGCACTCTCTAGCTGCCAAGAGCACTTTTTACTATGCGCACCCAACCAGAGTGACGGGAGGAGCACATTTCAGAAAACGTGCTCAGCTCGTCGAGTAAATGTGATTTAAGCAATAAAATTAAAAATGCACCCAAAACCTAAACCAAACGTTGCAGGTGGTTATTTCTTCATGCGCAGTGGTCAACGCGGCACTCTCTAGCTGCCAAGAGCACTTTTTACTATGCGCACCCAACCAGAGTGACGGGAGGAGCACATTTCAGAAAACGTGCTCAGCTCGTCCAGAAAATGCGATTTAAGCAATAAAATTAAAAATGCACCTAAAACCTAAACCAAACGTTGCAGATGGTCATTTCTTCATGCGCAGTGGTCAACGCGGCACTCTCTAGCTGCCAAGAGCACTTTTTACTATGCACACCCAACCAGAGTGACGGGAGGAGCACATTTCAGAAAACGTGCTCAGCTCGTCCAGACAATGCGATTTAAGCAATAAAATTAAAAATGCACCCAAAACCTAAACCAAACGTTGCAGGTGGTTATTTCTTAATGCGCAGTGGTCAACGCGGCACTCTCTAGCTGCCAAGAGCACTTTTTACTATGCGCACCCAACCAGAGTGACGGGAGGAGCGCATTTCAGAAAACGTGCTCAGCTCGTCGAGAAAATGCGATTTAAGCAATAAAATTAAAAATGCACCTAAAACCTAAACCAAACGTTGCAGGTGGTTATTTGTTCATGCGCAGCAGTCAACGCGGCACTCTCTAGCTGCCAAGAGCACTTTTTACTATGCGGACCCAACCAGAGTGACGGGAGGAGCACATTTCAGAAAACGTGCTCAGCTCGTCGAGAAAATGCGATTTAAGCAATAAAATAAAAAATGCACCTAAAACCTAAACCAAACGCTGCAGATGGTCATTTCTTCATGTGCAGTGGTCAACGCGGCACTCTCTAGCTGCCAAGAGCACTTTTTACTATGCGCACCCAACCAGACTGACGGGAGGAGCACATTTCAGAAAACGTGCTCAGTTCGTCGAGAAAATGCGATTTAAGGAACAAAATTAAAAATGCACCCAAAACCTAAACCAAACGTTGCAGGTGGTTATTTCTTCATGCGCAGCAGTCAACGAGGCACTCTCTAGCTGCCAAGAGCACTTTTTAATATGCACACCCAACAAGAGTGACGGGAGGAGCGCATTTCAGAAAACGTGCTCAGCTCGACGAGAACATGCGATTTAAGCAATAAAATTAAAAATGCACCCAATACCTAAACCAAACGTTGCAGGTGGTTATTTCTTCATGCGCAGTGGTCAAGGCGGCACTCTCTAGCTGCCAAGAGCACTTTTTACTATGCGCACCCAACCAGAGTGACGGGAGGAGCACATTTCAGAAAACGTGCTCAGCTCGTCGAGAAAATGCGATTTAAGCAATAAAATTAAAAATGCACCCAAAACCTAAACCAAACGTTGCAGGTGGTTATTTCTTCATGCGCAGTGGTAAACGCGGCACTCTCTAGCTCCGAAGAGGACTTTTTACTATGCGCACCCAACCAGAGTGACGGGAGGAGCACATTTCATAAAACGTGCTCAGCTCGTCCAGAAAATGCTATTTAAGCAATAAAATTAAAAATGCACCTAAAACCTAAACCAAACGTTGCAGATGGTCATTTCTTCATGCGCAGTGGTCAACGCGGCACTCTCTAGCTGCCAAGAGCACTTTTTACTATGCACACCCAACCAGAGTCACGGGAGGAGCACATTTCAGAAAACGTGCTCAGCTCGTCCAGAAAATGCGAATTAAGCAATAAAATTAAAAATGCACCCAAAACCTAAACCAAACGTTGCAGGTGGTTATTTCTTCATGCGCAGTGGTCAACGCGGCACTCTCTAGCTGCCAAGAGCACTTTTTACTATGCGCACCCAACCAGAGTGACGGGAGGAGCACATTTCAGAAAACGTGCACAGCTCGTCGAGAAAATGCGATTTAAGCAATAAAATTAAAAATGCACCCAAAACCTAAACCAAACGTTGCAGGTGGTTATTTCTTCGTGCGCAGCAGTCAACGCGGCACTCTCTAGCTGCCAAGAACACTTTTTACTATGCACACCCAACAAGAGTGACGGGAGGAGCACATTTCAGAAAACGTGCACAGCTCGTCGAGAAAATGCGATTTAAGCAATAAAATTAAAAATGCACCCAAAACCTAAACCAAACGTTGCAGGTGGTTATTTCTTCGTGCGCAGCAGTCAACGCGGCACTCTCTAGCTGCCAAGAACACTTTTTACTATGCACACCCAACAAGAGTGACGGGAGGAGCGCATTTCAGAAAACGTGCTCAGCTCGACGAGAACATGCGATTTAAGCAATAAAATTAAAAATGCACCCAAAACCTAAACCAAACGTTGCAGGTGGTTATTTCTTAATGCGCAGTGGTCAACGCGGCACTCTCTAGCTGCCAAGAGCACTTTTTACTATGCGCACCCAACCAGAGTGACGGGAGGAGCGCATTTCAGAAAACGTGCTCAGCTCGTCGAGAAAATGCGATTTAAGCAATAAAATTAAAAATGCACCTAAAACCTAAACCAAACGTTGCAGGTGGTTATTTGTTCATGCGCAGCAGTCAACGCGGCACTCTCTAGCTGCCAAGAGCACTTTTTACTATGCGGACCCAACCAGAGTGACGGGAGGAGCACATTTCAGAAAACGTGCTCAGCTCGTCGAGAAAATGCGATTTAAGCAATAAAATAAAAAATGCACCTAAAACCTAAACCAAACGCTGCAGATGGTCATTTCTTCATGTGCAGTGGTCAACGCGGCACTCTCTAGCTGCCAAGAGCACTTTTTACTATGCGCACCCAACCAGACTGACGGGAGGAGCACATTTCAGAAAACGTGCTCAGTTCGTCGAGAAAATGCGATTTAAGCAACAAAATTAAAAATGCACCCAAAACCTAAACCAAACGTTGCAGGTGGTTATTTCTTCATGCGCAGCAGTCAACGCGGCACTCTCTAGCTGCCAAGAGCACTTTTTAATATGCACACCCAACAAGAGTGACGGGAGGAGCGCATTTCAGAAAACGTGCTCAGCTCGACGAGAACATGCGATTTAAGCAATAAAATTAAAAATGCACCCAAAACCTAAACCAAACGTTGCAGGTGGTTATTTCTTCATGCGCAGTGGTCAAGGCGGCACTCTCTAGCTGCCAAGAGCACTTTTTACTATGCGCACCCAACCAGAGTGACGGGAGGAGCACATTTCAGAAAACGTGCTCAGCTCGTCGAGAAAATGCGATTTAAGCAATAAAATTAAAAATGCACCCAAAACCTAAACCAAACGTTGCAGGTGGTTATTTCTTCATGCGCAGTGGTAAACGCGGCACTCTCTAGCTGCCAAGAGGACTTTTTACTATGCGCACCCAACCAGAGTGACGGGAGGAGCACATTTCATAAAACGTGCTCAGCTCGTCCAGAAAATGCTATTTAAGCAATAAAATTAAAAATGCACCTAAAACCTAAACCAAACGTTGCAGATGGTCATTTCTTCATGCGCAGTGGTCAACGCGGCACTCTCTAGCTGCCAAGAGCACTTTTTACTATGCACACCCAACCAGAGTGACGGGAGGAGCACATTTCAGAAAACGTGCTCAGCTCGTCCAGAAAATGCGATTTAAGCAATAAAATTAAAAATGCACCCAAAACCTAAACCAAACGTTGCAGGTGGTTATTTCTTCATGCGCAGTGGTCAACGCGGCACTCTCTAGCTGCCAAGAGCACTTTTTACTATGCGCACCAGACCAGAGTGACGGGAGGAGCACATTTCAGAAAACGTGCACAGCTCGTCGAGAAAATGCGATTTAAGCAATAAAATTAAAAATGCACCCAAAACCTAAACCAAACGTTGCAGGTGGTTATTTCTTCGTGCGCAGCAGTCAACGCGGCACTCTCTAGCTGCCAAGAACACTTTTTACTATGCGCACCCAACCAGAGTGACGGGAGGAGCACATTTCAGAAAACGTGCTCAGCTCGTCGAGAAAATGCGATTTAAGCAATAAAATTAAAAATGCACCTAAAACCTAAACCAAACGTTGCAGGTGGTTATTTCTTCATGCGCAGTGGTCAACGCGGCACTATCTAGCTGCCAAGAGCACTTTTTACTATGCGCACCAAACCAGAGTGACGGGAGGAGCACATTTCAGAAAACGTGCTCAGCTCGTCGAGAAAATGCGATTTAAGCAATAAAATTAAAACTGCACCCAAAACCTAAACCAAACGTTGCAGATGGTCATTTCTTCATGCGCAGTGGTCAACGCGGCACTCTCTAGCTGCCAAGAGCACTTTTTACTATGCGCACCCAACCAGAGTGACGGGAGGACCACATTTCAGAAAACGTGCTCAGCTCGTCGAGAAAATGCGATTTAAGCAATAAAATTAAAAATGCACCCAAAACCTAAACCAAACGTTGCAGGTGGTTATTTCTTCATGCCCAGCAGTCAACGCGGCACTCTCTAGCTGCCAAGAGCACTTTTTACTATGCGCACCCAACCAGAGTGACGGGAGGAGCACATTTCAGAAAACGTGCTCAGCTCGTCGAGAAAATGCGATTTAAGCAATAAAATTAAAAATGCACCTAAAACCTAAACCAAACGTTGCAGGTGGTTATTTCTTCATGCGCAGTGGTCAACGCGGCACTCTCTAGCTGCCAAGAGCACTTTTTACTATGCGCACCAAACCAGAGTGACGGGAGGAGCACATTTCAGAAAACGTGCTCAGCTCGTCGAGAAAATGCGATTTAAGCAATAAAATTAAAACTGCACCCAAAACCTAAACCAAACGTTGCAGATGGTCATTTCTTCATGCGCAGTGGTCAACGCGGCACTCTCTAGCTGCCAAGAGCACGTTTTACTATGCGCACCCAACCAGAGTGACGGGAGGACCACATTTCAGAAAACGTGCTCAGCTCGTCGAGAAAATGCGATTTAAGCAATAAAATTAAAAATGCACCCAAAACCTAAACCAAACGTTGCAGGTGGTTATTTCTTCATGCGCAGCAGTCAACGCGGCACTCTCTAGCTGCCAAGAGCACTTTTTACTATGCGCACCCAATCAGAGTGACGGGAGGAGCACATTTCAGAAAACGTGCTCAGCTCGTCGAGAAAATGCGATTTAAGCAGAGAAATTAAAAATGCGCCCAAAACCTAAACCAAACGTAGCAGGTGGTTATTTCTTAATGCACAGTGGTCAACGCGGCACTCTCTAGCTGCCAAGAGCACTTTTTACTATGCGCACCCAACCAGAGTGACGGGAGGAGCACTTTTCAGAAAACGTGCTCAGCTCGTCGAGAAAATGCGAATTAAGCCGTACAATTAAAAATGCACCTAAAACCTAAACCAAACGTTGCAGATGGTCATTTCTTCATGCGCAGTGGTCAACGCGGCACTCTCTAGCTGCCAAGAGCACTTTTTACTATGCGCACCCAACCAGAGTGACGGGAGGAGCACATTTCAGAAAACGTGCTCAGCTCGTCGAGAAAATGCGATTTAAGCAATAAAATTAAAAATGCACCTAAAACCCAAACCAAACGTTGCAGGTGGTTATTTCTTCATGCGCAGTGGTCAACGCGGCACTCTCTAGCTGCCAAGAGCACTTTTTACTATGCGCACCCAACCAGAGTGACTGGAGGAGCACATTTCAGAAAATGTGCTCAGCTCGTCGAGAAAATGCCATTTAAGCCGTACAATTAAAAATGCACCTAAAACCTAAACCAAACGTTGCAGGTGGTTGTTTCTTCATGCGCAGTGGTCAACGTGGCACTCTCTAGCTGCCAAGAGCACTTTTTACTATGCGCACCCAACCAGAGTGACGGGAGGAGCACATTTCAGAAAACGTGCTCAGCTCGTCGAGAAAATGCGATTCAAGCAATAAAATTTAAAATGCACCTAAAACCTAAACCAAACGTTGCAGGTGGTTATTTCTTCATGGGCATTGGTCAACGCGGCACTCTCTAGCTGCCAAGAGCACGTTTTCCTTTGCGCACCCAACCAGAGTGACGGGAGGAGCACATTTCAGAAAACGTGCTCAGCTCGTCGAGAAAATGCGATTTAAGCAATAAAATTAAAAATGCACCCAAAACCTAAACCAAACGTTGCAGGTGGTTATTTCTTCATGCGCATTGGTCAACGCGGCACTCTCTAGCTGCCAAGAGCACTTTTTACTTTGTGCACCCAACCAGAGTGACGGGAGGAGCACATTTCAGAAAACGTGCTCAGCTCGTCGAGAAAATGCGATTTAAGCAATAAAATTAAAAATGCACCCAAAACCTAAACCAAACGTTGCAGGTGGTTATTTCTTCATGCGCAGTGGTCAACGCGGAACTCTCTAGCTGCCAAGAGCACTTTTTACTATGCGCACCCAACCAGAGTGACGGGAGGAGCACATTTCAGAAAACGTGCTCAGCTCGTCCAGAAAAGGCTATTTAAGCAATAAAATAAAAAATGCACATAAAACCTAAACCAAACGTTGCAGATGGTCATTTCTTCATGCGCAGTGGTCAATGCGGCACTCTCTAGCTGCCAAGAGCACTTTTTACTATGCGCACCAAACCAGAGCTACGGGAGGACCACATTTCAGAAAACGTGCTCAGCTCGTCGAGAAAATGCGATTTAAGCAGAGAAATTAAAAATGCGCCCAAAACCTAAACCAAACGTAGCAGGTGGTTATTTCTTAATGCACAGTGGTCAACGCGGCACTCTCTAGCTGCCAAGAGCACTTTTTACTATGCGCACCCAACCAGAGTGACGGGAGGAGCACTTTTCAGAAAACGTGCTCAGCTCGTCGAGAAAATGCGAATTAAGCCGTACAATTAAAAATGCACCTAAAACCTAAACCAAACGTTGCAGATGGTCATTTCTTCATGCGCAGTGGTCAACGCGGCACTCTCTAGCTGCCAAGAGCACTTTTTACTATGCGCACCCAACCAGAGTGACGGGAGGAGCACATTTCAGAAAACGTGCTCAGCTCGTCGAGAAAATGCGATTTAAGCAATAAAATTAAAAATGCACCTAAAACCCAAACCAAACGTTGCAGGTGGTTATTTCTTCATGCGCAGTGGTCAACGCGGCACTCTCTAGCTGCCAAGAGCACTTTTTACTATGCGCACCCAACCAGAGTGACTGGAGGAGCACATTTCAGAAAATGTGCTCAGCTCGTCGAGAAAATGCCATTTAAGCCGTACAATTAAAAATGCACCTAAAACCTAAACCAAACGTTGCAGGTGGTTGTTTCTTCATGCGCAGTGGTCAACGTGGCACTCTCTAGCTGCCAAGAGCACTTTTTACTATGCGCACCCAACCAGAGTGACGGGAGGAGCACATTTCAGAAAACGTGCTCAGCTCGTCGAGAAAATGCGATTCAAGCAATAAAATTTAAAATGCACCTAAAACCTAAACCAAACGTTGCAGGTGGTTATTTCTTCATGCGCATTGGTCAACGCGGCACTCTCTAGCTGCCAAGAGCACTTTTTCCTTTGCGCACCCAACCAGAGTGACGGGAGGAGCACATTTCAGAAAACGTGCTCAGCTCGTCGAGAAAATGCGATTTAAGCAATAAAATTAAAAATGCACCCAAAACCTAAACCAAACGTTGCAGGTGGTTATTTCTTCATGCGCATTGGTCAACGCGGCACTCTCTAGCTGCCAAGAGCACTTTTTACTTTGCGCACCCAACCAGAGTGACGGGAGGAGCACATTTCAGAAAACGTGCTCAGCTCGTCGAGAAAATGCGATTTAAGCAATAAAATTAAAAATGCACCCAAAACCTAAACCAAACGTTGCAGGTGGTTATTTCTTCATGCGCAGTGGTCAACGCGGAACTCTCTAGCTGCCAAGAGCACTTTTTACTATGCGCACCCAACCAGAGTGACGGGAGGAGCACATTTCAGAAAACGTGCTCAGCTCGTCGAGAAAATGCGATTTAAGCAATAAAATTAAAAATGCACCTAAAACCTAAACCAAACGTTGCAGGTGGTTATTTCTTCATGCGCAGTGGTCAACGCGGCACTCTCTAGCTGCCAAGAGCACCTTTTACTATGCGCACCAAACCAGAGTGACGGGAGGAGCACATTTCAGAAAACGTGCTCAGCTCGTCGAGAAAATGCGATTTAAGCAATAAAATTAAAACTGCACCCAAAACCTAAACCAAACGTTGCAGATGGTCATTTCTTCATGCGCAGTGGTCAACGCGGCACTCTCTAGCTGCCAAGAGCACTTTTTACTATGCGCACCCAACCAGAGTGACGGGAGGACCACATTTCAGAAAACGTGCTCAGCTCGTCGAGAAAATGCGATTTAAGCAATAAAATTAAAAATGCACCCAAAACCTAAACCAAACGTTGCAGGTGGTTATTTCTTCATGCGCAGCAGTCAACGCGGCACTCTCTAGCTGCCAAGAGCACTTTTTACTATGCGCACCCAACCAGAGTGACGGGAGGAGCACATTTCAGAAAACGTGCTCAGCTCGTCGAGAAAATGCGATTTAAGCAGAGAAATTAAAAATGCACCCAAAACCTAAACCAAACGTTGCAGGTGGTTATTTCTTCATGCGCAGTGGTCAACGCGGCACTCTCTAGCTGCCAAGAGCACTTTTTACTATGCGCACCCAACCAGAGTGACGGGAGGAGCACTTTTCAGAAAACGTGCTCAGCTCGTCGAGAAAATGCGAATTAAGCAATAAAATTAAAAATGCACCCAAAACCTAAACCAAACGTTGCAGATGGTCATTTCTTCATGCGCAGTGGTCAACGCGGCACTCTCTAGCTGCCAAGAGCACTTTTTACTATGCGCACCCAACCAGAGTGACGGGAGGAGCACATTTCAGAAAACGTGCTCAGCTCGTCGAGAAAATGCGATTTAAGCAATAAAATTAAAAATGCACCTAAAACCCAAACCAAACGTTGCAGGTGGTTATTTCTTCATGCGCAGTGGTCAACGCGGCACTCTCTAGCTGCCAAGAGCACTTTTTACTATGCGCACCCAACCAGAGTGACGGGAGGAGCACATTTCAGAAAATGTGCTCAGCTCGTCGAGAAAATGCCATTTAAGCCGTACAATTAAAAATGCACCTAAAACCTAAACCAAACGTTGCAGGTGGTTGTTTCTTCATGCGCAGTGGTCAACGTGGCACTCTCTAGCTCCCATGAGCACTTTTTACTACGCGCACCCAACCAGAGTGACGGGAGGAGCACATTTCAGAAAACGTGCTCAGCTCGTCGAGAAAATGCGATTTAAGCAATAAAATTAAAAATGCACCTAAAACCTAAACTAAACGTTGCAGGTGGTTATTTCTTCGTGCGCAGCAGTCAACGCGGCACTCTCTAGCTGCCAAGAGCACTTTTTACTATGCGCACCCAACCAGAGTGACGGGAGGAGCACATTTCAGAAAACGTGCTCAGCTCGTCGAGTAAATGCAATTTAAGCAATAAAATTAAAAATGCACCCAAAACCTAAACCAAACGTTGCAGGTGGTTATTTCTTCATGCGCAGTGGTCAACGCGGCACTCTCTAGCTGCCAAGAGCACTTTTTACTATGCGCACCCAACCAGAGTGACGGGAGGAGCACATTTCAGAAAACGTGCTCAGCTCGTCCAGAAAGTGCGATTTAAGCAATAAAATTAAAAATGCACCTAAAACCTAAACCAAACGTTGCAGATGGTCATTTCTTCATGCGCAGAGGTCAACGCGGCACTCTCTAGCTGCCAAGAGCACTTTTTACTATGCGCACCCAACCAGAGTGACGGGAGGAGCACATTTCAGAAAACGTGCTCAGCTCGTCCAGACAATGCGATTTAAGCAATACAATTAAAAATGCACCCAAAACCTAAACCAAACGTTGCAGGTGGTTATTTCTTCATGCGCAGTGGTCAACGCGGCACTCTCTAGCTGCCAAGAGCACTTTTTACTATGCGCACCCAACCAGAGTGACGGGAGGAGCGCATTTCAGAAAACGTGCTCAGCTCGTCGAGAAAATGCGATTTAAGCAATAAAATTAAAAATGCACCTAAAACCTAAACCAAAAGTTGCAGGTGGTTATTTCTTCATGCGCAGCAGTCAACACGGCACTCTCTAGCTGCCAAGAGCACTTTTTACTATGCGCACCCAACCAGAGTGACGGGAGGAGCACATTTCAGAAAACGTGCTCAGCTCGTCCAGAAAATGCGATTTAAGCAATAAAATTAAAAATGCACCTAAAACCTAAACCAAACGTTGCAGATGGTCATTTCTTCATGCGCAGTGGTCAACGCGGAACTCTCTAGCTGCCAAGAGCACTTTTTACTATGCACACCCAACCAGAGTGACGGGAGGAGCACATTTCAGAAAACGTGCTCAGCTCGTCCAGACAATGCGATTTAAGCAATAAAATTAAAAATGCACCCAAAACCTAAACCAAACGTTGCAGGTGGTTATTTCTTCATGCGCAGTGGTCAACGCGGCACTCTCTAGCTGCCAAGAGCACTTTTTACTATGCGCACCCAACCAGAGTGACGGGAGGAGCACATTTCAGAAAACGTGCTCAGCTCGTCGAGAAAATGCGATTTAAGCAATAAAATTAAAACTGCACCCAAAACCTAAACCAAACGTTGCAGGTGGTTATTTCTTCATGCGCAGTGGTCAACGCGGCACTCTCTAGCTGCCAAGAGCACTTTTTACTATGCGCACCCAACCAGAGTGACGGGAGGAGCACATTTCAGAAAACGTGCTCAGCTCGTCGAGAAAATGCGATTTAAGCAATAAAATTAAAAATGCACACAAAACCTAAACCAAACGTTGCAGATGGTCATTTCTTCATGCGCAGTGGTCAACGCGGCACTCTCTAGCTGCCAAGAGCACTTTTTACTATGCACACCCAACCAGAGTGACGGGAGGAGCACATTTCAGAAAACGTGCTCAGCTCGTCGAGAAAATGCGATTTAAGCAATACAATTAAAAATGCACCCTAAACCTAAAGCAAACGTTGCAGGTGGTTATTTCTACATGTGCAGTGGTCAACGCGGCACTCTCTAGCTGCCAAAGGCATTTTTTACTATGCGCACCCAACCAGAGTGACGGGAGGAGCACATTTCAGAAAACGTGCTCAGCCCGTCGAGAAAATGCGATTTAAGCAATAAAATTAAAAATGCACCTAAAACCTAAACCAAACGTTGCAGGTGGTTATTTCTTCATGCGCAGTGGTCAACGCGGCACTCTCTAGCTGCCAAGAGAACTTTTTACTATGCGCACCCAACCAGACTGACGGGAGGAGCACATTTCAGAAAACGTGCTCAGTTCGTCGAGAAAATGCGATTTAAGCAACAAAATTAAAAATGCACCCAAAACCTAAACCAAACGTTGCAGGTGGTTATTTCTTCATGCGCAGCAGTCAACGCGGCACTCTCTAGCTGCCAAGAGCACTTTTTACTATGCACACCCAACAAGAGTGACGGGAGGAGCGCATTTCAGAAAACGTGCTCAGCTCGACGAGAACATGCGATTTAAGCAATAAAATTAAAAATGCACCCAAAACCTAAACCAAACGTTGCAGGTGGTTATTTCTTAATGCGCAGTGGTCAACGCGGCACTCTCTAGCTGCCAAGAGCACTTTTTACTATGCGCACCCAACCAGAGTGACGGGAGGAGCGCATTTCAGAAAACGTGCTCAGCTCGTCGAGAAAATGCGATTTAAGCAATAAAATTAAAAATGCACCTAAAACCTAAACCAAACGTTGCAGGTGGTTATTTGTTCATGCGCAGCAGTCAACGCGGCACTCTCTAGCTGCCAAGAGCACTTTTTACTATGCGGACCCAACCAGAGTGACGGGAGGAGCACATTTCAGAAAACGTGCTCAGCTCGTCGAGAAAATGCGATTTAAGCAATAAAATAAAAAATGCACCTAAAACCTAAACCAAACGCTGCAGATGGTCATTTCTTCATGTGCAGTGGTCAACGCGGCACTCTCTAGCTGCCAAGAGCACTTTTTACTATGCGCACCCAACCAGACTGACGGGAGGAGCACATTTCAGAAAACGTGCTCAGTTCGTCGAGAAAATGCGATTTAAGCAACAAAATTAAAAATGCACCCAAAACCTAAACCAAACGTTGCAGGTGGTTATTTCTTCATGCGCAGCAGTCAACGCGGCACTCTCTAGCTGCCAAGAGCACTTTGTAATATGCACACCCAACAAGAGTGACGGGAGGAGCGCATTTCAGAAAACGTGCTCAGCTCGACGAGAACATGCGATTTAAGCAATAAAATTAAAAATGCACCCAAAACCTAAACCAAACGTTGCAGGTGGTTATTTCTTCATGCGCAGTGGTCAAGGCGGCACTCTCTAGCTGCCAAGAGCACTTTTTACTATGCGCACCCAACCAGAGTGACGGGAGGAGCACATTTCAGAAAACGTGCTCAGCTCGTCGAGAAAATGCGATTTAAGCAATAAAATTAAAAATGCACCCAAAACCTAAACCAAACGTTGCAGGTGGTTATTTCTTCATGCGCAGTGGTAAACGCGGCACTCTCTAGCTGCCAAGAGGACTTTTTACTATGCGCACCCAACCAGAGTGACGGGAGGAGCACATTTCATAAAACGTGCTCAGCTCGTCCAGAAAATGCTATTTAAGCAATAAAATTAAAAATGCACCTAAAACCTAAACCAAACGTTGCAGATGGTCATTTCTTCATGCGCAGTGGTCAACGCGGCACTCTCTAGCTGCCAAGAGCACTTTTTACTATGCACACCCAACCAGAGTGACGGGAGGAGCACATTTCAGAAAACGTGCTCAGCTCGTCCAGAAAATGCGATTTAAGCAATAAAATTAAAAATGCACCCAAAACCTAAACCAAACGTTGCAGGTGGTTATTTCTTCATGCGCAGTGGTCAACGCGGCACTCTCTAGCTGCCAAGAGCACTTTTTACTATGCGCACCCAACCAGAGTGACGGGAGGAGCACATTTCAGAAAACGTGCACAGCTCGTCGAGAAAATGCGATTTAAGCAATAAAATTAAAAATGCACCCAAAACCTAAACCAAACGTTGCAGGTGGTTATTTCTTCGTGCGCAGCAGTCAACGCGGCACTCTCTAGCTGCCAAGAACACTTTTTACTATGCGCACCCAACCAGAGTGACGGGAGGAGCACATTTCAGAAAACGTGCTCAGCTCGTCGAGAAAATGCGATTTAAGCAATAAAATTAAAAATGCACCTAAAACCTAAACCAAACGTTGCAGGTGGTTATTTCTTCATGCGCAGTGGTCAACGCGGCACTATCTAGCTGCCAAGAGCACTTTTTACTATGCGCACCAAACCAGAGTGACGGGAGGAGCACATTTCAGAAAACGTGCTCAGCTCGTCGAGAAAATGCGATTTAAGCAATAAAATTAAAACTGCACCCAAAACCTAAACCAAACGTTGCAGATGGTCATTTCTTCATGCGCAGTGGTCAACGCGGCACTCTCTAGCTGCCAAGAGCACTTTTTACTATGCGCACCCAACCAGAGTGACGGGAGGACCACATTTCAGAAAACGTGCTCAGCTCGTCGAGAAAATGCGATTTAAGCAATAAAATTAAAAATGCACCCAAAACCTAAACCAAACGTTGCAGGTGGTTATTTCTTCATGCCCAGCAGTCAACGCGGCACTCTCTAGCTGCCAAGAGCACTTTTTACTATGCGCACCCAACCAGAGTGACGGGAGGAGCACATTTCAGAAAACGTGCTCAGCTCGTCGAGAAAATGCGATTTAAGCAATAAAATTAAAAATGCACCTAAAACCTAAACCAAACGTTGCAGGTGGTTATTTCTTCATGCGCAGTGGTCAACGCGGCACTCTCTAGCTGCCAAGAGCACTTTTTACTATGCGCACCAAACCAGAGTGACGGGAGGAGCACATTTCAGAAAACGTGCTCAGCTCGTCGAGAAAATGCGATTTAAGCAATAAAATTAAAACTGCACCCAAAACCTAAACCAAACGTTGCAGATGGTCATTTCTTCATGCGCAGTGGTCAACGCGGCACTCTCTAGCTGCCAAGAGCACGTTTTACTATGCGCACCCAACCAGAGTGACGGGAGGACCACATTTCAGAAAACGTGCTCAGCTCGTCGAGAAAATGCGATTTAAGCAATAAAATTAAAAATGCACCCAAAACCTAAACCAAACGTTGCAGGTGGTTATTTCTTCATGCGCAGCAGTCAACGCGGCACTCTCTAGCTGCCAAGAGCACTTTTTACTATGCACACCCAACCAGAGTGACGGGAGGAGCACATTTCAGAAAACGTGCTCAGCTCGTCGAGAAAATGCGATTTAAGCAGAGAAATTAAAAATGCGCCCAAAACCTAAACCAAACGTTGCAGGTGGTTATTTCTTAATGCACAGTGGTCAACGCGGCACTCTCTAGCTGCCAAGAGCACTTTTTACTATGCGCACCCAACCAGAGTGACGGGAGGAGCACTTTTCAGAAAACGTGCTCAGCTCGTCGAGAAAATGCGAATTAAGCCGTACAATTAAAAATGCACCTAAAACCTAAACCAAACGTTGCAGATGGTCATTTCTTCATGCGCAGTGGTCAACGCGGCACTCTCTAGCTGCCAAGAGCACTTTTTACTATGCGCACCCAACCAGAGTGACGGGAGGAGCACATTTCAGAAAACGTGCTCAGCTCGTCGAGAAAATGCGATTTAAGCAATAAAATTAAAAATGCACCTAAAACCCAAACCAAACGTTGCAGGTGGTTATTTCTTCATGCGCAGTGGTCAACGCGGCACTCTCTAGCTGCCAAGAGCACTTTTTACTATGCGCACCCAACCAGAGTGACTGGAGGAGCACATTTCAGAAAATGTGCTCAGCTCGTCGAGAAAATGCCATTTAAGCCGTACAATTAAAAATGCACCTAAAACCTAAACCAAACGTTGCAGGTGGTTGTTTCTTCATGCGCAGTGGTCAACGTGGCACTCTCTAGCTGCCAAGAGCACTTTTTACTATGCGCACCCAACCAGAGTGACGGGAGGAGCACATTTCAGAAAACGTGCTCAGCTCGTCGAGAAAATGCGATTCAAGCAATAAAATTTAAAATGCACCTAAAACCTAAACCAAACGTTGCAGGTGGTTATTTCTTCATGCGCATTGGTCAACGCGGCACTCTCTAGCTGCCAAGAGCACTTTTTCCTTTGCGCACCCAACCAGAGTGACGGGAGGAGCACATTTCAGAAAACGTGCTCAGCTCGTCGAGAAAATGCGATTTAAGCAATAAAATTAAAAATGCACCCAAAACCTAAACCAAACGTTGCAGGTGGTTATTTCTTCATGCGCATTGGTCAACGCGGCACTCTCTAGCTGCCAAGAGCACTTTTTACTTTGCGCACCCAACCAGAGTGACGGGAGGAGCACATTTCAGAAAACGTGCTCAGCTCGTCGAGAAAATGCGATTTAAGCAATAAAATTAAAAATGCACCCAAAACCTAAACCAAACGTTGCAGGTGGTTATTTCTTCATGCGCAGTGGTCAACGCGGAACTCTCTAGCTGCCAAGAGCACTTTTTACTATGCGCACCCAACCAGAGTGACGGGAGGAGCACATTTCAGAAAACGTGCTCAGCTCGTCCAGAAAAGGCTATTTAAGCAATAAAATAAAAAATGCACATAAAACCTAAACCAAACGTTGCAGATGGTCATTTCTTCATGCGCAGTGGTCAATGCGGCACTCTCTAGCTGCCAAGAGCACTTTTTACTATGCGCACCAAACCAGAGCTACGGGAGGACCACATTTCAGAAAACGTGCTCAGCTCGTCGAGAAAATGCGATTTAAGCAATAAAATTAAAACTGCACCCAAAACCTAAACCAAACGTTGCAGATGGTCATTTCTTCATGCGCAGTGGTCAACGCGGCACTCTCTAGCTGCCAAGAGCACTTTTTACTATGCGCACCCAACCAGAGTGACGGGAGGAGCACATTTCAGAAAATGTGCTCAGCTCGTCGAGAAAATGCCATTTAAGCCGTACAATTAAAAATGCACCTAAAACCTAAACCAAACGTTGCAGGTGGTTGTTTCTTCATGCGCAGTGGTCAACGTGGCACTATCTAGCTGCCAAGAGCACTTTTTACTATGCGCACCCAACCAGAGTGACGGGAGGAGCACATTTCAGAAAACGTGCTCAGCTCGTCGAGAAAATGCGATTCAAGCAATAAAATTTAAAATGCACCTAAAACCTAAACCAAACGTTGCAGGTGGTTATTTCTTCATGCGCATTGGTCAACACGGCACTCTCTAGCTGCCAAGAGCACTTTTTCCTTTGCGCACCCAACCAGAGTGACGGGAGGAGCACAATTCAGAAAACGTGCTCAGCTCGTCGAGAAAATGCGATTTAAGCAATAAAATTAAAAATGCACCCAAAACCTAAACCAAACGTTGCAGGTGGTTATTTCTTCATGCGCATTGGTCAACGCGGCACTCTCTAGCTGCCAAGAGCACTTTTTACTATGCGCACCCAACCAGAGTGACGGGAGGACCACATTTCAGAAAACGTGCTCAGCTCGTCGAGAAAATGCGATTTAAGCAATAAAATTAAAAATGCACCCAAAACCTAAACCAAACGTTGCAGGTGGTTATTTCTTCATGCGCAGCAGTCAACGCGGCACTCTCTAGCTGCCAAGAGCACTTTTTACTATGCGCACCCAACCAGAGTGACGGGAGGAGCACATTTCAGAAAACGTGCTCAGCTCGTCGAGAAAATGCGATTTAAGCAATGAAATTAAAAATGCACCCAAAATCTAAACCAAACGTTGCAGGTGGTTATTTCTTCATGCGCAGTGGTCAACGCGGCACTCTCTAGCTGCCAAGAGCACTTTTTACTATGCGCACCCAACCAGAGTGACGGGAGGAGCACTTTTCAGAAAACGTGCTCAGCTCGTCGAGAAAATGCGAATTAAGCAATAAAATTAAAAATGCACCCAAAACCTAAACCAAACGTTGCAGATGGTCATTTCTTCATGCACAGTGGTCAACGCGGCACTCTCTAGCTGCCAAGAGCACTTTTTACTATGCGCACCCAACCAGAGTGACGGGAGGAGCACATTTCAGAAAACGTGCTCAGCTCGTCGAGAAAATGCGATTTAAGCAATAAAATTAAAAATGCACCTAAAACCCAAACCAAACGTTGCAGGTGGTTATTTCTTCATGCGCAGTGGTCAACGCGGCACTCTCTAGCTGCCAAGAGTGTCACGCCCGTGCCACTTCGCTCAGCCACACCCCTTTCGTTACCATAATGTCTGTCACCTGCTTCCTATTGTTACCCTGTGTATTTAAGCCCTGCCCGTGTGTTTCTCCCTGTGGGTGTCTACTGTTGTGTCTGTTCCTGTTCGTGCCCAGTGTTCCTGTTCTTGTCATCTGGTTTTCCCGCGGTCTGTCTGAAGGCTCACGGTCAGAATTTTAATCTTGTCCAAGGGGACTTCATGTCGGTCAGTCTGTCTGTTTTGCTGGCCGTGAGTCTTCCTCCCGTCTGTGTCGTTCGTTCCCCACCTGCCTCCCTTCCAACTCCTTTTCCCTGCAATAAATCCTGGTTCAAGCTGCATTTGGTCGCCCTGGCTCAACTCATTCCTGACAGAAGACACCGACCATCACAGCGACCAGCGCTTGGACCAACCTTTGCCGGCTCCCGCAACTGCTGCATGGTCGCCAAGAAGATGAGTTCAAGCGACGCAAGACTCACGGCCGCCCCCCGACCCAGTCCCGACGGCGCGGATGCTGCGGCCGCCACCAGTTCCGGCGGCGCGGATCCAGCGGCCGTCACCCAGTCGGCTTCAACGACGCATGACGCACGGCCGCCCCCCGATCCAGTCCCGACGGCGCGGATGCTGCGGCCGCCACCAGTTCCGGCGGCGTGGATCCAGCGGCCGTCACCCAGTCGGCCTTCGGCGGTGTGTGACGTGCGGCCACCTCCCCATTTCCTCCCGGCTCTTGTTGGCCAGTCTTGGACTTTTTCTTTTTTGGGACGTCGGGAGCCGTCCCTTGTGGGAGGGGTACTGTCACGCCCGTGCCACTTCGCTCAGCCACACCCCTTTCGTTACCATAATGTCTGTCACCTGCTTCCTATTGTTACCCTGTGTATTTAAGCCCTGCCCGTGTGTTTCTCCCTGTCGGTGTCTACTGTTGTGTCCATTCCTGTTCGTGCCCAGTGTTCCTGTTCGTGTCATCTGGTTTTCCCTCGGTCTGTCTGAAGGCTCACGGTCAGATTTTTAATCTTGTCCAAGGGGACTTCATGCCGGTCAGTCTGTCTGTTTTGCTGGCCGTGAGTCTTCCTCCCGTCTGTGTCGTTCGTTCCCCACCTGCCTCCCTTCCAACTCCTTTTCCCTGCAATAAATCCTGGTTCAAGCTGCATTTGGTCGCCCTGGCTCAACTCATTCCTGACAAAGAGCACTTTTTACTATGCGCACCCAACCAGAGTGACGGGAGGAGCACATTTCAGAAAATGTGCTCAGCTCGTCGAGAAAATGCCATTTAAGCCGTACAATTAAAAATGCACCTAAAACCTAAACCAAACGTTGCAGGTGGTTGTTTCTTCATGCGCAGTGGTCAACGTGGCACTCTCTAGCTCCCAAGAGCACTTTTTACTATGCGCACCCAACCAGAGTGACGGGAGGACCACATTTCAGAAAACGTGCTCAGCTCGTCGAGAAAATGCGATTTAAGCAATAAAATAAAAAATGCACCCAAAACCTAAAACAAACGTTGCAGGTGGTTATTTCTTCATGCGCAGTGGTCAACGCGGCACTCTCTAGCTGCCAAGAGCACTTTTTACTATGCGCACCCAACCAGAGTGACGGGAGGAGCACATTTCAGAAAACGTGCTCAGCTCGTCCAGAAAATGCGATTTAAGCAATAAAATTAAAAATGCACCTAAAACCTAAACCAAAAGTTGCAGGTGGTTATTTCTTCATGCGCAGCAGTCAACACGGCACTCTCTAGCTGCCAAGAGCACTTTTTACTATGCGCACCCAACCAGAGTGACGGGAGGACCACATTTCAGAAAACGTGCTCAGCTCGTCGAGAAAATGCGATTTAAGCAATAAAATTAAAAATGCACCCAAAACCTAAACCAAACGTTGCAGGTGGTTATTTCTTCATGCGCAGCAGTCAACGCGGCACTCTCTAGCTGCCAAGAGCACTTTTTACTATGCGCACCCAACCAGAGTGACGGGAGGAGCACATTTCAGAAAACGTGCTCAGCTCGTCGAGAAAATGCGATTTAAGCAATGAAATTAAAAATGCACCCAAAACCTAAACCAAACGTTGCAGGTGGTTATTTCTTCATGCGCAGTGGTCAACGCGGCACTCTCTAGCTGCCAAGAGCACTTTTTACTATGCGCACCCAACCAGAGTGACGGGAGGAGCACTTTTCAGAAAACGTGCTCAGCTCGTCGAGAAAATGCGAATTAAGCAATAAAATTAAAAATGCACCCAAAACCTAAACCAAACGTTGCAGATGGTCATTTCTTCATGCGCAGTGGTCAACGCGGCACTCTCTAGCTGCCAAGAGCACTTTTTACTATGCGCACCCAACCAGAGTGACGGGAGGAGCACATTTCAGAAAACGTGCTCAGCTCGTCGAGAAAATGCGATTTAAGCAATAAAATTAAAAATGCACCTAAAACCCAAACCAAACGTTGCAGGTGGTTATTTCTTCATGCGCAGTGGTCAACGCGGCACTCTCTAGCTGCCAAGAGCACTTTTTACTATGCGCACCCAACCAGAGTGACGGGAGGAGCACATTTCAGAAAATGTGCTCAGCTCGTCGAGAAAATGCCATTTAAGCCGTACAATTAAAAATGCACCTAAAACCTAAACCAAACGTTGCAGGTGGTTGTTTCTTCATGCGCAGTGGTCAACGTGGCACTCTCTAGCTCCCAAGAGCACTTTTTACTATGCGCACCCAACCAGAGTGACGGGAGGACCACATTTCAGAAAACGTGCTCAGCTCGTCGAGAAAATGCGATTTAAGCAATAAAATAAAAAATGCACCCAAAACCTAAAACAAACGTTGCAGGTGGTTATTTCTTCATGCGCAGTGGTCAACGCGGCACTCTCTAGCTGCCAAGAGCACTTTTTACTATGCGCACCCAACCAGAGTGACGGGAGGAGCACATTTCAGAAAACGTGCTCAGCTCGTCCAGAAAATGCGATTTAAGCAATAAAATTAAAAATGCACCTAAAACCTAAACCAAACGTTGCAGATGGTCATTTCTTCATGCGCAGTGGTCAACGCGGCACTCTCTAGCTGCCAAGAGCACTTTTTACTATGCGCACCCAACCAGAGTGACGGGAGGAGCACATTTCAGAAAACGTGCTCAGCTCGTCCAGACAATGCGATTTAAGCAATAAAATTAAAAATGCACCCAAAACCTAAACCAAACGTTGCAGGTGGTTATTTCTTCATGCGCAGTGGTCAACGCGGCACTCTCTAGCTGCCAAGAGCACTTTTTACTATGCGCACCCAACCAGAGTGACGGGAGGAGCGCATTTCAGAAAACGTGCTCAGCTCGTCGAGAAAATGCGATTTAAGCAATAAAATTAAAAATGCACCTAAAACCTAAACCAAAAGTTGCAGGTGGTTATTTCTTCATGCGCAGCAGTCAACACGGCACTCTCTAGCTGCCAAGAGCACTTTTTACTATGCGCACCCAACCAGAGTGACGGGAGGACCACATTTCAGAAAACGTGCTCAGCTCGTCGAGAAAATGCGATTTAAGCAATAAAATTAAAAATGCACCCAAAACCTAAACCAAACGTTGCAGGTGGTTATTTCTTCATGCGCAGCAGTCAACGCGGCACTCTCTAGCTGCCAAGAGCACTTTTTACTATGCGCACCCAACCAGAGTGACGGGAGGAGCACATTTCAGAAAACGTGCTCAGCTCGTCGAGAAAATGCGATTTAAGCAATGAAATTAAAAATGCACCCAAAACCTAAACCAAACGTTGCAGGTGGTTATTTCTTCATGCGCAGTGGTCAACGCGGCACTCTCTAGCTGCCAAGAGCACTTTTTACTATGCGCACCCAACCAGAGTGACGGGAGGAGCACTTTTCAGAAAACGTGCTCAGCTCGTCGAGAAAATGCGAATTAAGCAATAAAATTAAAAATGCACCCAAAACCTAAACCAAACGTTGCAGATGGTCATTTCTTCATGCGCAGTGGTCAACGCGGCACTCTCTAGCTGCCAAGAGCACTTTTTACTATGCGCACCCAACCAGAGTGACGGGAGGAGCACATTTCAGAAAACGTGCTCAGCTCGTCGAGAAAATGCGATTTAAGCAATAAAATTAAAAATGCACCTAAAACCCAAACCAAACGTTGCAGGTGGTTATTTCTTCATGCGCAGTGGTCAACGCGGCACTCTCTAGCTGCCAAGAGCACTTTTTACTATGCGCACCCAACCAGAGTGACGGGAGGAGCACATTTCAGAAAATGTGCTCAGCTCGTCGAGAAAATGCCATTTAAGCCGTACAATTAAAAATGCACCTAAAACCTAAACCAAACGTTGCAGGTGGTTGTTTCTTCATGCGCAGTGGTCAACGTGGCACTCTCTAGCTCCCAAGAGCACTTTTTACTATGCGCACCCAACCAGAGTGACGGGAGGACCACATTTCAGAAAACGTGCTCAGCTCGTCGAGAAAATGCGATTTAAGCAATAAAATAAAAAATGCACCCAAAACCTAAAACAAACGTTGCAGGTGGTTATTTCTTCATGCGCAGTGGTCAACGCGGCACTCTCTAGCTGCCAAGAGCACTTTTTACTATGCGCACCCAACCAGAGTGACGGGAGGAGCACATTTCAGAAAACGTGCTCAGCTCGTCCAGAAAATGCGATTTAAGCAATAAAATTAAAAATGCACCTAAAACCTAAACCAAACGTTGCAGATGGTCATTTCTTCATGCGCAGTGGTCAACGCGGCACTCTCTAGCTGCCAAGAGCACTTTTTACTATGCGCACCCAACCAGAGTGACGGGAGGAGCACATTTCAGAAAACGTGCTCAGCTCGTCCAGACAATGCGATTTAAGCAATAAAATTAAAAATGCACCCAAAACCTAAACCAAACGTTGCAGGTGGTTATTTCTTCATGCGCAGTGGTCAACGCGGCACTCTCTAGCTGCCAAGAGCACTTTTTACTATGCGCACCCAACCAGAGTGACGGGAGGAGCGCATTTCAGAAAACGTGCTCAGCTCGTCGAGAAAATGCGATTTAAGCAATAAAATTAAAAATGCACCTAAAACCTAAACCAAAAGTTGCAGGTGGTTATTTCTTCATGCGCAGCAGTCAACACGGCACTCTCTAGCTGCCAAGAGCACTTTTTACTATGCGCACCCAACCAGAGTGACGGGAGGAGCACATTTCAGAAAACGTGCTCAGCTCGTCCAGAAAATGCGATTTAAGCAATAAAATTAAAAATGCACCTAAAACCTAAACCAAACGTTGCAGATGGTCATTTCTTCATGCGCAGTGGTCAACGCGGCACTCTCTAGCTGCCAAGAGCACTTTTTACTATGCACACCCAACCAGAGTGACGGGAGGAGCACATTTCAGAAAACGTGCTCAGCTCGTCCAGACAATGCGATTTAAGCAATAAAATTAAAAATGCACCCAAAACCTAAACCAAACGTTGCAGGTGGTTATTTCTTAATGCGCAGTGGTCAACGCGGCACTCTCGAGCTGCCAAGAGCACTTTTTACTATGCACACCCAACCAGAGTGACGGGAGGAGCACATTTCAGAAAACGTGCTCAGCTCGTCGAGAAAATGCGATTTAAGCAATAAAATTAAAAATGCACCTAAAACCCAAACCAAACGTTGCAGGTGGTTATTTCTTCATGCGCAGTGGTCAACGCGGCACTCTCTAGCTGCCAAGAGCACTTTTTACTATGCGCACCCAACCAGAGTGACGGGAGGGGCACATTTCAGAAAACGTGCTCAGCTCGTTGAGAAAATGCGATTTAAGCAATAAAATTAAAAATGCACCCAAAACCTAAACCAAACGTTGCAGGTGGTTATTTCTTCATGCGCAGTGGTCAACGCAGCACTCTCTAGCTGCCAAGAGCACTTTTTACGATGCACACCCAACCAGAGAGACGGGAGGAGCGCATTTCAGAAAACGTGCTCAGCTCGACGAGAAAATGCGATTTAAGCAATAAAATTAAAAATGCACCCAAAACCTAAACCAAACGTTGCAGGTGGTAATTTCTTCATGCGCAGTGGTCAACGCGGCACTCTCTAGCTGCCAAGAGCACTTTTTACTATGCGCACCCAACCAGAGTGACGGGAGTAGCACATTTCAGAAAACGTGCTCAGCTCGTCGAGAAAATGCGATTTAAGCAATAAAATTAAAAATGCACCCAAAACCTAAACCAAACGTTGCAGGTGGTTATTTCTTCATGCGCAGTGGTCAACGCGGCACTCTCTAGCTGCCAAGAGCACTTTTTACTATGCGCACCCAACCAGAGTGACGGGAGGAGCACATTTCAGAAAACGTGCTCAGCTCGTCCAGACAATGCGATTTAAGCAATAAAATTAAAAATGCACCCAAAACCTAAACCAAACGTTGCAGGTAGTTATTTCTTCATGCGCAGTGGTCAACGCGGCACTCTCTAGCTGCCAAGAGCACTTTTTACTATGCGCATCCAACCAGAGTGACGGGAGGAGCGCATTTCAGAAAACGTGCTCAGCTCGTCGAGAAAATGCGATTTAAGCAATAAAATTAAAAATGCACCCAAAACCTAAACCAAAAGTTGCAGGTGGTTATTTCTTCATGCGCAGCAGTCAACACGGCACTCTCGAGCTGCCAAGAGCACTTTTTAATATGCACACCCAACAAGAGTGACGGGAGGAGCACATTTCAGAAAACGTGCTCAGCTCGTCGAGAAAATGCGATTTAAGCAATAAAATTAAAAATGCACCTAAAACCTAAACCAAAAGTTGCAGGTGGTTATTTCTTCATGCGCAGCAGTCAACACGGCACTCTCTAGCTGCCAAGAGCACTTTTTACTATGCGCACCCAACCAGAGTGACGGGAGGAGCACATTTCAGAAAACGTGCTCAGCTCGTCCAGAAAATGCGATTTAAGCAATAAAATTAAAAATGCACCTAAAACCTAAACCAAACGTTGCAGATGGTCATTTCTTCATGCGCAGTGGTCAACGCGGCACTCTCTAGCTGCCAAGAGCACTTTTTACTATGCACACCCAACCAGAGTGACGGGAGGAGCACATTTCAGAAAACGTGCTCAGCTCGTCCAGACAATGCGATTTAAGCAATAAAATTAAAAATGCACCCAAAACCTAAACCAAACGTTGCAGGTGGTTATTTCTTAATGCGCAGTGGTCAACGCGGCACTCTCGAGCTGCCAAGAGCACTTTTTACTATGCACACCCAACCAGAGTGACGGGAGGAGCACATTTCAGAAAACGTGCTCAGCTCGTCGAGAAAATGCGATTTAAGCAATAAAATTAAAAATGCACCTAAAACCCAAACCAAACGTTGCAGGTGGTTATTTCTTCATGCGCAGTGGTCAACGCGGCACTCTCTAGCTGCCAAGAGCACTTTTTACTATGCGCACCCAACCAGAGTGACGGGAGGAGCACTTTTCAGAAAACGTGCTCAGCTCGTCGAGAAAATGCGAATTAAGCAATAAAATTAAAAATGCACCCAAAACCTAAACCAAACGTTGCAGATGGTCATTTCTTCATGCGCAGTGGTCAACGCGGCACTCTCTAGCTGCCAAGAGCACTTTTTACTATGCGCACCCAACCAGAGTGACGGGAGGAGCACATTTCAGAAAACGTGCTCAGCTCGTCGAGAAAATGCGATTTAAGCAATAAAATTAAAAATGCACCTAAAACCCAAACCAAACGTTGCAGGTGGTTATTTCTTCATGCGCAGTGGTCAACGCGGCACTCTCTAGCTGCCAAGAGCACTTTTTACTATGCGCCCCCAACCAGAGTGACGGGAGGAGCACATTTCAGAAAATGTGCTCAGCTCGTCGAGAAAATGCCATTTAAGCCGTACAATTAAAAATGCACCTAAAACCTAAACCAAACGTTGCAGGTGGTTGTTTCTTCATGCGCAGTGGTCAACGTGGCACTCTCTAGCTGCCAAGAGCACTTTTTACTATGCGCACCCAACCAGAGTGACGGGAGGAGCACATTTCAGAAAACGTGCTCAGCTCGTCGAGAAAATGCGATTTAAGCAATAAAATTAAAAATGCACCTAAAACCTAAACCAAACGTTGCAGGTGGTTATTTCTTCATGCGCAGTGGTCAACGCGGCACTCTGTAGCTGCCAAGAGCACTTTTTACTACTCGCACCCACCCAGAGTGACGGGAGGAGCACATTTCAGAAAACGTGCTCAGCTCGTCGAGAAAATGCGATTTAAGCAATAAAATTAAAAATGCACCCAAAACCTAAACCAAACGTTGCAGGTGGTTATTTCTTCATGCGCATTGGTCAACGCGGCACTCTCTAGCTGCCAAGAGCACTTTTTACTTTGCGCACCCAACCAGAGTGACGGGAGGAGCACATTTCAGAAAACGTGCTCAGCTCGTCGAGAAAATGCGATTTAAGCAATAAAATTAAAAATGCACCCAAAACCTAAACCAAACGTTGCAGGTGGTTATTTCTTCATGCGCAGTGGTCAACGCGGAACTCTCTAGCTGCCAAGAGCACTTTTTACTATGCGCACCCAACCAGAGTGACGGGAGGAGCACATTTCAGAAAACGTGCTCAGCTCGTCCAGAAAAGGCTATTTAAGCAATAAAATAAAAAATGCACATAAAACCTAAACCAAACGTTGCAGATGGTCATTTCTTCATGCGCAGTGGTCAATGCGGCACTCTCTAGCTGCCAAGAGCACTTTTTACTATGCGCACCAAACCAGAGTGACGGGAGGACCACATTTCAGAAAACGTGCTCAGCTCGTCGAGAAAATGCGATTTAAGCAATAAAATTAAAACTGCACCCAAAACCTAAACCAAACGTTGCAGATGGTCATTTCTTCATGCGCAGTGGTCAACGCGGCACTCTCTAGCTGCCAAGAGCACTTTTTACTATGCACACCCAACCAGAGTGACGGGAGGAGCACATTTCAGAAAACGTGCTCAGCTCGTCGAGAAAATGCGATTTAAGCAATAAAATTAAAAATGCACCCAAAACCTAAACCAAACGTTGCAGGTGGTTATTTCTTCATGCGCAGCAGTCAACGCGGCACTCTCTAGCTGCCAAGAGCACTTTTTACTATGCGCACCCAACCAGAGTGACGGGAGGAGCACATTTCAGAAAACGTGCTCAGCTCGTCGAGAAAATGCGATTTAAGCAATAAAATTAAAAATGCACCCAAAACCTAAACCAAACGTTGCAGATGGTCATTTCTTCATGCGCAGTGGTCAACGCGGCACTCTCTAGCTGCCAAGAGCACTTTTTAGTATGCGCACCCAACCAGAGTGACGGGAGGACCACATTTCAGAAAACGTGCTCAGCTCGTCGAGAAAATGCGATTTAAGCAATAAAATTAAAAATGCACCCAAAACCTAAACGAAACGTTGCAGGTGGTTATTTCTTCATGCGCAGCAGTCAACGCGGCACTCTCTAGCTGCCAAGAGCACTTTTTACTATGCGCACCCAACCAGAGTGACGGGAGGAGCACATTTCAGAAAACGTGCTCAGCTCGTCGAGAAAATGCGATTTAAGCAATGAAATTAAAAATGCACCCAAAACCTAAACCAAACGTTGCAGGTGGCTATTTCTTCATGCGCAGTGGTCAACGCGGCACTCTCTAGCTGCCAAGAGCACTTTTTACTATGCGCACCCAACCAGAGTGACGGGAGGAGCACTTTTCAGAAAACGTGCTCAGCTCGTCGAGAAAATGCGAATTAAGCAATAAAATTAAAAATGCACCCAAAACCTAAACCAAACGTTGCAGATGGTCATTTCTTCATGCGCAGTGGTCAACGCGGCACTCTCTAGCTGCCAAGAGCACTTTTTACTATGCGCACCCAACCAGAGTGACGGGAGGAGCACATTTCAGAAAACGTGCTCAGCTCGTCGAGAAAATGCGATTTAAGCAATAAAATTAAAAATGCACCTAAAACCCAAACCAAACGTTGCAGGTGGTTATTTCTTCATGCGCAGTGGTCAACGCGGCACTCTCTAGCTGCCAAGAGCACTTTTTACTATGCGCACCCAACCAGAGTGACGGGAGGAGCACATTTCAGAAAATGTGCTCAGCTCGTCGAGAAAATGCCATTTAAGCCGTACAATTAAAAATGCACCTAAAACCTAAACCAAACGTTGCAGGTGGTTGTTTCTTCATGCGCAGTGGTCAACGTGGCACTCTCTAGCTCCCAAGAGCACTTTTTACTATGCGCACCCAACCAGAGTGACGGGAGGACCACATTTCAGAAAACGTGCTCAGCTCGTCGAGAAAATGCGATTTAAGCAATAAAATAAAAAATGCACCCAAAACCTAAAACAAACGTTGCAGGTGGTTATTTCTTCATGCGCAGTGGTCAACGCGGCACTCTCTAGCTGCCAAGAGCACTTTTTACTATGCGCACCCAACCAGAGTGACGGGAGGAGCACATTTCAGAAAACGTGCTCAGCTCGTCCAGAAAATGCGATTTAAGCAATAAAATTAAAAATGCACCTAAAACCTAAACCAAACGTTGCAGATGGTCATTTCTTCATGCGCAGTGGTCAACGCGGCACTCTCTAGCTGCCAAGAGCACTTTTTACTATGCGCACCCAACCAGAGTGACGGGAGGAGCACATTTCAGAAAACGTGCTCAGCTCGTCCAGACAATGCGATTTAAGCAATAAAATTAAAAATGCACCCAAAACCTAAACCAAACGTTGCAGGTGGTTATTTCTTCATGCGCAGTGGTCAACGCGGCACTCTCTAGCTGCCAAGAGCACTTTTTACTATGCGCACCCAACCAGAGTGACGGGAGGAGCGCATTTCAGAAAACGTGCTCAGCTCGTCGAGAAAATGCGATTTAAGCAATAAAATTAAAAATGCACCTAAAACCTAAACCAAAAGTTGCAGGTGGTTATTTCTTCATGCGCAGCAGTCAACACGGCACTCTCTAGCTGCCAAGAGCACTTTTTACTATGCGCACCCAACCAGAGTGACGGGAGGAGCACATTTCAGAAAACGTGCTCAGCTCGTCCAGAAAATGCGATTTAAGCAATAAAATTAAAAATGCACCTAAAACCTAAACCAAACGTTGCAGATGGTCATTTCTTCATGCGCAGTGGTCAACGCGGCACTCTCTAGTTGCCAAGAGCACTTTTTACTATGCACACCCAACCAGAGTGACGGGAGGAGCACATTTCAGAAAACGTGCTCAGCTCGTCCAGACAATGCGATTTAAGCAATAAAATTAAAAATGCACCCAAAACCTAAACCAAACGTTGCAGGTGGTTATTTCTTAATGCGCAGTGGTCAACGCGGCACTCTCGAGCTGCCAAGAGCACTTTTTACTATGCGCATCCAACCAGAGCGACGGGAGGAGCACATTTCAGAAAACGTGCTCAGCTCGTCCAGAAAATGCGATTTAAGCAATAAAATTAAAAATGCACCTAAAACCTAAACCAAACGTTGCAGATGGTCATTTCTTCATGCGCAGTGGTCAACGCGGCACTCTCTAGCTGCCAAGAGCACTTTTTACTATGCACACCCAACCAGAGTGACGGGAGGAGCGCATTTTAGAAAACGTGCTCAGCTCGACGAGAAAATGCGATTTAAGCAATAAAATTAAAAATGCACCCAAAACCTAAACCAAACGTTGCAGGTGGTTATTTCTTCATGCGCAGTGGTCAACGCGGCACTCTCTAGCTGCCAAGAGCACTTTTTACTATGCGCACCCAACCAGAGTGACGGGAGGAGCACTTTTCAGAAAACGTGCTCAGCTCGTCGAGAAAATGCGAATTAAGCAATAAAATTAAAAATGCACCCAAAACCTAAACCAAACGTTGCAGATGGTCATTTCTTCATGCGCAGTGGTCAACGCGGCACTCTCTAGCTGCCAAGAGCACTTTTTACTATGCGCACCCAACCAGAGTGACGGGAGGAGCACATTTCAGAAAACGTGCTCAGCTCGTCGAGAAAATGCGATTTAAGCAATGAAATTAAAAATGCACCTAAAACCCAAACCAAACGTTGCAGGTGGTTATTTCTTCATGCGCAGTGGTCAACGCGGCACTCTCTAGCTGCCAAGAGCACTTTTTACTATGCGCACCCAACCAGAGTGACGGGAGGAGCACATTTCAGAAAATGTGCTCAGCTCGTCGAGAAAATGCCATTTAAGCCGTACAATTAAAAATGCACCTAAAACCTAAACCAAACGTTGCAGGTGGTTGTTTCTTCATGCGCAGTGGTCAACGTGGCACTCTCTAGCTCCCAAGAGCACTTTTTACTATGCGCACCCAACCAGAGTGACGGGAGGACCACATTTCAGAAAACGTGCTCAGCTCGTCGAGAAAATGCGATTTAAGCAATAAAATTAAAAATGCACCCAAAACCTAAACCAAACGTTGCAGGTGGTTATTTCTTCATGCGCAGCAGTCAACGCGGCACTCTCTAGCTGCCAAGAGCACTTTTTACTATGCGCACCCAACCAGAGTGACGGGAGGAGCACATTTCAGAAAACGTGCTCAGCTCGTCGAGAAAATGCGATTTAAGCAATGAAATTAAAAATGCACCCAAAACCTAAACCAAACGTTGCAGGTGGTTATTTCTTCATGCGCAGTGGTCAACGCGGCACTCTCTAGCTGCCAAGAGCACTTTTTACTATGCGCACCCAACCAGAGTGACGGGAGGAGCACTTTTCAGAAAACGTGCTCAGCTCGTCGAGAAAATGCGAATTAAGCAATAAAATTAAAAATGCACCCAAAACCTAAACCAAACGTTGCAGATGGTCATTTCTTCATGCGCAGTGGTCAACGCGGCACTCTCTAGCTGCCAAGAGCACTTTTTACTATGCGCACCCAACCAGAGTGACGGGAGGAGCACATTTCAGAAAACGTGCTCAGCTCGTCGAGAAAATGCGATTTAAGCAATAAAATTAAAAATGCACCTAAAACCCAAACCAAACGTTGCAGGTGGTTATTTCTTCATGCGCAGTGGTCAACGCGGCACTCTCTAGCTGCCAAGAGCACTTTTTACTATGCGCACCCAACCAGAGTGACGGGAGGAGCACATTTCAGAAAATGTGCTCAGCTCGTCGAGAAAATGCCATTTAAGCCGTACAATTAAAAATGCACCTAAAACCTAAACCAAACGTTGCAGGTGGTTGTTTCTTCATGCGCAGTGGTCAACGTGGCACTCTCTAGCTGCCAAGAGCACTTTTTACTATGCGCACCCAACCAGAGTGACGGGAGGAGCACATTTCAGAAAACGTGCTCAGCTCGTCGAGAAAATGCGATTTAAGCAATAAAATTAAAAATGCACCTAAAACCTAAACCAAACGTTGCAGGTGGTTATTTCTTCATGCGCAGTGGTCAACGCGGCACTCTGTAGCTGCCAAGAGCACTTTTTACTACTCGCACCCACCCAGAGTGACGGGAGGAGCACATTTCAGAAAACGTGCTCAGCTCGTCGAGAAAATGCGATTTAAGCAATAAAATTAAAAATGCACCCAAAACCTAAACCAAACGTTGCAGGTGGTTATTTCTTCATGCGCATTGGTCAACGCGGCACTCTCTAGCTGCCAAGAGCACTTTTTACTTTGCGCACCCAACCAGAGTGACGGGAGGAGCACATTTCAGAAAACGTGCTCAGCTCGTCGAGAAAATGCGATTTAAGCAATAAAATTAAAAATGCACCCAAAACCTAAACCAAACGTTGCAGGTGGTTATTTCTTCATGCGCAGTGGTCAACGCGGAACTCTCTAGCTGCCAAGAGCACTTTTTACTATGCGCACCCAACCAGAGTGACGGGAGGAGCACATTTCAGAAAACGTGCTCAGCTCGTCCAGAAAAGGCTATTTAAGCAATAAAATAAAAAATGCACATAAAACCTAAACCAAACGTTGCAGATGGTCATTTCTTCATGCGCAGTGGTCAATGCGGCACTCTCTAGCTGCCAAGAGCACTTTTTACTATGCGCACCAAACCAGAGTGACGGGAGGACCACATTTCAGAAAACGTGCTCAGCTCGTCGAGAAAATGCGATTTAAGCAATAAAATTAAAACTGCACCCAAAACCTAAACCAAACGTTGCAGATGGTCATTTCTTCATGCGCAGTGGTCAACGCGGCACTCTCTAGCTGCCAAGAGCACTTTTTACTATGCACACCCAACCAGAGTGACGGGAGGAGCACATTTCAGAAAACGTGCTCAGCTCGTCGAGAAAATGCGATTTAAGCAATAAAATTAAAAATGCACCCAAAACCTAAACCAAACGTTGCAGGTGGTTATTTCTTCATGCGCAGCAGTCAACGCGGCACTCTCTAGCTGCCAAGAGCACTTTTTACTATGCGCACCCAACCAGAGTGACGGGAGGAGCACATTTCAGAAAACGTGCTCAGCTCGTCGAGAAAATGCGATTTAAGCAATAAAATTAAAAATGCACCCAAAACCTAAACCAAACGTTGCAGATGGTCATTTCTTCATGCGCAGTGGTCAACGCGGCACTCTCTAGCTGCCAAGAGCACTTTTTACTATGCGCACCCAACCAGAGTGACGGGAGGACCACATTTCAGAAAACGTGCTCAGCTCGTCGAGAAAATGCGATTTAAGCAATAAAATTAAAAATGCACCCAAAACCTAAACGAAACGTTGCAGGTGGTTATTTCTTCATGCGCAGCAGTCAACGCGGCACTCTCTAGCTGCCAAGAGCACTTTTTACTATGCGCACCCAACCAGAGTGACGGGAGGAGCACATTTCAGAAAACGTGCTCAGCTCGTCGAGAAAATGCGATTTAAGCAATGAAATTAAAAATGCACCCAAAACCTAAACCAAACGTTGCAGGTGGCTATTTCTTCATGCGCAGTGGTCAACGCGGCACTCTCTAGCTGCCAAGAGCACTTTTTACTATGCGCACCCAACCAGAGTGACGGGAGGAGCACTTTTCAGAAAACGTGCTCAGCTCGTCGAGAAAATGCGAATTAAGCAATAAAATTAAAAATGCACCCAAAACCTAAACCAAACGTTGCAGATGGTCATTTCTTCATGCGCAGTGGTCAACGCGGCACTCTCTAGCTGCCAAGAGCACTTTTTACTATGCGCACCCAACCAGAGTGACGGGAGGAGCACATTTCAGAAAACGTGCTCAGCTCGTCGAGAAAATGCGATTTAAGCAATAAAATTAAAAATGCACCTAAAACCCAAACCAAACGTTGCAGGTGGTTATTTCTTCATGCGCAGTGGTCAACGCGGCACTCTCTAGCTGCCAAGAGCACTTTTTACTATGCGCACCCAACCAGAGTGACGGGAGGAGCACATTTCAGAAAACGTGCTCAGCTCGTCGAGAAAATGCGATTTAAGCAATAAAATTAAAAATGCACCCAAAACCTAAACCAAACGTTGCAGATGGTCATTTCTTCATGCGCAGTGGTCAACGCGGCACTCTCTAGCTGCCAAGAGCACTTTTTACTATGCGCACCCAACCAGAGTGACGGGAGGACCACATTTCAGAAAACGTGCTCAGCTCGTCGAGAAAATGCGATTTAAGCAATAAAATTAAAAATGCACCCAAAACCTAAACGAAACGTTGCAGGTGGTTATTTCTTCATGCGCAGCAGTCAACGCGGCACTCTCTAGCTGCCAAGAGCACTTTTTACTATGCGCACCCAACCAGAGTGACGGGAGGAGCACATTTCAGAAAACGTGCTCAGCTCGTCGAGAAAATGCGATTTAAGCAATGAAATTAAAAATGCACCCAAAACCTAAACCAAACGTTGCAGGTGGCTATTTCTTCATGCGCAGTGGTCAACGCGGCACTCTCTAGCTGCCAAGAGCACTTTTTACTATGCGCACCCAACCAGAGTGACGGGAGGAGCACTTTTCAGAAAACGTGCTCAGCTCGTCGAGAAAATGCGAATTAAGCAATAAAATTAAAAATGCACCCAAAACCTAAACCAAACGTTGCAGATGGTCATTTCTTCATGCGCAGTGGTCAACGCGGCACTCTCTAGCTGCCAAGAGCACTTTTTACTATGCGCACCCAACCAGAGTGACGGGAGGAGCACATTTCAGAAAACGTGCTCAGCTCGTCGAGAAAATGCGATTTAAGCAATAAAATTAAAAATGCACCTAAAACCCAAACCAAACGTTGCAGGTGGTTATTTCTTCATGCGCAGTGGTCAACGCGGCACTCTCTAGCTGCCAAGAGCACTTTTTACTATGCGCACCCAACCAGAGTGACGGGAGGAGCACATTTCAGAAAATGTGCTCAGCTCGTCGAGAAAATGCCATTTAAGCCGTACAATTAAAAATGCACCTAAAACCTAAACCAAACGTTGCAGGTGGTTGTTTCTTCATGCGCAGTGGTCAACGTGGCACTCTCTAGCTCCCAAGAGCACTTTTTACTATGCGCACCCAACCAGAGTGACGGGAGGACCACATTTCAGAAAACGTGCTCAGCTCGTCGAGAAAATGCGATTTAAGCAATAAAATAAAAAATGCACCCAAAACCTAAAACAAACGTTGCAGGTGGTTATTTCTTCATGCGCAGTGGTCAACGCGGCACTCTCTAGCTGCCAAGAGCACTTTTTACTATGCGCACCCAACCAGAGTGACGGGAGGAGCACATTTCAGAAAACGTGCTCAGCTCGTCCAGAAAATGCGATTTAAGCAATAAAATTAAAAATGCACCTAAAACCTAAACCAAACGTTGCAGATGGTCATTTCTTCATGCGCAGTGGTCAACGCGGCACTCTCTAGCTGCCAAGAGCACTTTTTACTATGCGCACCCAACCAGAGTGACGGGAGGAGCACATTTCAGAAAACGTGCTCAGCTCGTCCAGACAATGCGATTTAAGCAATAAAATTAAAAATGCACCCAAAACCTAAACCAAACGTTGCAGGTGGTTATTTCTTCATGCGCAGTGGTCAACGCGGCACTCTCTAGCTGCCAAGAGCACTTTTTACTATGCGCACCCAACCAGAGTGACGGGAGGAGCGCATTTCAGAAAACGTGCTCAGCTCGTCGAGAAAATGCGATTTAAGCAATAAAATTAAAAATGCACCTAAAACCTAAACCAAAAGTTGCAGGTGGTTATTTCTTCATGCGCAGCAGTCAACACGGCACTCTCTAGCTGCCAAGAGCACTTTTTACTATGCGCACCCAACCAGAGTGACGGGAGGAGCACATTTCAGAAAACGTGCTCAGCTCGTCCAGAAAATGCGATTTAAGCAATAAAATTAAAAATGCACCTAAAACCTAAACCAAACGTTGCAGATGGTCATTTCTTCATGCGCAGTGGTCAACGCGGCACTCTCTAGTTGCCAAGAGCACTTTTTACTATGCACACCCAACCAGAGTGACGGGAGGAGCACATTTCAGAAAACGTGCTCAGCTCGTCCAGACAATGCGATTTAAGCAATAAAATTAAAAATGCACCCAAAACCTAAACCAAACGTTGCAGGTGGTTATTTCTTAATGCGCAGTGGTCAACGCGGCACTCTCGAGCTGCCAAGAGCACTTTTTACTATGCGCATCCAACCAGAGCGACGGGAGGAGCACATTTCAGAAAACGTGCTCAGCTCGTCCAGAAAATGCGATTTAAGCAATAAAATTAAAAATGCACCTAAAACCTAAACCAAACGTTGCAGATGGTCATTTCTTCATGCGCAGTGGTCAACGCGGCACTCTCTAGCTGCCAAGAGCACTTTTTACTATGCACACCCAACCAGAGTGACGGGAGGAGCGCATTTTAGAAAACGTGCTCAGCTCGACGAGAAAATGCGATTTAAGCAATAAAATTAAAAATGCACCCAAAACCTAAACCAAACGTTGCAGGTGGTTATTTCTTCATGCGCAGTGGTCAACGCGGCACTCTCTAGCTGCCAAGAGCACTTTTTACTATGCGCACCCAACCAGAGTGACGGGAGGAGCACTTTTCAGAAAACGTGCTCAGCTCGTCGAGAAAATGCGAATTAAGCAATAAAATTAAAAATGCACCCAAAACCTAAACCAAACGTTGCAGATGGTCATTTCTTCATGCGCAGTGGTCAACGCGGCACTCTCTAGCTGCCAAGAGCACTTTTTACTATGCGCACCCAACCAGAGTGACGGGAGGAGCACATTTCAGAAAACGTGCTCAGCTCGTCGAGAAAATGCGATTTAAGCAATAAAATTAAAAATGCACCTAAAACCCAAACCAAACGTTGCAGGTGGTTATTTCTTCATGCGCAGTGGTCAACGCGGCACTCTCTAGCTGCCAAGAGCACTTTTTACTATGCGCACCCAACCAGAGTGACGGGAGGAGCACATTTCAGAAAATGTGCTCAGCTCGTCGAGAAAATGCCATTTAAGCCGTACAATTAAAAATGCACCTAAAACCTAAACCAAACGTTGCAGGTGGTTGTTTCTTCATGCGCAGTGGTCAACGTGGCACTCTCTAGCTCCCAAGAGCACTTTTTACTATGCGCACCCAACCAGAGTGACGGGAGGACCACATTTCAGAAAACGTGCTCAGCTCGTCGAGAAAATGCGATTTAAGCAATAAAATAAAAAAATGCACCCAAAACCTAAAACAAACGTTGCAGGTGGTTATTTCTTCATGCGCAGTGGTCAACGCGGCACTCTCTAGCTGCCAAGAGCACTTTTTACTATGCGCACCCAACCAGAGTGACGGGAGGAGCACATTTCAGAAAATGTGCTCAGCTCGTCGAGAAAATGCCATTTAAGCCGTACAATTAAAAATGCACCTAAAACCTAAACCAAACGTTGCAGGTGGTTGTTTCTTCATGCGCAGTGGTCAACGTGGCACTCTCTAGCTCCCAAGAGCACTTTTTACTATGCGCACCCAACCAGAGTGACGGGAGGACCACATTTCAGAAAACGTGCTCAGCTCGTCGAGAAAATGCGATTTAAGCAATAAAATTAAAAATGCACCCAAAACCTAAACCAAACGTTGCAGGTGGTTATTTCTTCATGCGCAGCAGTCAACGCGGCACTCTCTAGCTGCCAAGAGCACTTTTTACTATGCGCACCCAACCAGAGTGACGGGAGGAGCACATTTCAGAAAACGTGCTCAGCTCGTCGAGAAAATGCGATTTAAGCAATGAAATTAAAAATGCACCCAAAACCTAAACCAAACGTTGCAGGTGGTTATTTCTTCATGCGCAGTGGTCAACGCGGCACTCTCTAGCTGCCAAGAGCACTTTTTACTATGCGCACCCAACCAGAGTGACGGGAGGAGCACTTTTCAGAAAACGTGCTCAGCTCGTCGAGAAAATGCGAATTAAGCAATAAAATTAAAAATGCACCCAAAACCTAAACCAAACGTTGCAGATGGTCATTTCTTCATGCGCAGTGGTCAACGCGGCACTCTCTAGCTGCCAAGAGCACTTTTTACTATGCGCACCCAACCAGAGTGACGGGAGGAGCACATTTCAGAAAACGTGCTCAGCTCGTCGAGAAAATGCGATTTAAGCAATAAAATTAAAAATGCACCTAAAACCCAAACCAAACGTTGCAGGTGGTTATTTCTTCATGCGCAGTGGTCAACGCGGCACTCTCTAGCTGCCAAGAGCACTTTTTACTATGCGCACCCAACCAGAGTGACGGGAGGAGCACATTTCAGAAAATGTGCTCAGCTCGTCGAGAAAATGCCATTTAAGCCGTACAATTAAAAATGCACCTAAAACCTAAACCAAACGTTGCAGGTGGTTGTTTCTTCATGCGCAGTGGTCAACGTGGCACTCTCTAGCTGCCAAGAGCACTTTTTACTATGCGCACCCAACCAGAGTGACGGGAGGAGCACATTTCAGAAAACGTGCTCAGCTCGTCGAGAAAATGCGATTTAAGCAATAAAATTAAAAATGCACCTAAAACCTAAACCAAACGTTGCAGGTGGTTATTTCTTCATGCGCAGTGGTCAACGCGGCACTCTGTAGCTGCCAAGAGCACTTTTTACTACTCGCACCCACCCAGAGTGACGGGAGGAGCACATTTCAGAAAACGTGCTCACCTCGTCGAGAAAATGCGATTTAAGCAATAAAATTAAAAATGCACCTAAAACCTAAACCAAACGTTGCAGGTGGTTATTTCTTCATGCGCAGTGGTCAACGCGGCACTCTCTAGCTGCCAAGAGCACTTTTTACTATGCGCACCCAACCAGAGTGACGGGAGGAGCACATTTCAGAAAAGTGCTCAGCTCGTCGAGAAAATGCGATTTAAGCAATAAAATAAAAAATGCACCTAAAACCTAAACCAAACGTTGCAGGTGGTTATTTCTTCATGCGCAGTGGTCAACGCGGCACTCTCTAGCTGCCAAGAGCACTTTTTACTATGCGCACCCAACCAGAGTGACGGGAGGAGCACATTTCAGAAAACGTGCTCAGCTCGTCGAGAAAATGCGATTTAAGCAATAAAATTAAAAATGCACCTAAAACCTAAACCAAACGTTGCAGGTGGTTATTTCTTCATGCGCAGTGGTCAACGCGGCACTCTCTAGCTGCCAAGAGCACCTTTTACTATGCGCACCAAACCAGAGTGACGGGAGGAGCACATTTCAGAAAACGTGCTCAGCTCGTCGAGAAAATGCGATTTAAGCAATAAAATTAAAACTGCACCCAAAACCTAAACCAAACGTTGCAGATGGTCATTTCTTCATGCGCAGTGGTCAACGCGGCACTCTCTAGCTGCCAAGAGCACTTTTTACTATGCGCACCCAACCAGAGTGACGGGAGGACCACATTTCAGAAAACGTGCTCAGCTCGTCGAGAAAATGCGATTTAAGCAATAAAATTAAAAATGCACCCAAAACCTAAACCAAACGTTGCAGGTGGTTATTTCTTCATGCGCAGCAGTCAACGCGGCACTCTCTAGCTGCCAAGAGCACTTTTTACTATGCGCACCCAACCAGAGTGACGGGAGGAGCACATTTCAGAAAACGTGCTCAGCTCGTCGAGAAAATGCGATTTAAGCAGAGAAATTAAAAATGCACCCAAAACCTAAACCAAACGTTGCAGGTGGTTATTTCTTCATGCGCAGTGGTCAACGCGGCACTCTCTAGCTGCCAAGAGCACTTTTTACTATGCGCACCCAACCAGAGTGACGGGAGGAGCACTTTTCAGAAAACGTGCTCAGCTCGTCGAGAAAATGCGAATTAAGCAATAAAATTAAAAATGCACCCAAAACCTAAACCAAACGTTGCAGATGGTCATTTCTTCATGCGCAGTGGTCAACGCGGCACTCTCTAGCTGCCAAGAGCACTTTTTACTATGCGCACCCAACCAGAGTGACGGGAGGAGCACATTTCAGAAAACGTGCTCAGCTCGTCGAGAAAATGCGATTTAAGCAATAAAATTAAAAATGCACCTAAAACCCAAACCAAACGTTGCAGGTGGTTATTTCTTCATGCGCAGTGGTCAACGCGGCACTCTCTAGCTGCCAAGAGCACTTTTTACTATGCGCACCCAACCAGAGTGACTGGAGGAGCACATTTCAGAAAATGTGCTCAGCTCGTCGAGAAAATGCCATTTAAGCCGTACAATTAAAAATGCACCTAAAACCTAAACCAAACGTTGCAGGTGGTTGTTTCTTCATGCGCAGTGGTCAACGTGGCACTCTCTAGCTGCCAAGAGCACTTTTTACTATGCGCACCCAACCAGAGTGACGGGAGGAGCACATTTCAGAAAACGTGCTCAGCTCGTCGAGAAAATGCGATTCAAGCAATAAAATTTAAAATGCACCTAAAACCTAAACCAAACGTTGCAGGTGGTTATTTCTTCATGCGCATTGGTCAACACGGCACTCTCTAGCTGCCAAGAGCACTTTTTCCTTTGCGCACCCAACCAGAGTGACGGGAGGAGCACAATTCAGAAAACGTGCTCAGCTCGTCGAGAAAATGCGATTTAAGCAATAAAATTAAAAATGCACCCAAAACCTAAACCAAACGTTGCAGGTGGTTATTTCTTCATGCGCATTGGTCAACGCGGCACTCTCTAGCTGCCAAGAGCACTTTTTACTTTGCGCACCCAACCAGAGTGACGGGAGGAGCACATTTCAGAAAACGTGCTCAGCTCGTCGAGAAAATGCGATTTAAGCAATAAAATTAAAAATGCACCCAAAACCTAAACCAAACGTTGCAGGTGGTTATTTCTTCATGCGCAGTGGTCAACGCGGAACTCTCTAGCTGCCAAGAGCACTTTTTACTATGCGCACCCAACCAGAGTGACGGGAGGAGCACATTTCAGAAAACGTGCTCAGCTCGTCCAGAAAAGGCTATTTAAGCAATAAAATAAAAAATGCACATAAAACCTAAACCAAACGTTGCAGATGGTCATTTCTTCATGCGCAGTGGTCAATGCGGCACTCTCTAGCTGCCAAGAGCACTTTTTACTATGCGCACCAAACCAGAGTGACGGGAGGACCACATTTCAGAAAACGTGCTCAGCTCGTCGAGAAAATGCGATTTAAGCAATAAAATTAAAACTGCACCCAAAACCTAAACCAAACGTTGCAGATGGTCATTTCTTCATGCGCAGTGGTCAACGCGGCACTCTCTAGCTGCCAAGAGCACTTTTTACTATGCACACCCAACCAGAGTGACGGGAGGAGCACATTTCAGAAAACGTGCTCAGCTCGTCGAGAAAATGCGATTTAAGCAATAAAATTAAAAATGCACCCAAAACCTAAACCAAACGCTGCAGGTGGTTATTTCTTCATGCGCAGCAGTCAACGCGGCACTCTCTAGCTGCCAAGAGCACTTTTTACTATGCGCACCCAACCAGAGTGACGGGAGGAGCACATTTCAGAAAACGTGCTCAGCTCGTCGAGAAAATGCGATTTAAGCAATAAAATTAAAAATGCACCCAAAACCTAAACCAAACGTTGCAGATGGTCATTTCTTCATGCGCAGTGGTCAACGCGGCACTCTCTAGCTGCCAAGAGCACTTTTTACTATGCGCACCCAACCAGAGTGACGGGAGGAGCACATTTCAGAAAACGTGCTCAGCTCGTCGAGAAAATGCGATTTAAGCAATAAAATTAAAAATGCACCTAAAACCCAAACCAAACGTTGCAGGTGGTTATTTCTTCATGCGCAGTGGTCAACGCGGCACTCTCTAGCTGCCAAGAGCACTTTTTACTATGCGCACCCAACCAGAGTGACGGGAGGAGCACATTTCAGAAAATGTGCTCAGCTCGTCGAGAAAATGCCATTTAAGCCGTACAATTAAAAATGCACCTAAAACCTAAACCAAACGTTGCAGGTGGTTGTTTCTTCATGCGCAGTGGTCAACGTGGCACTCTCTAGCTCCCAAGAGCACTTTTTACTATGCGCACCCAACCAGAGTGACGGGAGGACCACATTTCAGAAAACGTGCTCAGCTCGTCGAGAAAATGCGATTTAAGCAATAAAATAAAAAATGCACCCAAAACCTAAAACAAACGTTGCAGGTGGTTATTTCTTCATGCGCAGTGGTCAACGCGGCACTCTCTAGCTGCCAAGAGCACTTTTTACTATGCGCACCCAACCAGAGTGACGGGAGGAGCACATTTCAGAAAACGTGCTCAGCTCGTCCAGAAAATGCGATTTAAGCAATAAAATTAAAAATGCACCTAAAACCTAAACCAAACGTTGCAGATGGTCATTTCTTCATGCGCAGTGGTCAACGCGGCACTCTCTAGCTGCCAAGAGCACTTTTTACTATGCGCACCCAACCAGAGTGACGGGAGGAGCACATTTCAGAAAACGTGCTCAGCTCGTCCAGACAATGCGATTTAAGCAATAAAATTAAAAATGCACCCAAAACCTAAACCAAACGTTGCAGGTGGTTATTTCTTCATGCGCAGTGGTCAACGCGGCACTCTCTAGCTGCCAAGAGCACTTTTTACTATGCGCACCCAACCAGAGTGACGGGAGGAGCGCATTTCAGAAAACGTGCTCAGCTCGTCGAGAAAATGCGATTTAAGCAATAAAATTAAAAATGCACCTAAAACCTAAACCAAAAGTTGCAGGTGGTTATTTCTTCATGCGCAGCAGTCAACACGGCACTCTCTAGCTGCCAAGAGCACTTTTTACTATGCGCACCCAACCAGAGTGACGGGAGGAGCACATTTCAGAAAACGTGCTCAGCTCGTCCAGAAAATGCGATTTAAGCAATAAAATTAAAAATGCACCTAAAACCTAAACCAAACGTTGCAGATGGTCATTTCTTCATGCGCAGTGGTCAACGCGGCACTCTCTAGTTGCCAAGAGCACTTTTTACTATGCACACCCAACCAGAGTGACGGGAGGAGCACATTTCAGAAAACGTGCTCAGCTCGTCCAGACAATGCGATTTAAGCAATAAAATTAAAAATGCACCCAAAACCTAAACCAAACGTTGCAGGTGGTTATTTCTTAATGCGCAGTGGTCAACGCGGCACTCTCGAGCTGCCAAGAGCACTTTTTACTATGCGCATCCAACCAGAGCGACGGGAGGAGCACATTTCAGAAAACGTGCTCAGCTCGTCCAGAAAATGCGATTTAAGCAATAAAATTAAAAATGCACCTAAAACCTAAACCAAACGTTGCAGATGGTCATTTCTTCATGCGCAGTGGTCAACGCGGCACTCTCTAGCTGCCAAGAGCACTTTTTACTATGCACACCCAACCAGAGTGACGGGAGGAGCGCATTTTAGAAAACGTGCTCAGCTCGACGAGAAAATGCGATTTAAGCAATAAAATTAAAAATGCACCCAAAACCTAAACCAAACGTTGCAGGTGGTTATTTCTTCATGCGCAGTGGTCAACGCGGCACTCTCTAGCTGCCAAGAGCACTTTTTACTATGCGCACCCAACCAGAGTGACGGGAGGAGCACATTTCAGAAAACGTGCTCAGCTCGTCGAGAAAATGCGATTTAAGCAATAAAATTAAAAATGCACCTAAAACCTAAACCAAACGTTGCAGGTGGTTATTTCTTCATGCGCAGCAGTCAACGCGGCACTCTCTAGCTGCCAAGAGCACTTTTTACTATGCGCACCCAACCAGAGTGACGGGAGGAGCACATTTCAGGAAACGTGCTCAGCTCGTCGAGAAAATGCGATTTAAGCAATAAAATTAAAAATGCACCTAAAACCCAAACCAAACGTTGCAGGTGGTTATTTCTTCATGCGCAGTGGTCAACGCGGCACTCTCTAGCTGCCAAGAGCACTTTTTACTATGCGCACCCAACCAGAGTGACGGGAGGAGCGCATTTCAGAAAACGTGCTCAGCTCGTCGAGAAAATGCGATTTAAGCAATAAAATTAAAAATGCACCCAAAACCTAAACCAAACGTTACAGGTGGTTATTTCTTCATGCGCAGTGGTCAACGCGGCACTCTCTAGCTGCCAAGAGCACTTTTTACTATGCGCACCCAACCAGAGTGACGGGAGGAGCACATTTCAGAAAACGTGCTCAGCTCGTCCAGAAAATGCGATTTAAGCAATAAAATTAAAAATGCACCTAAAACCCAAACCAAACGTTGCAGGTGGTTATTTCTTCATGCGCAGTGGTCAACGCGGCACTCTCTAGCTGCCAAGAGCATTTTTTACTATGCACACCCAACCAGAGTGACGGGAGGAGCACATTTCAGAAAACGTGCTCGTCGAGTAAATGCGATTTAAGCAATAAAATTAAAAATGCACCCAAAACCTAAACCAAACGTTGCAGGTGGTTATTTCTTCATGCGCAGTGGTCAACGCGGCACTCTCTAGCTGCCAAGAGCACTTTTTACTATGGGCACCCAACCAGAGTGACGGGAGGAGCACATTTCAGAAAACGTGCGCAGCTCGTCCAGAAAATGCGATTTAAGCAATAAAATTAAAAATGCACCCAAAACCTAAACCAAACATTGCAGGTGGTTATTTCTTCATGCGCAGTGGTCAACGCGGAACTCTCTAGCTGCCAAGAGCACTTTTTACTATGCGCACCCAACCAGAGTGACGGGAGGAGCACATTTCAGAAAACGTGCTCAGCTCGTCGAGAAAATGCGATTTAAGCAATAAAATTAAAAATGCACCTAAAACCTAAACCAAACGCTGCAGATGGTCATTTCTTCATGCGCAGTGGTCAACGCGGCACTCTCTAGATGCCAAAAGCACTTTTTACTATACACACCCAACCAGAGTGACGGGAGGAGCACATTCCAGAAAACGTGCTCAGCTCGTCGAGAAAATGCGATTTAAGCAATAAAATTAAAAATGCACCCAAAACCTAAAGCAAACGTTGCAGATGGTCATTTCTTCATGTGCAGTGGTCAACGCAGCACTCTCTAGCTGCCAAGAGCACTTTTTACTATGCGCACCCAACCAGAGTGACGGGAGGAGCACATTTCAGAAAACGTGCTCAGCTCACCGAGAAAATGCGATTTAAGCAATACAATTAAAAATGCACCTAAAACCTAAACCAAACGTTGCAGGTGGTTATTTCTTCATGTGCAGTGGTCAACGCGGAACTCTCTAGCTGCCAAGAGCACTTTTTACTATGCGCACCCAACCAGAGTGACGGGAGGAGCGCATTTCAGAAAACGTGCTCAGCTCGTCGAGAAAATGCGATTTAAGCAATAAAATTAAAAATGCACCTAAAACCTAAACCAAACGCTGCAGATGGTCATTTCTTCATGCGCAGTGGTCAACGCGGCACTCTCTAGATGCCAAAAGCACTTTTTACTATACACACCCAACCAGAGTGACGGGAGGAGCACATTCCAGAAAACGTGCTCAGCTCGTCGAGAAAATGCGATTTAAGCAATAAAATTAAAAATGCACCCAAAACCTAAAGCAAACGTTGCAGATGGTCATTTCTTCATGTGCAGTGGTCAACGCAGCACTCTCTAGCTGCCAAGAGCACTTTTTACTATGCGCACCCAACCAGAGTGACGGGAGGAGCACATTTCAGAAAACGTGCTCAGCTCACCGAGAAAATGCGATTTAAGCAATACAATTAAAAATGCACCTAAAACCTAAACCAAACGTTGCAGGTGGTTATTTCTTCATGTGCAGTGGTCAACGCGGCACTCTCTAGCTGCCAAGAGCACTTTTTACTATGCGCACCCACCCAGAGTGACGGGAGGAGCACATTTAAGAAAACGTGCTCAGCTCGTCGAGAAAATGCGATTTAAGCAATTAAATTAAAAATGCACCTAAAATCTATACCAAACGTTGCAGGTGGTTATTTCTTCATGCGCAGCAGTCAACACGGCACTCTCTAGCTGCCAAGAGCACTTTTTACTATGCACACCCAACCAGAGTGACGGGAGGAGCACATTTCAGAAAACGTGCTCAGCTCGTCGAGAAAATGCGATTTAAGCAATACAATTAAAAATGCACCCAAAACATTAAACCAAACGTTGCAGGTGGTTATTTCTTCATGCGCAGTGGTCAACGCGGCACTCTCTAGCTGCCAAGAGCATTTTTTACTATGCGCACCCAACCAGAGTGACGGGAGGAGCACATTTCAGAAAACGTGCTCAGCTCGTCGAGAAAATGCGATTTAAGCAATAAAATTAAAAATGCACCTAAAACCTAAACCAAACGTTGCAGGTGGTTATTTCTTCATGCGCAGTGGTTAACGCGGCACTCTCTAGCTGCCAAGAGCACTTTTTACTATGCGCATCCAACCAGAGTGACGGGTGGAGCGCATTTCAGAAAACGTGCTCAGCTCGTCGAGAAAATGCGATTTAAGCAATACAATTAAAAATGCACCTAAAACCCAAACCAAACGTTGCAGGTGGTCATTTCTTCATGCGCAGTGGTCAACGCGGCACTCTCTGGCTGCCAAGAGCACTTTTTACTATGCGCACCCAACCAGAGTGACGGGAGGAGCACATTTCAGAAAACGTGCTCAGCTCGTCCAAAAAATGCGATTTAAGCAATAAAATTAAAAATGCACCTAAAACCTAAACCAAACGTTGCAGATGGTCATTTCTTCATGCGCAGTGGTCAACGCGGCACTCTCTAGCTGCCAAGAGCACTTTTTACTATGTGCACCCAACCAGAGTGACGTGAGGAGCACATTTCAGAAAACGTGCTCAACTCGTCGAGAAAATGCGATTTAAGCAATAAAATTAAAAATGCACCAAAAACCGAAACCAAACGTTGCAGATGGTCATTTCTTCATGCGCAGTGGTCAACGCGGCACTCTCTAGCTGCCAAGAGCACTTTTTACTATGCACACCCAACCAGAGTGACGGGAGGAGCACATTTCAGAAAACGTGCTCAGCTCGTCGAGAAAATGCGATTTAAGCAATAAAATTAAAAATTCACCCAAAACATTAAACCAAACGTTGCAGGTGGTTATTTCTTCATGCGCAGTGGTCAACGCGGCACTCTCTAGCTGCCAAGAGCATTTTTTACTATGCACACCCAACCAGAGTGACGGGAGGAGCACATTTCAGAAAACGTGCTCAGCTCGTCGAGAAAATGCGATTTAAGCAATAAAATTAAAAATGCACCTAAAACCTAAACCAAACGTTGCAGGTGGTTATTTCTTCATGCGCAGTGGTCAACGCGGCACTCTCTAGCTGCCAAGAGCACTTTTTACTATGCGCACCCAACCAGAGTGACGGGAGGAGCACATTTCAGAAAACGTGCTCAGCTCGTCGAGAAAATGCGATTTAAGCAATAAAATTAAAAATGCACCTAAAACCTAAACCAAACGTTGCAGGTGGTTATTTCTTCGTGCGCAGCAGTCAACGCGGCACTCTCTAGCTGCCAAGAGCACTTTTTACTATGCGCACCCAACCAGAGTGACGGGAGGAGCACATTCCAGAAAACGTGCTCAGCTCGTCGAGAAAATGCGATTTAAGCAATAAAATTAAAAATGCACCCAAAACCTAAACCAAACGTAGCAGGTGGTAATTTCTTCATGCGCAGTGGTCAACGCGGCACTCTCTAGCTGCCAAGAGCACTTTTTACTATGCGCACCCAACCAGAGTGACGGGAGGAGCACATTTCAGAAAACGTGCTCAGCTCGTCGAGAAAATGCGATTTAAGCAATAAAATTAAAAATGCACCCAAAACCTAAACCAAACGTTGCAGGTGGTTATTTCTTCATGCGCAGTGGTCAACGCGGCACTCTCTAGCTGCCAAGAGCACTTTTTACTATGCGCACCCAACCAGAGTGACGGGAGGAGCACATTTCAGAAAACGTGCTCAGCTCGTCCAGAAAATGCGATTTAAGCAATAAAATTAAAAATGAACCTAAAACCTAAACCAAACGTTGCAGATGGTCATTTCTTCATGCGCAGTGGTCAACGCGGCACTCTCTAGCTGCCAAGAGCACTTTTTACTATGCACACCCAACCAGAGTGACGGGAGGAGCGCATTTTAGAAAACGTGCTCAGCTCGACGAGAAAATGCGATTTAAGCAATAAAATTAAAAATGCACCCAAAACCTAAACCAAACGTTGCAGGTGGTTATTTCTTCATGCGCAGTGGTCAACGCGGCACTCTCTAGCTGCCAAGAGCACTTTTTACTATGCGCACCCAACCAGAGTGACGGGAGGAGCACATTTCAGAAAACGTGCTCAGCTCGTTGAGAAAATGCGATTTAAGCAATAAAATTAAAAATGCACCTAAAACCTAAACCAAACGTTGCAGGTGGTTATTTCTTCATGCGCAGCAGTCAACGCGGCACTCTCTAGCTGCCAAGAGCACTTTTTACTATGCGCACCCAACCAGAGTGACGGGAGGAGCACATTTCAGAAAACGTGCTCAGCTCGTCGAGAAAATGCGATTTAAGCAATAAAATTAAAAATGCACCTAAAACCTAAACCAAACGTTGCAGGTGGTTATTTCTTCATGCGCAGTGGTCAACGCGGCACTCTCTAGCTGCCAAGAGCACTTTTTACTATGCGCATCCAACCAGAGCGACGGGAGGAGCACATTTCAGAAAACGTGCTCAGCTCGTCCAGAAAATGCGATTTAAGCAATAAAATTAAAAATGCACCTAAAACCTAAACCAAACGTTGCAGATGGTCATTTCTTCATGCGCAGTGGTCAACGCGGCACTCTCTAGCTGCCAAGAGCACTTTTTACTATGCGCACCCAACCAGAGTGACGGGAGGAGCACATTTCAGAAAACGTTCTCAGCTCGTCCAGACAATGCGATTTAAGCAATAAAATTAAAAATGCACCCAAAACCTAAACCAAACGTTGCAGGTGGTTATTTCTTCATGCGCAGTGGTCAACGCGGCACTCTCTAGCTGCCAAGAGCACTTTTTACTATGCGCACCCAACCAGAGTGACGGGAGGAGCGCATTTCAGAAAACGTGCTCAGCTCGTCGAGAAAATGCGATTTAAGCAATAAAATTAAAAATGCACCTAAAACCCAAACCAAACGTTGCAGGTGGTCATTTCTTCATGCGCAGTGGTCAACGCGGCACTCTCTGGCTGCCAAGAGCACTTTTTACTATGCGCACCCAACCAGAGTGACGGGAGGAGCACATTTCAGAAAACGTGCTCAGCTCGTCCAAAAAATGCGATTTAAGCAATAAAATTAAAAATGCACCTAAAACCTAAACCAAACGTTGCAGATGGTCATTTCTTCATGCGCAGTGGTCAACGCGGCACTCTCTAGCTGCCAAGAGCACTTTTTACTATGTGCACCCAACCAGAGTGACGTGAGGAGCACATTTCAGAAAACGTGCTCAACTCGTCGAGAAAATGCGATTTAAGCAATAAAATTAAAAATGCACCAAAAACCGAAACCAAACGTTGCAGATGGTCATTTCTTCATGCGCAGTGGTCAACGCGGCACTCTCTAGCTGCCAAGAGCACTTTTTACTATGCACACCCAACCAGAGTGACGGGAGGAGCACATTTCAGAAAACGTGCTCAGCTCGTCGAGAAAATGCGATTTAAGCAATAAAATTAAAAATTCACCCAAAACATTAAACCAAACGTTGCAGGTGGTTATTTCTTCATGCGCAGTGGTCAACGCGGCACTCTCTAGCTGCCAAGAGCATTTTTTACTATGCACACCCAACCAGAGTGACGGGAGGAGCACATTTCAGAAAACGTGCTCAGCTCGTCGAGAAAATGCGATTTAAGCAATAAAATTAAAAATGCACCTAAAACCTAAACCAAACGTTGCAGGTGGTTATTTCTTCATGCGCAGTGGTCAACGCGGCACTCTCTAGCTGCCAAGAGTACTTTTTACTATGCGCACCCAACCAGAGTGACGGGAGGAGCACATTTCAGAAAACGTGCTCAGCTCGTCGAGAAAATGCGATTTAAGCAATAAAATTAAAAATGCACCTAAAACCTAAACCAAACGTTGCAGGTGGTTATTTCTTCGTGCGCAGCAGTCAACGCGGCACTCTCTAGCTGCCAAGAGCACTTTTTACTATGCGCACCCAACCAGAGTGACGGGAGGAGCACATTCCAGAAAACGTGCTCAGCTCGTCGAGAAAATGCGATTTAAGCAATAAAATTAAAAATGCACCCAAAACCTAAACCAAACGTAGCAGGTGGTAATTTCTTCATGCGCAGTGGTCAACGCGGCACTCTCTAGCTGCCAAGAGCACTTTTTACTATGCGCACCCAACCAGAGTGACGGGAGGAGCACATTTCAGAAAACGTGCTCAGCTCGTCGAGAAAATGCGATTTAAGCAATAAAATTAAAAATGCACCCAAAACCTAAACCAAACGTTGCAGGTGGTTATTTCTTCATGCGCAGTGGTCAACGCGGCTCTCTCTAGCTGCCAAGAGCACTTTTTACTATGCGCACCCAACCAGAGTGACGGGAGGAGCACATTTCAGAAAACGTGCTCAGCTCGTCCAGAAAATGCGATTTAAGCAATAAAATTAAAAATGCACCTAAAACCTAAACCAACGTTGCAGATGGTCATTTCTTCATGCGCAGTGGTCAACGCGGCACTCTCTAGCTGCCAAGAGCACTTTTTACTATGCACACCCAACCAGAGTGACGGGAGGAGCGCATTTTAGAAAACGTGCTCAGCTCGACGAGAAAATGCGATTTAAGCAATAAAATTAAAAATGCACCCAAAACCTAAACCAAACGTTGCAGGTGGTTATTTCTTCATGCGCAGTGGTCAACGCGGCACTCTCTAGCTGCCAAGAGCACTTTTTACTATGCGCACCCAACCAGAGTGACGGGAGGAGCACATTTCAGAAAACGTGCTCAGCTCGTTGAGAAAATGCGATTTAAGCAATAAAATTAAAAATGCACCTAAAACCTAAACCAAACGTTGCAGGTGGTTATTTCTTCATGCGCAGCAGTCAACGCGGCACTCTCTAGCTGCCAAGAGCACTTTTTACTATGCGCACCCAACCAGAGTGACGGGAGGAGCACATTTCAGAAAACGTGCTCAGCTCGTCGAGAAAATGCGATTTAAGCAATAAAATTAAAAATGCACACAAAACCTAAACCAAACGTTGCAGGTGGTTATTTCTTCATGCGCAGTGGTCAACGCGGCACTCTCTAGCTGCCAAGAGCACTTTTTACTATGCGCACCCAACCAGAGTGACGGGAGGAGCACATTTCAGAAAACGTGCTCAGCTCGTCGAGAAAATGCGATTTAAGCAATAAAATTAAAAATGCACCCAAAACCTAAACCAAACGTTGCAGGTGGTTATTTCTTCATATGCAGCAGTCAACGCGGCACTCTCTAGCTGCCAAGAGCACTTTTTACTATGCGCACCCAACCAGAGTGACGGGAGGAGCACATTTCAGAAAACGTGCTCAGCTCGTCGAGAAAATGCGATTTAAGCAATAAAATAAAAAATGCACCTAAAACCTAAACCAAACGTTGCAGGTGGATATTTCTTCATGCGCAGTGGTCAACGCGGCACTCTCTAGCTGCCAAGAGCACTTTTTACTATGCGCACCCAACCAGAGTGACGTGAGGAGCACATTTCAGAAAACGTGCTCAGCTCGTCGAGAAAATGCGATTTAAGCAATAAAATTAAAAATGCACCCAAAACATTAAACCAAACGTTGCAGGTGGTTATTTCTTCATGCGCAGTGGTCAACGCGGCACTCTCTCGCTGCCAAGAGCATTTTTTACTATGCGCACCCAACCAGAGTGACGGGAGGAGCACATTTCAGAAAACGTGCTCAGCTCATCGAGAAAATGCGATTTAAGCAATAAAATTAAAAATGCACCTAAAACCTAAAGCAAACGTTGCAGATGGTCATTTCTTCATGTGCAGCAGTCAACGCGGCACTCTCTAGCTTCCAAGAGCACTTTTTACTATGTGCACCCAACCAGAGTGACGGGAGGAGCGCATTTCAGAAAACGTGCTCAGCTCGTCGAGAAAATGCGATTTAAGCAATAAAATTAAAAATGCACCTAAAACCTAAACCAAACGTTGCAGGTGGTTATTTCTTCGTGCGCAGCAGTCAACGCGGCACTCTCTAGCTGCCAAGAGCACTTTTTACTATGCGCACCCAACCAGAGTGACGGGAGGAGCACATTTCAGAAAACGTGCTCAGCTCGTCGAGTAAATGCGATTTAAGCAATAAAATTAAAAATGCACCCAAAACCTAAACCAAACGTTGCAGGTGGTTATTTCTTCATGCGCAGTGGTCAGCGCGGCACTCTCTAGCTGCCAAGAGCACTTTTTACTATGCGCACCCAACCAGAGTGACGGGAGGAGCACATTTCAGAAAACGTGCGCAGCTCGTCCAGAAAATGCGATTTAAGCAATAAAATTAAAAATGCACCCAAAACCTAAACCAAACGTTGCAGGTGGTTATTTCTTCATGCGCAGTGGTCAACGCGGCACTCTCTAGCTGCCAAGAGCACTTTTTACTATGCGCACCCACCCAGAGTGACGGGAGGAGCACATTTAAGAAAACGTGCTCAGCTCGTCGAGAAAATGCGATTTAAGCAATAAAATTAAAAATGCACCCAAAACCTAAACCAAACGTTGCAGGTGGTTATTTCTTCATGCGCAGTGGTCAACGCGGCACTCTCTAGCTGCCAAGAGCACTTTTTACTATGCGCACCCAACCAGAGTGACGGGAGGAGCACATTTCAGAAAACGTGCGCAGCTCGTCCAGAAAATGCGATTTAAGCAATAAAATTAAAAATGCACCCAAAACCTAAACCAAACGTTGCAGGTGGTTATTTCTTCATGCGCAGTTGTCAACGCGGCACTCTCTAGCTGCCAAGAGCACTTTTTACTATGCGCACCCAACCAGAGTGACGGGAGGAGCACATTTCAGAAAACGTGCTCAGCTCGTCGAGAAAATGCGATTTCAGCAATAAAATTAAAAATGCACCTAAAACCTAAACCAAACGCTGCAGATGGTCATTTCTTCATGCGCAGTGGTCAACGCGGCACTCTCTAGCTGCCAAAAGCACTTTTTACTATACACACCCAACCAGAGTGACGGGAGGAGCACATTCCAGAAAACGTGCTCAGCTCGTCGAGAAAATGCGATTTAAGCAATAAAATTAAAAATGCACCCAAAACCTAAAGCAAACGTTGCAGATGGTCATTTCTTCATGTGCAGTGGTCAACGCAGCACTCTCTAGCTGCCAAGAGCACTTTTTACTATGCACACCCAACCAGAGTGACGGGAGGAGCGCATTTCAGGAAACGTGCTCAGCTCGTCGAGAAAATGCGATTTAAGCAATAAAATTAAAAATGCACCCAAAACCTAAACCAAACGTTGCAGGTGGTTATTTCTTCATGCGCAGTGGTCAACGCGGCACTCTCTAGCTGCCAAGAGCACTTTTTACTATGCGCACCCAACCAGAGTGACGGGAGGAGCACATTTCAGAAAACGTGCTCAGCTCGTCGAGTAAATGCAATTTAAGCAATAAAATTAAAAATGCACCCAAAATCTAAACCAAACGTTGCAGGTGGTTATTTCTTTATGCGCAGTGGTCAACGCGGCACTCTCTAGCTGCCAAGAGCACTTTTTACTATGCGCACCCAACCAGAGTGACGGGAGGAGCACATTTCAGAAAACGTTCTCAGCTCGTCCAGACAATGCGATTTAAGCAATAAAATTAAAAATGCACCCAAAACCTAAACCAAACGTTGCAGGTGGTTATTTCTTCGTGCGCAGCAGTCAACGCGGCACTCTCTAGCTGCCAAGAGCACTTTTTACTATGCGCACCCAACCAGAGTGACGGGAGGAGCACATTCCAGAAAACGTGCTCAGCTCGTCGAGAAAATGCGATTTAAGCAATAAAATTAAAAATGCACCCAAAACCTAAACCAAACGTTGCAGATGGTCATTTCTTCATGCGCAGTGGTCAACGCGGCACTCTCTGGCTGCCAAGAGCACTTTTTACTATGCGCACCCAACCAGAGTGACGGGAGGAGCACATTTCAGAAAACGTGCTCAGCTCGTCCAGAAAATGCGATTTAAGCAATAAAATTAAAAATGCACCTAAAACCTAAACGAAACGTTGCAGATGGTCATTTCTTCATGCGCAGTAGTCAACGCGGCACTCTCTAGCTGCCAAGAGCACTTTTTACTATGTGCACCCAACCAGAGTGACGTGAGGAGCACATTTCAGAAAAACGTGCTCAACTCGTCGAGAAAATGCGATTTAAGCAATAAAATTAAAAATGCACCAAAAACCGAAACCAAACGTTGCAGATGGTCATTTCTTCATGCGCAGTGGTCAACGCGGCACTCTCTAGCTGCCAAGAGCACTTTTTACTATGCACACCCAACCAGAGTGACGGGAGGAGCACATTTCAGAAAACGTGCTCAGCTCGTCGAGAAAATGCGATTTAAGCAATAAAATAAAAAATGCACCCAAAACATTAAACCAAACGTTGCAGGTGGTTATTTCTTCATGCGCAGTGGTCAACGCGGCACTCTCTAGCTGCCAAGAGCATTTTTTACTATGCACACCCAACCAGAGTGACGGGAGGAGCACATTTCAGAAAACGTGCTCAGCTCGTCGAGAAAATGCGATTTAAGCAATAAAATTAAAAATGCACCTAAAACCTAAACCAAACGTTGCAGGTGGTTATTTCTTCATGCGCAGTGGTCAACGCGGCACTCTCTAGCTGCCAAGAGCACTTTTTACTATGCGCACCCAACCAGAGTGACGGGAGGAGCACATTTCAGAAAACGTGCTCAGCTCGTCGAGAAAATGCGATTTAAGCAATAAAATTAAAAATGCACCTAAAACCTAAACCAAACGTTGCAGGTGGTTATTTCTCCGTGCGCAGCAGTCAACGCGGCACTCTCTAGCTGCCAAGAGCACTTTTTACTATGCGCACCCAACCAGAGTGACGGGAGGAGCACATTTCAGAAAACGTGCTCAGCTCGTCGAGTAAATGCAATTTAAGCAATAAAATTAAAAATGCACCCAAAACCTAAACCAAACGTTGCAGGTGGTTATTTCTTTATGCGCAGTGGTCAACGCGGCACTCTCTAGCTGCCAAGAGCACTTTTTACTATGCGCACCCAACCAGAGTGACGGGAGGAGCACATTCCAGAAAACGTGCTCAGCTCGTCGAGAAAATGCGATTTAAGCAATAAAATTAAAAATGCACCCAAAACCTAAACCAAACGTTGCAGATGGTCATTTCTTCATGCGCAGTGGTCAACGCGGCACTCTCTAGCTGCCAAGAGCACTTTTTACTATGCGCACCCAACCAGAGTGACGGGAGGAGCACATTTCAGAAAACGTGCTCAGCTCGTTGAGAAAATGCGATTTAAGCAATAAAATTAAAAATGCACCCAAAACCTAAACCAAACGTTGCAGGTGGTTATTTCTTCATGCGCAGTGGTCAACGCGGCACTCTCTAGCTGCCAAGAGCACTTTTTACTATGCACACCCAACCAGAGTGACGGGAGGAGCGCATTTCAGAAAACGTGCTCAGCTCGACGAGAAAATGCGATTTAAGCAATAAAATTAAAAATGCACCCAAAACCTAAACCAAACGTTGCAGGTGGTTATTTCTTCATGCGCAGTGGTCAACGCAGCACTCTCTAGCTGCCAAGAGCACTTTTTACGATGCACACCCAACCAGAGAGACGGGAGGAGCGCATTTCAGAAAACGTGCTCAGCTCGACGAGAAAATGCGATTTAAGCAATAAAATTAAAAATGCACCCAAAACCTAAACCAAACGTAGCAGGTGGTAATTTCTTCATGCGCAGTGGTCAACGCGGCACTCTCTAGCTGCCAAGAGCACTTTTTACTATGCGCACCCAACCAGAGTGACGGGAGGAGCACATTTCAGAAAACGTGCTCAGCTCGTCGAGAAAATGCGATTTAAGCAATAAAATTAAAAATGCACCCAAAACCTAAACCAAACGTTGCAGGTGGTTATTTCTTCATGCGCAGTGGTCAACGCGGCACTCTCTAGCTGCCAAGAGCACTTTTTACTATGCGCACCCAACCAGAGTGACGGGAGGAGCACATTTCAGAAAACGTGCTCAGCTCGTCCAGAAAATGCGATTTAAGCAATAAAATTAAAAATGCACCTAAAACCTAAACCAAACGTTGCAGATGGTCATTTCTTCATGCGCAGTGGTCAACGCGGCACTCTCTAGCTGCCAAGAGCACTTTTTACTATGCACACCCAACCAGAGTGACGGGAGGAGCGCATTTTAGAAAACGTGCTCAGCTCGACGAGAAAATGCGATTTAAGCAATAAAATTAAAAATGCACCCAAAACCTAAACCAAACGTTGCAGGTGGTTATTTCTTCATGCGCAGTGGTCAACGCGGCACTCTCTAGCTGCCAAGAGCACTTTTTACTATGCGCACCCAACCAGAGTGACGGGAGGAGCACATTTCAGAAAACGTGCTCAGCTCGTCGAGAAAATGCGATTTAAGCAATAAAATTAAAAATGCACCTAAAACCTAAACCGAACGTTGCAGGTGGTTATTTCTTCATGCGCAGCGGTCAACGCGGCACTCTCTAGCTGCCAAGAGCACTTTTTACTATGCGCACCCAACCAGAGTGACGGGAGGAGCACATTTCAGAAAACGTGCTCAGCTCGTCGAGAAAATGCGATTTAAGCAATAAAATAAAAAATGCACCTAAAACCTAAACCAAACGTTGCAGGTGGATATTTCTTCATGCGCAGTGGTCAACGCGGCACTCTCTAGCTGCCAAGAGCACTTTTTACTATGCGCACCCAACCAGAGTGACGTGAGGAGCACATTTCAGAAAACGTGCTCAGCTCGTCGAGAAAATGCGATTTAAGCAATAAAATTAAAAATGCACCCAAAACATTAAACCAAACGTTGCAGGTGGTTATTTCTTCATGCGCAGTGGTCAACGCGGCACTCTCTCGCTGCCAAGAGCATTTTTTACTATGCGCACCCAACCAGAGTGACGGGAGGAGCACATTTCAGAAAACGTGCTCAGCTCGTCGAGAAAATGCGATTTAAGCAATTAAATTAAAAATGCACCTAAAATCTATACCAAACGTTGCAGGTGGTTATTTCTTCATGCGCAGCAGTCAACACGGCACTCTCTAGCTGCCAAGAGCACTTTTTACTATGCACACCCAACCAGAGTGACGGGAGGAGCACATTTCAGAAAACGTGCTCAGCTCGTCGAGTAAATGCGATTTAAGCAATAAAATTAAAAATGCACCCAAAACCTAAACCAAACGTTGCAGGTGGTTATTTCTTCATGCGCAGTGGTCAACGCGGCACTCTCTAGCTGCCAAGAGCACTTTTTACTATGCGCACCCACCCAGAGTGACGGGAGGAGCACATTTAAGAAAACGTGCTCAGCTCGTCGAGAAAATGCGATTTAAGCAATTAAATTAAAAATGCACCTAAAATCTATACCAAACGTTGCAGGTGGTTATTTCTTCATGCGCAGCAGTCAACACGGCACTCTCTAGCTGCCAAGAGCACTTTTTACTATGCACACCCAACCAGAGTGACGGGAGGAGCACATTTCAGAAAACGTGCTCAGCTCGTCGAGTAAATGCGATTTAAGCAATAAAATTAAAAATGCACCCAAAACCTAAACCAAACGTTGCAGGTGGTTATTTCTTCATGCGCAGTGGTCAACGCGGCACTCTCTAGCTGCCAAGAGCACTTTTTACTATGCGCACCCAACCAGAGTGACGGGAGGAGCACATTTCAGAAAACGTGCTCAGGTCGACGAGGAAATGCGATTTAAGCAATAAAATTAAAAATGCACCTAAAACCTAAACCAAACGTTGCAGGTGGTTATTTCTTCATGCGCAATGGTCAACGCGGCACTCTCTAGCTGCCAAAAAGACTTTTTACTATGCGCACCCGACCAGAGTGACGGGAGGAGCACATTTCAGAAAACGTGCTCAGCTCGTCGAGAAAATGCGATTTAAGCAATAAAATTAAAAATGCACCTAAAACCTAAACCAAACGCTGCAGATGGTCATTTCTTCATGCGCAGTGGTCAACGCGGCACTCTCTACCTGCCAAGAGCACTTTTTACTATGCGCACCCACCCAGAGTGACGGGAGGAGCACATTTAAGAAAACGTGCTCAGCTCGTCGAGAAAATGCAATTTAAGCAATTAAATTAAAAATGCACCTAAAATCTATACCAAACGTTGCAGGTGGTTATTTCTTCATGCGCAGCAGTCAACACGGCACTCTCTAGCTGCCAAGAGCACTTTTTACTATGCACACCCAACCAGAGTGACGGGAGGAGCACATTTCAGAAAACGTGCTCAGCTCGTCGAGAAAATGCGATTTAAGCAATAAAATTAAAAATGCACCCAAAACATTAAACCAAACGTTGCAGGTGGTTATTTCTTCATGCGCAGTGGTCAACGCGGCACTCTCTAGCTGCCAAGAGCATTTTTTACTATGCGCACCCAACCAGAGTGACGGGAGGAGCACATTTCAGAAAACGTGCTCAGCTCGTCGAGAAAATGCGATTTAAGCAATAAAATTAAAAATGCACCTAAAACCTAAACCAAACGTTGCAGGTGGTTATTTCTTCATGCGCAGTGGTCAACGCGGCACTCTCTAGCTGCCAAGAGCACTTTTTACTATGCGCACCCAACCAGAGCGACGGGAGGAGCACATTTCAGAAAACGTGCTCAGCTCGTCGAGAAAATGCGATTTAAGCAATAAAATTAAAAATGCACCTAAAACCTAAACTAAACGTTGCAGGTGGTTATTTCTTCGTGCGCAGCAGTCAACGCGGCACTCTCTAGCTGCCAAGAGCACTTTTTACTATGCGCACCCAACCAGAGTGACGGGAGGAGCACATTTCAGAAAACGTGCTCAGCTCGTCGAGTAAATGCAATTTAAGCAATAAAATTAAAAATGCACCCAAAACCTAAACCAAACGTTGCAGGTGGTTATTTCTTCATGCGCAGTGGTCAACGCGGCACTCTCTAGCTGCCAAGACCACTTTTTACTATGCGCACCCAACCAGAGTGACGGGAGGAGCACATTTCAGAAAACGTGCTCAGCTCGTCCAGAAAATGCGATTTAAGCAATACAATTAAAAATGCACCTAAAACCTAAACCAAACGTTGCAGATGGTCATTTCTTCATGCGCAGTGGTCAACGCGGCACTCTCTAGCTGCCAAGAGCACTTTTTACTATGCACACCCAACCAGAGTGACGGGAGGAGCACATTTCAGAAAACGTTCTCAGCTCGTCCAGACAATGCGATTTAAGCAATAAAATTAAAAATGCACCCAAAACCTAAACCAAACGTTGCAGGTGGTTAGTTCTTCATGCGCAGTGGTCAACGCGGCACTCTCTAGCTGCCAAGAGCACTTTTTACTATGCGCACCCAACCAGAGTGACGGGAGGAGCGCATTTCAGAAAACGTGCTCAGCTCGTCGAGAAAATGCGATTTAAGCAATAAAATTAAAAATGCACCTAAAACCTAAACCAAAAGTTGCAGGTGGTTATTTCTTCATGCGCAGCAGTCAACACGGCACTCTCTAGCTGCCAAGAGCACTTTTTACTATGCGCACCCAACCAGAGTGACGGGAGGAGCACATTTCAGAAAATGTGCTCAGCTCGTCGAGAAAATGCCATTTAAGCCGTACAATTAAAAATGCACCTAAAACCTAAACCAAACGTTGCAGGTGGTTATTTCTTCATGCGCAGCAGTCAACACGGCACTCTCTAGCTGCCAAGAGCACTTTTTACTATGCACACCCAACCAGAGTGACTGGAGGAGCGCATTTCAGAAAACGTGCTCAGCTCGACGAGAAAATGCGATTTAAGCAATAAAATTAAAAATGCACCCAAAACCTAAACCAAACATTGCAGGTGGTTATTTCTTCATGCGCAGTGGTCAACGCGGCACTCTCTAGCTGCCAAGAGCACTTTTTACTATACACACCCAACTAGAGTGACGGGAGGAGCACATTCCAGAAAACGTGCTCAGCTAGTCGAGAAAATGCGATTTAAGCAATAAAATTAAAAATGCACCCAAAACCTAAACCAAACGTTGCAGGTGGTTATTTCTTCATGCGCAGCAGTCAACGCGGCACTCTCGAGCTGCCAAGAGCACTTTTTACTATGCGCACCCAACCAGAGTGACGGGAGGAGCACATTTCAGAAAACGTGCTCAGCTCGTCGAGAAAATGCGATTTAAGCAATAAAATTAAAAATGCACCCAAAACCTAAACCAAACGTTGCAGGTGATTATTTCTTCATGCGCAGTGGTCAACGCGGCACTCTCTAGCTGCCAAGAGCACTTTTTACTATGCGCACCCAACCAGAGTGACGGGAGGAGCACTTTTCAGAAAACGTGCTCAGCTCGTCGAGAAAATGCAAATTAAGCAATAAAATTAAAAATGCACCCAAAACCTAAACCAAACGTTGCAGATGGTCATTTCTTCATGCGCAGTGGTCAACGCGGCACTCTCTAGCTGCCAAGAGCACTTTTTACTATGCGCACCCAACCAGAGTGACTGGAGGAGCACATTTCAGAAAACGTGCTCAGCTCGTCGAGAAAATGCGATTTAAGCAATAAAATTAAAAATGCACCTAAAACCCAAACCAAACGTTGCAGGTGGTTATTTCTTCATGCGCAGTGGTCAACGCGGCACTCTCTAGCTGCCAAGAGCACTTTTTACGATGCACACCCAACCAGAGAGACGGGAGGAGCGCATTTCAGAAAACGTGCTCAGCTCGACGAGAAAATGCGATTTAAGCAATAAAATTAAAAATGCACAAAAAACCTAAACCAAACGTTGCAGGTTTTTATTTCTTCATGCGCAGTGGTCAACGCGGCACTCTCTAGCTGCCAAGAGTACTTTTTACTATGCGCACCCAACCAGAGTGACGGGAGGAGCACATTTCAGAAAACGTGCTCAGCTCGTCGAGAAAATGCGATTTAAGCAATAAAATTAAAAATGCACCCAAAACCTAAACCAAACGTTACAGGTGGTTATTTCTTCATGCGCAGTGGTCAACGCGGCACTCTCTAGCTGCCAAGAGCACTTTTTACTATGCGCACCCAACCAGAGTGACGGGAGGAGCACATTTCAGAAAACGTGCTCAGCTCGTCCAGAAAATGCGATTTAAGCAATAAAATTAAAAATGCACCTAAAACCTAAACCAAACGTTGCAGATGGTCATTTCTTCATGCGCAGTGGTCAACGCGGCACTCTCTGGCTGCCAAGAGCACTTTTTACTATGCGCACCCAACCAGAGTGACGGGAGGAGCACATTTCAGAAAACGTGCTCAGCTCGTCCAGAAAATGCGATTTAAGCAATAAAATTAAAAATGCACCTAAAACCTAAACCAAACGTTGCAGATGGTCATTTCTTCATGCGCAGTGGTCAACGCGGCACTCTCTAGCTGCCAAGAGCACTTTTTACTATGTGCACCCAACCAGAGTGACGTGAGGAGCACATTTCAGAAAACGTGCTCAACTCGTCGAGAAAATGCGATTTAAGCAATAAAATTAAAAATGCACCAAAAACCGAAACCAAACGTTGCAGATGGTCATTTCTTCATGCGCAGTGGTCAACGCGGCACTCTCTAGCTGCCAAGAGCACTTTTTACTATGCACACCCAACCAGAGTGACGGGAGGAGCACATTTCAGAAAACGTGCTCAGCTCGTCGAGAAAATGCGATTTAAGCAATAAAATTAAAAATGCACCCAAAACATTAAACCAAACGTTGCAGGTGGTTATTTCTTCATGCGCAGTGGTCAACGCGGCACTCTCTAGCTGCCAAGAGCATTTTTTACTATGCACACCCAACCAGAGTGACGGGAGGAGCACATTTCAGAAAACGTGCTCAGCTCGTCGAGAAAATGCGATTTAAGCAATAAAATTAAAAATGCACCTAAAACCTAAACCAAACGTTGCAGGTGGTTATTTCTTCATGCGCAGTGGTCAACGCGGCACTCTCTAGCTGCCAAGAGCACTTTTTACTATGCGCACCCAACCAGAGTGACGGGAGGAGCACATTTCAGAAAACGTGCTCAGCTCCTCCAGAAAATGCGATTTAAGCAATACAATTAAAAATGCACCTAAAACCTAAACCAAACGTTGCAGGTGGTTATTTCTTCGTGCGCAGCAGTCAACGCGGCACTCTCTAGCTGCCGAGAGCACTTTTTACTATGCGCACCCAACCAGAGTGACGGGAGGAGCACATTTCAGAAAACGTGCTCAGCTCGTCGAGTAAATGCAATTTAAGCAATAAAATTAAAAATGCACCCAAAACCTAAACCAAACGTTGCAGGTGGTTATTTCTTTATGCGCAGTGGTCAACGCGGCACTCTCTAGCTGCCAAGAGCACTTTTTACTATGCGCACCCAACCAGAGTGACGGGAGGAGCACATTCCAGAAAACGTGCTCAGCTCGTCGAGAAAATGCGATTTAAGCAATAAAATTAAAAATGCACCCAAAACCTAAACCAAACGTTGCAGATGGTCATTTCTTCATGCGCAGTGGTCAACGCGGCACTCTCTAGCTGCCAAGAGCACTTTTTACTATGCGCACCCAACCAGAGTGACGGGAGGAGCATATTTCAGAAAACGTGCTCAGCTCGTTGAGAAAATGCGATTTAAGCAATAAAATTAAAAATGCACCCAAAACCTAAACCAAACGTTGCAGGTGGTTATTTCTTCATGCGCAGTGGTCAACGCGGCACTCTCTAGCTGCCAAGAGCACTTTTTACTATGCACACCCAACCAGAGTGACGGGAGGAGCGCATTTCAGAAAACGTGCTCAGCTCGACGAGAAAATGCGATTTAAGCAATAAAATTAAAAATGCACCCAAAACCTAAACCAAACGTTGCAGGTGGTTATTTCTTCATGCGCAGTGGTCAACGCGGCACTCTCTAGCTGCCAAGAGCACTTTTTACGATGCACACCCAACCAGAGAGACGGGAGGAGCGCATTTCAGAAAACGTGCTCAGCTCGACGAGAAAATGCGATTTAAGCAATAAAATTAAAAATGCACCCAAAACCTAAACCAAACGTTGCAGGTGGTAATTTCTTCATGCGCAGTGGTCAACGCGGCACTCTCTAGCTGCCAAGAGCACTTTTTACTATGCGCACCCAACCAGAGTGACGGGAGGAGCACATTTCAGAAAACGTGCTCAGCTCGTCGAGAAAATGCGATTTAAGCAATAAAATTAAAAATGCACCCAAAACCTAAACCAAACGTTGCAGGTGGTTATTTCTTCATGCGCAGTGGTCAACGCGGCACTCTCTGGCTGCCAAGAGCACTTTTCACTATGCGCACCCAACCAGAGTGACGGGAGGAGCACATTTCAGAAAACGTGCTCAGCTCGTCCAGAAAATGCGATTTAAGCAATAAAATTAAAAATGCACCTAAAACCTAAACCAAACGTTGCAGATGGTCATTTCTTCATGCGCAGTGGTCAACGCGGCACTCTCTATCTGCCAAGAGCACTTTTTACTATGTGCACCCAACCAGATTGACGTGAGGAGCACATTTCAGAAAACGTGCTCAACTCGTCGAGAAAATGCGATTTAAGCAATAAAATTAAAAATGCACCAAAAACCGAAACCAAACGTTGCAGATGGTCATTTCTTCATGCGCAGTGGTCAACGCGGCACTCTCTAGCTGCCAAGAGCACTTTTTACTATGCACACCCAACCAGAGTGACGGGAGGAGCACATTTCAGAAAACGTGCTCAGCTCGTCGAGAAAATGCGATTTAAGCAATAAAATTAAAAATGCACCCAAAACATTAAACCAAACGTTGCAGGTGGTTATTTCTTCATGCGCAGTGGTCAACGCGGCACTCTCTAGCTGCCAAGAGCATTTTTTACTATGCACACCCAACCAGAGTGACGGGAGGAGCACATTTCAGAAAACGTGCTCAGCTCGTCGAGAAAATGCGATTTAAGCAATAAAATTAAAAATGCACCTAAAACCTAAACCAAACGTTGCAGGTGGTTATTTCTTCATGCGCAGGGGTCAACGCGGCACTCTCTAGCTGCCAAGAGCACTTTTTACTATGCGCACCCAACCAGAGTGACGGGAGGAGCACATTTCAGAAAACGTGCTCAGCTCGTCCAGAAAATGCGATTTAAGCAATACAATTAAAAATGCACCTAAAACCTAAACCAAACGTTGCAGGTGGTTATTTCTTCGTGCGCAGCAGTCAACGCGGGACTCTCTAGCTGCCAAGAGCACTTTTTACTATGCGCACCCAACCAGAGTGACGGGAGGAGCACATTTCAGAAAACGTGCTCAGCTCGTCGAGTAAATGCAATTTAAGCAATAAAATTAAAAATGCACCCAAAACCTAAACCAAACGTTGCAGGTGGTTATTTCTTTATGCGCAGTGGTCAACGCGGCACTCTCTAGCTGCCAAGAGCACTTTTTACTATGCGCACCCAACCAGAGTGACGGGAGGAGCACATTCCAGAAAACGTGCTCAGCTCGTCGAGAAAATGCGATTTAAGCAATAAAATTAAAAATGCACCCAAAACCTAAACCAAACGTTGCAGATGGTCATTTCTTCATGCGCAGTGGTCAACGCGGCACTCTCTAGCTGCCAAGAGCACTTTTTACTATGCGCACCCAACCAGAGTGACGGGAGGAGCATATTTCAGAAAACGTGCTCAGCTCGTTGAGAAAATGCGATTTAAGCAATAAAATTAAAAATGCACCCAAAACCTAAACCAAACGTTGCAGGTGGTTATTTCTTCATGCGCAGTGGTCAACGCGGCACTCTCTAGCTGCCAAGAGCACTTTTTACTATGCACACCCAACCAGAGTGACGGGAGGAGCGCATTTCAGAAAACGTGCTCAGCTCGACGAGAAAATGCGATTTAAGCAATAAAATTAAAAATGCACCCAAAACCTAAACCAGACGTTGCAGGTGGTTATTTCTTCATGCGCAGTGGTCAACGCGGCACTCTCTAGCTGCCAAGAGCACTTTTTACGATGCACACCCAACCAGAGAGACGGGAGGAGCGCATTTCAGAAAACGTGCTCAGCTCGACGAGAAAATGCGATTTAAGCAATAAAATTAAAAATGCACCCAAAACCTAAACCAAACGTTGCAGGTGGTAATTTCTTCATGCGCAGTGGTCAACGCGGCACTCTCTAGCTGCCAAGAGCACTTTTTACTATGCGCACCCAACCAGAGTGACGGGAGGAGCACATTTCAGAAAACGTGCTCAGCTCGTCGAGAAAATGCGATTTAAGCAATAAAATTAAAAATGCACCCAAAACCTAAACCAAACGTTGCAGGTGGTTATTTCTTCATGCGCAGTGGTCAACGCGGCACTCTCTAGCTGCCAAGAGCACTTTTTACTATGCGCACCCAACCAGAGTGACGGGAGGAGCACATTTCAGAAAACGTGCTCAGCTCGTCCACAAAATGCGATTTAAGCAATAAAATTAAAAATGCACCTAAAACCTAAACCAAACGTTGCAGATGGTCATTTCTTCATGCGCAGTGGTCAACACGGCACTCTCTAGCTGCCAAGAGCACTTTTTACTATGCACACCCAACCAGAGTGACGGGAGGAGCACATTTCAGAAAACGTGCTCACCTCGTCGAGAAAATGCGATTTAAGCAATAAAATTAAAAATGCACCTAAAACCTAAACCAAACGTTGCAGGTGGTTATTTCTTCATGCGCAGTGGTCAACGCGGCACTCTCTAGCTGCCAAGAGCACTTTTTACTATGCGCACCCAACCAGAGTGACGGGAGGAGCACATTTCAGAAAATTGCTCAGCTCGTCGAGAAAATGCGATTTAAGCAATAAAATAAAAAATGCACCTAAAACCTAAACCAAACGTTGCAGGTGGTTATTTCTTCATGCGCAGTGGTCAACGCGGCACTCTCTAGCTGCCAAGAGCACTTTTTACTATGCGCACCCAACCAGAGTGACGGGAGGAGCACATTTCAGAAAACGTGCTCAGCTCGTCGAGAAAATGCGATTTAAGCAATAAAATTAAAATGCACCTAAAACCTAAACCAAACGTTGCAGGTGGTTATTTCTTCATGCGCAGTGGTCAACGCGGCACTCTCTCGCTGCCAAGAGCACTTTTTACTATTCGCATCCAACCAGAGTGACGGGAGGAGCACATTTCAGAAAACGTGCTCAGCTCATCGAGAAAATGCGATTTAAGCAATAAAATTAAAAATGCACCTAAAACCTAAACCAAACGTTGCAGGTGGTTATTTCTTCATGCGCAGTGGTCAACGCGGCACTCTCTAGCTGCCAAGAGCACTTTTTACTATGCGCACCCAACCAGAGTGACGGGAGGAGCACATTTCAGAAAACGTGCTCAGCTCGTCGAGAAAATGCGATTTAAGCAATAAAATTAAAAATGCACCTAAAACCTAAACCAAACGTTGCAGGTGGTTATTTCTTCGTGCGCAGCAGTCAACGCGGCACTATCTAGCTGCCAAAAGCACTTTTTACTATGCGCACCCAACCAGAGTGACGGGAGGAGCACATTTCAGAAAACGTGCTCAGCTCGTCGAGTAAATGTGATTTAAGCAATAAAATTAAAAATGCACCCAAAACCTAAACCAAACGTTGCAGGTGGTTATTTCTTCATGCGCAGTGGTCAACGCGGCATTCTCTAGCTGCCAAGAGCACTTTTTACTATGCGCACCCAACCAGAGTGACGGGAGGAGCACATTTCAGAAAACGTGCTCAGCTCGTCCAGAAAATGCGATTTAAGCAATAAAATTAAAAATGCACCTAAAACCTAAACCAAACGTTGCAGATGGTCATTTCTTCATGCGCAGTGGTCAACGCGGCACTCTCTAGCTGCCAAGAGCACTTTTTACTATGCACACCCAACCAGAGTGACGGGAGGAGCACATTTCAGAAAACGTGCTCAGCTCGTCCAGACAATGCGATTTAAGCAATAAAATTAAAAATGCACCCAAAACCTAAACCAAACGTTGCAGGTGGTTATTTCTTCATGCGCAGTGGTCAACGCGGCACTCTCTAGCTGCCAAGAGCACTTTTTACTATGCGCATCCAACCAGAGTGACGGGAGGAGCGCATTTCAGAAAACGTGCTCAGCTCGTCGAGAAAATGCGATTTAAGCAATAAAATTAAAAATGCACCTAAAACCTAAACCAAACGTTGCAGGTGGTTATTTCTTCATGCGCAGCAGTCAACGCGGCACTCTCTAGCTGCCAAGAGCACTTTTTACTATGCGGACCCAACCAGAGTGACGGGAGGAGCACATTTCAGAAAACGTGCTCAGCTCGTCGAGAAAATGCGATTTAAGCAATAAAATAAAAAATGCACCTAAAACCTAAACCAAACGCTGCAGATGGTCATTTCTTCATGTGCAGTGGTCAACGCGGCACTCTCTAGCTGCCAAGAGCACTTTTTACTATGCGCACCCAACCAGACTGACGGGAGGAGCACATTTCAGAAAACGTGCTCAGCTCGTCGAGAAAATGCGATTTAAGCAACAAAATTAAAAATGCACCCAAAACCTAAACCAAACGTTGCAGGTGGTTATTTCTTCATGCGCAGCAGTCAACGCGGCACTCTCTAGCTGCCAAGAGCACTTTTTAATATGCACACCCAACAAGAGTGACGGGAGGAGCGCATTTCAGAAAACGTGCTCAGCTCGACGAGAACATGCGATTTAAGCAATAAAATTAAAAATGCACCCAAAACCTAAACCAAACGTTGCAGGTGGTTATTTCTTCATGCGCAGTGGTCAACGCGGCACTCTCTAGCTGCCAAGAGCACTTTTTACTATGCGCACCCAACCAGAGGGACGGGAGGAGCACATTTCAGAAAACGTGCTCAGCTCGTCGAGAAAATGCGATTTAAGCAATAAAATTAAAAATGCACCCAAAACCTAAACCAAACGTTGCAGGTGGTTATTTCTTCATGCGCAGCGGTCAACGCGGTACTCTCTAGCTGCCAAGAGCACTTTTTACTATGCGCACCCAACCAGAGTGACGGGAGGAGCACATTTCAGAAAACGTGGTCAGCTCGTCGAGAAAATGCGATTTAAGCAATAAAATTAAAAATGCACCTACAACCTAAACCAAACGTTGCAGGTGGTTATTTCTTCATGCGCAGTGGTCAACGCGGCACTCTCTAGCTGCCAAGAGCACTTTTTACTATGCACACCCAACCAGAGTGACGGGAGGAGCACATTTCAGAAAACGTGCTCAGCTCGTCGAGAAAATGCGATTTACGCAATAAAATTAAAAATGCACCTAAAACCTAAACAAAACGTTGCAGGTGGTTATCTCTTCATGCGCAGTGGTAAACGCGGCACTCTCTAGCTGCCAAGAGCACTTTTTACTATGCGCACCCAACCAGAGTGACGGGAGGAGCACATTTCAGAAAACGTGCTCAGCTCGTCGAGAAAATGCGATTTAAGCAATAAAATTAAAAATGCACCCAAAACCTAAACCAAACGTTGCAGGTGGTTATTTCTTCATGCGCAGCAGTCAAAGCGGCACTCTCTAGCTGCCAAGAGCACTTTTTACTATGTGCACCCAACCAGAGTGACGGGAGGAGCACATTTCAGAAAACGTGCTCAGCTCGTCGAGAAAATGCGATTCAAGCAATAAAATTTGAAATGCACCTAAAACCTAAACCAAACGTTGCAGGTGGTTATTTCTTTATGCGCATTGGTCAATGCGGCACTCTCTAGCTGCCAAGAGCACTTTTTACTTTGCACACTCTGGTTGAGTGACGGGAGGAGCACATTTCAGAAAACGTGCTCAGCTCGTCGAGAAAATGCGATTTAAGCAATAAAATTAAAAATGCACCCAAAACCTAAACCAAACGTTGCAGGTGGTTATTTCTTCATGCGCAGCAGTCAACGCGGCACTCTCTAGCTGCCAAGAGCACTTTTTACTATGTGCACCCAACCAGAGTGACGGGAGGAGCACATTTCAGAAAACGTGCTCAGCTCGTCGAGAAAATGGGATTTAAGCAATAAAATTAAAAATGCACCCAAAACCTAAACCAAACGTTGCAGATGGTCATTTCTTCATGCGCAGTGGTCAACGCGGCACTCTCTAGCTGCCAAGAGCACTTTTTACTATGCGCACCCAACCAGAGTGACGGGAGGACCACATTTCAGAAAACGTGCTCAGCTCGTCGAGAAAATGCGATTTAAGCAATAAAATTAAAAATGCACCCAAAACTTAAACCAAACGTTGCAGGTGGTTATTTCTTCATGCGCAGCAGTCAACGCGGCACTCTCTAGCTGCCAAGAGCACTTTTTACTATGCGCACCCAACCAGAGTGACGGGAGGAGCACATTTCAGAAAACGTGCTCAGCTCGTCGAGAAAATGCGATTTAAGCAATGAAATTAAAAATGCACCCAAAACCTAAACCAAACGTTGCAGGTGGTTATTTCTTCATGCGCAGTGGTCAACGCGGCACTCTCTAGCTGCCAAGAGCACTTTTTACTATGCGCACCCAACCAGAGTGACGGGAGGAGCACTTTTCAGAAAACGTGCTCAGTTCGTCGAGAAATTGCGAATTAAGCAATAAAATTAAAAATGCACCCAAAACCTAAACCAAACGTTGCAGATGGTCATTTCTTCATGCGCAGTGGTCAACGCGGCACTCTCTAGCTGCCAAGAGCACTTTTTACTATGCGCACCCAACCAGAGTGACGGGAGGAGCACATTTCAGAAAACGTGCTCAGCTCGTCGAGAAAATGCGATTTAAGCAATAAAATTAAAAATGCACCTAAAACCCAAACCAAACGTTGCAGGTGGTTATTTCTTCATGCGCAGTGGTCAACGCGGCACTCTCTAGCTGCCAAGAGCACTTTTTACTATGCGCACCCAACCAGAGTGACGGGAGGAGCACATTTCAGAAAATGTGCTCAGCTCGTCGAGAAAATGCCATTTAAGCCGTACAATTAAAAATGCACCTAAAACCTAAACCAAACGTTGCAGGTGGTTGTTTCTTCATGCGCAGTGGTCAACGTGGCACTCTCTAGCTGCCAAGAGCACTTTTTACTATGCGCACCCAACCAGAGTGACGGGAGGAGCACATTTCAGAAAACGTGCTCAGCTCGTCGAGAAAATGCGATTTAAGCAATAAAATTAAAAATGCACCCAAAACCTAAACCAAACGTTGCAGGTGGTTATTTCTTCATGCGCAGTGGTCAACGCGGCACTCTGTAGCTGCCAAGAGCACTTTTTACTATGCGCACCCACCCAGAGTGACGGGAGGAGCACATTTCAGAAAACGTGCTCACCTCGTCGAGAAAATGCGATTTAAGCAATAAAATTAAAAATGCACCTAAAACCTAAACCAAACGTTGCAGGTGGTTATTTCTTCATGCGCAGTGGTCAACGCGGCACTCTCTAGCTGCCAAGAGCACTTTTAACTATGCGCACCCAACCAGAGTGACGGGAGGAGCACATTTCAGAAAACGTGCTCAGCTCGTCGAGAAAATGCGATTTAAGCAATGAAATTAAAAATGCACCCAAAACCTAAACCAAACGTTGCAGGTGGTTATTTCTTCATGCGCAGTGGTCAACGCGGCACTCTCTAGCTGCCAAGAGCACTTTTTACTATGCGCACCCAACCAGAGTGACGGGAGGAGCACTTTTCAGAAAACGTGCTCAGCTCGTCGAGAAATTGCGAATTAAGCAATAAAATTAAAAATGCACCCAAAACCTAAACCAAACGTTGCAGATGGTCATTTCTTCATGCGCAGTGGTCAACGCGGCACTCTCTAGCTGCCAAGAGCACTTTTTACTATGCGCACCCAACCAGAGTGACGGGAGGAGCACATTTCAGAAAACGTGCTCAGCTCGTCGAGAAAATGCGATTTAAGCAATAAAATTAAAAATGCACCTAAAACCCAAACCAAACGTTGCAGGTGGTTATTTCTTCATGCGCAGTGGTCAACGCGGCACTCTCTAGCTGCCAAGAGCACTTTTTACTATGCGCACCCAACCAGAGTGACGGGAGGAGCACATTTCAGAAAATGTGCTCAGCTCGTCGAGAAAATGCCATTTAAGCCGTACAATTAAAAATGCACCTACAACCTAAACCAAACGTTGCAGGTGGTTATTTCTTCATGCGCAGTGGTCAACGCGGCACTCTCTAGCTGCCAAGAGCACTTTTTACTATGCGCACCCAACCAGAGTGACGGGAGGAGCACATTTCAGAAAACGTGCTCAGCTCGTCGAGAAAATGCGATTTAAGCAATAAAATTAAAAATGCACCCAAAACCTAAACCAAACGTTGCAGATGGTCATTTCTTCATGCGCAGTGGTCAACGCGGCACTCTCTAGCTGCCAAGAGCACTTTTTACTATGCGCACCCAACCAGAGTGACGGGAGGACCACATTTCAGAAAACGTGCTCAGCTCGTCGAGAAAATGCGATTTAAGCAATAAAATTAAAAATGCACCCAAAACCTAAACCAAACGTTGCAGGTGGTTATTTCTTCATGCGCAGCAGTCAACGCGGCACTCTCTAGCTGCCAAGAGCACTTTTTACTATGCGCACCCAACCAGAGTGACGGGAGGAGCACATTTCAGAAAACGTGCTCAGCTCGTCGAGAAAATGCGATTTAAGCAATGAAATTAAAAATGCACCCAAAACCTAAACCAAACGTTGCAGGTGGTTATTTCTTCATGCGCAGCAGTCAAAGCGGCACTCTCTAGCTGCCAAGAGCACTTTTTACTATGTGCACCCAACCAGAGTGACGGGAGGAGCACATTTCAGAAAACGTGCTCAGCTCGTCGAGAAAATGCGATTTAAGCAATAAAATTAAAAATGCACCTAAAACCCAAACCAAACGTTGCAGGTGGTTATTTCTTCATGCGCAGTGGTCAACGCGGCACTCTCTAGCTGCCAAGAGCACTTTTTACTATGCGCACCCAACCAGAGTGACGGGAGGAGCACATTTCAGAAAATGTGCTCAGCTCGTCGAGAAAATGCCATTTAAGCCGTACAATTAAAAATGCACCTACAACCTAAACCAAACGTTGCAGGTGGTTATTTCTTCATGCGCAGTGGTCAACGCGGCACTCTCTAGCTGCCAAGAGCACTTTTTACTATGCGCACCCAACCAGAGTGACGGGAGGAGCACATTTCAGAAAACGTGCTCAGCTCGTCGAGAAAATGCGATTTAAGCAATAAAATTAAAAATGCACCCAAAACCTAAACCAAACGTTGCAGATGGTCATTTCTTCATGCGCAGTGGTCAACGCGGCACTCTCTAGCTGCCAAGAGCACTTTTTACTATGCGCACCCAACCAGAGTGACGGGAGGACCACATTTCAGAAAACGTGCTCAGCTCGTCGAGAAAATGCGATTTAAGCAATAAAATTAAAAATGCACCCAAAACCTAAACCAAACGTTGCAGGTGGTTATTTCTTCATGCGCAGCAGTCAACGCGGCACTCTCTAGCTGCCAAGAGCACTTTTTACTATGCGCACCCAACCAGAGTGACGGGAGGAGCACATTTCAGAAAACGTGCTCAGCTCGTCGAGAAAATGCGATTTAAGCAATGAAATTAAAAATGCACCCAAAACCTAAACCAAACGTTGCAGGTGGTTATTTCTTCATGCGCAGCAGTCAAAGCGGCACTCTCTAGCTGCCAAGAGCACTTTTTACTATGTGCACCCAACCAGAGTGACGGGAGGAGCACATTTCAGAAAACGTGCTCAGCTCGTCGAGAAAATGCGATTCAAGCAATAAAATTTGAAATGCACCTAAAACCTAAACCAAACGTTGCAGGTGGTTATTTCTTCATGCGCATTGGTCAACGCGGCACTCTCTAGCTGCCAAGAGCACTTTTTACTTTGCACACCCAACCAGAGTGACGGGAGGAGCACATTTCAGAAAACGTGCTCAGCTCGTCGAGAAAATGCGATTTAAGCAATAAAATTAAAAATGCACCCAAAACCTAAACCAAACGTTGCAGGTGGTTATTTCTTCATGCGCATTGGTCAACGCGGCACTCTCTAGCTGCCAAGAGCACTTTTTACTTTGCGCACCCAACCAGAGTGACGGGAGGAGCACATTTCAGAAAACGTGCTCAGCTCGTCGAGAAAATGCGATTTAAGCAATAAAATTAAAAATGCACCCAAAACCTAAACCAAACGTTGCAGGTGGTTATTTCTTCATGCGCAGTGGTCAACGCGGCACTCTCTAGCTGCCAAGAGCACTTTTTACTATGCGCACCCAACCAGAGTGACGGGAGGAGCACATTTCAGAAAACGTGCTCAGCTCGTCCAGAAAAGGCTATTTAAGCAATAAAATAAAAAATGCACATAAAACCTAAACCAAACGTTGCAGATGGTCATTTCTTCATGCGCAGTGGTCAATGCGGCACTCTCTAGCTGCCAAGAGCACTTTTTACTATGCGCACCAAACCAGAGTGACGGGAGGAGCACATTTCAGAAAACGTGCTCAGCTCGTCGAGAAAATGCGATTTAAGCAATAAAATTAAAACTGCACCCAAAACCTAAACCAAACGTTGCAGATGGTCATTTCTTCATGCGCAGTGGTCAACGCGGCACTCTCTAGCTGCCAAGAGCACTTTTTACTATGCACACCCAACCAGAGTGACGGGAGGAGCACATTTCAGAAAACGTGCTCAGCTCGTCGAGAAAATGCGATTTAAGCAATAAAATTAAAAATGCACCCAAAACCTAAACCAAACGTTGCAGGTGGTTATTTCTTCATGCGCAGCAGTCAACGCGGCACTCTCTAGCTGCCAAGAGCACTTTTTACTATGCGCACCCAACCAGAGTGACGGGAGGAGCACATTTCAGAAAACGTGCTCAGCTCGTCGAGAAAATGCGATTTAAGCAATAAAATTAAAAATGCACCCAAAACCTAAACCAAACGTTGCAGATGGTCATTTCTTCATGCGCAGTGGTCAACGCGGCACTCTCTAGCTGCCAAGAGCACTTTTTACTATGCGCACCCAACCAGAGTGACGGGAGGACCACATTTCAGAAAACGTGCTCAGCTCGTCGAGAAAATGCGATTTAAGCAATAAAATTAAAAATGCACCCAAAACCTAAACCAAACGTTGCAGGTGGTTATTTCTTCATGCGCAGCAGTCAACGCGGCACTCTCTAGCTGCCAAGAGCACTTTTTACTATGCGCACCCAACCAGAGTGACGGGAGGAGCACATTTCAGAAAACGTGCTCAGCTCGTCGAGAAAATGCGATTTAAGCAATAAAATTAAAAATGCACCTAAAACCCAAACCAAACGTTGCAGGTGGTTATTTCTTCATGCGCAGTGGTCAACGCGGCACTCTCTAGCTGCCAAGAGCACTTTTTACTATGCGCACCCAACCAGAGTGACGGGAGGAGCACATTTCAGAAAATGTGCTCAGCTCGTCGAGAAAATGCCATTTAAGCCGTACAATTAAAAATGCACCTAAAACCTAAACCAAACGTTGCAGGTGGTTGTTTCTTCATGCGCAGTGGTCAACGTGGCACTCTCTAGCTGCCAAGAGCACTTTTTACTATGCGCACCCAACCAGAGTGACGGGAGGAGCACATTTCAGAAAACGTGCTCAGCTCGTCGAGAAAATGCGATTTAAGCAATAAAATTAAAAATGCACCTAAAACCTAAACCAAACGTTGCAGGTGGTTATTTCTTCATGCGCAGTGGTCAACGCGGCACTCTGTAGCTGCCAAGAGCACTTTTTACTATGCGCACCCACCCAGAGTGACGGGAGGAGCACATTTCAGAAAACGTGCTCACCTCGTCGAGAAAATGCGATTTAAGCAATAAAATTAAAAATGCACCTAAAACCTAAACCAAACGTTGCAGGTGGTTATTTCTTCATGCGCAGTGGTCAACGCGGCACTCTCTAGCTGCCAAGAGCACTTTTAACTATGCGCACCCAACCAGAGTGACAGGAGGAGCACATTTCAGAAAACGTGCTCAGCTCGTCGAGAAAATGCGATTTAAGCAATAAAATAAAAAATGCACCTAAAACCTAAACCAAACGTTGCAGGTGGTTATTTCTTCATGCGCAGTGGTCAACGCGGCACTCTCTAGCTGCCAAGAGCACTTTTTACTATGCGCACCCAACCAGAGTGACGGGAGGAGCACATTTCAGAAAACGTGCTCAGCTCGTCGAGAAAATGCGATTTAAGCAATAAAATTAAAAATGCACCTAAAACCTAAACCAAACGTTGCAGGTGGTTATTTCTTCATGCGCAGTGGTCAACGCGGCACTCTCTAGCTGCCAAGAGCACTTTTTACTATGCGCACCCAACCAGAGTGACGGGAGGAGCACATTTCAGAAAACGTGCTCAGCTCGTCGAGAAAATGCGATTTAAGCAATAAAATTTAAAATGCACCTAAAACCTAAACCAAACGTTGCAGGTGGTTATTTCTTCATGCGCAGTGGTCAATGCGGCACTCTCTAGCTGCCAAGAGCACTTTTTACTATGCGCACCTAACCAGAGTGACGGGAGGAGCACATTTCAGAAAACGTGCTCAGCTCGTCGAGAAAATGCGATTTACGCAATAAAATTAAAAATGCACCTAAAACCTAAACAAAACGTTGCAGGTGGTTATTTCTTCATGCGCAGTGGTCAACGCGGCACTCTCTAGCTGCCAAGAGCACTTTTTACTATGCGCACCCAACCAGAGTGACGGGAGGAGCACATTTCAGAAAACGTGCTCAGCTCGTCGAGAAAATGCGATTTAAGCAATAAAATTAAAAATGCACCCAAAACCTAAACCAAACGTTGCAGGTGGTTATTTCTTCATGCGCAGCAGTCAAAGCGGCACTCTCTAGCTGCCAAGAGCACTTTTTACTATGTGCACCCAACCAGAGTGACGGGAGGAGCACATTTCAGAAAACGTGCTCAGCTCGTCGAGAAAATGCGATTTAAGCAATAAAATTTGAAATGCACCTAAAACCTAAACCAAACGTTGCAGGTGGTTATTTCTTCATGCGCATTGGTCAACGCGGCACTCTCTAGCTGCCAAGAGCACTTTTTACTTTGCGCACCCAACCAGAGTGACGGGAGGAGCACATTTCAGAAAACGTGCTCAGCTCGTCGAGAAAATGCGATTTAAGCAATAAAATTAAAAATGCACCCAAAACCTAAACCAAACGTTGCAGGTGGTTATTTCTTCATGCGCATTGGTCAACGCGGCACTCTCTAGCTGCCAAGAGCACTTTTTACTTTGCACACCCAACCAGAGTGACGGGAGGAGCACATTTCAGAAAACGTGCTCAGCTCGTCGAGAAAATGCGATTTAAGCAATAAAATTAAAAATGCACCCAAAACCTAAACCAAACGTTGCAGGTGGTTATTTCTTCATGCGCATTGGTCAACGCGGCACTCTCTAGCTGCCAAGAGCACTTTTTACTATGCGCACCCAACCAGAGTGACGGGAGGAGCGCATTTCAGAAAACGTGCTCAGCTCGTCGAGAAAATGCGATTTAAGCAATAAAATTAAAAATGCACCTAAAACCCAAACCAAACGTTGCAGGTGGTCATTTCTTCATGCGCAGTGGTCAACGCGGCACTCTCTGGCTGCCAAGAGCACTTTTTACTATGCGCACCAAACCAGAGTGACGGGAGGAGCACATTTCAGAAAACGTGCTCAGCTCGTCCAGAAAATGCGATTTAAGCAATAAAATTAAAAATGCACCTAAAACCTAAACCAAACGTTGCAGATGGTCATTTCTTCATGCGCAGTGGTCAACGCGGCACTCTCTAGCTGCCAAGAGCACTTTTTACTATGTGCACCCAACCAGAGTGACGTGAGGAGCACATTTCAGAAAACGTGCTCAACTCGTCGAGAAAATGCGATTTAAGCAATAAAATTAAAAATGCACCAAAAACCGAAACCAAACGTTGCAGATGGTCATTTCTTCATGCGCAGTGGTCAACGCGGCACTCTCTAGCTGCCAAGAGCACTTTTTACTATGCACACCCAACCAGAGTGACGGGAGGAGCACATTTCAGAAAACGTGCTCAGCTCGTCGAGAAAATGCGATTTAAGCAATAAAATTAAAAATGCACCCAAAACATTAAACCAAACGTTGCAGGTGGTTATTTCTTCATGCGCAGTGGTCAACGCGGCACTCTCTAGCTGCCAAGAGCATTTTTTACTATGCACACCCAACCAGAGTGACGGGAGGAGCACATTTCAGAAAACGTGCTAAGCTCGTCGAGAAAATGCGATTTAAGCAATAAAATTAAAAATGCACCTAAAACCTAAACCAAACGTTGCAGGTGGTTATTTCTTCATGCGCAGTGGTCAACGCGGCACTCTCTAGCTGCCAAGAGCACTTTTTACTATGCGCACCCAACCAGAGTGACGGGAGGAGCACATTTCAGAAAACGTGCTCAGCTCTTCGAGAAAATGCGATTTAAGCAATAAAATTAAAAATGCACCTAAAACCTAAACCAAACGTTGCAGGTGGTTATTTATTCGTGCGCAGCAGTCAACGCGGCACTCTCTAGCTGCCAAGAGCACTTTTTACTATGCGCACCCAACCAGAGTGACGGGAGGAGCACATTCCAGAAAACGTGCTCAGCTCGTCGAGAAAATGCGATTTAAGCAATAAAATTAAAAATGCACCCAAAACCTAAACCAAACGTAGCAGGTGGTAATTTCTTCATGCGCAGTGGTCAACGCGGCACTCTCTAGCTGCCAAGAGCACTTTTTACTATGCGCACCCAACCAGAGTGACGGGAGGAGCACATTTCAGAAAACGTGCTCAGCTCGTCGAGAAAATGCGATTTAAGCAATAAAATTAAAAATGCACCCAAAACCTAAACCAAACGTTGCAGGTGGTTATTTCTTCATGCGCAGTGGTCAACGCGGCACTCTCTAGCTGCCAAGAGCACTTTTTACTATGCGCACCCAACCAGAGTGACGGGAGGAGCACATTTCAGAAAACGTGCTCAGCTCGTCCAGAAAATGCGATTTAAGCAATAAAATTAAAAATGCACCTAAAACCTAAACCAAACGTTGCAGATGGTCATTTCTTCATGCGCAGTGGTCAACGCGGCACTCTCTAGCTGCCAAGAGCACTTTTTACTATGCACACCCAACCAGAATGACGGGAGGAGCGCATTTTAGAAAACGTGCTCAGCTCGACGAGAAAATGCGATTTAAGCAATAAAATTAAAAATGCACCCAAAACCTAAACCAAACGTTGCAGGTGGTTATTTCTTCATGCGCAGTGGTCAACGCGGCACTCTCTAGCTGCCAAGAGCACTTTTAACTATGCGCACCCAACCAGAGTGACGGGAGGAGCACATTTCAGAAAACGTGCTCAGCTCGTCGAGAAAATGCGATTTAAGCAATAAAATAAAAAAATGCACCTAAAACCTAAACCAAACGTTGCAGGTGGTTATTTCTTCATGCGCAGTGGTCAACGCGGCACTCTCTAGCTGCCAAGAGCACTTTTTACTATGCGCACCCAACCAGAGTGACGGGAGGAGCACATTTCAGAAAACGTGCTCAGCTCGTCGAGAAAATGCGATTTAAGCAATAAAATTAAAAATGCACCTAAAACCTAAACCAAACGTTGCAGGTGGTTATTTCTTCATGCGCAGTGGTCAACGCGGCACTCTCTAGCTGCCAAGAGCACTTTTTACTATGCGCACCCAACCAGAGTGACGGGAGGAGCACATTTCAGAAAACGTGCTCAGCTCGTCGAGAAAATGCGATTTAAGCAATAAAATTTAAAATGCACCTAAAACCTAAACCAAACGTTGCAGGTGGTTATTTCTTCATGCGCAGTGGTCAATGCGGCACTCTCTAGCTGCCAAGAGCACTTTTTACTATGCGCACCTAACCAGAGTGACGGGAGGAGCACATTTCAGAAAACGTGCTCAGCTCGTCGAGAAAATGCGATTTACGCAATAAAATTAAAAATGCACCTAAAACCTAAACAAAACGTTGCAGGTGGTTATTTCTTCATGCGCAGTGGTCAACGCGGCACTCTCTAGCTGCCAAGAGCACTTTTTACTATGCGCACCCAACCAGAGTGACGGGAGGAGCACATTTCAGAAAACGTGCTCAGCTCGTCGAGAAAATGCGATTTAAGCAATAAAATTAAAAATGCACCCAAAACCTAAACCAAACGTTGCAGGTGGTTATTTCTTCATGCGCAGCAGTCAAAGCGGCACTCTCTAGCTGCCAAGAGCACTTTTTACTATGTGCACCCAACCAGAGTGACGGGAGGAGCACATTTCAGAAAACGTGCTCAGCTCGTCGAGAAAATGCGATTTAAGCAATAAAATTTGAAATGCACCTAAAACCTAAACCAAACGTTGCAGGTGGTTATTTCTTCATGCGCATTGGTCAACGCGGCACTCTCTAGCTGCCAAGAGCACTTTTTACTTTGCGCACCCAACCAGAGTGACGGGAGGAGCACATTTCAGAAAACGTGCTCAGCTCGTCGAGAAAATGCGATTTAAGCAATAAAATTAAAAATGCACCCAAAACCTAAACCAAACGTTGCAGGTGGTTATTTCTTCATGCGCATTGGTCAACGCGGCACTCTCTAGCTGCCAAGAGCACTTTTTACTTTGCACACCCAACCAGAGTGACGGGAGGAGCACATTTCAGAAAACGTGCTCAGCTCGTCGAGAAAATGCGATTTAAGCAATAAAATTAAAAATGCACCCAAAACCTAAACCAAACGTTGCAGGTGGTTATTTCTTCATGCGCATTGGTCAACGCGGCACTCTCTAGCTGCCAAGAGCACTTTTTACTATGCGCACCCAACCAGAGTGACGGGAGGAGCGCATTTCAGAAAACGTGCTCAGCTCGTCGAGAAAATGCGATTTAAGCAATAAAATTAAAAATGCACCTAAAACCCAAACCAAACGTTGCAGGTGGTCATTTCTTCATGCGCAGTGGTCAACGCGGCACTCTCTGGCTGCCAAGAGCACTTTTTACTATGCGCACCCAACCAGAGTGACGGGAGGAGCACATTTCAGAAAACGTGCTCAGCTCGTCCAGAAAATGCGATTTAAGCAATAAAATTAAAAATGCACCTAAAACCTAAACCAAACGTTGCAGATGGTCATTTCTTCATGCGCAGTGGTCAACGCGGCACTCTCTAGCTGCCAAGAGCACTTTTTACTATGTGCACCCAACCAGAGTGACGTGAGGAGCACATTTCAGAAAACGTGCTCAACTCGTCGAGAAAATGCGATTTAAGCAATAAAATTAAAAATGCACCAAAAACCGAAACCAAACGTTGCAGATGGTCATTTCTTCATGCGCAGTGGTCAACGCGGCACTCTCTAGCTGCCAAGAGCACTTTTTACTATGCACACCCAACCAGAGTGACGGGAGGAGCACATTTCAGAAAACGTGCTCAGCTCGTCGAGAAAATGCGATTTAAGCAATAAAATTAAAAATGCACCCAAAACATTAAACCAAACGTTGCAGGTGGTTATTTCTTCATGCGCAGTGGTCAACGCGGCACTCTCTAGCTGCCAAGAGCATTTTTTACTATGCACACCCAACCAGAGTGACGGGAGGAGCACATTTCAGAAAACGTGCTAAGCTCGTCGAGAAAATGCGATTTAAGCAATAAAATTAAAAATGCACCTAAAACCTAAACCAAACGTTGCAGGTGGTTATTTCTTCATGCGCAGTGGTCAACGCGGCACTCTCTAGCTGCCAAGAGCACTTTTTACTATGCGCACCCAACCAGAGTGACGGGAGGAGCACATTTCAGAAAACGTGCTCAGCTCTTCGAGAAAATGCGATTTAAGCAATAAAATTAAAAATGCACCTAAAACCTAAACCAAACGTTGCAGGTGGTTATTTATTCGTGCGCAGCAGTCAACGCGGCACTCTCTAGCTGCCAAGAGCACTTTTTACTATGCGCACCCAACCAGAGTGACGGGAGGAGCACATTCCAGAAAACGTGCTCAGCTCGTCGAGAAAATGCGATTTAAGCAATAAAATTAAAAATGCACCCAAAACCTAAACCAAACGTAGCAGGTGGTAATTTCTTCATGCGCAGTGGTCAACGCGGCACTCTCTAGCTGCCAAGAGCACTTTTTACTATGCGCACCCAACCAGAGTGACGGGAGGAGCACATTTCAGAAAACGTGCTCAGCTCGTCGAGAAAATGCGATTTAAGCAATAAAATTAAAAATGCACCCAAAACCTAAACCAAACGTTGCAGGTGGTTATTTCTTCATGCGCAGTGGTCAACGCGGCACTCTCTAGCTGCCAAGAGCACTTTTTACTATGCGCACCCAACCAGAGTGACGGGAGGAGCACATTTCAGAAAACGTGCTCAGCTCGTCCAGAAAATGCGATTTAAGCAATAAAATTAAAAATGCACCTAAAACCTAAACCAAACGTTGCAGATGGTCATTTCTTCATGCGCAGTGGTCAACGCGGCACTCTCTAGCTGCCAAGAGCACTTTTTACTATGCACACCCAACCAGAGTGACGGGAGGAGCGCATTTTAGAAAACGTGCTCAGCTCGACGAGAAAATGCGATTTAAGCAATAAAATTAAAAATGCACCCAAAACCTAAACCAAACGTTGCAGGTGGTTATTTCTTCATGCGCAGTGGTCAACGCGGCACTCTCTAGCTGCCAAGAGCACTTTTTACTATGCGCACCCAACCAGAGTGACGGGAGGAGCACATTTCAGAAAACGTGCTCAGCTCGTCGAGAAAATGCGATTTAAGCAATAAAATTAAAAATGCACCTAAAACCTAAACCAAACGTTGCAGGTGGTTATTTTTTCATGCGCAGCAGTCAACGCGGCACTCTCTAGCTGCCTAGAGCACTTTTTACTATGCGCACCCAACCAGAGTGACGGGAGGAGCACATTTCAGAAAACGTGCTCAGCTCGTCGAGAAAATGCGATTTAAGCAATAAAATTAAAAATGCACACAAAACCTAAACCAAACGTTGCAGGTGGTTATTTCTTCATGCGCAGTGGTCAACGCGGCACTCTCTAGCTGCCAAGAGCACTTTTTACTATGCGCACCCAACCAGAGTGACGGGAGGAGCACATTTCAGAAAACGTGCTCAGCTCGTCGAGAAAATGCGATTTAAGCAATAAAATTAAAAATGGACCCAAAACCTAAACCAAACGTTGCAGGTGGTTATTTCTTCATATGCAGCAGTCAACGCGGCACTCTCTAGCTGCCAAGAGCACTTTTTACTATGCGCACCCAACCAGAGTGACGGGAGGAGCACATTTCAGAAAACGTGCTCAGCTCGTCGAGAAAATGCGATTTAAGCAATAAAATAAAAAATGCACCTAAAACCTAAACCAAACGTTGCAGGTGGATATTTCTTCATGCGCAGTGGTCAACGCGGCACTCTCTAGCTGCCAAGAGCACTTTTTACTATGCGCACCCAACCAGAGTGACGTGAGGAGCACATTTCAGAAAACGTGCTCAGCTCGTCGAGAAAATGCGATTTAAGCAATAAAATTAAAAATGCACCCAAAACATTAAACCAAACGTTGCAGGTGATTATTTCTTCATGCGCAGTGGTCAACGCGGCACTCTCTCGCTGCCAAGAGCATTTTTTACTATGCGCACCCAACCAGAGTGACGGGAGGAGCACATTTCAGAAAACGTGCTCAGCTCATCGAGAAAATGCGATTTAAGCAATAAAATTAAAAATGCACCTAAAACCTAAAGCAAACGTTGCAGATGGTCATTTCTTCATGCGCAGCAGTCAACGCGGCACTCTCTAGCTTCCAAGAGCACTTTTTACTATGCGCACCCAACCAGAGTGACGGGAGGAGCACATTTCAGAAAACGTGCTCAGCTCGTCGAGAAAATGCGATTTAAGCAATAAAATTAAAAATGCACCTAAAACCTAAACCAAACGTTGCAGGTGGTTATTTCTTCGTGCGCAGCAGTCAACGCGGCACTCTCTAGCTGCCAAGAGCACTTTTTACTATGCGCACCCAACCAGAGTGACGGGAGGAGCACATTTCAGAAAACGTGCTCAGCTCGTCGAGTAAATGCGATTTAAGCAATAAAATTAAAAATGCACCCAAATTCTAAACCAAACGTTGCAGGTGGTTATTTCTTCATGCGCAGTGGTCAACGCGGCACTCTCTAGCTGCCAAGAGCACTTTTTACTATGCGCACCCACCCAGAGTGACGGGAGGAGCACATTTAAGAAAACGTGCTCAGCTCGTCGAGAAAATGCGATTAAAGCAATTAAATTAAAAATGCACCTAAAATCTATACCAAACGTTGCAGGTGGTTATTTCTTCATGCGCAGCAGTCAACACGGCACTCTCTAGCTGCCAAGAGCACTTTTTACTATGCACACCCAACCAGAGTGACGGGAGGAGCACATTTCAGAAAACGTGCTCAGTTCGTCGAGTAAATGCGATTTAAGCAATAAAATTAAAAATGCACCCAAAACCTAAACCAAACGTTGCAGGTGGTTATTTCTTCATGCGCAGTGGTCAACGCGGCACTCTCTAGCTGCCAAGAGCACTTTTTACTATGCGCACCCAACCAGAGTGACGGGAGGAGCACATTTCAGAAAACGTGCTCAGGTCGACGAGGAAATGCGATTTAAGCAATAAAATTAAAAATGCACCTAAAACCTAAACCAAACGTTGCAGGTGGTTATTTCTTCGTGCGCAGCAGTCAACGCGGCACTCTCTAGCTGCCAAGAGCACTTTTTACTATGCGCACCCACCCAGAGTGACGGGAGGAGCACATTTAAGAAAACGTGCTCAGCTCGTCGAGAAAATGCAATTTAAGCAATTAAATTAAAAATGCACCTAAAATCTATACCAAACGTTGCAGGTGGTTATTTCTTCATGCGCAGCAGTCAACACGGCACTCTCTAGCTGCCAAGAGCACTTTTTACTATGCACACCCAACCAGAGTGACGGGAGGAGCACATTTCAGAAAACGTGCTCAGCTCGTCGAGAAAATGCGATTTAAGCAATAAAATTAAAAATGCACCCAAAACATTAAACCAAACGTTGCAGGTGGTTATTTCTTCATGCGCAGTGGTCAACGCGGCACTCTCTAGCTGCCAAGAGCATTTTTTACTATGCGCACCCAACCAGAGTGACGGGAGGAGCACATTTCAGAAAACGTGCTCAGCTCGTCGAGAAAATGCGATTTAAGCAATAAAATTAAAAATGCACCTAAAACCTAAACTAAACGTTGCAGGTGGTTATTTCTTCGTGCGCAGCAGTCAACGCGGCACTCTCTAGCTGCCAAGAGCACTTTTTACTATGCGCACCCAACCAGAGTGACGGGAGGAGCACATTTCAGAAAACGTGCTCAGCTCGTCGAGTAAATGCAATTTAAGCAATAAAATTAAAAATGCACCCAAAACCTAAACCAAACGTTGCAGGTGGTTATTTCGTCATGCGCAGTGGTCAACGCGGCACTCTCTAGCTGCCAAGACCACTTTTTACTATGCGCACCCAACCAGAGTGACGGGAGGAGCACATTTCAGAAAACGTGCTCAGCTCGTCCAGAAAATGCGATTTAAGCAATACAATTAAAAATGCACCTAAAACCTAAACCAAACGTTGCAGATGGTCATTTCTTCATGCGCAGTGGTCAACGCGGCACTCTCTAGCTGCCAAGAGCACTTTTTACTATGCACACCCAACCAGAGTGACGGGAGGAGCACATTTCAGAAAACGTTCTCAGCTCGTCCAGACAATGCGATTTAAGCAATAAAATTAAAAATGCACCCAAAACCTAAACCAAACGTTGCAGGTGGTTAGTTCTTCATGCGCAGTGGTCAACGCGGAACTCTCTAGCTGCCAAGAGCACTTTTTACTATGCGCACCCAACCAGAGTGACGGGAGGAGCGCATTTCAGAAAACGTGCTCAGCTCGTCGAGAAAATGCGATTTAAGCAATAAAATTAAAAATGCACCTAAAACCTAAACCAAAAGTTGCAGGTGGTTATTTCTACATGCGCAGCAGTCAACACGGCACTCTCTAGCTGCCAAGAGCACTTTTTACTATGCGCACCCAACCAGAGTGACGGGAGGAGCACATTTCAGAAAACGTGCTCAGCTCGTCCAGAAAATGCGATTTAAGCAATAAAATTAAAAATGCACCTAAAACCTAAACCAAACGTTGCAGATGGTCATTTCTTCATGCGCAGTGGTCAACGCGGCACTCTCTATCTGCCAAGAGCACTTTTTACTATGTGCACCCAACCAGAGTGACGTGAGGAGCACATTTCAGAAAACGTGCTCAACTCGTCGAGAAAATGCGATTTAAGCAATAAAATTAAAAATGCACCAAAAACCGAAACCAAACGTTGCAGATGGTCATTTCTTCATGCGCAGTGGTCAACGCGGCACTCTCTAGCTGCCAAGAGCACTTTTTACTATGCACACCCAACCAGAGTGACGGGAGGAGCACATTTCAGAAAACGTGCTCAGCTCGTCGAGAAAATGCGATTTAAGCGATAAAATTAAAAATGCACCCAAAACATTAAACCAAACGTTGCAGGTGGTTATTTCTTCATGCGCAGTGGTCAACGCGGCACTCTCTAGCTGCCAAGAGCATTTTTTACTATGCACACCCAACCAGAGTGACGGGAGGAGCACATTTCAGAAAACGTGCTCAGCTCGTCGAGAAAATGCGATTTAAGCAATAAAATTAAAAATGCACCTAAAACCTAAACCAAACGTTGCAGGTGGTTATTTCTTCATGCGCAGTGGTCAACGCGGCACTCTCTAGCTGCCAAGAGCACTTTTTACTATGCGCACCCAACCAGAGTGACGGGAGGAGCACATTTCAGAAAACGTGCTCAGCTCGTCCAGAAAATGCGATTTAAGCAATACAATTAAAAATGCACCTAAAACCTAAACCAAACGTTGCAGGTGGTTATTTCTTCGTGCGCAGCAGTCAACGCGGGACTCTCTAGCTGCCAAGAGCACTTTTTACTATGCGCACCCAACCAGAGTGACGGGAGGAGCACATTTCAGAAAACGTGCTCAGCTCGTCGAGTAAATGCAATTTAAGCAATAAAATTAAAAATGCACCCAAAACCTAAACCAAACGTTGCAGGTGGTTATTTCTTTATGCGCAGTGGTCAACGCGGCACTCTCTAGCTGCCAAGAGCACTTTTTACTATGCGCACCCAACCAGAGTGACGGGAGGAGCACATTCCAGAAAACGTGCTCAGCTCGTCGAGAAAATGCGATTTAAGCAATAAAATTAAAAATGCACCCAAAACCTAAACCAAACGTTGCAGATGGTCATTTCTTCATGCGCAGTGGTCAACGCGGCACTCTCTAGCTGCCAAGAGCACTTTTTACTATGCGCACCCAACCAGAGTGACGGGAGGAGCATATTTCAGAAAACGTGCTCAGCTCGTTGAGAAAATGCGATTTAAGCAATAAAATTAAAAATGCACCCAAAACCTAAACCAAACGTTGCAGGTGGTTATTTCTTCATGCGCAGTGGTCAACGCGGCACTCTCTAGCTGCCAAGAGCACTTTTTACTATGCACACCCAACCAGAGTGACGGGAGGAGCGCATTTCAGAAAACGTGCTCAGCTCGTCGAGAAAATGCGATTTAAGCAATAAAATTAAAAATGCACCTAAAACCCAAACCAAACGTTGCAGGTGGTTATTTCTTCATGCGCAGTGGTCAACGCGGCACTCTCTAGCTGCCAAGAGCACTTTTTACTATGCGCACCCAACCAGAGTGACGGGAGGAGCACATTTCAGAAAACGTGCTCAGCTCGTCCAGAAAAGGCTATTTAAGCAATAAAATAAAAAATGCACATAAAACCTAAACCAAACGTTGCAGATGGTCATTTCTTCATGCGCAGTGGTCAATGCGGCACTCTCTAGCTGCCAAGAGCACTTTTTACTATGCGCACCAAACCAGAGTGACGGGAGGAGCACATTTCAGGAAACGTGCTCAGCTCGTCGAGAAAATGCGATTTAAGCAATAAAATTAAAACTGCACCCAAAACCTAAACCAAACGTTGCAGATGGTCATTTCTTCATGCGCAGTGGTCAACGCGGCACTCTTTAGCTGCCAAGAGCACTTTTTACTATGCACACCCAACCAGAGTGACGGGAGGAGCACATTTCAGAAAACGTGCTCAGCTCGTCGAGAAAATGCGATTTAAGCAATAAAATTAAAAATGCACCCAAAACCTAAACCAAACGTTGCAGGTGGTTATTTCTTCATGCGCAGCAGTCAACGCGGCACTCTCTAGCTGCCAAGAGCACTTTTTACTATGCGCACCCAACCAGAGTGACGGGAGGAGCACATTTCAGAAAACGTGCTCAGCTCGTCCAGAAAAGGCTATTTAAGCAATAAAATAAAAAATGCACATAAAACCTAAACCAAACGTTGCAGATGGTCATTTCTTCATGCGCAGTGGTCAATGCGGCACTCTCTAGCTGCCAAGAGCACTTTTTACTATGCGCACCCAACCAGAGTGACGGGAGGAGCACATTTCAGAAAATGTGCTCAGCTCGTCGAGAAAATGCCATTTAAGCCGTACAATTAAAAATGCACCTAAAACCTAAACCAAACGTTGCAGGTGGTTGTTTCTTCATGCGCAGTGGTCAACGTGGCACTCTCTAGCTGCCAAGAGCACTTTTTACTATGCGCACCCAACCAGAGTGACGGGAGGAGCACATTTCAGAAAACGTGCTCAGCTCGTCGAGAAAATGCGATTTAAGCAATAAAATTAAAAATGCACCTAAAACCTAAACCAAACGTTGCAGGTGGTTATTTCTTCATGCGCAGTGGTCAACGCGGCACTCTGTAGCTGCCAAGAGCACTTTTTACTATGCGCACCCACCCAGAGTGACGGGAGGAGCACATTTCAGAAAACGTGCTCAGCTCGTCGAGAAAATGCGATTCAAGCAATAAAATTTGAAATGCACCTAAAACCTAAACCAAACGTTGCAGGTGGTTATTTCTTCATGCGCATTGGTCAACGCGGCACTCTCTAGCTGCCAAGAGCACTTTTTACTATGCGCACCCAACTAGAGTGACGGGAGGAGCACATTTCAGAAAACGTGCTCAGCTCGTCGAGAAAATGCGATTTAAGCAATAAAATTAAAAATGCAACTAAAACCTAAACCAAACGTTGCAGGTGGTTATTTCTTCGTGCGCAGCAGTCAACGCGGCACTCTCTAGCTGCCAAGAGCACTTTTTACTATGCGCACCCAACCAGAGTGACGGGAGGAGCACATTTCAGAAAACGTGCTCAGCTCGTCGAGTAAATGCGATTTAAGCAATAAAATTAAAAATGCACCCAAAACCTAAACCAAACGTTGCAGGTGGTTATTTCTTCATGCGCAGTGGTCAACGCGGCACTCTCTAGCTGCCAAGAGCACTTTTTACTATGCGCACCCAACCAGAGTGACGGGAGGAGCACATTTCAGAAAACGTGCTCAGCTCGTCCAGAAAATGCGATTTAAGCAATAAAATTAAAAATGCACCCAAAACCTAAACCAAACGTTGCAGATGGCCATTTCTTCATGCGCAATGGTCAACGCGGCACTCTCTAGCTGCCAAGAGCACTTTTTAATATGCACACCCAACAAGAGTGACGGGAGGAGCGCATTTCAGAAAACGTGCTCAGCTCGACGAGAACATGCGATTTAAGCAATAAAATTAAAAATGCACCCAAACCCTAAACCAAACGTTGCAGGTGGTTATTTCTTCATGCGCAGTGGTCAACGCGGCACTCTCTAGCTACCAAGAGCACTTTTTACTATGCGCACCCAACCAGAGTGACGGGAGGAGCACATTTCAGAAAACGTGCTCAGCTCGTCGAGAAAATGCGATTTAAGCAATAAAATTAAAAATGCACCCAAAACCTAAACCAAACGTTGCAGGTGGTTATTTCTTCATGCGCAGTGGTAAACGCGGCACTCTCTAGCTGCCAAGAGCACTTTTTACTATGCACACCCAACCAGAGTGACGGGAGGAGCCCATTTCAGAAAACGTGCTCAGCTCGTCGAGAAAATGCGATTTAAGCAATAAAATTAAAAATGCACCCAAAACCTAAACCAAACGTTGCAGGTGGTTATTTCTTCATGCGCAGTGGTCAACGCGGCACTCTCTAGCTGCCAAGATCACTTTTTACTATGCGCACCCAACCAGAGTGACGGGAGGAGCACATTTCATAAAACGTGCTCAGCTCGTCGAGAAAATGCGATTTAAGCAATAAAATTAAAAATGCACCCAAAACCTAAACCAAACGTTGCAGGTGGTTATTTCTTCATGCGCAGTGGTCAACGCGGCACTCTCTAGCTGCCAAGAGCACTTTTTACTATGCACACCCAACCAGAGTGACGGGAGGAGCGCATTTCAGAAAACCTGCTCAGCTCGACGAGAAAATGCGATTTAAGCAATAAAATTAAAAATGCACCCAAAACCTAAACCAAACGTTGCAGGTGGTTATTTCTTCATGCGCAGTGGTCAACGCGGCACTCTCTAGCTGCCAAGAGCACTTTTTACTATGCGCACCCAACCAGAGTGACGGGAGGAGCACATTTCAGAAAACGTGCTCAGCTCGTCGAGAAAATGCGATTTAAGCAATAAAATTGAAAATGCACCTAAAAACCTAAACCAAACGTTGCAGGTGGTTATTTCTTCATGCGCATTGGTCAACGCGGCACTCTCTAGCTGCCAAGAGCACTTTTTACTATGTGCACCCAACCAGAGTGACGTGAGGAGCACATTTCAGAAAACGTGCTCAACTCGTCGAGAAAATGCGATTTAAGCAATAAAATTAAAAATGCACCCAAAACCTAAACCAAACGTTGCAGGTGGTTATTTCTTCATGCGCAGTGGTCAACGCGGCACTCTCTAGCTGCCAAGCGCACTTTTTACTATGCGCACCCAACCAGAGTGACGGGAGGAGCACATTTCAGAAAACGTGCTCAGCTCGTCGAGAAAATGCGATTTAAGCAATAAAATTAAAAATGCACCTAAAACCTAAACCAAACGTTGCAGGTGGTTATTTCTTCATGCGCAGTGGTCAACGCGGCACTCTCTAGCTGCCAAGAGCACTCTTTACTATGCGCACCCAACCAGAGTGACGGGAGGAGCACATTTCAGAAAACGTGCTCAGCTCGTCGAGAAAATGCAATTTAAGCAATAAAATTAAAAATGCACCTAAAACCTAAACCAAACGTTGCAGGTGGTTATTTCTTCATATGCAGCAGTCAACGCGGCACTCTCTAGCTGCCAAGAGCACTTTTTACTATGCGCACCCAACCAGAGTGACGGGAGGAGCACATTTCAGAAAACGTGCTCAGCTCGTCGAGAAAATGCGATTTAAGCAATAAAATTAAAAATGCACCTAAAAACCTAAACCAAACGTTGCAGGTGGTTATTTCTTCATGCGCATTGGTCAACGCGGCACTCTCTAGCTGCCAAGAGCACTTTTTACTATGTGCACCCAACCAGAGTGACGTGAGGAGCACATTTCAGAAAACGTGCTCAACTCTTCGAGAAAATGCGATTTAAGCAATAAAATTAAAAATGCACCCAAAACCTAAACCAAACGTTGCAGGTGGTTATTTCTTCATGCGCAGTGGTCAACGCGGCACTCTCTAGCTGCCAAGAGCACTTTTTACTATGCACACCCAACCAGAGTGACGGGAGGAGCACATTTCAGAAAACGTGCTCAGCTCGTCGAGAAAATGCGATTTAAGCAATAAAATTAAAAATGCACCCAAAACATTAAACCAAACGTAGCAGGTGGTTATTTCTTCATGCGCAGTGGTCAACGCGGCACTCTCTAGCTGCCAAGAGCATTTTTTACTATGCGCACCCAACCAGAGTGACGGGAGGAGCACATTTCAGAAAACGTGCTCAGCTCGTCGAGAAAATGCGATTTAAGCAATAAAATTAAAAATGCACCTAAAACCTAAACCAAACGTTGCAGGTGGTTATTTCTTCATGCGCAGTGGTCAACGCGGCACTCTCTAGCTGCCAAGAGCTCTTTTTACTATGCGCACCCAACCAGAGTGACGGGAGGAGCATATTTCAGAAAACGTGCTCAGCTCGTTGAGAAAATGCGATTTAAGCAATAAAATTAAAAATGCACCCAAAACCTAAACCAAACGTTGCAGGTGGTTATTTCTTCATGCGCAGTGGTCAACGCGGCACTCTCTAGCTGCCAAGAGCACTTTTTACGATGCACACCCAACCAGAGAGACGGGAGGAGCGCATTTCAGAAAACGTGCTCAGCTCGACGAGAAAATGCGATTTAAGCAATAAAATTAAAAATGCACCCAAAACCTAAACCAAACGTTGCAGGTGGTAATTTCTTCATGCGCAGTGGTCAACGCGGCACTCTCTAGCTGCCAAGAGCACTTTTTACTATGCGCACCCAACCAGAGTGACGGGAGGAGCACATTTCAGAAAACGTGCTTAGCTCGTCGAGAAAATGCGATTTAAGCAATAAAATTAAAAATGCACCCAAAACCTAAACCAAACGTTGCAGGTGGTTATTTCTTCATGCGCAGTGTCAACGCGGCACTCTCTAGCTGCCAAGAGCACTTTTTACTATGCACACCCAACCAGAGTGACGGGAGGAGCACATTTCAGAAAACGTGCTCAGCTCCTCGAGAAAATGCGATTTAAGCAATAAAATTAAAAATGCACCCAAAACATTAAACCAAACGTTGCAGGTGGTTATTTCTTCATGCGCAGTGGTCAACGCGGCACTCTCTAGCTGCCAAGAGCATTTTTTACTATGCGCACCCAACCAGAGTGACGGGAGGAGCGCATTTCAGGAAACGTGCTCAGCTCGTCGAGAAAATGCGATTTAAGCAATAAAATTAAAAATGCACCCAAAACCTAAAGCAAACGTTGCAGATGGTCATTTCTTCATGTGCAGCAGTCAACGCGGCACTCTCTAGCTTCCAAGAGCACTTTTTACTATGCGCACCGAACCAGAGTGACGGGAGGAGCACATTTCAGAAAACGTGCTCAGCTCGTTGAGAGAATGCGATTTAAGCAATAAAATTAAAAATGCACCTAAAAACCTAAACCAAACGTTGCAGGTGGTTATTTCTTCATGCGCAGTGGTCAACGCGGCACTCTCTAGCTGCCAAGAGCACTTTTTACTATGCGCACCCAACCAGAGTGACGGGAGGAGCGCATTTCAGGAAACGTGCTCAGCTCGTCGAGAAAATGCGATTTAAGCAATAAAATTAAAAATGCACCCAAAACCTAAACCAAACGTTGCAGGTGGTTATTTCTTCATGCGCAGTGGTCAACGCGGCATTCTCTAGCTGCCAAGAGCACTTTTTACTATGCGCACCCAACCAGAGTGACGGGAGGAGCACATTTCAGAAAACGTGCTCAGCTCGCCGAGAAAATGCGATTTAAGCAATACAATTAAAAATGCACCTAAAACCTAAACCAAACGTTGCAGGTGGTTATTTCTTCATGCGCAGTGGTCAACGCGGCACTCTCTAGCTGCCAAGAGCACTTTTTACTATGCGCACCCACCCAGAGTGACGGGAGGAGCACATTTAAGAAAACGTGCTCAGCTCGTCGAGAAAATGCGATTTAAGCAATAAAATTAAAAATGCACCTAAAATCTATACCAAACGTTGCAGGTGGTTATTTCTTCATGCGCAGCAGTCAACACGGCACTCTCTAGCTGCCAAGAGCACTTTTTACTATGCACACCCAACCAGAGTGACGGGAGGAGCACATTTCAGAAAACGTGCTCAGCTCGTCGAGAAAATGCGATTTAAGCAATAAAATTAAAAATGCACCCAAAACATTAAACCAAACGTTGCAGGTGGTTATTTCTTCATGCGCAGTGGTCAACGCGGCACTCTCTAGCTGCCAAGAGCATTTTTTACTTTGCGCACCCAACCAGAGTGACGGGAGGAGCACATTTCAGAAAACGTGCTCAGCTCGTCGAGAAAATGCGATTTAAGCAATAAAATTAAAAATGCACCTAAAACCTAAACCAAACGTTGCAGGTGGTTATTTCTTCATGCGCAGTGGTCAACGCGGCACTCTCTAGCTGCCAAGAGCACTTTTTACTATGCCCACCCAACCAGAGCGACGGGAGGAGAACATTTCAGAAAACGTGCTCAGCTCGTCGAGAAAATGCGATTTAAGCAATAAAATTAAAAATGCACCCAAAACCTAAACCAAACGTTGCAGGTGGTTATTTCTTCATGCGCAGTGGTAAACGCGGCACTCTCTAGCTGCCAAGAGCACTTTTTACTATGCGCACCCAACCAGAGTGACGGGAGGAGCACATTTCATAAAACGTGCTCAGCTCGTCCAGAAAATGCTATTTAAGCAATAAAATTAAAAATGCACCTAAAACCTAAACCAAACGTTGCAGATGGTCATTTCTTCATGCGCAGTGGTCAACGCGGCACTCTCTAGCTGCCAAGAGCACTTTTTACTATGCACACCCAACCAGAGTGACGGGAGGAGCACATTTCAGAAAACGTGCTCAGCTCGTCCAGAAAATGCGATTTAAGCAATGAAATTAAAAATGCACCCAAAACCTAAACCAAACGTTGCAGGTGGTTATTTCTTCATGCGCAGTGGTCAACGCGGCACTCTCTAGCTGCCAAGAGCACTTTTTACTATGCGCACCCAACCAGAGTGAAGGGAGGAGCACATTTCAGAAAACGTGCTCAGCTCGTCGAGAAAATGCAATTTAAGCAATAAAATTAAAAATGCACCCAAAACCTAAACCAAACGTTGCAGGTGGTTATTTCTTCGTGCGCAGCAGTCAACGCGCCACTCTCTAGCTGCCAAGAACACTTTTTACTATGCGCACCCAACCAGAGTGACGGGAGGAGCACATTTCAGAAAACGTGCTCAGCTCGTCGAGAAAATGCGATTTAAGCAATAAAATTAAAAATGCACCTAAAACCTAAACCAAACGTTGCAGGTGGTTATTTCTTCATGCGCAGTGGTCAACGCGGCACTCTCTAGCTGCCAAGAGCACTTTTTACTATGCGCACCCAACCAGAGTGACGGGAGGAGCACATTTCAGAAAACGTGCTCAGCTCGTCGAGAAAATGCGATTTAAGCAATAAAATTAAAAATGCACCCAAAACCTAAACCAAACGTTGCAGGTGGTTATTTCTTCATGCGCAGTGGTCAACGCGGCACTCTCTAGCTGCCAAGAGCACTTTTTACTATGCGCACCCAACCAGAGTGACGGGAGGAGCACATTTCAGAAAACGTGCTCAGCTCGTCGAGAAAATGCGATTTAAGCAATAAAATTAAAAATGCACCCAAAACCTAAACCAAACGTTGCAGATGGTCATTTCTTCATGCGCAGTGGTCAACGCGGCACTCTCTAGCTGCCAAGAGCACTTTTTACTATGCACACCCAACCAGAGTGACTGGAGGAGCGCATTTCAGAAAACGTGCTCAGCTCGACGAGAAAATGCGATTTAAGCAATAAAATTAAAAATGCACCCAAAACCTAAACCAAACGTTGCAGGTGGTTATTTCTTCATGCGCAGTGGTCAACGCGGCACTCTCTAGCTGCCAAGAGCACTTTTTACTATACACACCAAACCAGAGTGACGGGAGGAGCACATTCCAGAAAACGTGCTCAGCTAGTCGAGAAAATGCGATTTAAGCAATAAAATTAAAAATGCACCTAAAACCTAAACCAAACGTTGCAGGTGGTTAATTCTTCGTGCGCAGAAGTCAACGCGGCACTCTCTAGCTGCCAAGAGCACTTTTTACTATGCGCACCCAACCAGAGTGACGTGAGGAGCACATTTCAGAAAACGTGCTCAGCTCGTCGAGAAAATACGATTTAAGCAATAACATTAAAAATGCACCTAAAACCTAAACCAAACGTTGCAGGTGGTTATTTCTTCATGCGCAGTGGTCAACGCGGCACTCTCTCGCTGCCAAGAGCACTTTTTACTATGCGCACCCAACCAGAGTGACGGGAGGAGCACATTTCAGAAAACGTGCTCAGCTCATCGAGAAAATGCGATTTAAGCAATAAAATTAAAAATGCACCTAAAACCTAAACCAAACGTTGCAGGTGGTTATTTCTTCATGCGCAGTGGTCAACGCGGCACTCTCTAGCTGCCAAGAGCACTTTTTACTATGCGCACCCAACCAGAGTGACGGGAGGAGCACATTTCAGAAAACGTGCTCAGCTCGTCGAGAAAATGCGATTTAAGCAATAAAATTAAAAATGCACCTAAAACCTAAACCAAACGTTGCAGGTGGTTATTTCTTCGTGCGCAGCAGTCAACGCGGCACTCTCTAGCTGCCAAGAGCACTTTTTACTATGCGCACCCAACCAGAGTGACGGGAGGAGCACATTTCAGAAAACGTGCTCAGCTCGTCGAGTAAATGCGATTTAAGCAATAAAATTAAAAATGCACCCAAAACCTAAACCAAACGTTGCAGATGGTCGTTTATTCATGCGCAGTGGTCAACGCGGCACTCTCTAGCTGCCAAGAGCACTTTTTACTATGCGCACCCACCCAGAGTGACGGGAGGACCACATTTCAGAAAACGTGCTCAGCTCGTCGAGAAAATGCGATTTAAGCAATAAAATTAAAAATGCACCTAAAATCTATACCAAACGTTGCAGGTGGTTATTTCTTCATATGCAGTGGTCAACGCGGCACTCTCTAGCTGCCAAGAGCACTTTTTTCTATGCGCACCCAACCAGAGTGACGGGGGGAGCACATTTCAGAAAACGTGCTCAGCTCGTCGAGAAAATGCGATTTAAGCAATAAAATTAAAAATGCACCCAAAACCTAAACCAAACGTTGCTGGTGGTTATTTCTTCATGCGCAGTGGTCAACGCGGCATTCTCTAGCTGCCAAGAGCACTTTTTACTATGCGCACCCAACCAGAGTGACGGGAGGAGCGCATTTCAGAAAACGTGCTCAGCTCGTCGAGAAAATGCGATTTAAGCAATAAAATTAAAAATGCACCCAAAACATTAAACCAAACGTTGCAGGTGTTTTTTTCTTCATGCGCAGTGGTCAACGCGGCACTCTCTAGCTGCCAAGAGCATTTTTTACTATGCGCACCCAACCAGAGTGACGGGAGGAGTACATTTCAGAAAACGTGCTCAGCTCGTCGAGAAAATGCGATTTAAGCAATAAAATTAAAAATGCACCTAAAACCTAAACCAAACGTTGCAGGTGGTTATTTCTTCATGCGCAGTGGTCAACGCGGCACTCTCTAGCTGCCAAGAGCACTTTTTACTATGCGCACCCAACCAGAGTGACGGGAGGAGCACATTTCAGAAAACGTGCTCAGCTCGTCGAGAAAATGCGATTTAAGCAATAAAATTAAAAATGCACCTAAAACCTAAACCAAACGTTGCAGGTGGTTATTTCTTCGTGCGCAGCAGTCAACGCGGCACTCTCTAGCTGCCAAGAGCACTTTTTACTATGCGCACCCAACCAGAGTGACCGGAGGAGCACATTTCAGAAAACGTGCTCAGCTCGTCGAGTAAATGCAATTTAAGCAATAAAATTAAAAATGCACCCAAAACCTAAACCAAACGTTGCAGGTGGTTATTTCTTCATGCGCAGTGGTCAACGCGGCACTCTCTAGCTGCCAAGAGCACTTTTTACTATGCGCACCCAACCAGAGTGACGGGAGGAGCACATTTCAGAAAACGTGCTCAGCTCGTCCAGAAAATGCGATTTGAGCAATAAAATTAAAAATGCACCTAAAACCTAAACCAAACGTTGCAGATGGTCATTTCTTCATGCGCAGTGGTCAACGCGGCACTCTCTAGCTGCCAAGAGCACTTTTTACTATGCACACCCAACCAGAGTGACGGGAGGAGCACATTTCAGAAAACGTGCTCAGCTCGTCCAGACAATGCGATTTAAGCAATAAAATTAAAAATGCAGCCAAAACCTAAACCAAACGTTGCAGGTGGTTATTTCTTCATGCGCAGTGGTCAACGCGGCACTCTCTATTTGCCAAGAGCACTTTTTACTATGCGCACCCAACCAGAGTGACGGGAGGAGCGCATTTCAGAAAACGTGCTCAGCTCGTCGAGAAAATGCGATTTAAGCAATAAAATTAAAAATGCACCCAAAACCTAAACCAAACGTTGCAGGTGGTTATTTCTTCATGCGCAGTGGTCAACGCGGCACTCTCTAGCTGCCAAGAGCACTTTTTACTATGCGCACCCAACCAGAGTGACGGGAGGAGCACATTTCAGAAAACGTGCTCAGCTCGTCCAGACAATGCGATTTAAGCAATAAAATTAAAAATGCACCCAAAACCTAAACCAAACGTTGCAGGTGGTTATTTCTTCATGCGCAGTGGTCAACGCGGCACTCTCTAGCTGCCAAGAGCACTTTTTACTATGCACACCCTACCAGAGTGACGGGAGGAGCACATTTCAGAAAACGTGCTCAGCTCGTCGAGAAAATGCGATTTAAGCAATAAAATTAAAAATGCACCTAAAACCTAAACCAAACTTGCAGGTGGTTATTTCTTCATGTGCAGTGGTCAACGCGGCACTCTCTAGCTGCCAAGAGGACTTTTAACTATGCGCACCCAACCAGAGTGACGGGAGGAGCACATTTCAGAAAACGTGCTCAGCTCGTCGAGAAAATGCGATTTAAGCAATAAAATTAAAAATGCACCTAAAACCTAAACCAAACGTTGCAGGTGGTTATTTCTTCATGCGCAGTGGTCAACGCGGCACTCTCTAGCAGCCAAGAGCACTATTTACTATGCGCACCCAACCAGAGTGACGGGAGGAGCACATTTCAGAAAACGTGCTCAGCTCGTCGAGAAAATGCGATTTAAGCAATAAAATTAAAAATGCACCCAAAACCTAAACCAAACGTTGCAGGTGGTTATTTCTTCATGCGCAGTGGTCAACGCGGCACTCTCTAGCTGCCAAGAGGACTTTTTACTATGCGCACCCAACCAGAGTGACGGGACGAGCACATTTCAGAAAACATGCTCAGCTCGTCGAGAAAATGCGATTTAAGCAATAAAATTAAAAATGCACCTAAAACCTAAACCAAACGTTGCAGATGGTCATTTCTTCATGCGCAGTGGTCAACGCGGCACTCTCTAGCTGCCAAGAGCACTTTTTACTATGCGCACCCAACCAGAGTGACGGGAGGAGCACATTTCAGAAAACGTGCTCAGCTCGTCCAGAAAATGCGATTTAAGCAATAAAATTAAAAATGCACCTAAAACCTAAACCAAACGTTGCAGGTGGTTATTTCTTCATGCGCAGTGGTCAACGCGGCACTCTGTAGCTGCCAAGAGCACTTTTTACTATGCGCACCCAACCAGAGTGACGGGAGGAGCACATTTCAGAAAACGTGCTCAGCTCGTCGAGAAAATGCGATTTAAGCAATAAAATTAAAAATGCACCCAAAACCTAAACCAAACGTTGCAGGTGGTGATTTCTTCATGCGCAGTGGTCAACGCGGCACTCTCTAGCTGCCAAGAGCAATTTTTACTATGCGCACCCAACCAGAGTGACGGGAGGAGCACATTTCAGAAAACGTGCTCAGCTCGTCGAGAAAATGCGATTTAAGCAATAAAATTAAAAATGCACCTAAAACCTAAACCAAACTTGCAGGTGGTTATTTCTTCATGTGCAGTGGTCAACGCGGCACTCTCTAGCTGCCAAGAGCACTTTTTACTATGCGCACCCAACCAGAGTGACGGGAGGAGCACATTTCAGAAAACGTGCTCTGCTCGTCGAGAAAATGCGATTTAAGCAATAAAATTAAAAATGCACCTAAAACCTAAACCAAACGTTGCAGGTGGTTATTTCTTTATGCGCAATGGTCAACGCGGCACTCTCTAGCTGCCAAGAGCACTTTTTACTATGCGCACCCAACCAGAGTGACGGGAGGAGCACATTTCAGAAAACGTGCTCAGCTCGTCGAGAAAATGCGATTTAAGCAATAAAATTAAAAATGCACCTAAAACCTAAACCAAACGTTGCAGATGGTCATTTCTTCATGCGCAATGGTCAACGTGGCACTCTCTAGCTGCCAAGAGCACTTTTTACTATGCGCACCCAACCAGAGTGACGGGAGGAGCACATTTCAGAAAACGTGCTCAGCTCGTCGAGAAAATGCGATTTAAGCAATAAAATTAAAGATGCACCTAAGACCTAAACCAAACGTTGCAGGTGGTTATTTCTTCATGCGCAGTGGTCAACGCGGCACTCTCTAGCTGCCAAGAACACATTTTACGATGCGCACCCAACCAGAGTGACGGGAGGAGCACATTTCAGAAAACGTGCTCAGCTCGTCGAGAAAATGCGATTTAAGCAATAAAATTAAAAATGCACCTAAAACCTAAACCAAACGTTGCAGGTGGTTATTTCTTCATGCGCAGTGGTCAACGCGGCACTCTCTAGCTGCCAAGAGCACTTTTTACTATGCGCACCCAACCAGAGTGACGGGAGGAGCACATTTCAGAAAACGTGCTCAGCTCGTCGAGAAAATGCAATTTAAGCAATAAAATTAAAAATGCACCCAAAACCTAAACCAAACGTTGCAGATGGTCATTTCTTCATGCGCAGTGGTCAACGCGGCACTCTCTAGCTGCCATGAGCACTTTTTACTATGCGCACCCAACCAGAGTGACGGGAGGAGCACATTTCAGAAAACGTGCTCAGCTCGTCGAGAAAATGCTATTTAAGCAATCAAATTAAAAATGCACCTAAAACCTAAAACAAACGTTGCACGTGGTTATTTCTTCATGCGCAGTGGTCAACGCGGCACTCTCTAGCTGCCAAAAGCACTTTTTACTATGCGCACCCAACCAGAGTGACGGGAGGAGCACATTTCAGAAAACGTGCTCAGCTCGTCGAGAAAATGCGATTTAAGAAATAAAATTAAAAATGCACCCAAAACCTAAACCAAACGTTGCAGATGGTCATTTCTTCATGCGCAGTGGTCAACGCGGCACTCTCTAGCTGCCAAGAGCACTTTTTACTATGTGCACCCAACCAGAGTGACGGGAGGAGCACATTTCAGAAAACGTGCTCAGCTCGACGAGAAAATGCGATTTAAGCAATAAAATTAAAAATGCACCCAAAACCTAAACCAAACGTTGCAGGTGGTTATTTCTTCATGCGCAGTGGTCAACGCGGCACTCTCTAGCTGCCAAGAGCACTTTTTACTATGCGCACCCAACCAGAGTGACGGGAGGAGCACATTTCAGAAAACGTGCTCAGCTCGTCGAGAAAATGCGATTTAAGCAATAAAATTAAAAATGCACCTAAAACCTAAACCAAACGTTGCAGGTGGTTATTTCTTCATGCGCAATGGTCAACGCGGCACTCTCTAGCTGCCAAGAGCACTTTTTACTATGCGCACCCAACCAGAGTGACGGGAGGAGCACATTTCAGAAAACGTGCTCAGCTCGTCGAGAAAATGCGATTTAAGCAATAAAATTATAAATGCACCTAAAACCTAAACCAAACGTTGCAGATGGTCATTTCTTCATGCGCATTGGTCAACGCGGCACTCTCTAGCTGCCCAGAGCACTTTTTACTATGCGCACCCAACCAGAGTGACGGGAGGAGCACATTTCAGAAAACGTGCTCAGCTCGACGAGAAAATGCGATTTAAGCAATAAATTTAAAAATGCACCCAAAACCTAAACCAAACGTTGCAGGTGGTTATTTCTTCATGCGCAGTGGTCAACGCGGCACTCTCTAGCTGCCAAGAGCACTTTTTACTATGCGCACCCAACCAGAGTGACGGGAGGAGCACATTTCAGAAAACGTGCTCAGCTCGTCGAGAAAATGCGATTTAAGCAATAAAATTAATAATGCACCCAAAACCTAAACCAAGCGTTGCAGGTGGTTATTTCTTCATGCGCAGTGGTCAACGCGGCACTCTCTAGCTGCCAAGAGCACTTTTTACTATGCGCGCCCAACCAGAGTGACGGGAGGAGCACATTTCAGAAAACGTGCTCAGCTCGTCGAGAAAATGCGATTTAAGCAATAAAATTAAAAATGCACCTAAAACCTAAACCAAACGTTGGGGGTGGTTATTTCTTCATGTGCAGCAGTCAACGCGGCACTCTCTAGCTGCCAAGAGCACTTTTTACTATGCGCACCCGACCAGAGTGACGGGAGGAGCACATTTCAGAAAACGTGCTCAGCTCGTCGAGAAAATGCGATTTAAGCAATAAAATTAAAAATGCACCTAAAACATAAACAAAACGTTGCAGGTGGTTATTTCTTCATGCGCAGTGGTCAACGCGGCACTCTCTAGCTGCCAAGAGCACTTTTTACTATGCGCACCCAACCAGAGTGACGGGAGGAGCACATTTCAGAAAACGTGCTCAGCTCGTCGAGAAAATGCGATTTAAGCAATAAAATTAAAGATGCACCTAAGACCTAAACCAAACGTTGCAGGTGGTTATTTCTTCATGCGCAGTGGTCAACGCGGCACTCTCTAGCTGCCAAGAGCACATTTTACTATGCGCACCCAACCAGAGTGACGGGAGGAGCACATTTCAGAAAACGTGCTCAGCTCGTCGAGAAAATGCGATTTAAGCAATAAAATTAAAAATGCACCTAAAACCTAAACCAAACGTTGCAGGTGGTTATTTCTTCATGCGCAGTGGTCAACGCGGCACTCTCTAGCTGCCAAGAGCACTTTTTACTATGCGCACCCAACCAGAGTGACGGGAGGAGCACATTTCAGAAAACGTGCTCAGCTCGTCGAGAAAATGCAATTTAAGCAATAAAATTAAAAATGCACCCAAAACCTAAACCAAACGTTGCAGATGGTCATTTCTTCATGCGCAGTGGTCAACGCGGCACTCTCTAGCTGCCATGAGCACTTTTTACTATGCGCACCCAACCAGAGTGACGGGAGGAGCACATTTCAGAAAACGTGCTCAGCTCGTCGAGAAAATGCGATTTAAGCAATAAAATTAAAAATGCACCCAAAACCTAAACCAAACGTTGCAGATGGTCATTTCTTCATGCGCAGTGGTCAACGCGGCACTCTCTAGCTGCCAAGAGCACTTTTTACTATGCGCACCCAACCAGAGTGACGGGAGGAGCACATTTCTGAAAACGTGCTCAGCTCGACGAGAAAATGCGATTTAAGCAATAAAATTAAAAATGCACCCAAAACCTAAAACAAACGTTGCAGGTGGTTATTTCTTCGTGCGCAGTGGTCAACGCGGCACTCTCTAGCTGCCAAGAGCACTTTTTACTATGCGCACCCAACCAGAGTGACGGGAGGAGCACATTTCAGAAAACGTGCTCAGCTCGTCGAGAAAATGCGATTTAAGCAATAAAATTAAAAATGCACCTAAAACCTAAACCAAACGCTGCAGATGGTTATTTCTTCATGCGCAGTGGTCAACGCGGCACTCTCTAGCTGCCAAGAGCACTTTTTACTATGCGCACCCAACCAGAGTGACGGGAGGAGCACATTTCAGAAAACGTGCTCAGCTCGTCCAGAAAATGCGATTTAAGCAATAAAATTAAAAATGCACCCAAAACCTAAACCAAACGTTGCAGGTGGTGATTTCTTCATGCACAGTGGTCAACGCGGCACTCTCTAGCTGCCAAGAGCACTTTTTACTATGCGCACCCAACCAGAGTGACGGGAGGAGCACATTTCAGAAAACGTGCTCAGCTCGTCGAGAAAATGCGATTTAAGCAATAAAATTAAAAATGCACCTAAAACCTAAACCAAACGTTGCAGGTGGTTATTTCTTCATGTGCAGTGGTCAACGCGGCACTCTCTAGCTGCCAAGAGCACTTTTTACTATGCGCACCCAAACAGAGTGACGGGAGGAGCACATTTCAGAAAACGTGCTCTGCTCGTCGAGAAAATGCGATTTAAGCAATACAATTAAAAATGCACCTAAAACCTAAACCAAACGTTGCAGGTGGTTATTTCTTTATGCGCAATGGTCAACGCGGCACTCTCTAGCTGCCAAGAGCACTTTTTACTATGCGCACCTAACCAGAGTGACGGGAGGAGCACATTTCAGAAAACGTGCTCAGCTCGTCGAGAAAATGCGATTTAAGCAATAAAATTAAAAATGCACCTAAAACCTAAACCAAACGTTGCAGATGGTCATTTCTTCATGCACAGTGGTCAACGTGGCACTCTCTAGCTGCCAAGAGCACTTTTTACTATGCGCACCCAACCAGAGTGACGGGAGGAGCACATTTCAGAAAACGTGCTCAGCTCGTCGAGAAAATGCGATTTAAGCAATAAAATTAAAGATGCACTTAAGACCTAAACCAAACGTTGCAGGTGGTTATTTCTTCATGCGCAGTGGTCAACGCGGCACTCTCTAGCTGCCAAGAGCACATTTTACTATGCGCACCCAACCAGAGTGACGGGAGGAGCACATTTCAGAAAACGTGCTCAGCTCGTCGAGAAAATGCGATTTAAGCAATAAAATTAAAAATGCACCTAAAACCTAAACTAAACGTTGCAGGTGGTTATTTCTTCATGCGCAGTGGTCAACGCGGCACTCTCTAGCTGCCAAGAGCACTTTTTACTATGCGCACCCAACCAGAGTGACGGGAGGAGCACATTTCAGAAGACGTGCTCAGCTCGTCGAGAAAATGCAATTTAAGCAATAAAATTAAAAATGCACCCAAAACCTAAACCAAACGTTGCAGATGGTCATTTCTTCATGCGCAGTGGTCAACGCGGCACTCTCTAGCTGCCATGAGCACTTTTTACTATGCGCACCCAACCAGAGTGACGGGAGGAGCACATTTCAGAAAACGTGCTCAGCTCGACGAGAAAATGCGATTTAAGCAATAAAATTAAAAATGCACCTAAAACCTAAACCAAACGTTGCAGGTGGTTATTTCTTCATGTGCAGCAGTCAACGCGGCACTCTCTAGCTGCCAAGAGCACTTTTTACTATGCGCACCCAACCAGAGTGACGGGAGGAGCACATTTCAGAAAACGTGCTCAGCTCGTCGAGAAAATGCGATTTAAGCAATCAAATTAAAAATGCACCTAAAACCTAAAACAAACGTTGCACGTGGTTATTTCTTCATGCGCAGTGGTCAACGCGGCACTCTCTAGCTGCCAAAAGCACTTTTTACTATGCGCACCCAACCAGAGTGACGGGAGGAGCACATTTCAGAAAACGTGCTCAGCTCGTCGAGAAAATGCGATTTAAGCAATAAAATAAAAAATGCACCTAAAACCTAAACCAAACGTTGCAGGTGGTTATTTCTTCATGCGCAATGGTCAACGCGGCACTCTCTAGCTGCCAAGAGCACTTTTTACTATGCGCACCCAACCAGAGTGACGGGAGGAGCACATTTCAGAAAACGTGCTCAGCTCGTCGAGAAAATGCGATTTAAGCAATAAAATTAAAAATGCACCTAAAACCTAAACCAAACGTTGCAGATGGTCATTTCTTCATGCGCAGTGGTCAACGCGGCACTCTCTAGCTGCCAAGAGCACTTTTTACTATGCGCACCCAACCAGAGTGACGGGAGGAGCACATTTTATAAAAAAACGTGCTCAGCTCGACGAGAAAATGCGATTTAAGCAATACAATTAAAAATGCACCCAAAACCTAAACCAAACGTTGCAGGTGGTTATTTCTTCATGCGCAGTGGTCAACGCGGCACTCTCTAGCTGCCAAGAGCAGTTTTTACTATGCGCACCCAACCAGAGTGACGGGAGGAGCACATTTCAGAAAACGTGCTCAGCTCGTCGAGAAAATGCGATTTAAGCAATAAAATTAAAAATGCACCTAAAACCTAAACCAAACGTTGCAGGTGGTCATTTCTTCATGCGCAGTGGTCAACGCGGCACTCTCTAGCTGCCAAGAGCACTTTTTGCTATGCGCACCCAACAAGAGTGACGGGAGGTGCACATTTCAGAAAACGTGCTCAGCTCGTCGAGAAAATGCGATTTAAGCAATCAAATTAAAAATGCACCTAAAACCTAAACCAAACGTTGCAGATGGTCATTTCTTCATGCGCAGTGGTCAACGCCGCCCTCTCTAGCTGCCAAGAGCACTTTTTATTATGCGCACCCAACCAGAGTGACGGGAGGAGCACATTTCAGAAAACGTGTTCAGCTCGTCGAGAAAATGCGATTTAAGCAATAAAATTAAAAATGCACCCAAAACCTAAACCAAACGTTGCAGATGGTCATTTCTTCATGCGCAGTGGTCAACGCGGCACTCTCTAGCTGCCAAGAACACTTTTTACTATGCGCACCCGACCAGAGTGACGGGAGGAGCACATTTCAGAAAACGTGCTCAGCTCGACGAGAAAATGCGATTTAAGCAATAAAATTAAAAATGCACCCAAAACCTAAACCAAACGTTGCAGGTGGTTATTTCTTCATGCGCAGTGGTCAACGCGGCACTCTCTAGCTGCCAAGAGCACTTTTTACTATGCGCACCCAACCAGAGTCACGGGAGGAGCACATTTCAGAAAACGTGCTCAGCTCGTCGAGAAAATGCGATTTAAGCAATGAAATTAAAAATGCACCTAAAACCTAAACCAAACGTTGCAGGTGGTTATTTCTTCATGCGCAATGGTCAACGCGGCACTCTCTAGCTGCCAAGAGCACTTTTTACTATGCGCACCCAACCAGAGTGACGGGAGGAGCACATTTCAGAAAACGTGCTCAGCTCGTCGAGAAAATGCGATTTAAGCAATAAAATTAAAAATGCACCTAAAACCTAAACCAAACGTTGCAGATGGTCATTTCTTCATGCGCAGTGGTCAACGCGGCACTCTCTAGCTGCCAAGAGCACTTTTTACTATGCGCACCCTACCAGAGTGACGGGAGGAGCACACTTCAGAAAACGTGCTCAGCTCGTCGAGAAAATGCGATTTAAGCAATAAAATTAAAAATGCACCTAAAACCTAAACCAAACGTTGCAGGTGGTTATTTCTTCATGCGCAGTGGTGAACGCGGCACTCTCTAGCTGCCAAAAGCACTTTTTACTATGCGCACCCAACCATAGTGACGGGAGGAGCACATTTCAGAAAACGTGCTCGGCTCGTCGAGAAAATGCGATTTAAGCAATCAAATTAAAAATGCACCTAAAACCTAAACCAAACGTTGCAGGTGGTTATTTCTTCATGTGCAGTGGTCAACGCGGCACTCTCTAGCTGCCAAGAGCACTTTTTACTATGCGCACCCAAACAGAGTGACGGGAGGAGCACATTTCAGAAAACGTGCTCTGCTCGTCGAGAAAATGCGATTTAAGCAATACAATTAAAAATGCACCTAAAACCTAAACCAAACGTTGCAGGTGGTTATTTCTTTATGCGCAATGGTCAACGCGGCACTCTCTAGCTGCCAAGAGCACTTTTTACTATGCGCACCTAACCAGAGTGACGGGAGGAGCACATTTCAGAAAACGTGCTCAGCTCGTCGAGAAAATGCGATTTAAGCAATAAAATTAAAAATGCACCTAAAACCTAAACCAAACGTTGCAGATGGTCATTTCTTCATGCACAGTGGTCAACGTGGCACTCTCTAGCTGCCAAGAGCACTTTTTACTATGCGCACCCAACCAGAGTGACGGGAGGAGCACATTTCAGAAAACGTGCTCAGCTCGTCGAGAAAATGCGATTTAAGCAATAAAATTAAAGATGCACTTAAGACCTAAACCAAACGTTGCAGGTGGTTATTTCTTCATGCGCAGTGGTCAACGCGGCACTCTCTAGCTGCCAAGAGCACATTTTACTATGCGCACCCAACCAGAGTGACGGGAGGAGCACATTTCAGAAAACGTGCTCAGCTCGTCGAGAAAATGCGATTTAAGCAATAAAATTAAAAATGCACCTAAAACCTAAACTAAACGTTGCAGGCGGTTATTTCTTCATGCGCAGTGGTCAACGCGGCACTCTCTAGCTGCCAAGAGCACTTTTTACTATGCGCACCCAACCAGAGTGACGGGAGGAGCACATTTCAGAAGACGTGCTCAGCTCGTCGAGAAAATGCAATTTAAGCAATAAAATTAAAAATGCACCCAAAACCTAAACCAAACGTTGCAGATGGTCATTTCTTCATGCGCAGTGGTCAACGCGGCACTCTCTAGCTGCCATGAGCACTTTTTACTATGCGCACCCAACCAGAGTGACGGGAGGAGCACATTTCAGAAAACGTGCTCAGCTCGACGAGAAAATGCGATTTAAGCAATAAAATTAAAAATGCACCTAAAACCTAAACCAAACGTTGCAGGTGGTTATTTCTTCATGTGCAGCAGTCAACGCGGCACTCTCTAGCTGCCAAGAGCACTTTTTACTATGCGCACCCAACCAGAGTGACGGGAGGAGCACATTTCAGAAAACGTGCTCAGCTCGTCGAGAAAATGCGATTTAAGCAATCAAATTAAAAATGCACCTAAAACCTAAAACAAACGTTGCACGTGGTTATTTCTTCATGCGCAGTGGTCAACGCGGCACTCTCTAGCTGACAAAAGCACTTTTTACTATGCGCACCCAACCAGAGTGACGGGAGGAGCACATTTCAGAAAACGTGCTCAGCTCGTCGAGAAAATGCGATTTAAGCAATAAAATAAAAAATGCACCTAAAACCTAAACCAAACGTTGCAGGTGGTTATTTCTTCATGCGCAATGGTCAACGCGGCACTCTCTAGCTGCCAAGAGCACTTTTTACTATGCGCACCCAACCAGAGTGACGGGAGGAGCACATTTCAGAAAACGTGCTCAGCTCGTCGAGAAAATGCGATTTAAGCAATAAAATTAAAAATGCACCTAAAACCTAAACCAAACGTTGCAGATGGTCATTTCTTCATGCGCAGTGGTCAACGCGGCACTCTCTAGCTGCCAAGAGCACTTTTTACTATGCGCACCCAACCAGAGTGACGGGAGGAGCACATTTCAGAAAACGTGCTCAGCTCGACGAGAAAATGCGATTTAAGCAATACAATTAAAAATGCACCCAAAACCTAAACCAAACGTTGCAGGTGGTTATTTCTTCATGCGCAGTGGTCAACGCGGCACTCTCTAGCTGCCAAGAGCAGTTTTTACTATGCGCACCCAACCAGAGTGACGGGAGGAGCACATTTCAGAAAACGTGCTCAGCTCGTCGAGAAAATGCGATTTAAGCAATAAAATTAAAAATGCACTTAAAACCTAAACCAAACGTTGCAGGTGGTTATTTCTTCATGCGCAGCAGTCAACGCGGCACTCTCTAGCTGCCAAGAGCACTTTTTACTATGCGCACCCAACCAGAGTGACGGGAGGAGCACATTTCAGAAAACGTGCTCAGCTCGTCGAGAAAATGCGATTTAAGCAATAAAATTAAAAATGCACCTAAAACCTAAACCAAACGTTGCAAGTGGTTATTTCTTCATGCGCAGTGGTCAACGCGGCACTCTCTAGCTGCCAAGAGCACTTTTTACTATGCACACCCAACCAGAGTGACGGGAGGAGCACATTTCAGAAAACGTGCTCAGCTCGTCGAGAAAATGCAATTTAAGCAATAAAATTAAAAATGCACATAAAACCTAAACCAAACGTTGCAGGTGGTTATTTCTTCATGCGCAGTGGTCAACGCGGCACTCTCTAGCTGCCAAGAGCACTTTTTACTATGTGCACCCAACCAGAGTGACGGGAGGAGCACATTTCAGAAAACGTGCTCAGCTCGTCGAGAAAATGCGATTTAAGCAATAAAATTAAAAATGCACCTAAAACCTAAACCAAACGTTGCAGGTGGTTATTTCTTCATGCGCAGTGGTCAACGCGGCACTCTCTAGCTGCCAAGAGCACTTTTTACTATGCGCACCCAACCAGAGTGACGGGAGGAGCACATTTCAGAAAACGTGCTCAGCTCGTCGAGAAAATGCGATTTAAGCAATAAAATTAAAAATGCACCTAAAACCTAAACCAAACGTTGCAGATGGTCATTTCTTCATGCGCAGTGGTCAACGCGGCACTCTCTAGCTGCCAAGAGCACTTTTTACTATGCGCACCCAACCAGAGTGACGGGAGGAGCACATTTCAGAAAACGTGCTCAGCTCGTCGAGAAAATGCGATTTAAGCAATAAAATTAAAAATGCACCTAAAACCTAAACCAAACGTTGCAGATGGTCATTTCTTCATGCGCAGTGGTCAACGCGGCACTCTCTAGCTGCCAAGAGCACTTTTTACTATGCGCACCCAACCAGAGTGACGGGAGGAGCACATTTCAGAAAACGTGCTGAGCTCGTCGAGAAAATGCGATTTAAGCAATAAAATTAAAAATGCACCTAAAACCTAAACCAAACGTTGCAGGTGGTTATTTCTTCATGCGCAGTGGTCAACGCGGCACTCTCTAGCTGCCAAGAGCACTTTTTGCTATGCGCACCCAACAAGAGTGACGGGAGGTGCACATTTCAGAAAACGTGCTCAGCTCGTCGAGAAAATGCGATTTAAGCAATCAAATTAAAAATGCACCTAAAACCTAAACCAAACGTTGCAGATGGTCATTTCTTCATGCGCAGTGGTCAACGCCGCCCTCTCTAGCTGCCAAGAGCACTTTTTACTATGCGCACCCAACCAGAGTGACGGGAGGAGCACATTTCAGAAAACGTGCTCAGCTCGTCGAGAAAATGCGATTTAAGCAATAAAATTAAAAATGCACCTAAAACCTAAACCAAACGTTGCAGATGGTCATTTCTTCATGCGCAGTGGTCAACGCGGCACTCTCTAGCTGCCAAGAGCACTTTTTACTATGCGCACCCTACCAGAGTGACGGGAGGAGCACACTTCAGAAAACGTGCTCAGCTCGTCGAGAAAATGCGATTTAAGCAATAAAATTAAAAATGCACCTAAAACCTAAACCAAACGTTGCAGGTGGTTATTTCTTCATGCGCAGTGGTGAATGCGGCACTCTCTAGCTGCCAAGAGCACTTTTTACTATGCGCACCCAACCATAGTGACGGGAGGAGCACATTTCAGAAAACGTGCTCAGCTCGACGAGAAAATGCGATTTAAGCAATAAAATTAAAAATGCACATAAAACAAAAACCAAACGTTGCAGATGGTCATTTCTTCATGCGCAGTGGTCAACGCGGCACTCTCTAGCTGCCAAGAGCACTTTTTACTATGCGCACCCAACCAGAGTGACGGGAGGAGCACATTTCAGAAAACGTGCTCAGCTCGTCGAGAAAATGCGATTTAAGCAATAAAATTAAAAATGCACCTAAAACCTAAACCAAACGTTGCAGGTGGTTATTTCTTCATGCGCAATGGTCAACGCGGCACTCTCTAGCTGCCAAGAGCACTTTTTACTATGCGCACCCAACCAGAGTGACGGGAGGAGCACATTTCAGAAAACGTGCTCAGCTCGTCGAGAAAATGCGATTTAAGCAATAAAATTAAAAATGCACCTAAAACCTAAACCAAACGTTGCAGATGGTCATTTCTTCATGCGCAGTGGTCAACGCGGCACTCTCTAGCTGCCAAGAGCACTTTTTACTATGCGCACCCTACCAGAGTGACGGGAGGAGCACACTTCAGAAAACGTGCTCAGCTCGTCGAGAAAATGCGATTTAAGCAATAAAATTAAAAATGCACCTAAAACCTAAACCAAACGTTGCAGGTGGTTATTTCTTCATGCGCAGTGGTGAACGCGGCACTCTCTAGCTGCCAAAAGCACTTTTTACTATGCGCACCCAACCATAGTGACGGGAGGAGCACATTTCAGAAAACGTGCTCGGCTCGTCGAGAAAATGCGATTTAAGCAATCAAATTAAAAATGCACCTAAAACCTAAACCAAACGTTGCAGGTGGTTATTTCTTCATGTGCAGTGGTCAACGCGGCACTCTCTAGCTGCCAAGAGCACTTTTTACTATGCGCACCCAAACAGAGTGACGGGAGGAGCACATTTCAGAAAACGTGCTCTGCTCGTCGAGAAAATGCGATTTAAGCAATACAATTAAAAATGCACCTAAAACCTAAACCAAACGTTGCAGGTGGTTATTTCTTTATGCGCAATGGTCAACGCGGCACTCTCTAGCTGCCAAGAGCACTTTTTACTATGCGCACCTAACCAGAGTGACGGGAGGAGCACATTTCAGAAAACGTGCTCAGCTCGTCGAGAAAATGCGATTTAAGCAATAAAATTAAAAATGCACCTAAAACCTAAACCAAACGTTGCAGGTGGTTATTTCTTCATGCGCAGTGGTCAACGCGGCACTCTCTAGCTGCCAAGAGCACTTTTTACTATGCGCACCCAACCAGAGTGACGGGAGGAGCACATTTCAGAAAACGTGCTCAGCTCGTCGAGAAAATGCGATTTAAGCAATAAAATTAAAAATGCACCTAAAACCTAAACCAAACGTTGCAGATGGTCATTTCTTCATGCGCAGTGGTCAACGCGGCACTCTCTAGCTGCCAAGAGCACTTTTTACTATGCGCACCCAACCAGAGTGACGGGAGGAGCACATTTCAGAAAACGTGCTCAGCTCGTCGAGAAAATGCGATTTAAGCAATAAAATTAAAAATGCACCTAAAACCTAAACCAAACGTTGCAGATGGTCATTTCTTCATGCGCAGTGGTCAACGCGGCACTCTCTAGCTGCCAAGAGCACTTTTTACTATGCGCACCCAACCAGAGTGACGGGAGGAGCACATTTCAGAAAACGTGCTGAGCTCGTCGAGAAAATGCGATTTAAGCAATAAAATTAAAAATGCACCTAAAACCTAAACCAAACGTTGCAGGTGGTTATTTCTTCATGCGCAGTGGTCAACGCGGCACTCTCTAGCTGCCAAGAGCACTTTTTGCTATGCGCACCCAACAAGAGTGACGGGAGGTGCACATTTCAGAAAACGTGCTCAGCTCGTCGAGAAAATGCGATTTAAGCAATCAAATTAAAAATGCACCTAAAACCTAAACCAAACGTTGCAGATGGTCATTTCTTCATGCGCAGTGGTCAACGCCGCCCTCTCTAGCTGCCAAGAGCACTTTTTACTATGCGCACCCAACCAGAGTGACGGGAGGAGCACATTTCAGAAAACGTGCTCAGCTCGTCGAGAAAATGCGATTTAAGCAATAAAATTAAAAATGCACCTAAAACCTAAACCAAACGTTGCAGATGGTCATTTCTTCATGCGCAGTGGTCAACGCGGCACTCTCTAGCTGCCAAGAGCACTTTTTACTATGCGCACCCTACCAGAGTGACGGGAGGAGCACACTTCAGAAAACGTGCTCAGCTCGTCGAGAAAATGCGATTTAAGCAATAAAATTAAAAATGCACCTAAAACCTAAACCAAACGTTGCAGGTGGTTATTTCTTCATGCGCAGTGGTGAATGCGGCACTCTCTAGCTGCCAAGAGCACTTTTTACTATGCGCACCCAACCATAGTGACGGGAGGAGCACATTTCAGAAAACGTGCTCGGCTCGTCGAGAAAATGCGATTTAAGCAATCAAATTAAAAATGCACATAAAACAAAAACCAAACGTTGCAGATGGTCATTTCTTCATGCGCAGTGGTCAACGCGGCACTCTCTAGCTGCCAAGAGCACTTATTACTATGCACACCCAACCAGAGTGACGGGAGGAGCACATTTCTGAAAACGTGCTCAGCTCGACGAGAAAATGCGATTTAAGCAATAAAATTAAAAATTCACCCAAAACCTAAAACAAACGTTGCACGTGGTTATTTCTTCATGCGCAGTGGTCAACGCGGCACTCTCTAGCTGCCAAGAGCACTTTTTACTATGCGCACCCAACCAGAGTGACGGGAGGAGCACATTTCAGAAAACGTGCTCAGCTCGTCGAGAAAATGCGATTTAAGCAATAAAATTAAAAATGCACCTAAAACCTAAACTAAACGTTGCAGGTGGTTATTTCTTCATGCGCAGTGGTCAACGCGGCACTCTCTAGCTGCCAAGAGCACTTTTTACTATGCGCACCCAACCAGAGTGACGGGAGGAGCACATTTCAGAAAACGTGCTCAGCTCGTCGAGAAAATGCGAATTAAGCAATAAAATTAAAAATGCACCTAAAACCTAAACCAAACGTTGCAGGTGGTTATTTCTTCATGCGCAGTGGTCAACGCGGCACTCTCTAGCTGCCAAGAGCACTTTTTACTATGCGCACCCAACCAGAGTGACGGGAGGAGCACATTTCAGAAAACGTGCTCAGCTCGTCGAGAAAATGCGATTCAAGCAATAAAATTAAAAATGCACCCAAAACCTAAACCAAACGTTGCAGGTGGTTATTTCTTCATGCGCAGTGGTCAACGCGGCACTCTCTAGCTGCCAAGAGCACTTTTTACTATGCGCACCCAACCAGAGTGACGGGAGGAGCACAATTCAGAAAACGTGTTCAGCTCGTCGAGAAAATGCGATTTAAGCAATAAAATTAAAAATGCACCCAAAACCTAAACCAAACGTTGCAGATGGTCATTTCTTCATGCGCAGTGGTCAACGCGGCACTCTCTAGCTGCCAAGAGCACTTTTTACTATGCGCACCCAACCAGAGTGACGGGAGGAGCACATTTCAGAAAATATGCTCAGCTCGACGAGAAAATGCGATTTAAGCAATAAAATTAAAAATGCACCCAAAACCTAAACCAAACGTTGCAGGTGGTTATTTCTTCATGCGCAGTGGTCAACGCGGCACTCTCTAGCTGCCAAGAGCACTTTTTACTATGCGCACCCGACCAGAGTGACGGGAGGAGCACATTTCAGAAAACGTGCTCAGCTCGACGAGAAAATGCGATTTAAGCAATAAAATTAAAAATGCACCCAAAACCTAAACCAAACGTTGCAGGTGGTTATTTCTTCATGCGCAGTGGTCAACGCGGCACTCTCTAGCTGCCAAGAGCACTTTTTACTATGCGCACCCAACCAGAGTGACGGGAGGAGCACATTTCAGAAAACGTGCTCAGCTCGTCGAGAAAATGCGATTCAAGCAATAAAATTAAAAATGCACCCAAAACCTAAACCAAACGTTGCAGGTGGTTATTTCTTCATGCGCAGTGGTCAACGCGGCACTCTCTAGCTGCCAAGAGCACTTTTTACTATGCGCACCCAACCAGAGTCACGGGAGGAGCACATTTCAAAAAACGTGCTCAGCTCGTCGAGAAAATGCGATTTAAGCAATAAAATTAAAAATGCACCTAAAACCTAAACCAAACATTGCAGGTGGTTATTTCTTCATGCGCAGTGGTCAACGCGGCACTCTCTATCTGCCAAGAGCACTTTTTACTATGCGCACCCAACCAGAGTGACGGGAGGAGCACATTTCAGAAAACGTGCTCAGCTCGTCGAGAAAATGCTATTTAAGCAATAAAATTAAAAATGCACCTAAAACCTAAACCAAACGTTACAGGTGGTTATTTCTTCATGCGCAGTGGTTAACGCGGCACTCTAGCTGCCAAGAGCACTTTTTACTATGCGCACCCAACCAGAGTGACGGGAGGAGCACATTTCAGAAAACGTGCTGAGCTCGTCGAGAAAATGCGATTTAAGCAATAAAATTAAAAATGCACCTAAAACCTAAACCAAACGTTGCAGGTGGTTATTTCTTCATGCGCAGTGGTCAACGCGGCACTCTCTAGCTGCCAAGAGCACTTTTTGCTATGCGCACCCAACAAGAGTGACGGGAGGAGCACATTTCAGAAAACGTGCTCAGCTCGTCGAGAAAATGCGATTTAAGCAATCAAATTAAAAATGCACCTAAAACCTAAACCAAACGTTGCAGGTGGTTATTTCTTCATGCGCAGTGGTCAACGCGGCACTCTCTAGCTGCCAAGAGCACTTTTTACTATGCGCATCCAACCAGAGTGACGGGAGGAGCACATTTCAGAAAACGTGCTCAGCTCGTCGAGAAAATGCGATTTAAGCAATAAAATTAAAAATGCACCTAAAACCTAAACCAAAAGTTGCAGGTGGTTATTTCTTCATGCGCAGTGGTCAACGCGGCACTCTCTAGCTGCAGAGAGCACTTTTTACTATGCGCACCCTACCAGAGTGACGGGAGGAGCACATTTCAGAAAACGTGCTCAGCTCGACGAGAAAATGCGATTTAAGCAATAAAATTAAAAATGCACCCAAAACCTAAACCAAACGTTGCAGATGGTCATTTCTTCTTGCGCAGTGGTCAACGCGGCACTCTCTAGCTGCCAAGAGCACTTTTTACTATGCGCACCCAACCAGAGTGACGGGAGGAGCACATTTCAGAAAACGTGCTCAGCTCGTCGAGAAAATGCGATTTAAGCAATGAAATTAAAAATGCACCTAAAACCTAAACCAAACGTTGCAGGTGGTTATTTCTTCATGCGCAATGGTCAACGCGGCACTCTCTAGCTGCCAAGAGCACTTTTTACTATGCGCACCCAACCAGAGTGACGGGAGGAGCACATTTCAGAAAACGTGCTCAGCTCGTCGAGAAAATGCGATTTAAGCAATAAAATTAAAAATGCACCTAAAACCTAAACCAAACGTTGCAGATGGTCATTTCTTCATGCGCAGTGGTCAACGCGGCACTCTCTAGCTGCCAAGAGCACTTTTTACTATGCGCACCCTACCAGAGTGACGGGAGGAGCACATTTCAGAAAACGTGCTCAGCTCGTCGAGAAAATGCGATTTAAGCAATAAAATTAAAAATGCACCTAAAACCTAAACCAAAAGTTGCAGGTGGTTATTTCTTCATGCGCAGTGGTCAACGCGGCACTCTCTAGCTGCCAAGAGCACTTTTTACTATGCGCACCCAACCAGAGTGACGGGAGGAGCACATTTCAGAAAACGTGCTCGGCTCGTCGAGAAAATGCGATTTAAGCAATCAAATTAAAAATGCACATAAAACAAAAACCAAACGTTGCAGATGGTCATTTCTTCATGCGCAGTGGTCAACGCGGCACTCTCTAGCTGCCAAGAGCACTTATTACTATGCGCACCCAACCAGAGTGACGGGAGGAGCACATTTCAGAAAACGTGCTCAGCTCGTCGAGAAAATGCGATTTAAGCAATAAAATTAAAAATTCACCCAAAACCTAAACCAAACGTTGCAGGTGGTTATTTCTTCATGCGCAGTGGTCAACGCGGCACTCTCTAGCTGCCAAGAGCACTTTTTACTATGCGCATCCAACCAGAGTGACGGGAGGAGCACATTTCAGAAAACGTGCTCAGCTCGTCCAGAAAATGCGATTTAAGCAATAAAATTAAAAATGCACCCAAAACCTAAACCAAACGTTGCAGGTTGTTATTTCTTCATGCGCAGTGGTCAACGCGGCACTCTCTAGCTGCAGAGAGCACTTTTTACTATGCGCACCCTACCAGAGTGACGGGAGGAGCACATTTCAGAAAACGTGCTCAGCTCGTCGAGAAAATGCGATTTAAGCAATAAAATTAAAAATGCACCTAAAACCTAAACCAAACGTTGCAGGTGGTTATTTCTTCATGCGCAGCTGTCAACGCGGCACTCTCTAGCTGCCGAGAGCACTTTTTACTATGCGCACCCAACCAGAGTGACGGGAGGAGCACATTTCAGAAAACGTGCTCAGCTCGTCGAGAAAATGCAATTTAAGCAATAAAATTAAAAATGCACCTAAAACCTGAACCAAACGTTGCAAATGGTCATTTCTTCATGCGCAGTGGTCAACGCGGCACTCTCTAGTTGCCAAGAGTACTTTTTACTATGCGCACCCAACCAGAGTGACGGGAGGAGCACATTTCAGAAAACGTGCTCAGCTCGTCGAGAAAATGCGATTTAAGCAATAAAATTAAAAATGCACCTAAAACCTAAACCAAACGTTGCAGATGGTCATTTCTCCATGCGCAGTGGTCAACGCGGCACTCTCTACCTGCCAAGAGCACTTTTTTTTATGCGCACCCAACCAGAGTGACGGGAGGAGCACATTTCAGAAAACGTGCTCAGCTCGTCGAGAAAATGCGATTTAAGCAATAAAATTAAAAATGCACCTAAAACCTAAACCAAAAGTTGCAGGTGGTTATTTCTTCATGCGCAGTGGTCAACGCGGCACTCTCTAGCTGCCAAGAGCACTTTTTACTATGCGCACCCAACCAGAGTGACGGGAGGAGCACATTTCAGAAAACGTGCTCGGCTCGTCGAGAAAATGCGATTTAAGCAATCAAATTAAAAATGCACATAAAACAAAAACCAAACGTTGCAGATGGTCATTTCTTCATGCGCAGTGGTCAACGCGGCACTCTGTAGCTGCCAAGAGCACTTATTACTATGCACAACCAACCAGAGTGACGGGAGGAGCACATTTCTGAAAACGTGCTCAACTCGACGAGAAAATGCGATTTAAGCAATAAAATTAAAAATTCACCCAAAACCTAAAACAAACGTTGCACGTGGTTATTTCTTCATGCGCAGTGGTCAACGCGGCACTCTCTAGCTGCCAAGAGCACTTTTTACTATGCGCACCCAACCAGAGTGACGGGAGGAGCACATTTCAGAAAACGTGCTCAGCTCGTCGAGAAAATGCGATTTAAGCAATAAAATTAAAAATGCACCTAAAACCTAAACCAAACGTTGCGGGTGGTTATTTCTTCATGCGCAGTGGTCAACGCGGCACTCTCTAGCTGCCAAGAGCACTTTTTACTATGCGCACCCAACCAGAGTGACGGGAGGAGCACATTTCAGAAAACGTGCTCAGCTCGTCGAGAAAATGCGATTTAAGCAATAAACTTAAAAATGCACCCAAAACCTAAACCAAACGTTGCAGGTGGTTATTTCTTCATGCGCAGTGGTAAACGCGGCACTCTCTAGCTGCCAAGAGCACTTTTTACTATGCGCATCCAACCAGAGTGACGGGAGGAGCACATTTCAGAAAACGTGCTCAGCTCGTCCAGAAAATGCGATTTAAGCAATAAAATTAAAAATGCACCCAAAACCTAAACCAAACGTTGCAGGTTGTTATTTCTTCATGCGCAGTGGTCAACGCGGCACTCTCTAGCTGCAGAGAGCACTTTTTACTATGCGCACCCTACCAGAGTGACGGGAGGAGCACATTTCAGAAAACGTGCTCAGCTCGTCGAGAAAATGCGATTTAAGCAATAAAATTAAAAATGCACCTAAAACCTAAACCAAACGTTGCAGGTGGTTATTTCTTCATGCGCAGCTGTCAACGCGGCACTCTCTAAATGCCGAGAGCACTTTTTACTATGCGCACCCAACCAGAGTGACGGGAGGAGCACATTTCAGAAAACGTGCTCAGCTCGTCGAGAAAATGCAATTTAAGCAATAAAATTAAAAATGCAAGTAAAACCTAAACCAAACGTTGCAAATGGTCATTTCTTCATGCGCAGTGGTCAACGCGGCACTCTCTAGTTGCCAAGAGTACTTTTTACTATGCGCACCCAACCAGAGTGACGGGAGGAGCACATTTCAGAAAACGTGCTCAGCTCGTCGAGAAAATGCGATTTAAGCAATAAAATTAAAAATGCACCTAAAACCTAAACCAAACGTTGCAGATGGTCATTTCTCCATGCGCAGTGGTCAACGCGGCACTCTCTACCTGCCAAGAGCACTTTTTACTATGCGCACCCAACCAGAGTGACGGGAGGAGCACATTTCAGAAAACGTGCTCAGCTTGTCCAGAAAATGCGATTTAAGCAATAAAATTAAAAATGCACCCAAAACCTAAACGAAACGTTGCAGGTGGTTATTTCTTCATGCGCAGTGGTCAACGCGGCACTCTCTAGCTGCCAAGAGCTCTTTTTACTATGCGCACCCAACCAGAGTGACGGGAGGAGCACATTTCAGAAAACGTGCTCAGCTCGTCGAGAAAATGCGATTTAAGCAATAAAATTAAAAATGCACCTAAAACCTAAACCAAACGTTGCAGGTGGTTATTTCTTCATGTGCAGTGGTCAACGCGGCACTCTCTAGCTGCCAAGAGCACTTTTTACTATGCGCACCCAACAAGAGTGACGGGAGGAGCACATTTCAGAAAACGTGCTCAGCTCGTCGAGAAAATGCGATTTAAGCAATAAAATTAAAAATGCACCTAAAACCTAAACCAAACGTTGCAGGTGGTTATTTCTTCGTGCGCAGCAGTCAACGCGGCACTCTCTAGCTGCCAAGAGCACTTTTTACTATGCGCACCCAACCAGAGTGACGGGAGGAGCACATTTCAGAAAACGTGCTCAGCTCGTCGAGTAAATGCGATTTAAGCAATAAAATTAAAAATGCACCCAAAACCTAAACCAAACGTTGCAGGTGGTTATTTCTTCATGCGCAGTGGTGAACGCGGCACTCTCTAGCTGCCAAGAGCACTTTTTACTATGCCCACCCAACCAGAGTGACGGGAGGAGCACATTTCAGAAAACGTGCTCAGCTCGTCCAGAAAATGCGATTTAAGCAATAAAATTAAAAATGCACCTAAAACCTAAACCAAACGTTGCAGATGGTCATTTCTTCATGCGCAGTGGTCAACGCGGCACTCTCTAGCTGCCAAGAGCACTTTTTACTATGCGCACCCAACCAGAGTGGCAGGAGGAGCACATTTCAGAAAACGTGCTCAGCTCGTTGAGAAAATGCGATTTAAGCAATAAAATTAAAAATGCACCCAAAACCTAAACCAAACGTTGCAGGTGGTTATTTCTTCATGCGCAGTGGTCAACGCGGCAGTCTTTAGCTGCCAAGAGCACTTTTTACTATGCGCACCCAACCAGAGTGACGGGAGGAGCACATTTCAGAAAGCGTGCTCAGCTCGTCCAGAAAATGCGATTTAAGCAATAAAATTAAAAATGCACCTAAAACCTAAACCAAAAGTTGCAAGTGGTTATTTCTTCATGCGCAGCAGTCAACGCGGCACTCTCTAGCTGCCAAGAGCACTTTTTACTATGCGCACCCAACCAGAGTGACGGGAGGAGCACATTTCAGAAAACGTGCTCAGCTCGTCGAGAAAATGCGATTTAAGCAATAAAATTAAAAATGCACCTAAAACCTAAACCAAACGCTGCAGATGGTCATTTCTTCATGCGCAGTTGTCAACGCGGCACTCTCTAGCTGCCAAGAGCACTTTTTACTATACACACCCAACCAGAGTGACGGGAGGAGCACATTCCAGAAAACGTGCTCAGCTCGTCGAGAAAATGCGATTTAAGCAATAAAATTAAAAATGCACCCAAAACCTAAACCAAACGTTGCAGATGGTCATTTCTTTATGTGCAGTGGTCAACGCGGCGCTCTCTAGCTGCCAAGAGCACTTTTTACTATGCACACCCAACCAGAGTGACGGGAGGAGCGCATTCCAGAAAACGTGCTCAGCTCGTCGAGAAAATGCGATTTAAGCAATAAAATTAAAAATGCACCCAAAACCTAAACCAAACGTTGCAGATGGTCATTTCTTCATGTGCAGTGGTGAACGCGGCACTCTCTAGCTGCCAAGAGCACTTTTTACTATGCCCACCCAATCAGAGTGACAGGAGGAGCACATTTCAGAAAACGTGCTCAGCTCGTTGAGAAAATGCGATTTAAGCAATACAATTAAAAATGCACCCAAAACCTAAACCAAACGTTGCAGGTGGTTATTTCTTCATGCGCAGTGGTCAACGCGGCACTCTCTAGCTGCCAAGAGCACTTTTTACTATGCGCACCCAACCAGAGTGACGGGAGGAGCGCATTTCAGAAAACGTGCTCAGCTCGACGAGAAAATGCGATTTAAGCAATACAATTAAAAATGCACCCAAAACCTAAACCAAACGTTGCAGGTGGTTATTTCTTCATGCGCAGTGGTCAATGCGGCACTCTCTAGCTGCCAAGAGCACTTTTTACGATGCACACCCAACCAGAGTGACGGGAGGAGCACATTTCAGAAAACGTGCTCAGCTCGTCCAGAAAATGCGATTTAAGCAATAAAATTAAAAATGCACCTAAAACCTAAACCAAACGTTGCAGATGGTCATTTCTTCATGCGCAGTGGTCAACGCGGCACTCTCTAGCTGCCAAGAGCACTTTTTACTATGCGCACCCAACCAGAGTGACGGGAGGAGCACATTTCAGAAAACGTGCTCAGCTCGTCCAGAAAATGTGATTTAAGCAATAAAATTAAAAATGCACCTAAAACCTAAACCAAACGTTGCAGATGGTCATTTCTTCATGCGCAGTGGTCAACGCGGCACTCTCTAGCTGCCAAGAGCACTTTTTACTATGCACACCCAACCAGAGTGACGGGAGGAGCACATTTCAGAAAACGTGCTCAGCTCGTCCAGACAATGCGATTTAAGCAATAAAATTAAAAATGCACCCAAAACCTAAACTAAACGTTGCAGGTGGTTATTTCTTCATGCGCAGTGGTCAACGCGGCACTCACTCTCTAGCTGCCAAGAGCACTTTTTACTATGCGCACCCAACCAGAGTGACGGGAGGAGCACATTTCAGAAAACGTGCTCAGCTCGTCGAGAAAATGCGATTTAAGCAATAAAATTAAAAATGCACCCAAAACCTAAACCGATCGTTGCAGGTGGTTATTTCTTCATGCGCAGTGGTCAACGCGGCACTCTCTAGCTGCCAAGAGCACTTTTTACTATGCACACCCAACCAGAGTGACGGGAGGAGCACATTTCAGAAAACGTGCTCAGCTCGTCCAGAAAATGCGATTTAAGCAATAAAATTAAAAATGCACCTAAAACCTAAACCAAACGTTGCAGATGGTCATTTCTTCATGCGCAGTGGTCAACGCAGCACTCTCTAACTGCCAAGAGCACTTTTTACTATGCACACCCAACCAGAGTGACGGGAGGAGCACATTTCAGAAAACGTGCTCAGCTCGTCGAGATAATGCGATTTAAGCAATAAAATTAAAAATGCACCTAAAAACCTAAACCAAACGTTGCAGGTGGTTATTTCTTCATGCGCATTGGTCAACGCGGCACTCTCTAGCTGCCAAGAGCACTTTTTACTATGTGCACCCAACCAGAGTGACGGGAGGAGCACATTTCAGAAAACGTGCTCAGCTCGTCGAGAAAATGCGATTTAAGCAATAAAATTAAAAATGCACCCAAAACATTAAACCAAACGTTGCAGGTGGTTATTTCTTCATGCGCAGTGGTCAACGCGGCACTCTCTAGCTGCCAAGAGCATTTTTTACTATGCGCACCCAACCAGAGTGACGGGAGGAGCACATTTCAGAAAACGTGCTCAGCTCGTCGAGAAAATGCGATTTAAGCAATAAAATTAAAAATGCACCTAAAACCTAAACCAAACGTTGCAGGTGGTTATTTCTTCATGCGCAGTGGTCAACGCGGCACTCTCTAGCTGCCAAGAGCACTTTTTACTATGCGCACCCAACCAGAGTGACGGGAGGAGCACATTTCAGAAAACGTGCTCAGCTCGTCGAGAAAATGCGATTTAAGCAATAAAATTAAAAATGCACCTAAAACCTAAACCAAACGTTGCAGGTGGTTATTTCTTCGTGCGCAGCAGTCAACGCGGCACTCTCTAGCTGCCAAGAGCACTTTTTACTATGCGCACCCAACCAGAGTGACGGGAGGAGCACATTTCAGAAAACGTGCTCAGCTCGTCGAGTAAATGCAATTTAAGCAATAAAAATTAAAAATGCACCCAAAACCTAAACCAAACGTTGCAGGTGGTTATTTCTTCATGCGCAGTGGTCAACGCGGCACTCTCTAGCTGCCAAGAGCACTTTTTACTATGCGCACCCAACCAGAGTGACGGGAGGAGCACATTTCAGAAAACGTGCTCAGCTCATCCAGAAAATGCGATTTAAGCAATAAAATTAAAAATGCACCTAAAACCTAAACCAAACGTTGCAGATGGTCATTTCTTCATGCGCAGTGGTCAACGCGGCACTCTCTAGCTGCCAAGAGCACTTTTTACTATGCGCACCCAACCAGAGTGACGGGAGGAGCACATTTCAGAAAACGTGCTCAGCTCGTCGAGTAAATGCAATTTAAGCAATAAAATTAAAAATGCACCCAAAACCTAAACCAAACGTTGCAGGTGGTTATTTCTTCATGCGCAGTGGTCAACGCGGCACTCTCTAGCTGCCAAGAGCACTTTTTACTATGCGCACCCAACCAGAGTGACGGGAGGAGCACATTTAAGAAAACGTGCTCAGCTCGTCCAGAAAATGCGATTTAAGCAATAAAATTAAAAATGCACCTAAAACCTAAACCAAACGTTGCAGATGGTTATTTCTTCATGCGCAGTGGTCAACGCGGCACTCTCTAGCTGCCAAGAGGACTTTTTACTATGTGCACCCAACCAGAGTGACGGGAGGAGCACATTTCAGAAAACGTGCTCAGCTCGTCGAGAAAATGCGATTTAAGCAATACAATTAAAATTGCATCTAAAACCTAAACCAAACGTTGCAGGTAGTTATTTCTTCATGCGCAGTGGTCAACGCGGCATTCTCTAGCTGCCAAGAGCACTTTTTACTATGCGCACCCAACCAGAGTGACGGGAGGAGCACATTCCAGAAAACGTGCTCAGCTCGTCGAGAAAATGCGATTTAAGCAATAAAATTAAAAATGCACCCAAAACCTAAACCAAACGTTGCAGATGGTTATTTCTTCATGCGCAGTGGTCAACAAGGCACTCTCTAGCTGCCAAGAGCACTTTTTACTATGCGCACCCACCCAGAGTGACGGGAGGAGCACATTTCAGAAAACGTTCTCAGCTCGTCGAGACAATGCGATTTAAGCAATAAAATTAAAAATGCACCCAAAACCTAAACCAAACGTTGCAGGTGGTTATTTCTTCAAATGCAGTGGTCAACGCGGCACTCTCTAGCTGCCAAGAGCACTTTTTACTATGCGCACCCAACCAGAGTGACGGGAGGAGCACATTCCAGAAAACGTGCTCAGCTCGTCGAGAAAATGCGATTTAAGCAATAAAATTAAAAATGCACCTAAAACCTAAACCAAACGTTGCAAGTGGTTATTTCTTCATGCGCAGTGGTCAACGCGGCACTCTCTAGCTGCCAAGAGCACTTTTTACTATGCGCACCCAACCAGAGTGACGGGAGGAGCACATTTCAGAAAACGTGCTCAGCTCGTCGAGAAAATGCAATTTAAGCAATAAAATTAAAAATGCACATAAAACCTAAACCAAACGTTGCAGGTGGTTATTTCTTCATGCGCAGTGGTCAACGCGGCACTCTCTAGCTGCCAAGAGCACTTTTTACTATGTGCACCCAACCAGAGTGACGGGAGGAGCACATTTCAGAAAACGTGCTCAGCTCGTCGAGAAAATGCGATTTAAGCAATAAAATTAAAAATGCACCTAAAACCTAAACCAAACGTTGCAGGTGGTTATTTCTTCATGCGCAGTGGTCAACGCGGCACTCTCTAGCTGCCAAGAGCACTTTTTACTATGCGCACCCAACCAGAGTGACGGGAGGAGCACATTTCAGAAAACGTGCTCAGCTCGTCGAGAAAATGCGATTTAAGCAATAAAATTAAAAATGCACCTAAAACCTAAACCAAACGTTGCAGATGGTCATTTCTTCATGCGCAGTGGTCAACGCGGCACTCTCTAGCTGCCAAGAGCACTTTTTACTATGCGCACCCAACCAGAGTGACGGGAGGAGCACATTTCAGAAAACGTGCTCAGCTCGTCGAGAAAATGCGATTTAAGCAATAAAATTAAAAATGCACCTAAAACCTAAACCAAACGTTGCAGATGGTCATTTCTTCATGCGCAGTGGTCAACGCGGCACTCTCTAGCTGCCAAGAGCACTTTTTACTATGCGCACCCAACCAGAGTGACGGGAGGAGCACATTTCAGAAAACGTGCTGAGCTCGTCGAGAAAATGCGATTTAAGCAATAAAATTAAAAATGCACCTAAAACCTAAACCAAACGTTGCAGGTGGTTATTTCTTCATGCGCAGTGGTCAACGCGGCACTCTCTAGCTGCCAAGAGCACTTTTTGCTATGCGCACCCAACAAGAGTGACGGGAGGTGCACATTTCAGAAAACGTGCTCAGCTCGTCGAGAAAATGCGATTTAAGCAATCAAATTAAAAATGCACCTAAAACCTAAACCAAACGTTGCAGATGGTCATTTCTTCATGCGCAGTGGTCAACGCGGCACTCTCTAGCTGCCAAGAGCACTTTTTACTATGCGCACCCAACCAGAGTGACGGGAGGAGCACATTTCAGAAAACGTGCTCAGCTCGTCGAGAAAATGCGATTCAAGCAATAAAATTAAAAATGCACCCAAAACCTAAACCAAACGTTGCAGGTGGTTATTTCTTCATGCGCAGTGGTCAACGCGGCACTCTCTAGCTGCCAAGAGCACTTTTTACTATGCGCACCCAACCAGAGTCACGGGAGGAGCACATTTCAAAAAACGTGCTCAGCTCGTCGAGAAAATGCGATTTAAGCAATAAAATTAAAAATGCACCTAAAACCTAAACCAAACATTGCAGGTGGTTATTTCTTCATGCGCAGTGGTCAACGCGGCACTCTCTATCTGCCAAGAGCACTTTTTACTATGCGCACCCAACCAGAGTGACGGGAGGAGCACATTTCAGAAAACGTGCTCAGCTCGTCGAGAAAATGCTATTTAAGCAATAAAATTAAAAATGCACCTAAAACCTAAACCAAACGTTACAGGTGGTTATTTCTTCATGCGCAGTGGTTAACGCGGCACTCTAGCTGCCAAGAGCACTTTTTACTATGCGCACCCAACCAGAGTGACGGGAGGAGCACATTTCAGAAAACGTGCTGAGCTCGTCGAGAAAATGCGATTTAAGCAATAAAATTAAAAATGCACCTAAAACCTAAACCAAACGTTGCAGGTGGTTATTTCTTCATGCGCAGTGGTCAACGCGGCACTCTCTAGCTGCCAAGAGCACTTTTTGCTATGCGCACCCAACAAGAGTGACGGGAGGAGCACATTTCAGAAAACGTGCTCAGCTCGTCGAGAAAATGCGATTTAAGCAATCAAATTAAAAATGCACCCAAAACCTAAACCAAACGTTGCAGATGGTCATTTCTTCATGCGCAGTGGTAAACGCGGCACTCTCTAGCTGCCAAGAGCAATTTTTATTATGCGCACCCAACCAGAGTGACGGGAGGAGCACATTTCAGAAAACGTGTTCAGCTCGTCGAGAAAATGCGATTTAAGCAATAAAATTAAAAATGCACCCAAAACCTAAACCAAACGTTGCAGATGGTCATTTCTTCATGCGCAGTGGTCAACGCGGCACTCTCTAGCTGCCAAGAACACTTTTTACTATGCGCACCCGACCAGAGTGACGGGAGGAGCACATTTCAGAAAACGTGCTCAGCTCGACGAGAAAATGCAATTTAAGCAATAAAATTAAAAATGCACCCAAAACCTAAACCAAACGTTGCAGGTGGTTATTTCTTCATGCGCAGTGGTCAACGCGGCACTCTCTAGCTGCCAAGAGCACTTTTTACTATGCGCATCCAACCAGAGTGACGGGAGGAGCACATTTCAGAAAACGTGCTCAGCTCGTCGAGAAAATGCGATTTAAGCAATAAAATTAAAAATGCACCTAAAACCTAAACCAAACGTTGCAGGTGGTTATTTCTTCATGCGCAGTGGTCAACGCGGCACTCTCTAGCTGCAGAGAGCACTTTTTACTATGCGCACCCTACCAGAGTGACGGGAGGAGCACATTTCAGAAAACGTGCTCAGCTCGACGAGAAAATGCGATTTAAGCAATAAAATTAAAAATGCACCCAAAACCTAAACCAAACGTTGCAGATGGTCATTTCTTCTTGCGCAGTGGTCAACGCGGCACTCTCTAGCTGCCAAGACCACTTTTTACTATGCGCACCCAACCAGAGTGACGGGAGGAGCACATTTCAGAAAACGTGCTTAGCTCGTCGAGAAAATGCGATTTAAGCAATGAAATTAAAAATGCACCTAAAACCTAAACCAAACGTTGCAGGTGGTTATTTCTTCATGCGCAATGGTCAACGCGGCACTCTCTAGCTGCCAAGAGCACTTTTTACTATGCGCACCCAACCAGAGTGACGGGAGGAGCACATTTCAGAAAACGTGCTCAGCTCGTCGAGAAAATGCGATTTAAGCAATCAAATTAAAAATGCACATAAAACAAAAACCAAACGTTGCAGATGGTCATTTCTTCATGCGCAGTGGTCAACGCGGCACTCTCTAGCTGCCAAGAGCACTTATTACTATGCGCACCCAACCAGAGTGACGGGAGGAGCACATTTCAGAAAACGTGCTCAGCTCGTCGAGAAAATGCGATTTAAGCAATAAAATTAAAAATTCACCCAAAACCTAAACCAAACGTTGCAGGTGGTTATTTCTTCATGCGCAGTGGTCAACGCGGCACTCTCTAGCTGCCAAGAGCACTTTTTACTATGCGCATCCAACCAGAGTGACGGGAGGAGCACATTTCAGAAAACGTGCTCAGCTCGTCCAGAAAATGCGATTTAAGCAATAAAATTAAAAATGCACCCAAAACCTAAACCAAACGTTGCAGGTTGTTATTTCTTCATGCGCAGTGGTCAACGCGGCACTCTCTAGCTGCAGAGAGCACTTTTTACTATGCGCACCCTACCAGAGTGACGGGAGGAGCACATTTCAGAAAACGTGCTCAGCTCGTCGAGAAAATGCGATTTAAGCAATAAAATTAAAAATGCACCTAAAACCTAAACCAAACGTTGCAGGTGGTTATTTCTTCATGCGCAGCTGTCAACGCGGCACTCTCTAGCTGCCGAGAGCACTTTTTACTATGCGCACCCAACCAGAGTGACGGGAGGAGCACATTTCAGAAAACGTGCTCAGCTCGTCGAGAAAATGCAATTTAAGCAATAAAATTAAAAATGCACCTAAAACCTGAACCAAACGTTGCAAATGGTCATTTCTTCATGCGCAGTGGTCAACGCGGCACTCTCTAGTTGCCAAGAGTACTTTTTACTATGCGCACCCAACCAGAGTGACGGGAGGAGCACATTTCAGAAAACGTGCTCAGCTCGTCGAGAAAATGCGATTTAAGCAATAAAATTAAAAATGCACCCAAAACCTAAACCAAACGTTGCAGGTGGTTATTTCTTCATGCGCAGTGGTCAACGCGGCACTCTCTAGCTGCCAAGAGCACTTTTTACTATGCGCACCCAACCAGAGTCACGGGAGGAGCACATTTCAAAAAACGTGCTCAGCTCGTCGAGAAAATGCGATTTAAGCAATAAAATTAAAAATGCACCTAAAACCTAAACCAAACATTGCAGGTGGTTATTTCTTCATGCGCAGTGGTGAACGCGGCACTCTCTAGCTGCCAAGAGCACTTTTTACTATGCGCACCCAACCAGAGTGACGGGAGGAGCACATTTCAGAAAACGTGCTCAGCTCGTCGAGAAAATGCGATTTAAGCAATCAAATTAAAAATGCACCTAAAACCTAAACCAAACGTTGCAGATGGTCATTTCTTCATGCGCAGTGGTCAACGCCGCCCTCTCTAGCTGCCAAGAGCACTTTTTATTATGCGCACCCAACCAGAGTGACGGGAGGAGCACATTTCAGAAAACGTGTTCAGCTCGTCGAGAAAATGCGATTTAAGCAATAAAATTAAAAATGCACCCAAAACCTAAACCAAACGTTGCAGATGGTCATTTCTTCATGCGCAGTGGTCAACGCGGCACTCTCTAGCTGCCAAGAACACTTTTTACTATGCGCACCCGACCAGAGTGACGGGAGGAGCACATTTCAGAAAACGTGCTCAGCTCGACGAGAAAATGCGATTTAAGCAATAAAATTAAAAATGCACCCAAAACCTAAACCAAACGTTGCAGGTGGTTATTTCTTCATGCGCAGTGGTCAACGCGGCACTCTCTAGCTGCCAAGAGCACTTTTTACTATGCGCACCCAACCAGAGTCACGGGAGGAGCACATTTCAGAAAACGTGCTCAGCTCGTCGAGAAAATGCGATTTAAGCAATGAAATTAAAAATGCACCTAAAACCTAAACCAAACGTTGCAGGTGGTTATTTCTTCATGCGCAATGGTCAACGCGGCACTCTCTAGCTGCCAAGAGCACTTTTTACTATGCGCACCCAACCAGAGTGACGGGAGGAGCACATTTCAGAAAACGTGCTCAGCTCGTCGAGAAAATGCGATTTAAGCAATAAAATTAAAAATGCACCTAAAACCTAAACCAAACGTTGCAGATGGTCATTTCTTCATGCGCAGTGGTCAACGCGGCACTCTCTAGCTGCCAAGAGCACTTTTTACTATGCGCACCCTACCAGAGTGACGGGAGGAGCACACTTCAGAAAACGTGCTCAGCTCGTCGAGAAAATGCGATTTAAGCAATAAAATTAAAAATGCACCTAAAACCTAAACCAAACGTTGCAGGTGGTTATTTCTTCATGCGCAGTGGTGAACGCGGCACTCTCTAGCTGCCAAGAGCACTTTTTACTATGCGCACCCAACCATAGTGACGGGAGGAGCACATTTCAGAAAACGTGCTCGGCTCGTCGAGAAAATGCGATTTAAGCAATCAAATTAAAAATGCACATAAAACAAAAACCAAACGTTGCAGATGGTCATTTCTTCATGCGCAGTGGTCAACGCGGCACTCTCTAGCTGCCAAGAGCACTTATTACTATGCACACCCAACCAGAGTGACGGGAGGAGCACATTTCTGAAAACGTGCTCAGCTCGACGAGAAAATGCGATTTAAGCAATAAAATTAAAAATTCACCCAAAACCTAAAACAAACGTTGCACGTGGTTATTTCTTCATGCGCAGTGGTCAACGCGGCACTCTCTAGCTGCCAAGAGCACTTTTTACTATGCGCACCCAACCAGAGTGACGGGAGGAGCACATTTCAGAAAACGTGCTCAGCTCGTCGAGAAAATGCGATTTAAGCAATAAAATTAAAAATGCACCTAAAACCTAAACTAAACGTTGCAGGTGGTTATTTCTTCATGCGCAGTGGTCAACGCGGCACTCTCTAGCTGCCAAGAGCACTTTTTACTATGCGCACCCAACCAGAGTGACGGGAGGAGCACATTTCAGAAAACGTGCTCAGCTCGTCGAGAAAATGCGAATTAAGCAATAAAATTAAAAATGCACCTAAAACCTAAACCAAACGTTGCAGGTGGTTATTTCTTCATGCGCAGTGGTCAACGCGGCACTCTCTAGCTGCCAAGAGCACTTTTTACTATGCGCACCCAACCAGAGTGACGGGAGGAGCACATTTCAGAAAACGTGCTCAGCTCGTCGAGAAAATGCGATTCAAGCAATAAAATTAAAAATGCACCCAAAACCTAAACCAAACGTTGCAGGTGGTTATTTCTTCATGCGCAGTGGTCAACGCGGCACTCTCTAGCTGCCAAGAGCACTTTTTACTATGCGCACCCAACCAGAGTGACGGGAGGAGCACAATTCAGAAAACGTGTTCAGCTCGTCGAGAAAATGCGATTTAAGCAATAAAATTAAAAATGCACCCAAAACCTAAACCAAACGTTGCAGATGGTCATTTCTTCATGCGCAGTGGTCAACGCGGCACTCTCTAGCTGCCAAGAGCACTTTTTACTATGCGCACCCGACCAGAGTGACGGGAGGAGCACATTTCAGAAAACGTGCTCAGCTCGTCGAGAAAATGCGATTTAAGCAATAAAATTAAAAATGCACCCAAAACCTAAACCAAACGTTGCAGGTGGTTATTTCTTCATGCGCAGTGGTCAACGCGGCACTCTCTAGCTGCCAAGAGCACTTTTTACTATGCGCACCCAACCAGAGTCACGGGAGGAGCACATTTCAAAAAACGTGCTCAGCTCGTCGAGAAAATGCGATTTAAGCAATAAAATTAAAAATGCACCTAAAACCTAAACCAAACATTGCAGGTGGTTATTTCTTCATGCGCAGTGGTGAACGCGGCACTCTCTAGCTGCCAAGAGCACTTTTTACTATGCGCACCCAACCAGAGTGACGGGAGGAGCACATTTCAGAAAACGTGCTCAGCTCGTCGAGAAAATGCGATTTAAGCAATCAAATTAAAAATGCACCTAAAACCTAAACCAAACGTTGCAGATGGTCATTTCTTCATGCGCAGTGGTCAACGCCGCCCTCTCTAGCTGCCAAGAGCACTTTTTATTATGCGCACCCAACCAGAGTGACGGGAGGAGCACATTTCAGAAAACGTGTTCAGCTCGTCGAGAAAATGCGATTTAAGCAATAAAATTAAAAATGCACCCAAAACCTAAACCAAACGTTGCAGATGGTCATTTCTTCATGCGCAGTGGTCAACGCGGCACTCTCTAGCTGCCAAGAACACTTTTTACTATGCGCACCCGACCAGAGTGACGGGAGGAGCACATTTCAGAAAACGTGCTCAGCTCGACGAGAAAATGCGATTTAAGCAATAAAATTAAAAATGCACCCAAAACCTAAACCAAACGTTGCAGGTGGTTATTTCTTCATGCGCAGTGGTCAACGCGGCACTCTCTAGCTGCCAAGAGCACTTTTTACTATGCGCACCCAACCAGAGTCACGGGAGGAGCACATTTCAGAAAACGTGCTCAGCTCGTCGAGAAAATGCGATTTAAGCAATGAAATTAAAAATGCACCTAAAACCTAAACCAAACGTTGCAGGTGGTTATTTCTTCATGCGCAATGGTCAACGCGGCACTCTCTAGCTGCCAAGAGCACTTTTTACTATGCGCACCCAACCAGAGTGACGGGAGGAGCACATTTCAGAAAACGTGCTCAGCTCGTCGAGAAAATGCGATTTAAGCAATAAAATTAAAAATGCACCTAAAACCTAAACCAAACGTTGCAGATGGTCATTTCTTCATGCGCAGTGGTCAACGCGGCACTCTCTAGCTGCCAAGAGCACTTTTTACTATGCGCACCCTACCAGAGTGACGGGAGGAGCACACTTCAGAAAACGTGCTCAGCTCGTCGAGAAAATGCGATTTAAGCAATAAAATTAAAAATGCACCTAAAACCTAAACCAAACGTTGCAGGTGGTTATTTCTTCATGCGCAGTGGTGAACGCGGCACTCTCTAGCTGCCAAGAGCACTTTTTACTATGCGCACCCAACCATAGTGACGGGAGGAGCACATTTCAGAAAACGTGCTCGGCTCGTCGAGAAAATGCGATTTAAGCAATCAAATTAAAAATGCACATAAAACAAAAACCAAACGTTGCAGATGGTCATTTCTTCATGCGCAGTGGTCAACGCGGCACTCTCTAGCTGCCAAGAGCACTTATTACTATGCACACCCAACCAGAGTGACGGGAGGAGCACATTTCTGAAAACGTGCTCAGCTCGACGAGAAAATGCGATTTAAGCAATAAAATTAAAAATTCACCCAAAACCTAAAACAAACGTTGCACGTGGTTATTTCTTCATGCGCAGTGGTCAACGCGGCACTCTCTAGCTGCCAAGAGCACTTTTTACTATGCGCACCCAACCAGAGTGACGGGAGGAGCACATTTCAGAAAACGTGCTCAGCTCGTCGAGAAAATGCGATTTAAGCAATAAAATTAAAAATGCACCTAAAACCTAAACTAAACGTTGCAGGTGGTTATTTCTTCATGCGCAGTGGTCAACGCGGCACTCTCTAGCTGCCAAGAGCACTTTTTACTATGCGCACCCAACCAGAGTGACGGGAGGAGCACATTTCAGAAAACGTGCTCAGCTCGTCGAGAAAATGCGAATTAAGCAATAAAATTAAAAATGCACCTAAAACCTAAACCAAACGTTGCAGGTGGTTATTTCTTCATGCGCAGTGGTCAACGCGGCACTCTCTAGCTGCCAAGAGCACTTTTTACTATGCGCACCCAACCAGAGTGACGGGAGGAGCACATTTCAGAAAACGTGCTCAGCTCGTCGAGAAAATGCGATTCAAGCAATAAAATTAAAAATGCACCCAAAACCTAAACCAAACGTTGCAGGTGGTTATTTCTTCATGCGCAGTGGTCAACGCGGCACTCTCTAGCTGCCAAGAGCACTTTTTACTATGCGCACCCAACCAGAGTGACGGGAGGAGCACAATTCAGAAAACGTGTTCAGCTCGTCGAGAAAATGCGATTTAAGCAATAAAATTAAAAATGCACCCAAAACCTAAACCAAACGTTGCAGATGGTCATTTCTTCATGCGCAGTGGTCAACGCGGCACTCTCTAGCTGCCAAGAGCACTTTTTACTATGCGCACCCGACCAGAGTGACGGGAGGAGCACATTTCAGAAAACGTGCTCAGCTCGACGAGAAAATGCGATTTAAGCAATAAAATTAAAAATGCACCCAAAACCTAAACCAAACGTTGCAGGTGGTTATTTCTTCATGCGCAGTGGTCAACGCGGCACTCTCTAGCTGCCAAGAGCACTTTTTACTATGCGCACCCAACCAGAGTGACGGGAGGAGCACATTTCAGAAAACGTGCTCAGCTCGTCGAGAAAATGCGATTCAAGCAATAAAATTAAAAATGCACCCAAAACCTAAACCAAACGTTGCAGGTGGTTATTTCTTCATGCGCAGTGGTCAACGCGGCACTCTCTAGCTGCCAAGAGCACTTTTTACTATGCGCACCCAACCAGAGTCACGGGAGGAGCACATTTCAAAAAACGTGCTCAGCTCGTCGAGAAAATGCGATTTAAGCAATAAAATTAAAAATGCACCTAAAACCTAAACCAAACATTGCAGGTGGTTATTTCTTCATGCGCAGTGGTCAACGCGGCACTCTCTATCTGCCAAGAGCACTTTTTACTATGCGCACCCAACCAGAGTGACGGGAGGAGCACATTTCAGAAAACGTGCTCAGCTCGTCGAGAAAATGCTATTTAAGCAATAAAATTAAAAATGCACCTAAAACCTAAACCAAACGTTACAGGTGGTTATTTCTTCATGCGCAGTGGTTAACGCGGCACTCTAGCTGCCAAGAGCACTTTTTACTATGCGCACCCAACCAGAGTGACGGGAGGAGCACATTTCAGAAAACGTGCTGAGCTCGTCGAGAAAATGCGATTTAAGCAATAAAATTAAAAATGCACCTAAAACCTAAACCAAACGTTGCAGGTGGTTATTTCTTCATGCGCAGTGGTCAACGCGGCACTCTCTAGCTGCCAAGAGCACTTTTTGCTATGCGCACCCAACAAGAGTGACGGGAGGAGCACATTTCAGAAAACGTGCTCAGCTCGTCGAGAAAATGCGATTTAAGCAATCAAATTAAAAATGCACCCAAAACCTAAACCAAACGTTGCAGATGGTCATTTCTTCATGCGCAGTGGTAAACGCGGCACTCTCTAGCTGCCAAGAGCAATTTTTATTATGCGCACCCAACCAGAGTGACGGGAGGAGCACATTTCAGAAAACGTGTTCAGCTCGTCGAGAAAATGCGATTTAAGCAATAAAATTAAAAATGCACCCAAAACCTAAACCAAACGTTGCAGATGGTCATTTCTTCATGCGCAGTGGTCAACGCGGCACTCTCTAGCTGCCAAGAACACTTTTTACTATGCGCACCCGACCAGAGTGACGGGAGGAGCACATTTCAGAAAACGTGCTCAGCTCGACGAGAAAATGCAATTTAAGCAATAAAATTAAAAATGCACCCAAAACCTAAACCAAACGTTGCAGGTGGTTATTTCTTCATGCGCAGTGGTCAACGCGGCACTCTCTAGCTGCCAAGAGCACTTTTTACTATGCGCATCCAACCAGAGTGACGGGAGGAGCACATTTCAGAAAACGTGCTCAGCTCGTCGAGAAAATGCGATTTAAGCAATAAAATTAAAAATGCACCTAAAACCTAAACCAAACGTTGCAGGTGGTTATTTCTTCATGCGCAGTGGTCAACGCGGCACTCTCTAGCTGCCAAGAGCACTTTTTACTATGCGCACCCAACCAGAGTGACGGCAGGAGCACATTTCAGAAAACGTGCTCAGCTCGTCGAGAAAATGCGATTTAAGCAATAAAATTAAAAATGCACCCAAAACCTAAACCAAACGTTGCAGGTGGTTATTTCTTCATGCGCAGTGGTCAACGCGGCACTCTCTAGCTGCCAAGAGCACTTTTTACTATGCGCACCCAACCAGAGTGACGGCAGGAGCACATTTCAGAAAACGTGCTCAGCTCGTCGAGAAAATGAGATTTAAGCAATAAAATTAAAAATGCACCTAAAACCTAAACCAAACGTTGCAGGTGGTTATTTCTTCATATGCAGCAGTCAACGCGGCACTCTCTAGCTGCCAAGAGCACTTTTTACTATGCGCACCCAACCAGAGTGACGGGAGGAGCACATTTCAGAAAACGTGCTCAGCTCGTCGAGAAAATGCGATTTAAGCAATAAAATTAAAAATGCACCCAAAACCTAAACCAAACGTTGCAGGTGGTTATTTCTTCATGCGCAGTGGTCAACGCGGCACTCTCTAGCTGCCAAGAGCACTTTTTACTATGCGCACCCAACCAGAGTGACGGCAGGAGCACATTTCAGAAAACGTGCTCAGCTCGTCGAGAAAATGAGATTTAAGCAATAAAATTAAAAATGCACCTAAAACCTAAACCAAACGTTGCAGGTGGTTATTTCTTCATATGCAGCAGTCAACGCGGCACTCTCTAGCTGCCAAGAGCACTTTTTACTATGCGCACCCAACCAGAGTGACGGGAGGAGCGCATTTTAGAAAACGTGCTCAGCTCGACGAGAAAATGCAATTTAAGCAATAAAATTAAAAATGCACCCAAAACCTAAACCAAACGTTGCAGGTGGTTATTTCTTCATGCGCAGTGGTGAACGCGGCACTCTCTAGCTGCCAAGAGCACTTTTTACTATGCGCACCCAACCAGAGTGACGGGAGGAGCACATTCCAGAAAACGTGCTCAGCTCGTCGAGAAAATGCGATTTAAGCAATAAAATTAAAAATGCACCTAAAACCTAAACCAAACGTTGCAGGTGGTTATTTCTTCATGCGCAGTGGTCAACGCGGCACTCTCTAGCTGCCAAGAGCACTTTTTACTATGCGCACCCAACCAGAGTGACGGGAGGAGCACATTCCAGAAAACGTGCTCAGCTCGTCGAGAAAATGCGATTTAAGCAATAAAATTAAAAATGCACCCAAAACCTAAACCAAACGTTGCAGATGGTCATTTCTTCATGTGCAGTGGTGAACGCGGCACTCTCTAGCTGCCAAGAGCACTTTTTACTATGCGCACCCAACCAGAGTGACAGGAGGAGCACATTTTAGAAAACGTGCTCAGCTCGTTGAGAAAATGCGATTTAAGCAATGAAATTAAAAATGCACCCAAAACCTAAACCAAACGTTGCAGGTGGTTATTTCTTCATGCGCAGTGGTCAACGCGGCACTCTCTAGCTGCCAAGAGCACTTTTTACTATGCGCACCCAACCAGAGTGACGGGAGGAGCGCATTTCAGAAAACGTGCTCAGCTCGACGAGAAAATGCGATTTAAGCAATAAAATTAAAAATGCACCCAAAACCTAAACCAAACGTTGCAGGTGGTTATTTCTTCATGCGCAGTGGTCAACGCGGCACTCTCTAGCTGCCAAGAGCACTTTTTACGATGCACACCCAACCAGAGTGACGGGAGGAGCGCATTTCAGAAAACGTGCTCAGCTCGACGAGAAAAATACGATTTAAGCAATAAAATAAAAAATGCACCCAAAACCTAAACCAAACGTTGCAGGTGGTTATTTCTTCATGCGCAGTGGTCAACGCGGCACTCTCTAGCTGCCAAGAGCACTTTTTACTATGCGCACCGAACCAGAGTGACGGGAGGAGCACATTTCATAAAACGTGCTCAGCTCGTCTAGAAAATGCGATTTAAGCAATGAAATTAAAAATGCACCCAAAACCTAAACCAAACGTTGCAGGTGGTTATTTCTTCATGCGCAGTGGTCAACGCGGCACTCTCTAGCTGCCAAGAGCACTTTTTACTATGCGCACCCAACCAGAGTGACGGGAGGAGCATATTTCAGAAAACGTGCTCAGCTCGTCCAGAAAATGCGATTTAAGCAATAAAATTAAAAATGCACCTAAAACCTAAACCAAACGTTGCAGATGGTCATTTCTTCATGCGCAGTGGTCAACGCGGCACTCTCTAGCTGCCAAGAGCACTTTTTACTATGCGCACCCAACCAGAGTGACGGGAGGAGCACATTTCAGAAAACGTGCTCAGCTCGTCCAGACAATGCGATTTAAGCAATAAAATTAAAAATGCACCCAAAACCTAAACCAAACGTTGCAGGTGGTTATTTCTTCATGCGCAGTGGTCAACGCGGCACTCTCTAGCTGCCAAGAGCACTTTTTACTATGCGCACCCAACCAGAGTGACGGGAGGAGCGCATTTCAGAAAACGTGCTCAGCTCGTCGAGAAAATGCGATTTAAGCAATAAAATTAAAAATGCACCTAAAACCTAAACCAAAAGTTGCAGGTGGTTATTTCTTCATGCGCAGCAGTCAACACGGCACTCTCTAGCTGCCAAGAGCACTTTTTACTATGCGCACCCACCCAGAGTGACGGGAGGAGCACATTTCAGAAAACGTGCTCAGCTCGTAGAGAAAATGCGATTTAAGCAATAAAATTAAAAATGCACCTAAAACCTAAACCAAAAGTTGCAGGTGGTTATTTCTTTATGTGCAGCAGTCAACACGGCACTCTCTAGCTGCCAAGAGCACTTTTTACTATGCGCACCCACCCAGAGTGACGGGAGGAGCACATTTCAGAAAACGTGCTCAGCTCGTCGAGAAAATGCGATTTAAGCAATAAAATTAAAAATGCACCTAAAATCTATACCAAACGTTGCAGGTGGTTATTTCTTCATATGCAGTGGTCAACGCGGCACTCTCTAGCTGCCAAGAGCACTTTTTACTATGCGCACCCAACCAGAGTGACGGGAGGAGCACATTCCAGAAAACGTGCTCAGCTCGTCGAGAAAATGCGATTTAAGCAATAAAATTAAAAATGCACCCAAAACCCAAACCAAACGTTGCAGATGGTCATTTCTTCATGCGCAGTGGTCAACGCGGCACTCTCTAGCTGCCAAGAGCACTTTTTACTATGCGCACCCAACCAGAGTGACGGGAGGAGCACATTTCAGAAAACGTGCTCAGCTCGTCGAGAAAATGCGATTTAAGCAATAAAATTAAAAATGCACCTAAAACCTAAACCAAACGTTGCAGATGGTCATTTCTTCATGCGCAGTGGTCAACGCGGCACTCTCTAGCTGCCAAGAGCACTTTTTACTATGCACACCCAACCAGAGTGATGGGAGGAGCGCATTTTAGAAAACGTGCTCAGCTCGACGAGAAAATGCAATTTAAGCAATAAAATTAAAAATGCACCCAAAACCTAAACCAAACGTTGCAGGTGGTTATTTCTTCATGCGCAGTGGTCAACGCGGCACTCTTTAGCTGCCAAGAGCACTTTTTACTATGCGCACCCAACCAGAGTGACGGGAGGAGCACATTTCAGAAAACGTGCTCAGCTCGTCCAGAAAATGCGATTTAAGCAATAAAATTAAAAATGCACCTAAAACCTAAACCAAACGTTGCAGATGGTCATTTCTTCATGCGCAGTGGTCAACGCGGCACTCTCTAGCTGCCAAGAGCACTTTTTACTATGCACACCCAACCAGAGTGACGGGAGGAGCACATTTCAGAAAACGTGCTCAGCTCGTCCAGACAATGCGATTTAAGCAATAAAATTAAAAATGCACCCAAAACCTAAACCAAACGTTGCAGGTGGTTATTTCTTCATGCGCAGTGGTCAACGCGGCACTCTCTAGCTGCCAAGAGCACTTTTTACTATGCGCACCCAACCAGAGTGACGGGAGGAGCACATTTCAGAAAACGTGCTCAGCTCGTCGAGAAAATGCGATTTAAGCAATAAAATTAAAAATGCACCCAAAACATTAAACCAAACGTTGCAGGTGGTTATTTCTTCATGCGCAGTGGTCAACGCGGCACTCTCTAGCTGCCAAGAGCATTTTTTACTATGCGCACCCAACCAGAGTGACGGGAGGAGCACATTTCAGAAAACGTGCTCAGCTCGACGAGAAAATGCGATTTAAGCAATAAAATTAAAAATGCACCCAAAACCTAAACCAAACGTTGCAGGTGGTTATTTCTTCATGTGCAGTGGTCAACGCGGCACTCTCTAGCTGCCAAGAGCACTTTTTACTATGCGCACCCAACCAGAGTGACGGGAGGAGCACATTTCAGAAAACGTGCTCAGCTCGTCGAGAAAATGCGATTTAAGCAATAAAATTAAAAATGCACCTAAAACCTAAACCAAACGTTGCAGGTGGTTATTTCTTCATGCGCAGCAGTCAACGCGGCACTCTGTAGCTGCCAAGAGCACTTTTTACTATGCGCACCCAACCAGAGTGACGGGAGGAGCACATTTCAGAAAACGTGCTCAGCTCGTCGAGAAAATGCGATTTAAGCAATAAAATTAAAAATGCACCTCAAACCTAAACCAAACGTTGCAGGTGGTTATTTCTTCATATGCAGCAGTCAACGCGGCACTCTCTAGCTGCCAAGAGCACTTTTTACTATGCGCACCCAACCAGAGTGACGGGAGGAGCACATTTCAGAAAACGTGCTCAGCTCGTCGAGAAAATGCGATTTAAGCAATAAAATTAAAAATGCACCTAAAACCTAAACCAAAAGTTGCAGGTGGTTATTTATTCATGCGCAGCAGTCAACACGGCACTCTCTAGCTGCCAAGAGCACATTTTACTATGCGCACCCAACCAGAGTGACGGGAGGAGCACATTTCAGAAAACGTGCTCAGCTCGTCGAGAAAATGCGATTTAAGCAATAAAATTAAAAATGCACCCAAAACCTAAACCACACGTTGCAGATGGTCATTTCTTCATGCGCAGTGGTCAACGCGGCACTCTCTAGCTGCCAAGAGCACTTTTTACTATGCGCACCCAACCAGAGTGACGGGAGGAGCACATTCCAGAAAACGTGCTCAGCACGTCGAGAAAATGCGATTTAAGCAATAAAATTAAAAATGCACCCAAAACCTAAACCAAACGTTGCAGATGGTCATTTCTTCATGCGCAGTGGTCAACGCGGCACTCTCTAGCTGCCAAGAGCACTTTTTACTATGCGCACCCAACCAGAGTGACGGGAGGAGCACATTTCAGAAAACGTGCTCAGCTCGTCGAGAAAATGCGATTTAAGCAATAAAATTAAAAATGCACCCAAAACCTAAACCAAACGTTGCAGGTGGTTATTTCTTCATGCGCAGTGGTCAACGCGGCACTCTCTAGCTGCCAAGAGCACTTTTTACTATGCGCACCCAACCAGAGTGACGGGAGGAGCACATTTCAGAAAACGTGCTCAGCTCGTCGAGAAAATGCGATTTAAGCAATAAAATTAAAAATGCACCCAAAACCTAAACCAAACGTTGCAGGTGGTTATTTCTTCATGCGCAGTGGTCAACGCGGCACTCTCTAGCTGCCAAGAGCACTTTTTACGATGCACACCCAATCAGAGTGACGGGAGGAGCGCATTTCAGAAAACGTGCTCAGCTCGACGAGAAAATACGATTTAAGCAATACAATTAAAAATGCACCCAAAACCTAAACCAAACGTTGCAGGTGGTTATTTCTTCATGCGCAGTGGTCAACGCGGCACTCTCTAGCTGCCAAGAGCACTTTTTACTATGCGCACCCAACCAGAGTGACGGGAGGAGCACATTTCATAAAACGTGCTCAGCTCGTCGAGAAAATGCGATTTAAGCAATAAAATTAAAAATGCACCCAAAACCTAAACCAAACGTTGCAGGTGGTTATTTCTTCATGCGCAGTGGTCAACGCGGCACTCTCTAGCTGCCAAGAGCACTTTTTACTATGCGCACCCAACCAGAGTGACGGGAGGAGCACATTTCAGAAAACGTGCTCAGCTCGTCCAGAAAATGCGATTTAAGCAATAAAATTAAAAATGCACCTAAAACCTAAACCAAACGTTGCAGATGGTCATTTCTTCATGCGCAGTGGTCAACGCGGCACTCTCTAGCTGCCAAGAGCACTTTTTACTATGCACACCCAACCAGAGTGACGGGAGGAGCACATTTCAGAAAACGTGCTCAGCTCGTCGAGAAAATGCGATTTAAGCAATAAAATTAAAAATGCACCCAAAACCTAAACCAAACGTTGCAGGGGGTTATTTCTTCATGCGCAGTGGTCAACGCGGCACTCTCTAGCTGCCAAGAGCACTTTTTACTATGCGCACCCAACCAGAGTGACGGGAGGAGCACATTTCAGAAAACGTGCTCAGCTCGTCAAGAAAATGCGATTTAAGCAATAAAATTAAAAATGCACCCAAAACCTAAACCAAACGTTGCAGGTGGTTATTTCTGCATGCGCAGTGGTCAACGCGGCACTCTCTAGCCGCCAAGAGCACTTTTTACTATGCGCACCCAACCAGAGTGACGGGAGGAGCACATTTCAGAAAACGTGCTCAGCTCGTCGAGAAAATGAGATTTAAGCAATAAAATTAAAAATACACCCAAAACCTAAACCAAACGTTGCAGATGGTCATTTCTTCATATGCAGCAGTCAACGCGGCACTCTCTAGCTGCCAAGAGCACTTTTTACTATGCGCACCCAACCAGAGTGACGGGAGGAGCACATTTCAGAAAACGTGCTCAGCTCGTCGAGAAAATGCGATTTAAGCAATAAAATTAAAAATGCACCTAAAAACCTAAACCAAACGTTGCAGGTGGTTATTTCTTCATGCGCATTGGTCAACGCGGCACTCTCTAGCTGCCAAGAGCACTTTTTACTATGTGCACCCAACCAGAGTGACGGGAGGAGCACGTTTCAGAAAACGTGCTCAGCTCGTCGAGAAAATGCGATTTAAGCAATAAAATTAAAAATGCACCCAAAACATTAAACCAAACGTTGCAGGTGGTTATTTCTTCATGCGCAGTGGTCAACGCGGCACTCTCTAGCTGCCAAGAGCACTTTTTACTATGCGCACCCAACCAGAGTGACGGAAGGAGCACATTTCAGAAAACGTGCTCAGCTCTTCGAGAAAATGAGATTTAAGCAATAAAATTAAAAATACACCCAAAACCTAAACCAAACGTTGCAGATGGTCATTTCTTCATATGCAGCAGTCAACGCGGCACTCTCTAGCTGCCAAGAGAACTTTTTACTATGCGCACCCAACCAGAGTGACGGGAGGAGCACATTTCAGAAAACGTGCTCAGCTCGTCGAGAAAATGCGATTTAAGCAATAAAATTAAAAATGCACCTAAAAACCTAAACCAAACGTTGCAGGTGGTTATTTCTTCATGCGCATTGGTCAACGCGGCACTCTCTAGCTGCCAAGAGCACTTTTTACTATGTGCACCCAACCAGAGTGACGGGAGGAGCACATTTCAGAAAACGTGCTCAGCTCGTCGAGAAAATGCGATTTAAGCAATAAAATTAAAAATGCACCTCAAACCTAAACCAAACGTTGCAGGTGGTTATTTCTTCATATGCAGCAGTCAACGCGGCACTCTCTAGCTGCCAAGAGCACTTTTTACTATGCGCACCCAACCAGAGTGACGGGAGGAGCACATTTCAGAAAACGTGCTCAGCTCGTCGAGAAAATGCGATTTAAGCAATAAAATTAAAAATGCACCTAAAACCTAAACCAAAAGTTGCAGGTGGTTATTTATTCATGCGCAGCAGTCAACACGGCACTCTCTAGCTGCCAAGAGCACATTTTACTATGCGCACCCAACCAGAGTGACGGGAGGAGCACATTTCAGAAAACGTGCTCAGCTCGTCGAGAAAATGCGATTTAAGCAATAAAATTAAAAATGCACCCAAAACCTAAACCACACGTTGCAGATGGTCATTTCTTCATGCGCAGTGGTCAACGCGGCACTCTCTAGCTGCCAAGAGCACTTTTTACTATGCGCACCCAACCAGAGTGACGGGAGGAGCACATTCCAGAAAACGTGCTCAGCACGTCGAGAAAATGCGATTTAAGCAATAAAATTAAAAATGCACCCAAAACCTAAACCAAACGTTGCAGATGGTCATTTCTTCATGCGCAGTGGTCAACGCGGCACTCTCTAGCTGCCAAGAGCACTTTTTACTATGCGCACCCAACCAGAGTGACGGGAGGAGCACATTTCAGAAAACGTGCTCAGCTCGTCGAGAAAATGCGATTTAAGCAATAAAATTAAAAATGCACCCAAAACCTAAACCAAACGTTGCAGGTGGTTATTTCTTCATGCGCAGTGGTCAACGCGGCACTCTCTAGCTGCCAAGAGCACTTTTTACTATGCGCACCCAACCAGAGTGACGGGAGGAGCACATTTCAGAAAACGTGCTCAGCTCGTCGAGAAAATGCGATTTAAGCAATAAAATTAAAAATGCACCCAAAACCTAAACCAAACGTTGCAGGTGGTTATTTCTTTATGCGCAGTGGTCAACGCGGCACTCTCTAGCTGCCAAGAGCACTTTTTACGATGCACACCCAACCAGAGTGACGGGAGGAGCGCATTTCAGAAAACGTGCTCAGCTCGACGAGAAAATACGATTTAAGCAATACAATTAAAAATGCACCCAAAACCTAAACCAAACGTTGCAGGTGGTTATTTCTTCATGCGCAGTGGTCAACGCGGCACTCTCTAGCTGCCAAGAGCACTTTTTACTATGCGCACCCAACCAGAGTGACGGGAGGAGCACATTTCATAAAACGTGCTCAGCTCGTCGAGAAAATGCGATTTAAGCAATAAAATTAAAAATGCACCCAAAACCTAAACCAAACGTTGCAGGTGGTTATTTCTTCATGCGCAGTGGTCAACGCGGCACTCTCTAGCTGCCAAGAGCACTTTTTACTATGCGCACCCAACCAGAGTGACGGGAGGAGCACATTCCAGAAAACGTGCTCAGCTCGTCCAGAAAATGCGATATAAGCAATACAATTAAAAATGCACCTAAAACCTAAACCAAACGTTGCAGATGGTCATTTCTTCATGCGCAGTGGTCAACGCGGCACTCTCTAGCTGCCAAGAGCACTTTTTACTATGCACACCCAACCAGAGTGACGGGAGGAGCACATTTCAGAAAACGTGCTCAGCTCGTCGAGAAAATGCGATTTAAGCAATAAAATTAAAAATGCACCCAAAACCTAAACCAAACGTTGCAGGGGGTTATTTCTTCATGCGCAGTGGTCAACGCGGCACTCTCTAGCTGCCAAGAGCACTTTTTACTATGCGCACCCAACCAGAGTGACGGGAGGAGCACATTTCAGAAAACGTGCTCAGCTTGTCAAGAAAATGCGATTTAAGCAATAAAATTAAAAATGCACCCAAAACCTAAACCAAACGTTGCAGGTGGTTATTTCTGCATGCGCAGTGGTCAACGCGGCACTCTCTAGCCGCCAAGAGCACTTTTTACTATGCGCACCCAACCAGAGTGACGGGAGGAGCACATTTCAGAAAACGTGCTCAGCTCGTCGAGAAAATGAGATTTAAGCAATAAAATTAAAAATACACCCAAAACCTAAACCAAACGTTGCAGATGGTCATTTCTTCATATGCAGCAGTCAACGCGGCACTCTCTAGCTGCCAAGAGCACTTTTTACTATGCGCACCCAACCAGAGTGACGGGAGGAGCACATTTCAGAAAACGTGCTCAGCTCGTCGAGAAAATGCGATTTAAGCAATAAAATTAAAAATGCACCTAAAAACCTAAACCAAACGTTGCCGGTGGTTATTTCTTCATGCGCATTGGTCAACGCGGCACTCTCTAGCTGCCAAGAGCACTTTTTACTATGTGCACCCAACCAGAGTGACGGGAGGAGCACGTTTCAGAAAACGTGCTCAGCTCGTCGAGAAAATGCGATTTAAGCAATAAAATTAAAAATGCACCCAAAACATTAAACCAAACGTTGCAGGTGGTTATTTCTTCATGCGCAGTGGTCAACGCGGCACTCTCTAGCTGCCAAGAGCACTTTTTACTATGCGCACCCAACCAGAGTGACGGAAGGAGCACATTTCAGAAAACGTGCTCAGCTCTTCGAGAAAATGAGATTTAAGCAATAAAATTAAAAATGCACCCAAAACCTAAACCAAACGTTGCAGATGGTCATTTCTTCATATGCAGCAGTCAACGCGGCACTCTCTAGCTGCCAAGAGCACTTTTTACTATGCGCACCCAACCAGAGTGACGGGAGGAGCACATTTCAGAAAACGTGCTCAGCTCGTCGAGAAAATGCGATTTAAGCAATAAAATTAAAAATGCACCTAAAAACCTAAACCAAACGTTGCAGGTGGTTATTTCTTCATGCGCATTGGTCAACGCGGCACTCTCTAGCTGCCAAGAGCACTTTTTACTATGTGCACCCAACCAGAGTGACGGGAGGAGCACGTTTCAGAAAACGTGCTCAGCTCGTCGAGAAAATGCGATTTAAGCAATAAAATTAAAAATGCACCCAAAACATTAAACCAAACGTTGCAGGTGGTTATTTCTTCATGCGCAGTGGTCAACGCGGCACTCTCTAGCTGCCAAGAGCATTTTTTACTATGCGCACCCAACCAGAGTGACGGGAGGAGCACATTTCAGAAAACGTGCTCAGCTCGTCGAGAAAATGCGATTTAAGCAATAAAATTAAAAATGCACCTAAAACCTAAACCAAACGTTGCAGGTGGTTATTTCTTCATGCGCAGTGGTCAACGCGGCACTCTCTAGCTGCCAAGAGCACTTTTTACTATGCACACCCAACCAGAGTGACGGGAGGAGCACATTTCAGAAAACGTGCTCAGCTCGTCGAGAAAATGCGATTTAAGCAATAAAATTAAAAATGCACCCAAAACCTAAACCAAACGTTGCAGGTGGTTATTTCTTCATGCGCAGTGGTCAACGCGGCACTCTCTAGCTGCCAAGAGCACTTTTTACTATGCGCACCCAACCAGAGTGACGGGAGGAGCACATTCCAGAAAACGTGCTCAGCTCGTCCAGAAAATGCGATTTAAGCAATAAAATTAAAAATGCACCTAAAACCTAAACCAAACGTTGCAGATGGTCATTTCTTCATGCGCAGTGGTCAACGCGGCACTCTCTAGCTGCCAAGAGCACTTTTTACTATGCACACCCAACCAGAGTGACGGGAGGAGCACATTTCAGAAAACGTGCTCAGCTCGTCGAGAAAATGCGATTTAAGCAATAAAATTAAAAATGCACCCAAAACCTAAACCAAACGTTGCAGGGGGTTATTTCTTCATGCGCAGTGGTCAACGCGGCACTCTCTAGCTGCCAAGAGCACTTTTTACTATGCGCACCCAACCAGAGTGACGGGAGGAGCACATTTCAGAAAACGTGCTCAGCTCGTCAAGAAAATGCGATTTAAGCAATAAAATTAAAAATGCACCCAAAACCTAAACCAAACGTTGCAGGTGGTTATTTCTGCATGCGCAGTGGTCAACGCGGCACTCTCTAGCCGCCAAGAGCACTTTTTACTATGCGCACCCAACCAGAGTGACGGGAGGAGCACATTTCAGAAAACGTGCTCAGCTCGTCGAGAAAATGAGATTTAAGCAATAAAATTAAAAATACACCCAAAACCTAAACCAAACGTTGCAGATGGTCATTTCTTCATATGCAGCAGTCAACGCGGCACTCTCTAGCTGCCAAGAGCACTTTTTACTATGCGCACCCAACCAGAGTGACGGGAGGAGCACATTTCAGAAAACGTGCTCAGCTCGTCGAGAAAATGCGATTTAAGCAATAAAATTAAAAATGCACCTAAAAACCTAAACCAAACGTTGCAGGTGGTTATTTCTTCATGCGCATTGGTCAACGCGGCACTCTCTAGCTGCCAAGAGCACTTTTTACTATGTGCACCCAACCAGAGTGACGGGAGGAGCACGTTTCAGAAAACGTGCTCAGCTCGTCGAGAAAATGCGATTTAAGCAATAAAATTAAAAATGCACCCAAAACATTAAACCAAACGTTGCAGGTGGTTATTTCTTCATGCGCAGTGGTCAACGCGGCACTCTCTAGCTGCCAAGAGCACTTTTTACTATGCGCACCCAACCAGAGTGACGGAAGGAGCACATTTCAGAAAACGTGCTCAGCTCTTCGAGAAAATGAGATTTAAGCAATAAAATTAAAAATACACCCAAAACCTAAACCAAACGTTGCAGATGGTCATTTCTTCATATGCAGCAGTCAACGCGGCACTCTCTAGCTGCCAAGAGCACTTTTTACTATGCGCACCCAACCAGAGTGACGGGAGGAGCACATTTCAGAAAACGTGCTCAGCTCGTCGAGAAAATGCGATTTAAGCAATAAAATTAAAAATGCACCTAAAAACCTAAACCAAACGTTGCAGGTGGTTATTTCTTCATGCGCATTGGTCAACGCGGCACTCTCTAGCTGCCAAGAGCACTTTTTACTATGTGCACCCAACCAGAGTGACGGGAGGAGCACGTTTCAGAAAACGTGCTCAGCTCGTCGAGAAAATGCGATTTAAGCAATAAAATTAAAAATGCACCCAAAACATTAAACCAAACGTTGCAGGTGGTTATTTCTTCATGCGCAGTGGTCAACGCGGCACTCTCTAGCTGCCAAGAGCCTTTTTTACTATGCGCACCCAACCAGAGTGACGGGAGGAGCACATTTCAGAAAACGTGCTCAGCTCGTCGAGAAAATGCGATTTAAGCAATAAAATTAAAAATGCACCTAAAACCTAAACCAAACGTTGCAGGTGGTTATTTCTTCATGCGCAGTGGTCAACGCGGCACTCTCTAGCTGCCAAGAGCACTTTTTACTATGCACACCCAACCAGAGTGACGGGAGGAGCACATTTCAGAAAACGTGCTCAGCTCGTCGAGAAAATGCGATTTAAGCAATAAAATTAAAAATGCACCTTAAACCTAAACCAAACGCTGCAGATGGTCATTTCTTCATGCGCAGTGGTCAACGCGGCACTCTCTAGCTGCCAAGAGCACTTTTTACTATGCGCACCCAACCAGAGTGACGGGAGGAGCACATTTCAGAAAACGTGCTCAGCTCGTCGAGAAAATGCGATTTAAGCAATAAAATTAAAAATGCACCCAAAACCTAAACCAAACGTTGCAGATGGTCATTTCTTCATGCGCAGTGGTCAACGCGGCACTCTCTAGCTGCCAAGAGCACTTTTTACTATGCGCACACAACCAGAGTGACGGGAGGAGCACATTTCAGAAAACGTGCTCAGCTTGTCGAGAAAATGCGATTTAAGCAATAAAATTAAAAATGCACCTAAAACCCAAACCAAACGTTGCAGGTGGTTATTTCTTCATGCGCAGTGGTCAACGCGGCACTCTCTAGCTGCCAAGAGCACTTTTTACTATGCGCACCCAACCAGAGTGACGGGAGGAGCACATTTCAGAAAACGTGCTCAGCTCGTCGAGAAAATGCGATTTAAGCAATAAAATTAAAAATGCACCTAAAACCTAAACCAAACGTTGCAGGTGGTTATTTCTTCATGCGCAGTGGTCAACGCGGCACTCTCTAGCTGCCAAGAGCACATTTTACTATGCGCACCCAACCAGAGTGACGGGAGGAGCACATTTCAGAAAACGTGCTCAGCTCGTCGAGAAAATGCGATTTAAGCAATAAAATTAAAAATGCACCTAAAACCTAAACCAAACGTTGCAGGTGGTTATTTCTTCGTGCGCAGCAGTCAACGCGGCACTCTCTAGCTGCCAAGAGCACTTTTTACTATGCGCACCCAACCAGAGTGACGGGAGGAGCACATTTCAGAAAACGTGCTCAGCTCGTCGAGTAAATGCGATTTAAGCAATAAAATTAAAAATGCACCCAAAACCTAAACCAAACGTTGCAGTTGGTTATTTCTTCATGCGCAGTGGTCAACGCGGCACTCTCTAGGTGCCAAGAGCACTTTTTACTATGCGCACCCAACCAGAGTGACGGGAGGAGCACATTTCAGAAAACGTGCTCAGCTCGTCCAGAAAATGCGATTTAAGCAATAAAATTAAAAATGCACCTAAAACCTAAACCAAACGTTGCAGATGGTCATTTCTTCATGCGCAGTGGTCAACGCGGCACTCTCTAGCTGCCAAGAGCACTTTTTACTATGCACACCCAACCAGAGTGACGGGAGGAGCACATTTCAGAAAACGTGCTCAGCTCGTCCAGACAATGCGATTTAAGCAATAAAATTAAAAATGCACCCAAAACCTAAACCAAACGTTGCAGGTGGTTATTTCTTCATGCGCAGTGGTCAACGCGGCACTCTCTAGCTGCCAAGAACACTTTTTACTATGCGCACCCAACCAGAGTGACGGGAGGAGCGCATTTCAGAAAACGTGCTCAGCTCGTCGAGAAAATGCGATTTAAGCAATAAAATTAAAAATGCACCTAAAACCTAAACCAAAAGTTGCAGGTGGTTATTTCTTCATGCGCAGCAGTCAACGCGGCACTCTATAGCTACCAAGAGCACTTTTTACTATGCGCACCCAACCAGAGTGACGGGAGGAGCACATTTCAGAAAACGTGCTCAGCTCGTCGAGAAAATGCGATTTAAGCAATGAAATTAAAAAATGCACCCAAAACCTAAACCAAACGTTGCAGGTGGTTATTTCTTCATGCGCAGTGGTCAACGCGGCACTCTCTAGCTGCCAAGAGCACTTTTTACTATGCGCACCCAACCAGAGTGACGGGAGGAGCACATTTCAGAAAACGTGCTCAGCTCGTCCAGAAAATGCGATTTAAGCAATAAAATTAAAAATGCACCCAAAACCTAAACCAAACGTTGCAGGTGGTTATTTCTTCATGCGCAGTGGTCAACGCGGCACTCTCTAGCTGCCAAGAGCACTTTTTACTATGCACACCCAACCAGAGTGACGGGAGGAGCGCATTTTAGAAAACGTGCTCAGCTCGACGAGAAAATGCGATTTAAGCAATAAAATTAAAAATGCACCCAAAACCTAAACCAAACGTTGCAGGTGGTTATTTCTTCATGCGCAGTGGTCAACGCGGCACTCTCTAGCTGCCAAGAGCACTTTTTACTATGCGCACCCAACCAGAGTGACGGGAGGAGCACATTTCAGAAAACGTGCTCAGCTCGTCGAGAAAATGCGATTTAAGCAATAAAATAAAAAATGCACCTAAAACCTAAACCAAACGTTGCAGGTGGTTATTTCTTCATGCGCAGTGGTCAACGCGGCACTCTCTAGCTGCCAACAGCACTTTTTACTATGCGCACCCAACCAGAGTGACGGGAGGAGCACATTTCAGAAAACGTGCTCAGCTCGTCGAGAAAATGCGATTTAAGCAATAAAATTAAAAATGCACCCAAAACCTAAACCAAACGTTGCAGGTGGTTATTTCTTCATGCGCAGTGGTCAACGCGGCACTCTCGAGCTGCCAAGAGCACTTTTTACTATGCGCACCCAACCAGAGTGACGGGAGGAGCACATTTCAGAAAACGTGCTCAGCTCGTCCAGAAAATGCGATTTAAGCAATAAAATTAAAAATGCACCTAAAACCTAAACCAAACGTTGCAGATGGTCATTTCTTCATGCGCAGTGGTCAACGCGGCACTCTCTAGCTGCCAAGAGCACTTTTTACTATGCATACCCAACCAGAGTGACGGGAGGAGCGCATTTTAGAAAACGTGCTCAGCTCGACGAGAAAATGCGATTTAAGCAATAAAATTAAAAATGCACCCAAAACCTAAACCAAACGTTGCAGGAGGTTATTTCTTCATGCGCAGTGGTCAACGCGGCACTCTCTAGCTGCCAAGAGCACTTTTTACTATGCGCACCCAACCAGAGTGACGGGAGGAGCACATTTCAGAAAACGTGCTCAGCTCGTCGAGAAAATGCGATTTAAGCAATAAAATTAAAAATGCACCTAAAACCTAAACCAAACCTTGCAGGTGGTTATTTCTTCGTGCGCAGCAGTCAACGCGGCACTCTCTAGCTGCCAAGAGGACTTTTTACTATGCGCACCCAACCAGAGTGACGGGAGGAGCACATTTCAGAAAACGTGCTCAGCTCGTCGAGTAAATGCGATTTAAGCAATAAAATTAAAAATGCACCCAAAACCTAAACCAAACGTTGCAGGTGGTTATTTCTTCATGCGCAGTGGTCAACGCGGCACTCTCTAGCTGCCAAGAGCACTTTTTACTATGCGCACCCAACCAGAGTGACGGGAGGAGCACATTTCAGAAAACGTGCTCAGCTCGTCCAGAAAATGCGATTTAAGCAATAAAATTAAAAATGCACCCAAAACCTAAACCAAACGTTGCAGGTGGTTATTTCTTCATGCGCAGTGGTCAACGCGGCACTCTCTAGCTGCCAAGAGCACTTTTTACTATGCACACCCAACCAGAGTGACGGGAGGAGCGCATTTTAGAAAACGTGCTCAGCTCGACGAGAAAATGCGATTTAAGCAATAAAATTAAAAATGCACCCAAAACCTAAACCAAACGTTGCAGGTGGTTATTTCTTCATGCGCAGTGGTCAACGCGGCACTCTCTAGCTGCCAAGAGCACTTTTTACTATGCGCACCCAACCAGAGTGACGGGAGGAGCACATTTCAGAAAACGTGCTCAGCTCGTCGAGAAAATGCGATTTAAGCAATAAAATTAAAAATGCACCTAAAACCTAAACCAAACGTTGCAGGTGGTTATTTCTTCATGCGCAGCAGTCAACGCGGCACTCTCGAGCTGCCAAGAGCACTTTTTACTATGCGCACCCAAACAGAGTGACGGGAGGAGCACATTTCAGAAAACGTGCTCACCTCGTCGAGAAAATGCGATTTAAGCAATAAAATTAAAAATGCACCTAAAACCTAAACCAAACGTTGCAGATGGTTATTTCTTCATATGCAGCAGTCAACGCGGCACTCTCTAGCTGCCAAGAGCACTTTTTACTATGCGCACCCAACCAGAGTGACGGGAGGAGCACATTTCAGAAAACGTGCTCAGCTCGTCGAGAAAATGCGATTTAAGCAATAAAATTAAAAATGCACCTAAAAACCTAAACCAAACGTTGCAGGTGGTTATTTCTTCATGCGCATTGGTCAACGCGGCACTCTCTAGCTGCCAAGAGCACTTTTTACTATGTGCACCCAACCAGAGTGACGTGAGGAGCACATTTCAGAAAACGTGCTCAACTCGTCGAGAAAATGCGATTTAAGCAATAAAATTAAAAATGCACCGAAAACCGAAACCAAACGTTGCAGATGGTCATTTCTTCATGCGCAGTGGTCAACGCGGCACTCTCTAGCTGCCAAGAGCACTTTTTACTATGCACACCCAACCAGAGTGACGGGAGGAGCACATTTCAGAAAACGTGCTCAGCTCGTCGAGAAAATGCGATTTAAGCAATAAAATTAAAAATGCACCCAAAACATTAAACCAAACGTTGCAGGTGGTTATTTCTTCATGCGCAGTGGTCAACGCGGCACTCTCTAGCTGCCAAGAGCATTTTTTACTATGCGCACCCAACCAGAGTGACGGGAGGAGCACATTTCAGAAAACGTGCTCAGCTCGTGGAGAAAATGCGATTTAAGCAATAAAATTAAAAATGCACCTGTAACCTAAACCAAACGTTGCAGGTGGTTATTTCTTCATGTGCAGTGGTCAACGCGGCACTCTCTAGCTGCCAAGAGCACTTTTTACTATGCACACCCAACCAGAGTGACGGGAGGAGCGCTTTTCAGAAAACGTGCTCAGCTCGACGAGAAAATGCGATTTAAGCAATGAAATTAAAAATGCACCCAAAACCTAAACCAAACGTTGCAGGTGGTTATTTCTTCATGCGCAGTGGTCAACGCGGCACTCTCTAGCTGCCAACAGCACTTTTTACTATGCGCACCCAACCAGAGTGACGGGAGGAGCACATTTCAGAAAACGTGCTCAGCTCGTCGAGAAAATGCGATTTAAGCAATTAAATTAAAAATGCACCTAAAACCTAAACCAAAAGTTGCAGGTGGTTATTTCTTCATGCGCAGCAGTCAACACGGCACTCTTTAGCTGCCAAGAGCACTTTTTACTATGCGCACCCAACCAGAGTGACGGGAGGAGCACATTTCAGAAAACGTGCTCAGCTCGTCCAGAAAATGCGATTTAAGCAATAAAATTAAAAATGCACCTAAAACCTAAACCAAACGTTGCAGATGGTCATTTCTTCATGCGCAGTGGTCAACGCGGCACTCTCTAGCTGCCAAGAGCACTTTTTACTATACACACCCAACCAGAGTGACGGGAGGAGCACATTTCAGAAAACGTGCTCAGCTCGTCCAGACAATGCAATTTAAGCAATAAAATTAAAAATGCACCCAAAACCTAAACCAAACGTTGCAGGTGGTTATTTCTTCATGCGCAGTGGTCAACGCGGTACTCTCTAGCTGCCAAGAGCACTTTTTACTATGCGACCCCAACCAGAGTGACGGGAGGAGCGCATTTCAGAAAACGTGCTCAGCTCGTCGAGAAAATGCGATTTAAGCAATAAAATTAAAAATGCACCTAAAACCTAAACCAAAAGTTGCAGGTGGTTATTTCTTCATGCTCAGCAGTCAACACGGCACTCTCTAGCTGCCAAGAGCACATTTTACTATGCGCACCCAACCAGAGTGACGGGAGGAGCACATTTCAGAAAACGTGCTCAGCTCGTCGAGAAAATGCGATTTAAGCAATAAAATTAAAAATGCACCCAAAACCTAAACCAAACGTTGCAGATGGTCATTTCTTCATGTGCAGTGGTCAACGCGGCACTCTCTAGCTGCCAAGAGCACTTTTTACGATGCACACCCAACCAGAGTGACGGGAGGAGCGCATTTCAGAAAACGTGCTCAGCTCGTCGAGAAAATGCGATTTAAGCAATAAAATTAAAAATGCACCCAAAACCTAAACCAAACGTTGCAGGTGGTTATTTCTTAATGCGCAGTGGTCAAAGGCGGCACTCTCTAGCTGCCAAGAGCACTTTTTACTATTCGCACCCAACCAGAGTGACGGGAGGAGCACATTTCAGAAAACGTGCTCAGCTCGTCGAGCAAATGCGATTTAAGCAATAAAATTAAAAATGCACCTAAAACCTAAACCAAACGTTGCAGGTGGTTATTTCTTCGTGCGCAGCAGTCAACGCGGCACTCTCTAGCTGCCAAGAGCACTTTTTACTATGCGCACCCAACCAGAGTGACGGGAGGAGCACATTTCAGAAAACGTGCTCAGCTCGTCGAGTAAATGCAATTTAAGCAATAAAATTAAAAATGCACCCAAAACGTAAACCAAACGTTGCAGGTGGTTATTTCTTCATGCGCAGTGGTCAACGCGGCACTCTCTAGCTGCCAAGAGCACTTTTTACTATGCGCACCCAACCAGAGTGACGGGAGGAGCACATTTCAGAAAACGTGCTCAGCTCGTCCAGAAAATGCGATTTAAGCAATAAAATTAAAAATGCACCTAAAACCTTAACCAAACGTTGCAGATGGTCATTTCTTCATGCGCAGTGGTCAACGCGGCACTCTCTAGCTGCCAAGAGCACTTTTTACTATGCACACAAAACCAGAGTGACGGGAGGAGCACATTTCAGAAAACGTGCTCAGCTCGTCGAGAAAATGCGATTTAAGCAATAAAATTAAAAATGCACCCAAAACCTAAACCAAACGTTGCAGGTGGTTATTTCTTCGTGCGCAGCAGTCAACGCGGCACTCTCTAGCTGCCAACAGCACTTTTTACTATGCGCACCCAACCAGAGTGACGGGAGGAGCACATTTCAGAAAACGTGCTCAGCTCGTCGAGTAAATGCAATTTAAGCAATAAAATTAAAAATGCACCCAAAACCTAAACCAAACGTTGCAGGTGGTTATTTCTTCATGCGCAGTGGTCAACGCGGCACTCTCTAGCTGCCAAGAGCACTTTTTACTATGCGCACCCAACCAGAGAGACGGGAGGAGTGCATTTCAGAAAACGTGCTCAGCTCGACGAGAAAATGCGATTTAAGCAATAAAATTAAAAATGCACCCAAAACCTAAACCAAACGTTGCAGGTGGTTATTTCTTAATGCGCAGTGGTCAACGCGACACTCTCTAGCTGCCAAGAGCACTTTTTACTATTCGCACCCAACCAGAGTGACGGGAGGAGCACATTTCAGAAAACGTGCTCAGCTCGTCGAGAAAATGCGATTTAAGCAATAAAATTAAAAATGCACCTAAAACCTAAACCAAACGTTGCAGGTGGTTATTTCTTTATGCGCAGCAGTCAACGCGGCACTCTCTAGCTGCCAAGAGCACTTTTTACTATGCGCACCCAACCAGAGTGACGGGAGGAGCACATTTCAGAAAACGTGCTCAGCTCGTCGAGAAAATGCGATTTAAGCCGTACAATTAAAAATGCACCTAAAACCTAAACCAAACGTTGCAGGTGGTTATTTCTTCATGCGCAGCAGTCAACACGGCACTCTCTAGCTGCCAAGAGCACTTTTTACTGTGCGCACCCAACCAGAGTGACGGGAGGAGCACATTTCAGAAAACGTGCTCAGCTCGTCGAGAAAATGCGATTTAAGCAATAAAATTAAAAATGCACCTAAAACCTAAACCAAACGTTGCAGGTGGTTATTTCTTCGTGCGCAGCAGTCAACGCGGCACTCTCTAGCTGCCAAGAGCACTTTTTACTATGCGCACCCAACCAGAGTGACGGGAGGAGCACATTTCAGAAAACGTGCTCAGCTCGTCGAGTAAATGCGATTTAAGCAATAAAATTAAAAATGCACCCAAAACCTAAACCAAACGTTGCAGTTGGTTATTTCTTCATGCGCAGTGGTCAACGCGGCACTCTCTAGGTGCCAAGAGCACTTTTTACTATGCGCACCCAACCAGAGTGACGGGAGGAGCACATTTCAGAAAACGTGCTCAGCTCGTCCAGAAAATGCGATTTAAGCAATAAAATTAAAAATGCACCTAAAACCTAAACCAAACGTTGCAGATGGTCATTTCTTCATGTGCAGTGGTCAACGCGGCACTCTCTAGCTGCCAAGAGCACTTTTTACGATGCACACCCAACCAGAGTGACGGGAGGAGCGCATTTCAGAAAACGTGCTCAGCTCGTCGAGAAAATGCGATTTAAGCAATAAAATTAAAAATGCACCCAAAACCTAAACCAAACGTTGCAGGTGGTTATTTCTTAATGCGCAGTGGTCAAAGGCGGCACTCTCTAGCTGCCAAGAGCACTTTTTACTATTCGCACCCAACCAGAGTGACGGGAGGAGCACATTTCAGAAAACGTGCTCAGCTCGTCGAGCAAATGCGATTTAAGCAATAAAATTAAAAATGCACCTAAAACCTAAACCAAACGTTGCAGGTGGTTATTTCTTCGTGCGCAGCAGTCAACGCGGCACTCTCTAGCTGCCAAGAGCACTTTTTACTATGCGCACCCAACCAGAGTGACGGGAGGAGCACATTTCAGAAAACGTGCTCAGCTCGTCGAGTAAATGCAATTTAAGCAATAAAATTAAAAATGCACCCAAAACGTAAACCAAACGTTGCAGGTGGTTATTTCTTCATGCGCAGTGGTCAACGCGGCACTCTCTAGCTGCCAAGAGCACTTTTTACTATGCGCACCCAACCAGAGTGACGGGAGGAGCACATTTCAGAAAACGTGCTCAGCTCGTCCAGAAAATGCGATTTAAGCAATAAAATTAAAAATGCACCTAAAACCTTAACCAAACGTTGCAGATGGTCATTTCTTCATGCGCAGTGGTCAACGCGGCACTCTCTAGCTGCCAAGAGCACTTTTTACTATGCACACAAAACCAGAGTGACGGGAGGAGCACATTTCAGAAAACGTGCTCAGCTCGTCGAGAAAATGCGATTTAAGCAATAAAATTAAAAATGCACCCAAAACCTAAACCAAACGTTGCAGGTGGTTATTTCTTCGTGCGCAGCAGTCAACGCGGCACTCTCTAGCTGCCAACAGCACTTTTTACTATGCGCACCCAACCAGAGTGACGGGAGGAGCACATTTCAGAAAACGTGCTCAGCTCGTCGAGTAAATGCAATTTAAGCAATAAAATTAAAAATGCACCCAAAACCTAAACCAAACGTTGCAGGTGGTTATTTCTTCATGCGCAGTGGTCAACGCGGCACTCTCTAGCTGCCAAGAGCACTTTTTACTATGCGCACCCAACCAGAGAGACGGGAGGAGTGCATTTCAGAAAACGTGCTCAGCTCGACGAGAAAATGCGATTTAAGCAATAAAATTAAAAATGCACCCAAAACCTAAACCAAACGTTGCAGGTGGTTATTTCTTAATGCGCAGTGGTCAACGCGGCACTCTCTAGCTGCCAAGAGCACTTTTTACTATTCGCACCCAACCAGAGTGACGGGAGGAGCACATTTCAGAAAACGTGCTCAGCTCGTCGAGAAAATGCGATTTAAGCAATAAAATTAAAAATGCACCTAAAACCTAAACCAAACGTTGCAGGTGGTTATTTCTTTATGCGCAGCAGTCAACGCGGCACTCTCTAGCTGCCAAGAGCACTTTTTACTATGCGCACCCAACCAGAGTGACGGGAGGAGCACATTTCAGAAAACGTGCTCAGCTCGTCGAGAAAATGCGATTTAAGCCGTACAATTAAAAATGCACCTAAAACCTAAACCAAACGTTGCAGGTGGTTATTTCTTCATGCGCAGCAGTCAACACGGCACTCTCTAGCTGCCAAGAGCACTTTTTACTGTGCGCACCCAACCAGAGTGACGGGAGGAGCACATTTCAGAAAACGTGCTCAGCTCGTCGAGAAAATGCGATTTAAGCAATAAAATTAAAAATGCACCTAAAACCTAAACCAAACGTTGCAGGTGGTTATTTCTTCGTGCGCAGCAGTCAACGCGGCACTCTCTAGCTGCCAAGAGCACTTTTTACTATGCGCACCCAACCAGAGTGACGGGAGGAGCACATTTCAGAAAACGTGCTCAGCTCGTCGAGTAAATGCGATTTAAGCAATAAAATTAAAAATGCACCCAAAACCTAAACCAAACGTTGCAGTTGGTTATTTCTTCATGCGCAGTGGTCAACGCGGCACTCTCTAGGTGCCAAGAGCACTTTTTACTATGCGCACCCAACCAGAGTGACGGGAGGAGCACATTTCAGAAAACGTGCTCAGCTCGTCCAGAAAATGCGATTTAAGCAATAAAATTAAAAATGCACCTAAAACCTAAACCAAACGTTGCAGATGGTCATTTCTTCATGCGCAGTGGTCAACGCGGCACTCTCTAGCTGCCAAGAGCACTTTTTACTATGCACACCCAACCAGAGTGACGGGAGGAGCACATTTCAGAAAACGTGCTCAGCTCGTCCAGACAATGCGATTTAAGCAATAAAATTAAAAATGCACCCAAAACCTAAACCAAACGTTGCAGGTGGTTATTTCTTCATGCGCAGTGGTCAACGCGGCACTCTCTAGCTGCCAAGAACACTTTTTACTATGCGCACCCAACCAGAGTGACGGGAGGAGCGCATTTCAGAAAACGTGCTCAGCTCGTCGAGAAAATGCGATTTAAGCAATAAAATTAAAAATGCACCTAAAACCTAAACCAAAAGTTGCAGGTGGTTATTTCTTCATGCGCAGCAGTCAACGCGGCACTCTATAGCTACCAAGAGCACTTTTTACTATGCGCACCCAACCAGAGTGACGGGAGGAGCACATTTCAGAAAACGTGCTGAGCTCGTCGAGAAAATGCGATTTAAGCAATGAAATTAAAAAATGCACCCAAAACCTAAACCAAACGTTGCAGGTGGTTATTTCTTCATGCGCAGTGGTCAACGCGGCACTCTCTAGCTGCCAAGAGCACTTTTTACTATGCGCACCCAACCAGAGTGACGGGAGGAGCACATTTCAGAAAACGTGCTCAGCTCGTCCAGAAAATGCGATTTAAGCAATAAAATTAAAAATGCACCCAAAACCTAAACCAAACGTTGCAGGTGGTTATTTCTTCATGCGCAGTGGTCAACGCGGCACTCTCTAGCTGCCAAGAGCACTTTTTACTATGCACACCCAACCAGAGTGACGGGAGGAGCGCATTTTAGAAAACGTGCTCAGCTCGACGAGAAAATGCGATTTAAGCAATAAAATTAAAAATGCACCCAAAACCTAAACCAAACGTTGCAGGTGGTTATTTCTTCATGCGCAGTGGTCAACGCGGCACTCTCTAGCTGCCAAGAGCACTTTTTACTATGCGCACCCAACCAGAGTGACGGGAGGAGCACATTTCAGAAAACGTGCTCAGCTCGTCGAGAAAATGCGATTTAAGCAATAAAATAAAAAATGCACCTAAAACCTAAACCAAACGTTGCAGGTGGTTATTTCTTCATGCGCAGTGGTCAACGCGGCACTCTCTAGCTGCCAACAGCACTTTTTACTATGCGCACCCAACCAGAGTGACGGGAGGAGCACATTTCAGAAAACGTGCTCAGCTCGTCGAGAAAATGCGATTTAAGCAATAAAATTAAAAATGCACCCAAAACCTAAACCAAACGTTGCAGGTGGTTATTTCTTCATGCGCAGTGGTCAACGCGGCACTCTCGAGCTGCCAAGAGCACTTTTTACTATGCGCACCCAACCAGAGTGACGGGAGGAGCACATTTCAGAAAACGTGCTCAGCTCGTCCAGAAAATGCGATTTAAGCAATAAAATTAAAAATGCACCTAAAACCTAAACCAAACGTTGCAGATGGTCATTTCTTCATGCGCAGTGGTCAACGCGGCACTCTCTAGCTGCCAAGAGCACTTTTTACTATGCATACCCAACCAGAGTGACGGGAGGAGCGCATTTTAGAAAACGTGCTCAGCTCGACGAGAAAATGCGATTTAAGCAATAAAATTAAAAATGCACCCAAAACCTAAACCAAACGTTGCAGGAGGTTATTTCTTCATGCGCAGTGGTCAACGCGGCACTCTCTAGCTGCCAAGAGCACTTTTTACTATGCGCACCCAACCAGAGTGACGGGAGGAGCACATTTCAGAAAACGTGCTCAGCTCGTCGAGAAAATGCGATTTAAGCAATAAAATTAAAAATGCACCTAAAACCTAAACCAAACCTTGCAGGTGGTTATTTCTTCGTGCGCAGCAGTCAACGCGGCACTCTCTAGCTGCCAAGAGGACTTTTTACTATGCGCACCCAACCAGAGTGACGGGAGGAGCACATTTCAGAAAACGTGCTCAGCTCGTCGAGTAAATGCGATTTAAGCAATAAAATTAAAAATGCACCCAAAACCTAAACCAAACGTTGCAGGTGGTTATTTCTTCATGCGCAGTGGTCAACGCGGCACTCTCTAGCTGCCAAGAGCACTTTTTACTATGCGCACCCAACCAGAGTGACGGGAGGAGCACATTTCAGAAAACGTGCTCAGCTCGTCCAGAAAATGCGATTTAAGCAATAAAATTAAAAATGCACCCAAAACCTAAACCAAACGTTGCAGGTGGTTATTTCTTCATGCGCAGTGGTCAACGCGGCACTCTCTAGCTGCCAAGAGCACTTTTTACTATGCACACCCAACCAGAGTGACGGGAGGAGCGCATTTTAGAAAACGTGCTCAGCTCGACGAGAAAATGCGATTTAAGCAATAAAATTAAAAATGCACCCAAAACCTAAACCAAACGTTGCAGGTGGTTATTTCTTCATGCGCAGTGGTCAACGCGGCACTCTCTAGCTGCCAAGAGCACTTTTTACTATGCGCACCCAACCAGAGTGACGGGAGGAGCACATTTCAGAAAACGTGCTCAGCTCGTCGAGAAAATGCGATTTAAGCAATAAAATTAAAAATGCACCTAAAACCTAAACCAAACGTTGCAGGTGGTTATTTCTTCATGCGCAGCAGTCAACGCGGCACTCTCGAGCTGCCAAGAGCACTTTTTACTATGCGCACCCAAACAGAGTGACGGGAGGAGCACATTTCAGAAAACGTGCTCACCTCGTCGAGAAAATGCGATTTAGGCAATAAAATTAAAAATGCACCTAAAACCTAAACCAAACGTTGCAGATGGTTATTTCTTCATATGCAGCAGTCAACGCGGCACTCTCTAGCTGCCAAGAGCACTTTTTACTATGCGCACCCAACCAGAGTGACGGGAGGAGCACATTTCAGAAAACGTGCTCAGCTCGTCGAGAAAATGCGATTTAAGCAATAAAATTAAAAATGCACCTAAAAACCTAAACCAAACGTTGCAGGTGGTTATTTCTTCATGCGCATTGGTCAACGCGGCACTCTCTAGCTGCCAAGAGCACTTTTTACTATGTGCACCCAACCAGAGTGACGTGAGGAGCACATTTCAGAAAACGTGCTCAACTCGTCGAGAAAATGCGATTTAAGCAATAAAATTAAAAATGCACCGAAAACCGAAACCAAACGTTGCAGATGGTCATTTCTTCATGCGCAGTGGTCAACGCGGCACTCTCTAGCTGCCAAGAGCACTTTTTACTATGCACACCCAACCAGAGTGACGGGAGGAGCACATTTCAGAAAACGTGCTCAGCTCGTCGAGAAAATGCGATTTAAGCAATAAAATTAAAAATGCACCCAAAACATTAAACCAAACGTTGCAGGTGGTTATTTCTTCATGCGCAGTGGTCAACGCGGCACTCTCTAGCTGCCAAGAGCATTTTTTACTATGCGCACCCAACCAGAGTGACGGGAGGAGCACATTTCAGAAAACGTGCTCAGCTCGTGGAGAAAATGCGATTTAAGCAATAAAATTAAAAATGCACCTGTAACCTAAACCAAACGTTGCAGGTGGTTATTTCTTCATGTGCAGTGGTCAACGCGGCACTCTCTAGCTGCCAAGAGCACTTTTTACTATGCACACCCAACCAGAGTGACGGGAGGAGCGCTTTTCAGAAAACGTGCTCAGCTCGACGAGAAAATGCGATTTAAGCAATGAAATTAAAAATGCACCCAAAACCTAAACCAAACGTTGCAGGTGGTTATTTCTTCATGCGCAGTGGTCAACGCGGCACTCTCTAGCTGCCAACAGCACTTTTTACTATGCGCACCCAACCAGAGTGACGGGAGGAGCACATTTCAGAAAACGTGCTCAGCTCGTCGAGAAAATGCGATTTAAGCAATTAAATTAAAAATGCACCTAAAACCTAAACCAAAAGTTGCAGGTGGTTATTTCTTCATGCGCAGCAGTCAACACGGCACTCTTTAGCTGCCAAGAGCACTTTTTACTATGCGCACCCAACCAGAGTGACGGGAGGAGCACATTTCAGAAAACGTGCTCAGCTCGTCCAGAAAATGCGATTTAAGCAATAAAATTAAAAATGCACCTAAAACCTAAACCAAACGTTGCAGATGGTCATTTCTTCATGCGCAGTGGTCAACGCGGCACTCTCTAGCTGCCAAGAGCACTTTTTACTATACACACCCAACCAGAGTGACGGGAGGAGCACATTTCAGAAAACGTGCTCAGCTCGTCCAGACAATGCAATTTAAGCAATAAAATTAAAAATGCACCCAAAACCTAAACCAAACGTTGCAGGTGGTTATTTCTTCATGCGCAGTGGTCAACGCGGTACTCTCTAGCTGCCAAGAGCACTTTTTACTATGCGACCCCAACCAGAGTGACGGGAGGAGCGCATTTCAGAAAACGTGCTCAGCTCGTCGAGAAAATGCGATTTAAGCAATAAAATTAAAAATGCACCTAAAACCTAAACCAAAAGTTGCAGGTGGTTATTTCTTCATGCTCAGCAGTCAACACGGCACTCTCTAGCTGCCAAGAGCACATTTTACTATGCGCACCCAACCAGAGTGACGGGAGGAGCACATTTCAGAAAACGTGCTCAGCTCGTCGAGAAAATGCGATTTAAGCAATAAAATTAAAAATGCACCCAAAACCTAAACCAAACGTTGCAGATGGTCATTTCTTCATGTGCAGTGGTCAACGCGGCACTCTCTAGCTGCCAAGAGCACTTTTTACGATGCACACCCAACCAGAGTGACGGGAGGAGCGCATTTCAGAAAACGTGCTCAGCTCGTCGAGAAAATGCGATTTAAGCAATAAAATTAAAAATGCACCCAAAACCTAAACCAAACGTTGCAGGTGGTTATTTCTTAATGCGCAGTGGTCAAAGGCGGCACTCTCTAGCTGCCAAGAGCACTTTTTACTATTCGCACCCAACCAGAGTGACGGGAGGAGCACATTTCAGAAAACGTGCTCAGCTCGTCGAGCAAATGCGATTTAAGCAATAAAATTAAAAATGCACCTAAAACCTAAACCAAACGTTGCAGGTGGTTATTTCTTCGTGCGCAGCAGTCAACGCGGCACTCTCTAGCTGCCAAGAGCACTTTTTACTATGCGCACCCAACCAGAGTGACGGGAGGAGCACATTTCAGAAAACGTGCTCAGCTCGTCGAGTAAATGCAATTTAAGCAATAAAATTAAAAATGCACCCAAAACGTAAACCAAACGTTGCAGGTGGTTATTTCTTCATGCGCAGTGGTCAACGCGGCACTCTCTAGCTGCCAAGAGCACTTTTTACTATGCGCACCCAACCAGAGTGACGGGAGGAGCACATTTCAGAAAACGTGCTCAGCTCGTCCAGAAAATGCGATTTAAGCAATAAAATTAAAAATGCACCTAAAACCTAAACCAAACGTTGCAGATGGTCATTTCTTCATGCGCAGTGGTCAACGCGGCACTCTCTAGCTGCCAAGAGCACTTTTTACTATGCACACAAAACCAGAGTGACGGGAGGAGCACATTTCAGAAAACGTGCTCAGCTCGTCGAGAAAATGCGATTTAAGCAATAAAATTAAAAATGCACCCAAAACCTAAACCAAACGTTGCAGGTGGTTATTTCTTCGTGCGCAGCAGTCAACGCGGCACTCTCTAGCTGCCAACAGCACTTTTTACTATGCGCACCCAACCAGAGTGACGGGAGGAGCACATTTCAGAAAACGTGCTCAGCTCGTCGAGTAAATGCAATTTAAGCAATAAAATTAAAAATGCACCCAAAACCTAAACCAAACGTTGCAGGTGGTTATTTCTTCATGCGCAGTGGTCAACGCGGCACTCTCTAGCTGCCAAGAGCACTTTTTACTATGCGCACCCAACCAGAGAGACGGGAGGAGTGCATTTCAGAAAACGTGCTCAGCTCGACGAGAAAATGCGATTTAAGCAATAAAATTAAAAATGCACCCAAAACCTAAACCAAACGTTGCAGGTGGTTATTTCTTAATGCGCAGTGGTCAACGCGGCACTCTCTAGCTGCCAAGAGCACTTTTTACTATTCGCACCCAACCAGAGTGACGGGAGGAGCACATTTCAGAAAACGTGCTCAGCTCGTCGAGAAAATGCGATTTAAGCAATAAAATTAAAAATGCACCTAAAACCTAAACCAAACGTTGCAGGTGGTTATTTCTTTATGCGCAGCAGTCAACGCGGCACTCTCTAGCTGCCAAGAGCACTTTTTACTATGCGCACCCAACCAGAGTGACGGGAGGAGCACATTTCAGAAAACGTGCTCAGCTCGTCGAGAAAATGCGATTTAAGCCGTACAATTAAAAATGCACCTAAAACCTAAACCAAACGTTGCAGGTGGTTATTTCTTCATGCGCAGCAGTCAACACGGCACTCTCTAGCTGCCAAGAGCACTTTTTACTGTGCGCACCCAACCAGAGTGACGGGAGGAGCACATTTCAGAAAACGTGCTCAGCTCGTCGAGAAAATGCGATTTAAGCAATAAAATTAAAAATGCACCCAAAACCTAAACCAAACGTTGCAGATGGTCATTTCTTCATGTGCAGTGGTCAACGCGGCACTCTCTAGCTGCCAAGAGCACTTTTTACTATGCACACCCAACCAGAGTGACGGGAGGAGCGCATTTCAGAAAACGTGCTCAGCTCGTCGAGAAAATGCGATTTAAGCAATAAAATTAAAAATGCACCCAAAACCTAAACCAAACGTTGCAGGTGGTTATTTCTTCATGCGCAGTGGTCAACGCGGCACTCTCTAGCTGCCAAGAGCACTTTTTACTATGCGCACCCAACCAGAGTGACGGGAGGAGCACATTCCAGAAAACGTGCTCAGCTCGTCGAGAAAATGCGATTTAAGCAATAAAATTAAAAATGCACCCAAAACCTAAACCAAACGTTGCAGATGGTCATTTCTTCATGCGCAGTGGTCAACGCGGCACTCTCTAGCTGCCAAGAGCACTTTTTACTATGCGCACCCAACCAGAGTGACGGGAGGAGCACATTTCAGAAAACGTGCTCAGCTCGTTGAGAAAATGCGATTTAAGCAATAAAATTAAAAATGCACCCAAAACCTAAACCAAACGTTGCAGGTGGTTATTTCTTCATGCGCAGTGGTCAACGCGGCACTCTCTAGCTGCCAAGACCACTTTTTACTATGCACACCCAACCAGAGTGACGGGAGGAGCACATTTCAGAAAACGTGCTCAGCTCGTCGAGAAAATGCGATTTAAGCAATACATTTAAAAATGCACCTAAAACCTAAACCAAACGTTGCAGGTGGTTATTTCTTCATGCGCAGCAGTCAACAAGGCACTCTCTAGCTGCCAAGAGCACTTTTTACTATGCGCACCCAACCAGAGTGACGGGAGGAGCACATTTCAGAAAACGTGCTCAGCTCGTCGAGAAAATGCGATTTAAGCAATAAAATTAAAAATGCACCCAAAACCTAAACCAAACGTTGCAGGTGGTTATTTCTTCATGCGCAGTGGTCAACGCGGCACTCTCTAGCTGCCAAGAACACTTTTTACTATGCGCACCCACCCAGAGTGGCGGGAGGAGCACATTTCAGAAAACGTGCTCAGCTCGTCGAGAAAATGCGATTTAAGCAATAAAATTAAAAATGCACCCAAAACCTAAACCAAACGTTGCAGGTGGTTATTTCTTCATGCGCAGTGGTCAACGCGGCACTCTCTAGCTGCCAAGAGCACTTTTTACTATGCGCACCCAACCAGAGTGACGGGAGGAGCACATTCCAGAAAACGTGCTCAGCTCGTCGAGAAAATACGATTTAAGCAATAAAATTAAAAATGCACCCAAAACCTAAACCAAACGTTGCAGATGGTCATTTCTTCATGCGCAGTGGTCAACGCGGCACTCTCTAGCTGCCAAGAGCCCGTTTTACTATGCGCACCCAACCAGAGTGACGGGAGGAGCACATTTCAGAAAACGTGCTCAGCTCGTTGAGAAAATGCAATTTAAGCAATAAAATTAAAAATGCACCCAAAACCTAAACCAAACATTGCAGGTGGTTATTTCTTCATGCGCAGTGGTCAACGCGGCACTCTCTAGCTGCCAAGAGCACTTTTTACTATGCACACCCAACCAGAGTGACGGGAGGAGCGCATTTCAGAAAACGTGCTCAGCTCGACGAGAAAATGCGATTTAAGCAATAAAATTAAAAATGCACCCAAAACCTAAACCAAACGTTGCAGGTGGTTATTTCTTCATGCGCAGTGGTCAACGCGGCACTCTCTAGCTGCCAAGAGCACTTTTTACGATGCACACCCAACCAGAGAGACGGGAGGAGCGCATTTCAGAAAATGTGCTCAGCTCGACGAGAAAATGCGATTTAAGCAATAAAATTAAAAATGCACCCAAAACCTAAACCAAACGTTGCAGGTGGTTATTTCTTAATGCGCAGTGGTCAACGCGGCACTCTCTAGCTGCCAAGAGCACTTTTTACTATTCGCACCCAACCAGAGTGACGGGAGGAGCACATTTCAGAAAACGTGCTCAGCTCGTCAAGAAAATGCGATTTAAGCAATAAAATTAAAAATGCACCCAAAACCTAAACCAAACGTTGCATGTGGTTATTTCTTCATGCGCAGTGGTCAACGCGGCACTCTCTAGCTGCCAAGAGCACTTTTTACTATGCGCACCCAACCAGAGTGACGGGAGGAGCACATTTCAGAAAACGTGCTCAGCTCGTCCAGAAAATGCGATTTAAGCAATAAAATTAAAAATGCACCTAAAACCTACACCAAACGTTGCAGGTGGTTATTTCTTCATGCGCAGTGGTCAACGTGGCACTCTCTAGCTGCCAAGAGCACTTTTTACTATGCGCACCCAACCAGAGTGACGGGAGGAGCACATTCCAGAAAACGTGCTCAGCTCGTCGAGAAAATGCGATTTAAGCAATAAAATTAAAAATGCACCCAAAACCTAAACCAAACGTTGCAGATGGTCATTTCTTCATGCGCAGTGGTCAACGCGGCACTCTCTAGCTGCCAAGAGCCCGTTTTACTATGCGCACCCAACCAGAGTGACGGGAGGAGCACATTTCAGAAAACGTGCTCAGCTCGTTGAGAAAATGCGATTTAAGCAATAAAATTAAAAATGCACCCAAAACCTAAACCAAACGTTGCAGATGGTCATTTCTTCATGCGCAGTGGTCAACGCGGCACTCTCTAGCTGCCAAGAGCACTTTTTACTATGCGCACCCAACCAGAGTGACGGGAGGAGCGCATTCCAGAAAACGTGCTCAGCTCGTCGAGAAAATGCGATTTAAGCAATAAAATTAAAAATGCACCCAAAACCTAAACCAAACGTTGCAGATGGTCATTTCTTCATGCGCAGTGGTCAACGCGGCACTCTCTAGCTGCCAAGAGCACTTTTTACTATGCGCACCCAACCAGAGTGACGGGAGGAGCACATTTCAGAAAACGTGCTCAGCTCGTTGAGAAAATGCGATTTAAGCTATAAAATTAAAAATGCACCCAAAACCTAAACCAAACATTGCAGGTGGTTATTTCTTCATGCGCAGTGGTCAACGCGGCACTCTCTAGCTGCCAAGAGCACTTTTTACTATGCACACCCAACCAGAGTGACGGGAGGAGCGCATTTCAGAAAACGTGCTCAGCTCGACGAGAAAATGCGATTTAAGCAATAAAATTAAAAATGCACCCAAAACCTAAACCAAACGTTGCAGGTGGTTATTTCTTCATGCGCAGTGGTCAACGCGGCACTCTCTAGCTGCCAAGAGCACTTTTTACGATGCACACCCAACCAGAGAGACGGGAGGAGCGCATTTCAGAAAACGTGCTCAGCTCGACGAGAAAATGCGATTTAAGCAATAAAATTAAAAATGCACCCAAAACCTAAACCAAACGTTGCAGGTGGTTATTTCTTAATGCGCAGTGGTCAACGCGGCACTCTCTAGCTGCCAAGAGCACTTTTTACTATGCGCACCCAACCAGAGTGACGGGAGGAGCACATTTCAGAAAACGTGCTCAGCTCGTCGAGAAAATGCGATTTAAGCAATAAAATTAAAAATGCACCTAAAACCTAAACCAAACGTTGCAGGTGGTTATTTCTTCATGCGCAGTGGTCAACGCGGCACTCTCTAGCTGCCAAGAGCACTTTTTACTATGCGCACCCAACCAGAGTGACGGGAGGAGCGCATTTCAGAAAACGTGCTCAGCTCGTCGAGAAAATGCGATTTAAGCAATAAAATTAAAAATGCACCTAAAACCTAAACCAAAAGTTGCAGGTGGTTATTTCTTCATGCGCAGCAGTCAACACGGCACTCTCTAGCTGCCAAGAGCACTTTTTACTGTGTGCACCCAACCAGAGTGACGGGAGGAGCACATTTCAGAAAACGTGCTCAGCTCGTCGAGAAAATGCGATTTAAGCAATAAAATTAAAAATGCACCCAAAACCTAAACCAAACGTTGCAGATGGTCATTTCTTCATGTGCAGTGGTCAACGCGGCACTCTCTAGCTGCCAAGAGCACTTTTTACTATGCACACCCAACCAGAGTGACGGGAGGAGCGCATTTCAGAAAACGTGCTCAGCTCGTCGAGAAAATGCGATTTAAGCAATAAAATTAAAAATGCACCTAAAACCTAAACCAAACGTTGCAGGTGGTTATTTCTTCATGCGCAGTGGTCAACGCGGCACTCTCTAGCTGCCAAGAGCACTTTTTACTATGCGCACCCAACCAGAGTGACGGGAGGAGCGCATTTCAGAAAACGTGCTCAGCTCGTCGAGAAAATGCGATTTAAGCAATAAAATTAAAAATGCACCTAAAACCTAAACCAAAAGTTGCAGGTGGTTATTTCTTCATGCGCAGCAGTCAACACGGCACTCTCTAGCTGCCAAGAGCACTTTTTACTGTGTGCACCCAACCAGAGTGACGGGAGGAGCACATTTCAGAAAACGTGCTCAGCTCGTCGAGAAAATGCGATTTAAGCAATAAAATTAAAAATGCACCCAAAACCTAAACCAAACGTTGCAGATGGTCATTTCTTCATGTGCAGTGGTCAACGCGGCACTCTCTAGCTGCCAAGAGCACTTTTTACTATGCACACCCAACCAGAGTGACGGGAGGAGCGCATTTCAGAAAACGTGCTCAGCTCGTCGAGAAAATGCGATTTAAGCAATAAAATTAAAAATGCACCCAAAACCTAAACCAAACGTTGCAGGTGGTTATTTCTTCATGCGCAGTGGTCAACGCGGCACTCTCTAGCTGCCAAGAGCACTTTTTACTATGCGCACCCAACCAGAGTGACGGGAGGAGCACATTCCAGAAAACGTGCTCAGCTCGTCGAGAAAATGCGATTTAAGCAATAAAATTAAAAATGCACCCAAAACCTAAACCAAACGTTGCAGATGGTCATTTCTTCATGCGCAGTGGTCAACGCGGCACTCTCTAGCTGCCAAGAGCACGTTTTACTATGCGCACCCAACCAGAGTGACGGGAGGAGCACATTTCAGAAAACGTGCTCAGCTCGTCGAGAAAATGCGATTTAAGCAATAAAATTAAAAATGCACCTAAAACCTAAACCAAACGTTGCAGGTGGTTATTTATTCATGCGCAGCAGTCAACGCGGCACTCTCTAGCTGCCAAGAGCACTTTTTACTATGCGCACCCAACCAGAGTGACGGGAGGAGCACATTTCAGAAAACGTGCTCAGCTCGTCGAGAAAATGCGATTTAAGCAATAAAATTAAAAATGCACCTAAAACCTAAACCAAACGTTGCAGGTGGTTATTTCTTCATATGCAGCAGTCAACAAGGCACTCTCTAGCTGCCAAGAGCACTTTTTACTATGCGCACCCAACCAGAGTGACGTGAGGAGCACATTTCAGAAAACGTGCTCAACTCGTCGAGAAAATGCGAATTAAGCAATAAAATTAAAAATGCACCCAAAACCGAAACCAAACGTTGCAGATGGTCATTTCTTCATGCGCAGTGGTTAACGCGGCACTCTCTAGCTGCCAAGAGCACTTTTTACTATGCGCACCCAACCAGAGTGACGGGAGGAGCACATTTCAGAAAACGTGCTCAGCTCGTCGAGAAAATGCGATTTAAGCAATAAAATTAAAAATGCACCCAAAACCTAAACCAAACGTTGCAGATGGTCATTTCTTCATGCGCAGTGGTCAACGCGGCACTCTCTAGCTGCCAAGAGCACTTTTTACTATGCACACCCAACCAGAGTGACGGGAGGAGCACATTTCAGAAAACGTGCTCAGCTCGTCGAGAAAATGCGATTTAAGCAATAAATTTAAAAATGCACCTAAAACCTAAACCAAACGTTGCAGGTGGTTATTTCTGCATGCGCAGTGGTCAACGCGGCACTCTAGCTGCCAAGAGCACTTTTTACTATGCGCACCAATCCAGAGTGACGGGAGGAGCACATTTCAGAAAACGTGCTCAGCTCGTCGAGAAAATGCGATTTAAGCAATAAAATTAAAAATGCACCTAAAACCTAAACCAAACGTTGCAGGTGGTTATTTCTTCATGCGCAGTGGTCAACGCGGCACTCTCTAGCTGCCAAGAGCACTTTTTACTATGCGCACCCAACCAGAGTGACGGGAGGAGCACATTTCAGAAAATGTGCTCAGCTCGTCGAGAAAATGCCATTTAAGCCGTACAATTAAAAATGCACCTAAAACCTAAACCAAACGTTGCAGGTGGTTATTTCTTCATGCGCAGTGGTCAACGTGGCACTCTCTAGCTGCCAAGAGCACTTTTTACTATGCGCACCCAACCAGACTGACGGGAGGAGCACATTTCAGAAAACGTGCTCAGCTCGTCGAGAAAATGCGATTCAAGCAATAAAATTAAAAATGCACCTAAAACCTAAACCAAACGTTGCAGGTGGTTATTTCTTCATGCGCAGTGGTCAACGCGGCACTCTCTAGCTGCCAAGAGCACTTTTTACTATGCGCACCCAACCAGAGTGACGGGAGGAGCGCATTTCAGAAAACGTGCTCAGCTCGTCGAGAAAATGCGATTTAAGCAATAAAATTAAAAATGCACCTAAAACCTAAACCAAAAGTTGCAGGTGGTTATTTCTTCATGCGCAGCAGTCAACACGGCACTCTCTAGCTGCCAAGAGCACTTTTTACTATGCGCACCACACCAGAGTGACGGGAGGAGCACATTTCAGAAAACGTGCTCAGCTCGTCGAGAAAATGCTATTTAAGCAATAAAATTAAAAATTGTCGTGTAACATGGGGGTAGAGATGGTCCAAAGGGTAGAATATGGATTGTTCACAGGGATAAATTGACAGAGCTAAAATTCCAAATTTGTCCAAAAGATGGCGCCAGACCAAAACATGAGACCAAAAGAGGGGCCAGAATAAGCTAGACCAGTTAAAATAGAAAAGAGGAACACGGTGTCAGAGTGTAAGTCACGCATGGAGGCACAAATGAAATTTTTATTATGTGATTTTTAATTTTTGATTTCTTTGCTTGGCTAAAAATGTACTCTGTAACCGCTTTAAAGCAATATTATTTGTCAATTCGATCAATTCATGTAACAGAAAGTAGGTCAAAGGTGAAAAGGGGAAGTGAAAGGTTTTACCACTAGCTGTGCATTTGGTGGAAAGTACTGCGTGGTCAGGGCGGAAACAGCGGCTGAAGGCCACAGATAACAAAGCGTGGGGAGGCTGGCCAGTTCCCTGCTATAGGCGTGGGAAACTGGCCTGTTCCCTGCTATAGGCGTGGGAAAACTGGGCAGTCTTACCCTATAGGGAAAGTACCGGAGAAAAGAAAGGGGAGGGGGGGGGACGGAGAGGTCTATAAAAGGTCCTGCTGGAGAAGCTTCAGGGCTTTTTCCCCCAAAAGAGCTCTGATACGTGAAGAGGCCCGGAGGAGTTTCAAGATTTTTTCCAAAGTCCCAAAGATCTTTGTGTGAGACGCAGGATCACTGGACTGAAATTAACTTGGATTTACTCCTAAAAATTGGACTGGACAACTTTAAACGAGAAATTGGTGAGGATGACCGTTTTTATGTATTTTAGCGAGAGGGGGGAATAGTCATCGGGCCGCCGGCTTCCTCGTGGCCAGCCTGTTTCTCTAATTTGGATTTTAGAAGCAAGATCGAACTGATCACTCGACTTTGCTTCCACCAAAAATAGCACGCAACTGGTATTTACCTCTTCCCTTTTTTATGAACTGTGTTTTGCAATCGAATTGTTCTGGGATTGAATGATTTTATTAACACGGGTATCAGTGAGTGAAATTGTTCAGTTTCTGGAGTAATTGAGATTTGTAATTCTATTCCATGTTTCTTCAATAAATGTGTTTTGTATATTACTTACTTCGTTGTGCGCGGATTTGTACTAAATATGCAACCGAAGGCTCAGGCCCGCTTCCCCTTTTAGACGGGCCGCGTAAAAAGGAACTCCGATCAAGTTAGAGACTTAAATAACTTCCGTAGTTATCTGAGCCACGAGTGAATTTCGATTTGTTCGAAAGTTGTTTCGTCTGAATAAAATTAAAGGAAGTGTTTAAATCAGATTATTGGTTTTGTGTAGAACGGAAAGTTATTTAACTATTTGAAAGGCTCAGGCCCGCTTCCCCTTTTTTGACGGGTCGCGGAAAAAGTAACTCCGAGGAAGTTGGAGAATTAAATAACTTTCGCAAATATTTAAGGGAAGAGTGGATTTCGTTAAAAGTGAATTGTTGGAAATTTACTTCTTCTAAATAAAATAACGACGATGATTAAAATAAATCAGTGAAGTTGGTGGAGGATAAAAGTATTTCGATTGTCCGTCGGGCGCGGCCCAGTTCCCCTTTTTGACGGGCCGCGTAAAAAGTAACTCTGAGCAAGTTAGAGAATTAAATAACTTTCGCAAATATTTAACGGAAGAGTTGAGTTCGTTGAAAGTGAATTCGGTTGAGAATTTACTTCCTTTAAATAACATAACGACGATGATTAAAATAAATCAGTGAAGTTGGTGGAGGATAAAAGTATTTCGATTGTCCGTCGGGCGCGGCCCAGTTCCCCTTTTTGTCGGGCCGCGTCAAAAGTTAAATAGGACACGATCAAAAAATAGACTTGCCTTCCAAATTAATTATTGGGCAAAGCTAAATACAGCACGACATTTTTATTCGGTTTAAGAAAGTCGCTATTTTTTCGAAGCAATTAAGTGGGGTGAAGAACTCCGACAGTCAAGTGCTAGATCTACGTATACGAAGTTAGAATTAATCATATAGGGTGCATTAATTTTCTTCTTAAATGCTATTATTGTCACGCTTTTATTAATTCGATTCTCCTTCGAATAAAAAAGTTGGTCGGCTCGCTGCATGAGCGACCAAGTGGAACGGACCCATATTAACATTTACTTCGGCGAAACTAGTGCTTGGGTGCGCTATACAAACGAATCCCTGAGGTCTTAACAAAGACATCTAAAAAATATCCGTAACGAATAAGAACTTCAAACATTAGCGGGGAGCCATCAATACGATGCGGTCACTTCGAAGTCCTGCCTCGAATTGAGTTACTCGGCACGCGCTTCGGGTGACTTGAGAGGGATTGGCGTCGTACAGAAATTAGATTGATTCCGGAGGAGTTAATTTAACTCGGGTGGTTAGATTACGGACGAATCTCCGAACCCGGCTAAAATAAACCCGTTACTGGGAAGCCTGGGGCACCTGATTGCAAGAGGTGCGTTTGACATTTTGGCGCCCAACGAGTAGGAGGGGGGTTGTGATTAAAAGTTTAGGAAAAAAAATAAAGATAAGACAATAGAAGAACATTTATTTTTTTGTTTTGATCACAGCTCCAAAACGAACCTGTGTGGAGTTTTTCAGTTTTTTCTTCCCAGAAACTGTCTTAATTCCGCTCACTGATACAAATAAATGTCAGAACGGCCTTGAGTGACATAAGTACAGTCTCTTTAAGGAATAGAGTTTCCTAGAAAAGAACCTTGATAGCACGGGAGGATTAGAACTGTATTGTGTCATGGTAAACGGTGACCGTCACCCCTCAGCACATTACTTTAAGCATGAGTAAGGAGGAGATCCTTCACAGCTTGTACTTGTATGGGGTGCTGAAAGTAATGTTTGTAGTGTACGCAGAGTATGCGGCAGAACTTGCAAGAGAAAGAGGGGCCGGTACATGGGCACGGATATTGGGTATAAATACAGAAGATGAACCAGTCGATGAGGAGCCTGCAAATGTTTTAGATTTCATGCCAAAGCCAAGGCCAAAGAGAAGGCAACCAATTAGGAGACCGTCTGAAGAGAGGCCTTTTTATTTTGAAAGATAAAAAGAGAAGACTTGTCTCCCCTCTTCCTTTTCCTTTTTCTTTCTCAATTTAACTTTATAATAAACCTTCATTTCTCCCTTACAAATTTTTTTTTTTTGTTCCTGGACACCTGTGTGGATTACAAATTTTCTTTTTTTTTTTGTTCCCGGACACTTGTGTGGATTCCAAATTTTTTTGTTCCCGGACACTTGTGTGGATTCCAAATTTTTTTGTTCCCGGACACCTATGTGGATTACAATTTTTTTTTTTTTTTTGTTGTTGTTCCTGGACACCTGTGTGGACCACAAATTTTTTTGTTCCCGGACACCTGTGTGGATTACAAATTTTCTTGTTCCCGGACACCTGTGTGGATTACAACATTTTTGTTCCCGGACACTTGTGTCGATTACAAATTTTTTTGTTTTTGGACACCTGTGTGGATTACAAGGATTTTTGTTCCCGGACGCATCAGAGGATTACAGATTTTTGTCCGCTGAACTCACAAAAGGATTTTTCTTCTTTCCGCCCTTTTCTCTTTTTTTTTTTTTTTCCTGCTGTTGAAGACTACAGTAAAGGCTGACCAGGAGTAGTAACTATACTTACTCTCCAGGCAGAAGAAAAACAGCCAAGATAATTCTTCTAAGGCTTGTATGGTACATGATTCTTAACTGTTGGAGACCTTCTGTGACTTACAGGTTCCCAAGAATTGAAAGGCTGAGTGGCTTCGGGCTGATGATTAGTCGTCATTTCCTGTTCGCTACAATAACGTTTGAATTAGAATTTGCAATTGAATGTACCCTTGTTAGAATTTCCTGTCAGTAGAAAACCTGGTGGGGAAAAAAGAAAAAGAAAAAGAAGTGCATCCCACCGTTGAGAGCATCAATAAGCGAGGCAAAAGTTCTCATATTGGTGTTCTGAGTAGAGGCGACGCAAAGGGCGCCGCTGAGTAACTAAGAGCTGAATCGACCCTGTTCCGAATGCGCACGGAAAGGCTTCGAAAGGAGACAGCTCGACCCTACAACTAGAGAAACTGCTACTCATTGAAAGGATGGCTAGCGGTGGAAGGAGATTGGATCCCGAACCTGGAAATCCTATGAAAGGAACCGGAAAGGAGGGGTCTAATCCAGACTCTCCAAGACGACATGAAGAACCAGCATGTGTAATATTGTATGGAGGAGGCTTAGAGAAGTGGCCTCAGAAATGGACTGAGTACATAGTGGGATCAAACCCGTCGATAGAGGCAGGATGCCTCTCAACGCGGATGAAGAGAAGCCCTATGAATGGACTCTTTACACCGATGGGTCAAAAAAGGAAGGAGAGCAGAATGCCCACTGGGGTTTTGTTCTGAAGCAAAATGGAGTGGAGCGTTGCCGCCGCAAAGGAAAGACACCCGGCAGCGCGCAAACAGGAGAGGCCACGGCAGTGTTGGAAGGACTGTTAGAAAAAAAAAAAAAAATCACGCTTGACGCGTAAGACTTATAACTGATAGTCATTATTGTGAGCAAGCTCTCAAATTCGATCTCGCCATTTGGGAAGAGAATGGCTTCGAGGGCGCGAAAGGAAAACTAGTGGCCCACTATGAAGTGTGGAAAAAGATAGCCGAGTTACGGCTAAATTTGAGTCTGGATGTGGTTCACCAGAAATCTCATGTGAAAGAAGGAGCTTATTGGAGAGGTAGTAACGAAGTTGATTGATACGTCCAGAAAAGAAGAATAAAAGTTGTAGGAGCAGAAAAATGGGACAAGACCCCTCGCGGAAAAGTGGTCCCAGATGAGAGCGTGAGGCAAGTCGTGTCGGCAGTGCATGAAGCACTAGGCCACGCGGGTCCACTGCCTACGCGAAAAAAGTTAGAGATGCTGGAACTCTGGGTCCCTGACCGGACGATTCGTGCGGTCCTGCGGGATTGTAATCCGTGCAACAAAAACAACGCAGGGCGAAGAGGACGACGCACGGATGGAGTGAAGATTAGGAGTACTGTGCCGTGGGGCTCGGTTTGTATGGACGTAGCTGGCCCCATGGGAATAAGTGGCGCAAAGGGTGAGAAATACCTTGTTGTGCTGGTTGACTCGATGTCAGGACACGTCGGGCTGAAAGCAGTGAGAAAAGCCAATGCAAACAGTGTGATCAAGACACTAGAAGATGGGTGCATGTGGCTAGGAATCCCAAAAGAGTTGAGAACAGACAATGGAACACATTTCAAAAACGCCCAGGTGGACGAATGGTGTCGTAGGTGGGGAATAGTCAGAGTCTATTCGCCTCCCTATACACCACAAGCAGATGGGGTGGCAGAAAGTACTATTGGTCTGGTCAAAACATGGTTGGGAAAAAATGCAAACGGAAAAGAGTGGAGTACTAAATTGCTTGATTTGGTTGCAGACCTGAATGGGAGGAGCAGAAGCAGCCGGCCCTCCCCGTCCGAAGAACTGAACCAACGACTCTTTGTGTCACAAGAAGTGGGCAGAACCCAAGACGGCTGTCCCAGAATAAAGAGAAGTGTCGGATCAGCGTTGGACAGAAGGTGTGGATCAAGTCGAGGGACCTGAACAGCAACACGGCAGTGAAGGCCAAGTACGACTGCTCGGACATAGTTAGTGAAGTTTTGGATAGAAACACAGTACGACTAAAGAAGAAAGGTATCCAAGGAGTTGAACAGCTGAAGCCGTTATCGGCTGACCCGAGTCAAGCCAAGAAGTAATTTAAATAACATATGGCAACGGACCACGGAACAATCCCAGCCTTCGTGCGCATGGCCGCACACAAAGGTGCGGTCATCGTAAGAAGAACACCAAATGGGATCCAGACCGGAAGGGCCCTAAATCTGGTGAGATTGGCCAAGCGGGGTTGCACACCCGGTGGACCAGAACATTTTCACTGGACATGGGTCAACGAAGCTTGTGTCATTTGTTTGACACCCAACCTGTTGCCTGCTATGTGGTCGGGAGTAGGCTTCATGATGCCACCTGTACTGACCACCGAAGTAAGAGAGCTGGAATTTGCCCAGAGAAATGAGGACAAGCTTCCAGTCAAAGTATTAGATGCCATGGTATGCCACCAGTGTCGAATTACCATCTTGGCACGAATGGTGTTCTTTTCACAGTGGGAGATCGGACCAACTACGGATGTACGGGCTCGACAAATTAGCTCGTGCACGTGTGTTTGGGACGGCGATGAGCTGAAATATTGCCTCATGTGTTTAGATCGCATGGCAAGAGGAAAATTATTGAAAGTCGGAGAAGCAGAGGGATGGCAAATTACCAGGGCAATGACCCCCCTGGCGACCCTCTATCCAGTGTTGGGAGGAGCGTCTTGGCCGGCATATGATAATAATCAGGCCATGAAGAACCTTTATCTGGCCTTGGGCCATTGTTGGCCTTGGCCAAGGCCAGTCGGCCGGCCTGCCCCCGACAGTTATACAGAAAAGGCCGACGGAATGGCCTTGTTTGCTCGTGAGTCGGTTCTTTCCGCAGGAGGAACCGCAGTCCTTGGGGACCTGCTTGAGGGACCTTGGAGGCCCATGACCTGGGCTCGGTCTATAGCCCAGTTGTTGGCGTGCAAGGACGCACCATTGGTCAAAGTGGAGGCAGCCCCTGCGGAAACAAGCCCGACCGTGAGCAACATGTACTGCTATCGAAGTGTTTTGGACACAAGTAACAAAGACTTTCAGTATGTGACCAAAAAGGGAATATACTGTTTTGCCCCTGGGAATAAAGTCGGATCAGTCCTTATAGTGAATGAGGGTGAAGCAGCACTGGTAGGGATTACAGTGAAAATGGCCATCATTCCTTACGAAGGAATATATTCACTGGGAATCAAATTGGAGGCCAAAAGGCTTAGCCAATTTGTAGCCATAAGAAACACCGGGTCCCAGATACGGGATATTCTTAGGGAACAAATACAAACGAGAAAGGAGCACGGCACAGTAGCGGAGATAGAACCTCAAGAAAAGGCCAAGGAGACAGATGACCTTGACCGGTCGGAAGCAAGAGAATGGGATAAAGGTCCCAGCCAGGAGTTGGCACAGGGATGTCCAGCTGGAGGAAGCATGTTCCAATCGGTGGTGACGGAGGAAAATTCAACCACTTCTCTCCCGCCAGAAGCAGGAGCCCAAGTGGAAATTCAAACAACTTTTCTCCCGCCAGAACCAGAAGTCCGAGTGGAAAGTCAACCCACTTCACTCCTGCCAGAAGCAAAAGTCCAGGAGGGAAACTTATCATGTCCAAAAGCGGAGGGCGGTGGCGTAAGTGACCAACCCAGGAGGATTCTACAAGACTGGACCCCTTTTGATTGGACGAAGTTGTATCCGGCAAATTGCCCTACTCCTGGCTGCGACGGGAGCGGTAGCGCCCGACCAGGGGCAACACACCACCGCTCATTTAGAGCTTGCCCGGTGTATGTGGGGAGCCTCGAGGTGTGTCCCACGCCTGGATGTGATGGAAAAGGAAACACCAGATGGGGTCCGGAGCGTCACCGCACCCTTAAGACATGTCCAGTGCTGGCAGAAATGAAGCGCAAAGCCTCCGAAACCAGGAAACAAGCCGGTAGCCAAGAGAACAACATGTCGAATGATGCGGTAGACACCAGGCCCGAGGAACCAGGTCCGTCTGCATCCGATAGGCCGCTGGGAACGTTGGCTCGAACGGCCTCCTATTATGCAGTGTGGTCCACAAAAACAGAACCTCAAAAGAAAAAGAGGGGTCGGGCCGCAGTAGAGGAATTGACTAGGCTGTGGAGCCAGCCAGATTCCCAGGGGGAGAATGACTGAAAAAAAAAAAAAGAAGAATGTGTACATACGTGTATATGTAAATGGATAGGCATGTAATTGTGTATGTATACATGTGTATATAGAAGTATGATGACAATGTATTATTAATGGACTGTACATAACCAAGAACAGAAAGAAAACCAGACGGGGACAGCAGAAGGAGTGACCACCTTGGCCAAGGAGGTGGGCGTTTTCCTTGGCACAAGGGAGGAGCCAGGGAAGGAGGAGGGGCTGGAAGACCTCCTATAAAGCCAGGAGAGAAGAGCCAGATCTTCATTCAGGCCTGAGGAGTGACCCACCATGAACTACCCGCGCGGAGCCAAGAGAAGGAGAACAATGAGCCTGGAGAGTGGGGAGTCACCAATGGCCCCCCCAGGCTACACGGATGATCCCGCTGGTTGCAACCCGGTGGAACCAGCGGGTAGGCTGAGCCCCGGGACCGGGGCTTCCACAGACAACGATGGGAAGAACTGGAGGAATCCGTTTTTCATGGAAGAAGAGCAAGAGATTTATGTAAATCAGGAATGGATAGCTCTGGAGCCAATCTACGCGAACGCAGTTCCCGTGAAAAAGGATCCAGAGCCGAACTTTGAAAGTCGAGGAGCAACTTTATTTGCAGACAGCGGGTATGAGATTTCCAGCACTTCGCCCTTCTGCAACGAACCACCGAATTTACCCGACAACCTTCCAATGGATTGGAACACAATTGAATGGAGACCATCTATTTTTCCTCAGCCAGCGATATCATGGAAGAAGACCCTGATGACGGATTGGCTGACAGCTATAATACTGTCAGTCATTTTGACAGGCATCCTACTCAGCTTCACACTTTGGAAGAGCGCGGCCCGCTATGATCCGATGGAGATGATCAATATCGAGTACGATGGAACGAAGCTCTTCAATCAAACCTGTTGGGCAGTGGACTTTGGAAGCGTCACCGTGAAATGGAATACATCCATAGCACCAGACATCGCTACCAGACAATATTGGACATCGGTGCTGCGACGACGAGAGAAGATGATCGTCTTGCCACTGGAACCAGGAGCAATTCCGCGCGCAGGAGACGAGGAGGAAAGACGGTATAAGACAAAAAGGGAAATAGTGAGTGAAGTAACTCACTTTCCCGATCATTTGGGTCGCGTGAATTGGACAGGGCAAATAATAAGTAACATCAGTGCTTGTGATATGAGGTACTTCAAAGCGCCAGAAAACTTTGCTAATCTAACAATAAGCTTGATTTGCAAGAACAAACGTGAAGAGAAAAATGTTAAAAGAAATTGGATTTTGAATGTGGGCGAGGAGCATGCGGAATGGTATAGCAATGCCTCGTGTGTCCCGTTGCCCGAATCAAAAGGAGGGTATTGGGAAAAGAGTGGGAAAAGGCCGGATGAATTTTCATTCCCGGCCCCAATGAAAAACTCCACGTGCCGTGGCACTTATCCCGGATGGGAGCCGTGCTGGAGTTGTTTAGATTTGGTTTGTGAAAAAACTCAGGATTATTCAAGTAAGCGTCGCCTTAACCGGGTGCCGAGAAGCCTGTCCGACAGCCAGAAGCCAGTATTTTGGGACTGTCAGAGAGTTTTTAGTAGGTTAAATGCGTGTTACTTTAACGTGGGACAATTTTGTGAGAATAATTATCATGTGATAATGTGGGCCTATAAATTCCAAAAGATGAAGTCCCCTGTCGCAGTGTCAACAAGGGGAGGGAGGAAGTTCAACCCAAATAAGGAACCAGTGGATTTTGAATTTTGGCTAAATAGTTCATTTCCATGGTTATGGCAGGTACAGAGACAGATCGCTGTGCCCAGCAGTGACCAGGGCAGACACCGGTTGTACCCATCGGCAAGGCACTTATGGGTTCAACGGTTACCCACTCCTGCCGATTTGTTGACGGTAACTCCGGGAGAATTTGATAAAATTGACCAATGTGTAGTGGGCAAAATTTATGCTGGATTGCATGGGAAGGATTGGACAGTTGGGAAGTCACCAAGATGTGACCTGGATGAGATCAAGCGATCCGTCTTGGGCACCAGGTGGGTTCACAACTGTGCCAGTCTCTTAGTAAACAAAACAGTGAAAGGAATTTTACAGGCATGGTCTGAGATAAACGTTCGGGACCCCGCCAAGACATGGTGGGGATTTAACGGGTATGAGATGAAGCAATGGGTTATACCCTGTTTAAACGTAACAACAAATTACTGGGTTCAATACCAATTTATGTCCACAGTATATTCAAAAGAGACTGATATCAAGCCCACAGGAATATATTCCCCATATATTTATGTGAATCCTCGGCCCTGGGCGATGACTTGTAACACTGAGAAAACAAAATGTTTGATTACCTTAGCTCATGAACAATGTGTTACACTGCCTAATTGGAAAGAATATTGTTTAAATAAATATCAAGATGAGAGATACAGAAGTGTAGAAGGGGCTTTGTGGGAGTACGTCTCGCCACAAAACAGGTGGAGACGTCAGCCCGCTAGAGACCGGGTGCCTTGTAGTACCTGGGTACAAAATGAAGGATTGCTAAATTTAGGCAGGCCAGTGTCTATCCCCTATCGGCTGCCTGCGCTGATGCAGATTGCTGAAGGGCGTGCGTTCCGAAAGAGTCTGTGTGAGGGGCGGCAGTTTATAGGTTTTGATTGGGTTGGCCCCAATAGAATTTTCAATAATGGAACATGTTTTTCCCCGTCAGAGCATTGGATAAAATGTGGTCATGGAGAATACATTCATGATTGCACTTGGTATGAGAAGATAGGGGCGGCGCTTCAGTCAGCAACAAGTGCCGCGGTTGAGGCTTTTGGTGATGTGATCAGCGGTGCATTGGAGGTGGTACTGGGGCCAATCTGGGCGTGGGTGCTAGTAGGGTTTGCGTTGATAGGAATAGCAACAACTTTGTGCATTGCCATAAAAGGAAGTATTAAGAGGCTTTTGTTTGACCCCCGCGAGAGAGAAGGCGTCTCTAGTTAGGCAAATGACGGCCCACAAGAGGGGTGGTCGGAACGTCTTATTAAAAGGAGAAGTCGGGCGGCCGTTGGGCATTTGAGCCTGACAGCTCAGAGACTGGAACTTCAAGAGACAGAAGAGAAAAAAGAAAAGAAGAAGAACTAATTATGGCAACAAACAGCTCAAGCGGGTTTTTAAATCCAAGAGGGAGGCCAGGAGCGATGAGAGTGAGTAACGAAGTTCAATATTGGGTTTTATTCAGTATCTGGACAGCCTACTGCTGTTCTGGGTCTTGGGATTTGCAACAACTCACTCGCCCCGTGGTTTTGGTCATATCAATATTCAAGGTTTTGATTTTGAGATTTTTATACACAAGACACACGATGGGTTTGGGTCTTTTTGTAGTTTACATGCATGGCCGAATGTATGTTGACCCTGATACCCCCAGAGGTATCGCCGAAATGGTATTGCTTATTTTGTGGAGTGTTTTGGAAGTGGTGTCAATTTTTGTTTATTATGTTGTGTTCGGGGTTGTCATATTAGAAGCAATATTAGTGATAGGAATGGCCATGTATGTTATAAAGATGGTAGCCAGACTTGACCAGCATGCCCGCACCTCTGTCGCGTGGAGATGGCGTACGGCCAAACTCGTACTCTGGTGCATAGTATGGGGGTCATTGTCTGTGTTACTTTGGACCGAAGTGGTGGACCAATTGGCAATGATAACCTGGTTTTTTACATACTCTGTTTTTTTTTCCCAGCAGCCGAGAAGCCCCTCTATTGTATACCGAGGGGCTGGCAGAGGGGTGATTGTTTGATGTGTAACATGAAAAATGTTAAAATTTGTGCTTCCATGTGTTACAGACTGTACACCGTATAACGGATGCACCTAAATGCATCCTATGCGGGATGAGCCACATGAAATTGGCCTGGGTGATCGGGAGATCTTATGTGGGAAACTGTTGTTATCAGGCCGGCTTTAGTTTGGCTTGGCTGGTCCCTGACGGTCTGTATGTAAAAGAGGGAGAGCAGTCCAGCTTGGACCATCTCGGATGGGAAGGATGTGCGGATTTGATGACCACCGCGACTCTGCTCGAGACAACTACAGGGCCCCTGATGGCACGTACGGTTCTCATGCATGGAGCAGGAGTAACCCACGGCACTATCTGGCCTTTGATTCACATGACCTGGCGTCAACAGAACGGCACCCGATGCGTCACTTCACATTGGCAATGTGGGCGCTGTCTGACAGTGAGCGCTCCTCATCGCTTTGTCCCGGCTGACTTTTACACGCACCCAAACGCAGGATATGGATTACACCGACCTATGGGGATGCCCAGCGAGGCCCCTGTGGGGCTTGTCCGGCCTGCGCGTCGGGGAGGAGGACGGTGTGTTGGACATTGGACCCTGGATGGGTCTTACGTCCGGTGCAGAGAGCCATGCGAGGGTTGCATGGGGCGTCGGGATCCAGACGGCAGCCGTACGTATGGAGGGCCTGGCTACAATGATGGTCCTCCCCTCGACTCGCCCACCAGCCCCGTACGGCTGATAAGCCCGCTGGATGTGGATGCAGCTCCTTCTGAGTCTGAGGACGACGATGAGGCTCGAGACGGAGGACGCGGGAGCGAGGCTGAAAATGAGGAGGCAGATGTCGAGAGTGTGGCCACGGGGCGTTCAACACCGGAGCTGAGAGCCCTCGCCGTGGAGAACCACGCTGACGACGACAACGCTGCTAGTCGGTTGTCGCGCCTGATCAACGCCCTCGCAGAGATCGCCCGACAGGGAGACATGGCAGCGGCCTGCCCTACTTCAACGACCGCTGAGGTTGTGAATATCTCAGACGAGGACGACGACATGGCTGTGTAACTCTTGGGGATCAGGGATAATTTATACCTGTTTTCAATCCAAGGGGAGGGTGTCGTGTAACATGGGGGTAGAGATGGTCCAAAGGGTAGAATATGGATTGTTCACAGGGATAAATTGACAGAGCTAAAATTCCAAATTTGTCCAAAAGATGGCGCCAGACCAAAACATGAGACCAAAAGAGGGGCCAGAATAAGCTAGACCAGTTAAAATAGAAAAGAGGAACACGGTGTCAGAGTGTAAGTCACGCATGGAGGCACAAATGAAATTTTTATTATGTGATTTTTAATTTTTGATTTCTTTGCTTGGCTAAAAATGTACTCTGTAACCGCTTTAAAGCAATATTATTTGTCAATTCGATCAATTCATGTAACAGAAAGTAGGTCAAAGGTGAAAAGGGGAAGTGAAAGGTTTTACCACTAGCTGTGCATTTGGTGGAAAGTACTGCGTGGTCAGGGCGGAAACAGCGGCTGAAGGCCACAGATAACAAAGCGTGGGGAGGCTGGCCAGTTCCCTGCTATAGGCGTGGGAAACTGGCCTGTTCCCTGCTATAGGCGTGGGAAAACTGGGCAGTCTTACCCTATAGGGAAAGTACCGGAGAAAAGAAAGGGGAGGGGGGGGGACGGAGAGGTCTATAAAAGGTCCTGCTGGAGAAGCTTCAGGGCTTTTTCCCCCAAAAGAGCTCTGATACGTGAAGAGGCCCGGAGGAGTTTCAAGATTTTTTCCAAAGTCCCAAAGATCTTTGTGTGAGACGCAGGATCACTGGACTGAAATTAACTTGGATTTACTCCTAAAAATTGGACTGGACAACTTTAAACGAGAAATTGGTGAGGATGACCGTTTTTATGTATTTTAGCGAGAGGGGGGAATAGTCATCGGGCCGCCGGCTTCCTCGTGGCCAGCCTGTTTCTCTAATTTGGATTTTAGAAGCAAGATCGAACTGATCACTCGACTTTGCTTCCACCAAAAATAGCACGCAACTGGTATTTACCTCTTCCCTTTTTTATGAACTGTGTTTTGCAATCGAATTGTTCTGGGATTGAATGATTTTATTAACACGGGTATCAGTGAGTGAAATTGTTCAGTTTCTGGAGTAATTGAGATTTGTAATTCTATTCCATGTTTCTTCAATAAATGTGTTTTGTATATTACTTACTTCGTTGTGCGCGGATTTGTACTAAATATGCAACCGAAGGCTCAGGCCCGCTTCCCCTTTTAGACGGGCCGCGTAAAAAGGAACTCCGATCAAGTTAGAGACTTAAATAACTTCCGTAGTTATCTGAGCCACGAGTGAATTTCGATTTGTTCGAAAGTTGTTTCGTCTGAATAAAATTAAAGGAAGTGTTTAAATCAGATTATTGGTTTTGTGTAGAACGGAAAGTTATTTAACTATTTGAAAGGCTCAGGCCCGCTTCCCCTTTTTTGACGGGTCGCGGAAAAAGTAACTCCGAGGAAGTTGGAGAATTAAATAACTTTCGCAAATATTTAAGGGAAGAGTGGATTTCGTTAAAAGTGAATTGTTGGAAATTTACTTCTTCTAAATAAAATAACGACGATGATTAAAATAAATCAGTGAAGTTGGTGGAGGATAAAAGTATTTCGATTGTCCGTCGGGCGCGGCCCAGTTCCCCTTTTTGACGGGCCGCGTAAAAAGTAACTCTGAGCAAGTTAGAGAATTAAATAACTTTCGCAAATATTTAACGGAAGAGTTGAGTTCGTTGAAAGTGAATTCGGTTGAGAATTTACTTCCTTTAAATAACATAACGACGATGATTAAAATAAATCAGTGAAGTTGGTGGAGGATAAAAGTATTTCGATTGTCCGTCGGGCGCGGCCCAGTTCCCCTTTTTGTCGGGCCGCGTCAAAAGTTAAATAGGACACGATCAAAAAATAGACTTGCCTTCCAAATTAATTATTGGGCAAAGCTAAATACAGCACGAAATTTTTATTCGGTTTAAGAAAGTCGCTATTTTTTCGAAGCAATTAAGTGGGGTGAAGAACTCCGACAGTCAAGTGCTAGATCTACGTATACGAAGTTAGAATTAATCATATAGGGTGCATTAATTTTCTTCTTAAATGCTATTATTGTCACGCTTTTATTAATTCGATTCTCCTTCGAATAAAAAAGTTGGTCGGCTCGCTGCATGAGCGACCAAGTGGAACGGAGCCATATTAACATTTACTTCGGCGAAACTAGTGCTTGGGTGCGCTATACAAACGAATCCCTGAGGTCTTAACAAAGACATCTAAAAAATATCCGTAACGAATAAGAACTTCAAACATTAGCGGGGAGCCATCAATACGATGCGGTCACTTCGAAGTCCTGCCTCGAATTGAGTTACTCGGCACGCGCTTCGGGTGACTTGAGAGGGATTGGCGTCGTACAGAAATTAGATTGATTCCGGAGGAGTTAATTTAACTCGGGTGGTTAGATTACGGACGAATCTCCGAACCCGGCTAAAATAAACCCGTTACTGGGAAGCCTGGGGCACCTGATTGCAAGAGGTGCGTTTGACAAAATGCACCCAAAACCTCAACCAAACGTTGCAGATGGTCATTTCTTCATGTGCAGTGGTCAACGCGGCACTCTCTAGCTACCAAGAGCACTTTTTACTATGCACACCCAACCAGAGTGACGGGAGGAGCGCATTTCAGAAAACGTGCTCAGCTCGTCGAGAAAATGCGATTTAAGCAATAAAATTAAAAATACACCCAAAACCTAAACCAAACGTTGCAGGTGGTTATTTCTTCATGCGCAGTGGTCAACGCGGCACTCTCTAGCTGCCAAGAGCACTTTTTACTATGCGCACCCAACCAGAGTGACGGGAGGAGCGCATTCCAGAAAACGTGCTCAGCTCGTCGAGAAAATGCGATTTAAGCAATAAAATTAAAAATGCACCCAAAACCTAAACCAAACGTTGCAGATGGTCATTTCTTCATGCGAAGTGGTCAACGCGGCACTCTCTAGCTGCCAAGAGCACTTTTTACTATGCGCACCCAACCAGAGTGACGGGAGGAGCACATTTCAGAAAACGTGCTCAGCTCGTTGAGAAAATGCGATTTAAGCTATAAAATTAAAAATGCACCCAAAACCTAAACCAAACATTGCAGGTGGTTATTTCTTCATGCGCAGTGGTCAACGCGGCACTCTCTAGCTGCCAAGAGCAATTTTTACTATGCACACCCAACCAGAGTGACGGGAGGAGCGCATTTCAGAAAACGTGCTCAGCTCGACGAGAAAATGCGATTTAAGCAATAAAATTAAAAATGCACCCAAAACCTAAACCAAACGTTGCAGGTGGTTATTTCTTCATGCGCAGTGGTCAACGCGGCACTCTCTAGCTGCCAAGAGCACTTTTTACGATGCACACCCAACCAGAGAGACGGGAGGAGCGCATTTCAGAAAACGTGCTCAGCTCGACGAGAAAATGCGATTTAAGCAATAAAATTAAAAATGCACCCAAAACCTAAACCAAACGTTGCAGGTGGTTATTTCTTAATGCGCAGTGGTCAACGCGGCACTCTCTAGCTGCCAAGAGCACTTTTTACTATTCGCACCCAACCAGAGTGACGGGAGGAGCACATTTCAGAAAACGTGCTCAGCTCGTCGAGAAAATGCGATTTAAGCAATAAAATTAAAAATGCACCCAAAACCTAAACCAAACGTTGCATGTGGTTATTTCTTCATGCGCAGTGGTCAACGCGGCACTCTCTAGCTGCCAAGAGCACTTTTTACTATGCGCACCCAACCAGAGTGACGGGAGGAGCACATTTCAGAAAACGTGCTCAGCTCGTCCAGAAAATGCGATTTAAGCAATAAAATTAAAAATGCACATAAAACCTAAACCAAACGTTGCGGATGGTCATTTCTTCATGCGCAGTGGTCAACGCGGCACTCTCTAGCTGCCAAGAGCACTTTTTACTATGCACACCCAACCAGAGTGACGGGAGGAGCGCATTTTAGAAAACGTGCTCAGCTCGACGAGAAAATGCAATTTAAGCAATAAAATTAAAAATGCACCCAAAACCTAAACCAAACGTTGCAGGTGGTTATTTCTTCATGCGCAGTGGTCAACGCGGCACTCTCTAGCTGCCAAGAGCACTTTTTACTATGCGCACCCAACCAGAGTGACGGGAGGAGCACATTTCAGAAAACGTGCTCAGCTCGTCGAGAAAATGCGATTTAAGCAATAAAATTAAAAATGCACCTAAAACCTAAACCAAACCTTGCAGGTGGTTATTTATTCATGCGCAGCAGTCAACGCGGCACTCTCTAGCTGCCAAGAGCACTTTTTACTATGCGCACCCAACCAGAGTGACGGGAGGAGCACATTTCAGAAAACGTGCTCAGCTCGTCGAGAAAATGCGATTTAAGCAATAAAATTAAAAATGCACCTAAAACCTAAACCAAACGTTGCAGGTGGTTATTTCTTCATATGCAGCAGTCAACGCTGCACTCTCTAGCTGCCAAGAGCACTTTTTACTATGCGCACCCAACCAGAGTGACGTGAGGAGCACATTTCAGAAAACGTGCTCAACTCGTCGAGAAAATGCGAATTAAGCAATAAAATTAAAAATGCACCCAAAACCGAAACCAAACGTTGCAGATGGTCATTTCTTCATGCGCAGTGGTTAACGCGGCACTCTCTAGCTGCCAAGAGCACTTTTTACTATGCGCACCCAACCAGAGTGACGGGAGGAGCACATTTCAGAAAACGTGCTCAGCTCGTCGAGAAAATGCGATTTAAGCAATAAAATTAAAAATGCACCCAAAACCTAAACCAAACGTTGCAGATGGTCATTTCTTCATGCGCAGTGGTCAACGCGGCACTCTCTAGCTGCCAAGAGCACTTTTTACTATGCACACCCAACCAGAGTGACGGGAGGAGCACATTTCAGAAAACGTGCTCAGCTCGTCGAGAAAATGCGATTTAAGCAATAAATTTAAAAATGCACCTAAAACCTAAACCAAACGTTGCAGGTGGTTATTTCTGCATGCGCAGTGGTCAACGCGGCACTCTAGCTGCCAAGAGCACTTTTTACTATGCGCACCAATCCAGAGTGACGGGAGGAGCACATTTCAGAAAACGTGCTCAGCTCGTCGAGAAAATGCGATTTAAGCAATAAAATTAAAAATGCACCTAAAACCTAAACCAAACGTTGCAGGTGGTTATTTCTTCATGCGCAGTGGTCAACGCGGCACTCTCTAGCTGCCAAGAGCACTTTTTACTATGCGCACCCAACCAGAGTGACGGGAGGAGCACATTTCAGAAAATGTGCTCAGCTCGTCGAGAAAATGCCATTTAAGCCGTACAATTAAAAATGCACCTAAAACCTAAACCAAACGTTGCAGGTGGTTATTTCTTCATGCGCAGTGGTCAACGTGGCACTCTCTAGCTGCCAAGAGCACTTTTTACTATGCGCACCCAACCAAACTGACGGGAGGAGCACATTTCAGAAAACGTGCTCAGCTCGTCGAGAAAATGCGATTCAAGCAATAAAATTAAAAATGCACCTAAAACCTAAACCAAACGTTGCAGGTGGTTATTTCTTCATGCGCAGTGGTCAACGCGGCACTCTCTAGCTGCCAAGAGCACTTTTTACTATGCGCACCCAACCAGAGTGACGGGAGGAGCGCATTTCAGAAAACGTGCTCAGCTCGTCGAGAAAATGCGATTTAAGCAATAAAATTAAAAATGCACCTAAAACCTAAACCAAAAGTTGCAGGTGGTTATTTCTTCATGCGCAGCAGTCAACACGGCACTCTCTAGCTGCCAAGAGCACTTTTTACTATGCGCACCCAACCAGAGTGACGGGAGGAGCACATTTCAGAAAACGTGCTCAGCTCGTCGAGAAAATGCTATTTAAGCAATAAAATTAAAAATGCACCCAAAACCTCAACCAAACGTTGCAGATGGTCATTTCTTCATGTGCAGTGGTCAACGCGGCACTCTCTAGCTGCCAAGAGCACTTTTTACTATGCACACCCAACCAGAGTGACGGGAGGAGCGCATTTCAGAAAACGTGCTCAGCTCGTCGAGAAAATGCGATTTAAGCAATAAAATTAAAAATGCACCCAAAACCTAAACCAAACGTTGCAGGTGGTTATTTCTTCATGCGCAGTGGTCAACGCGGCACTCTCTAGCTGCCAAGAGCACTTTTTACTATGCGCACCCAACCAGAGTGACGGGAGGAGCACATTCCAGAAAACGTGCTCAGCTCGTCGAGAAAATGCGATTTAAGCAATAAAATTAAAAATGCACCCAAAACCTAAACCAAACGTTGCAGATGGTCATTTCTTCATGCACAGTGGTCAACGCGGCACTCTCTAGCTGCCAAGAGCACTTTTTACTATGCGCACCCAACCAGAGTGACGGGAGGAGCACATTTCAGAAAACGTGCTCAGCTCGTTGAGAAAATGCGATTTAAGCAATAAAATTAAAAATGCACCCAAAACCTAAACCAAACGTTGCAGGTGGTTATTTCTTCATGCGCAGCAGTCAACGCGACACTCTCTAGCTGCCAAGAGCACTTTTTACTATGCGCACCCAACCAGAGTGACGGGAGGAGCGCATTTAAGAAAACGTGCTCAGCTCGACGAGAAAATGCGATTTAAGCAATAAAATTAAAAATGCACCCAAAACCTAAACCAAACGTTGCAGGTGGTTATTTCTTCATGCGCAGTGGTCAACGCGGCACTCTCTAGCTGCCAAGAGCACTTTTTACGATGCACACCCAACCAGAGAGACGGGAGGAGCGCATTTCAGAAAACGTGCTCAGCTCGACGAGAAAATGCGATTTAAGCAATAAAATTAAAAATGCACCCAAAACCTAAACCAAACGTTGCAGGTGGTTATTTCTTAATGCGCAGTGGTCAACGCGGCACTCTCTAGCTGCCAAGAGCACTTTTTACTATTCGCACCCAACCAGAGTGACGGGAGGAGCACATTTCAGAAAACGTGCTCAGCTCGTCGAGAAAATGCGATTTAAGCAATAAAATTAAAAATGCACCCAAAACCTAAACCAAACGTTGCAGGTGGTTATTTCTTCATGCGCAGTGGTCAACGCGGCACTCTCTAGCTGCCAAGAGCACTTTTTACTATGCGCACCCAACCAGAGTGACGGGAGGAGCACATTTCAGAAAACGTGCTCAGCTCGTCCAGAAAATGCGATTTAAGCAATAAAATTAAAAATGCACATAAAACCTAAACCAAACGTTGCAGATGGTCATTTCTTCATGCGCAGTGGTCAACGCGGCACTCTCTAGCTGCCAAGAGCACTTTTTACAATGCACAGCCAACCAGAGTGACGGGAGGAGCGCATTTTAGAAAACGTGCTCAGCTCGACGAGAAAATGCGATTTAAGCAATAAAATTAAAAATGCACCCAAAACCTAAACCAAACGTTGCAGGTGGTTATTTCTTCATGCGCAGTGGTCAACGCGGCACTCTCTAGCTGCCAAGAGCACTTTTTACTATGCGCACCCAACCAGAGTGACGGGAGGAGCACATTTCAGAAAACGTGCTCAGCTCGTCGAGAAAATGCGATTTAAGCAATAAAATTAAAAATACACCTAAAACCTAAACCAAACGTTGCAGGTGGTTATTTCTTCATGCGCAGCAGTCAACGCGGCACTCTCTAGCTGCCAAGAGCACTTTTTACTATGCGCACCCAACCAGAGTGACGGGAGGAGCACATTTCAGAAAACGTGCTCAGCTCGTCGAGAAAATGCGATTTAAGCAATAAAATTAAAAATGCACCTAAAACCTAAACCAAACGCTGCAGATGGTCATTTCTTCATGTGCAGTGGTCAACGCGGCACTCTCTAGCTGCCAAGAGCACTTTTTACTATACACACCCAACCAGAGTGACAGGAGGAGCACATTCCAGAAAACGTGCTCAGCTCGTCGAGAAAATGCGATTCAAGCAATACATTTAAAAATGCACCCAAAACCTAAACCAAACGTTGCAGATGGTCATTTCTTCATGTGCAGTGGTCAACGCGGCACTCTCTAGCTGCCAAGAGCACTTTTTACTATGCACACCCAACCAGAGTGACGGGAGGAGCGCATTTCAGGAAACGTGCTCAGCTCGTCGAGAAAATGCGATTTAAGCAATAAAATTAAAAATGCACCCAAAACCTAAACCAAACGTTGCAGGTGGTTATTTCTTCATGCGCAGCAGTCAACGCGACACTCTCTAGCTGCCAAGAGCACTTTTTACTATGCGCACCCAACCAGAGTGACCGGACGAGCACATTTCAGAAAACGTGCTCAGCTCGCCGAGAAAATGCGATTTAAGCAATACAATTAAAAATGCCCCTAAAACCTAAACCAAACGTTGCAGGTGGTTATTTCTTCATGTGCAGTGGTCAACGCGGCACTCTCTAGCTGCCAAGAGCACTTTTTACTATGCGCACCCAACCAGAGTGACGGGAGGAGCGCATTTCAGAAAACGTGCTCAGCTCGTCGAGAAAATGCAATTTAAGCAATAAAATTAAAAATGCACCTAAAACCTAAACCAAAAGTTGCAGGTGGTTATTTCTTCATTCACAGCAGTCAACACGGCACTCTCTAGCTGCCAAGAGCACTATTTACTATGCGCACCCAACCAGAGTGACGGGAGGAGCACATTTCAGAAAACGTGCTCAGCTCGTCGAGAAAATGCAATTTAAGCAATAAAATTAAAAATGCACCCAAAACCTAAACCAAACGTTGCAGATGGTCATTTCTTCATGCGCAGTGGTCAACGCGGCACTCTCTAGCTGCCAAGAGCACTTTTTACTATGCGCACCCAACCAGAGTGACGGGAGGAGCACATTTCAGAAAACGTGCTCAGCTCGTCGGAAAATGCGATTTAAGCAATAAAATTAAAAATGCACCTAAAACCCAAACCAAACGTTGCAGGTGGTTATTTCTTCATGCGCAGTGGTCAACGCGGCACTCTCTAGCTGCCAAGAGCACTTTTTACTATGCGCACCCAACCAGAGTGACGGGAGGAAGACATTTCAGACAACGTGCTCAGCTCGTCGAGAAAATGCGATTTAAGCAATAAAATTAAAAATGCACCTAAAACCTAAACCAAACGTTGCAGGTGGTTATTTCTTCATGCGCAGTGGTCAACGCTGCACTCTCTAGCTGCCAAGAGCACATTTTACTATGCGCACCCAACCAGAGTGACGGGAGGAGCACATTTCAGAAAACTTGCTCAGCTCGTCGAGAAAATGCGATTTAAGCAATAAAATTAAAAATGCACCTAAAACCTAAACCAAACGTTGCAGGTGGTTATTTCTTCGTGCGCAGCAGTCAACGCGGCACTCTCTAGCTGCCAAGAGCACTTTTTACTATGCGCACCCAACCAGAGTGAGGGGAGGAGCGCATTTCAGAAAACGTGCTCAGCTCGTCGAGAAAATGCGATTTAAGCAATAAAATTAAAAATGCACCTAAAACCTAAACCAAAAGTTGCAGGTGGTTATTTCTTCATGCGCAGCAGTCAACGCGGCACTCTCTAGCTGCCAAGAGCACTTTTTACTATGCGCACCCAACCAGAGTGACGGGAGGAGCACATTTAAGAAAACGTGCTCAGCTCGTCGAGAAAATGCGATTTAAGCAATAAAATTAAATATGCAACTAAAACCTAAACCAAACGCTTCAGATGGTCATTTCTTCATGCGCTGTGGTCAACGCGGCACTCTCTAGCTGCCAAGAGCACTTTTTACTATACACACCCAACCAGAGTGACGGGAGGAGCACATTTCAGAAAACGTGCTCAGCTCGTCGAGAAAATGCAATTTAAGCAATAAAATTAAAAATGCACCCAAAACCTAAACCAAACGTTGCAGGTGGTTATTTCTTCATGCGCAGTGGTCAACGCGGCACTCTCTAGCTGCCAAGAGCACTTTTTACTATGCGCACCCAACCAGAGTGACGGGAGGAGCACATTCCAGAAAACGTGCTCAGCTCGTCGAGAAAATGCGATTTAAGCAATAAAATTAAAAATGCACCCAAAACCTAAACCAAACGTTGCAGATGGTCATTTCTTCATGTGCAGTGGTGAACGCGGCACTCTCTAGCTGCCAAGAGCACTTTTTACTATGCGCACCCAACCAGAGTGACAGGAGGAGCATATTTCAGAAAACGTGCTCAGCTCGTTGAGAAAATGCGATTTAAGCAATAAAATTAAAAATGCACCCAAAACCTAAACCAAACGTTGCAGGTGGTTATTTCTTCATGCGCAGTGGTCAACGCGGCACTCTCTAGCTGCCAAGAGCACTTTTTACTATGCGCACCCAACCAGAGTGACGGGAGGAGCACATTTCAGAAAACGTGCTCAGCTCGTCGAGAAAATGCGATTTAAGCAATAAAATTAAAAATGCACCTAAAAACCTAAACCAAACGTTGCAGGTGGTTATTTCTTCATGCGCATTGGTCAACGCGGCACTCTCTAGCTGCCAAGACCACTTATTACTATGTGCACCCAACCAGAGTGACGGGAGGAGCACATTTCAGAAAACGTGCTCAGCTCGTCGAGAAAATGCGATTTAAGCAATAAAAGTAAAAATGCACGCAAAACATTAAACCAAACGTTGCAGGTGGTTATTTCTTCATGCGCAGTGATCAACGCGGCACTCTCTAGCTGCCAAGAGCATTTTTTACTATGCGCACCCAACCAGAGTGACGGGAGGAGCACATTTCAGAAAACGTGCTCAGCTCGTCGAGAAAATGCGATTTAAGCAATAAAATTAAAAATGCACCTAAAACCTAAACCAAACGTTGCAGGTGGTTATTTCTTCATGCGCAGTGGTCAACGCGGCACTCTCTAGCTGCCAAGAGCACTTTTTACTATGCGCACCCAACCAGAGTGACGGGAGGAGCACATTTCAGAAAACGTGCTCAGCTCGTCGAGAAAATGCGATTTAAGCAATAAAATTAAAAATGCACCTAAAACCTAAACCAAACGTTGCAGGTGGTTATTTCTTCGTGCGCAGCAGTCAACGCGGCACTCTCTAGCTGCCAAGAGCACTTTTTACTATGCGCACCTAACCAGAGTGACGGGAGGAGCACATTTCAGAAAACGTGCTCAGCTCGTCGAGTAAATGCAATTTAAGCAATAAAATTAAAAATGCACCCAAAACCTAAACCAAACGTTGCAGGTGGTTATTTCTTCATGCGCAGTGGTCAACGCGGCACTCTCTAGCTGCCAAGAGCACTTTTTACTATGTGCACCCAACCAGAGTGACGGGAGGAGCACATTTCAGAAAACGTGCTCAGCTCGTCCAGAAAATGCGATTTAAGCAATAAAATTAAAAATGCACCTAAAACCTAAACCAAACGCTTCAGATGGTCATTTCTTCATGCGCAGTGGTCAACGCGGCACTCTCTAGCTGCCAAGAGCACTTTTTACTATACACACCCAACCAGAGTGACGGGAGGAGCACATTCCAGAAAACGTGCTCACCTCGTCGAGAAAATGCGATTTGAGCAATAAAATTAAAAAATGCACCCAAAACCTAAACCAAACGTTGCAGATGGTCATTTCTTCATGTGCAGTGGTCAACGCGGCACTCTCTAGCTGCCAAGAGCACTTTTTACTATGCACACCCAACCAGAGTGACGGGAGGAGCGCATTTCAGAAAACGTGCTCAGCTCGTCGAGAAAATGCGATTTAAGCAATAAAATTAAAAATGCACCCAAAACCTAAACCAAACGTTGCAGGTGGTTATTTCTTCATGCGCAGTGGTCAACGCGGCACTCTCTAGCTGCCAAGAGCACTTTTTACTATGCGCACCCAACCAGAGTGACGGGAGGAGCACATTTCAGAAAACGTGCTCAGCTCGTCGAGAAAATGCGATTTAAGCAATACAATTAAAAATGCACCTAAAACCTAAACCAAACGTTGCAGGTGGTTATTTCTTCATGCGCAGTGGTCAACGCGGCACTCTCTAGCTGCCAAGAGCACTTTTTACTATGCGCACCCACCCAGAGTGACGGGAGGAGCACATTTCAGAAAACGTGCTCAGCTCGTCGAGAAAATGCGATTTGAGCAATAAAATTAAAAATGCACCTAAAATCTATACCAAACGTTGCAGGTGGTTATTTCTTCATATGCAGTGGTCAACGCGGCACTCTCTAGCTGCCAAGAGCACTTTTTACTATGCGCACCCAACCAGAGTGACGGAAGGAGCATATTCCAGAAAACGTGCTATGCTCGTCGAGAAAATGCGATTTAAGCAATAAAATTAAAAATGCACCCAAAACCTAAACCAAACGTTGCAGATGGTCATTTCTTCATGCGCAGTGGTCAACGCGGCACTCTCTAGCTGCCAAGAGCACTTTTTCCTATGCACACCCAACCAGAGTGACGGGAGGACCGCATTTTAGAAAACGTGCTCAGCTCGACGAGAAAATGCGATTTAAGCAATAAAATTAAAAATGCACCCAAAACCTAAACCAAACGTTGCAGGTGGTTATTTCTTCATGCGCAGTGGTCAACGCGGCACTCTCTAGCTGCCAAGAGCACTTTTTACTATGCGCACCTAACCAGAGTGACGGGAGGAGCACATTTCAGAAAACGTGCTCAGCTCGTCGAGAAAATGCGATTTAAGCAATAAAATTAAAAATGCACCTAAAACCTAAACCAAACGTTGCAGGTGGTTATTTCTTCGTGCGCAGCAGTCAACGCGGCACTCTCTAGCTGCCAAGAGCACTTTTTACTATGCGCACCCAACCAGAGTGACGGGAGGAGCACATTTCAGAAAACGTGCTCAGCTCGTCGAGTAAATGCAATTTAAGCAATAAAATTAAAAATGCACCCAAAACCTAAACCAAACGTTGCAGGTGGTTATTTCTTCATGCGCAGTGGTCAACGCGGCACTCTCTAGCTGCCAAGAGCACTTTTTACTATGCGCACCCAACCAGAGTGACGGGAGGAGCACATTTCAGAAAACGTGCTCAGCTCGTCCAGAAAATGCGATTTAAGCAATAAAATTAAAAATGCACCTAAAACCTAAACCAAACGTTGCAGATGGTCATTTCTTCATGCGCAGTGGTCAACGCGGCACTCTCTAGCTGCCAAGAGCACTTTTTACTATGCACACCCAACCAGAGTGACGGGAGGAGCACATTTCAGAAAACGTGCTCAGCTCGTCCAGACAATGCGATTTAAGCAATAAAATTTAAAATGCACCCAAAACCTAAACCAAACGTTGCAGGTGGTTATTTCTTCATGCGCAGTGGTCAACGCGGCACTCTCTAGCTGCCAAGAGCACTTTTTACTATGCGCACCCAACCAGAGTGACGGGAGGAGCGCATTTCAGAAAACGTGCTCAGCTCGTCGAGAAAATGCGATTTAAGCAATAAAATTAAAAATGCACCTAAAACCTAAACCAAAAGTTGCAGGTGGTTATTTCTTCATACGCAGCAGTCAACACGGCACTCTCTAGCTGCCAAGAGCACTTTTTACTATGCGCACCCAACCAGAGTGACGGGAGGAGCACATTTCAGAAAACGTGTTCAGCTCGTCGAGAAAATGCGATTTAAGCAATAAAATTAAAAATGCACCCAAAACCTAAACCAAACGTTGCAGATGGTCATTTCTTCATGTGCAGTGGTCAACGCGGCACTCTCTAGCTGCCAAGAGCACTTTTTACTATGCACACCCAACCAGAGTGACGGGAGGAGCGCATTTCAGAAAACGTGCTCAGCTCGTCGAGAAAATGCGATTTAAGCAATAAAATTAAAAATGCACCCAAAACCTAAACCAAACGTTGCAGGTGGTTATTTCTTCATGCGCAGTGGTCAATGCGGCACTCTCTAGCTGCCAAGAGCACTTTTTACTATGCGCACCCAACCAGAGTGACGGGAGGAGCACATTTCAGAAAACGTGCTCAGCTCGTCGAGAAAATGCGATTTAAGCAATAAAATTAAAAATGCACCTAAAACCTAAACCAAACGCTGCAGATGGTCATTTCTTCATGCGCAGTGGTCAACGCGGCACTCTCTAGCTGCCAAGAGCACTTTTTACTATACACACCCAACCAGAGTGACGGGAGGAGCACGATCCAGAAAACGTGCTCAGCTCGTCGAGAAAATGCGATTTAAGCAATAAAATTAAAAATGCACCCAAAACCTAAACCAAACGTTGCAGATGGTCATTTCTTCATGTGCAGTGGTCAACGCGGCACTCTCTAGCTGCCAAGAGCACTTTTTACTATGCGCACCCAACCAGAGTGACGGGAGGAGCGCATTTCAGAAAACGTGCTCAGCTCGTCGAGAAAATGCGATTTAAGCAATAAAATTAAAAATGCACCCAAAACCTAAACCAAACGTTGCAGGTGGTTATTTCTTCATGCGCAGTGGTCAACGCGGCACTCTCTAGCTGCCAAGAGCACTTTTTACTATGCGCACCCAACCAGAGTGACGGGAGGAGCACATTTCAGAAAACGTGCTCAGCTTGTCGAGAAAATGCGATTTAAGCAATAAAATTAAAAATGCACCCAAAACCTAAACCAAACGTTGCAGGTGGTTATTTCTTCATATGCAGCAGTCAACGCGGCACTCTCTAGCTGCCAAGAGCATTTTTTACTATGCGCACCCATCCAGAGTGACGGGAGGAGCACATTTCAGAAAACGTGCTCAGCTCGTCGAAAAAATGCGATTTAAGCAATAAAATAAAAAATGCACCTAAAACCTAAACCAAACGTTGCAGGTGGTTATTTCTTCATGCACAGTGGTCAACGCGGCACTCTCTAGCTGCCAAGAGCACTTTTTACTATGCGCACCCAACCAGAGTGACGGGAGGAGCACATTTCAGAAAACGTGCTCAGCTCGCCGAGAAAATGCGATTTAAGCAATACAATTAAAAATGCACCTAAAACCTAAACCAAACGTTGCAGGTGGTTATTTCTTCATGTGCAGTGGTCAACGCGGCACTCTCTAGCTGCCAAGAGCACTTTTTACTATGCGCACCCACCCAGAGTGACGGGAGGAGCACATTTCAGAAAACGTGCTCAGCTCGTCGAGAAAATGCGATTTAAGCAATAAAATTAAAAATGCACCTAAAATCTATACCAAACGTTGCAGGTGGTTATTTCTTCATATGCAGTGGTCAACGCGGCACTCTCTAGCTGCCAAGAGCACTTTTTACTATGCGCACCCAACCAGAGTGACGGGAGGAGCACATTCCAGAAAACGTGCTCAGCTCGTCGAGAAAATGCGATTTAAGCAATAAAATTAAAAATGCACCCAAAACCTAAACCAAACGTTGCAGATGGTCATTTCTTCATGCGCAGTGGTCAACGCGGCACTCTCTAGCTGCCAAGAGCACTTTTTACTATGCGCACCCAACCAGAGTGACGGGAGGAGCACATTTCAGAAAACGTGCTCAGCTCGTCGAGAAAATGCGATTTAAGCAATAAAATTAAAAATGCACCCAAAACCTAAACCAAACGTTGCAGGTGGTTATTTCTTCATGCGCAGTGGTCAACGCGGCACTCTCTAGCTGCCAAGAGCACTTTTTACTATGCGCACCCAACCAGAGTGACGGGAGGAGCGCATTCCAGGAAACGTGCTCAGCTCGTCGAGAAAATGCGATTTAAGCAGTAAAATTAAAAATGCACCCAAAACCTAAACCAAACGTTGCAGATGGTCATTTCTTCATGCGCAGTGGTCAACGCGGCACTCTCTAGCTGCCAAGAGCACTTTTTACGATGCGCACCCAACCAGAGTGACGGGAGGAGCTCATTTCAGAAAACGTGCTCAGCTCGACGAGAAAATGCGATTTAAGCAATAAAATTAAAAATGCACCCAAAACCTAAACCAAACGTTGCAGGTGGTTATTTCTTCATGCGCAGTGGTCAACGCGGCACTCTCTAGCTGCCAAGAGCACTTTTTACTATGCGCACCCAACCAGAGTGACGGGAGGAGCACATTTCAGAAAACGTGCTCAGCTCGTCCAGAAAATGCGATTTAAGCAATAAAATTAAAAATGCACCTAAAACCTAAACCAAACGTTGCAGATGGTCATTTCTTCATGCGCAGTGGTCAACGCGGCACTCTCTAGCTGCCAAGAGCACTTTTTACTATGCACACCCAACCAGAGTGACGGGAGGAGCGCATTTTAGAAAACGTGCTCAGCTCGACGAGAAAATGCGATTTAAGCAATAAAATTAAAAATGCACCCAAAACCTAAACCAAACGTTGCAGGAGGTTATTTCTTCATGCGCAGTGGTCAACGCGGCACTCTCTAGCTGCCAAGAGTACTTTTTACTATGCGCACCCAACCAGAGTGACGGGAGGAGCACATTTCAGAAAACGTGCTCAGCTCGTCGAGTAAATGCAATTTAAGCAATAAAATTAAAAATGCACCCAAAACCTAAACCAAACGTTGCAGGTGGTTATTTCTTCATGCGCAGTGGTCAACGCGGCACTCTCTAGCTGCCAAGAGCACTTTTTACTATGCGCACCCAACCAGAGTGACGGGAGGAGCACATTTCAGAAAACGTGCTCAGCTCGTCGAGAAAATGCGATTTAAGCAATAAAATTAAAAATGCACCTAAAACCTAAACCAAAAGTTGCAGGTGGTTATTTCTTCATACGCAGCAGTCAACACGGCACTCTCTAGCTGCCAAGAGCACTTTTTACTATGCGCACCCAACCAGAGTGACGGGAGGAGCACATTTCAGAAAACGTGTTCAGCTCGTCGAGAAAATGCGATTTAAGCAATAAAATTAAAAATGCACCCAAAACCTAAACCAAACGTTGCAGATGGTCATTTCTTCATGTGCAGTGGTCAACGCGGCACTCTCTAGCTGCCAAGAGCACTTTTTACTATGCACACCCAACCAGAGTGACGGGAGGAGCGCATTTCAGAAAACGTGCTCAGCTCGTCGAGAAAATGCGATTTAAGCAATAAAATTAAAAATGCACCCAAAACCTAAACCAAACGTTGCAGGTGGTTATTTCTTCATGCGCAGTGGTCAATGCGGCACTCTCTAGCTGCCAAGAGCACTTTTTACTATGCGCACCCAACCAGAGTGACGGGAGGAGCACATTTCAGAAAACGTGCTCAGCTCGTCCAGACAATGCGATTTAAGCAATAAAATTAAAAATGCACCCAAAACCTAAACCAAACGTTGCAGGTGGTTATTTCTTCATGCGCAGTGGTCAACGCGGCACTCTCTAGCTGCCAAGAGCACTTTTTACTATGCGCACCCAACCAGAGTGACGGGAGGAGCGCATTTCAGAAAACGTGCTCAGCTCGTCGAGAAAATGCGATTTAAGCAATAAAATAAAAAATGCACCTAAAACCTAAACCAAAAGTTGCAGGTGGTTATTTCTTCATACGCAGCAGTCAACACGGCACTCTCTAGCTGCCAAGAGCACTTTTTACTATGCGCAGCCAACCAGAGTGACGGGAGGAGCACATTTCAGAAAACGTGTTCAGCTCGTCGAGAAAATGCGATTTAAGCAATAAAAATTAAAAATGCACCCAAAACCTAAACCAAACGTTGCAGATGGTCATTTCTTCATGTGCAGTGGTCAACGCGGCACTCTCTAGCTGCCAAGAGCACTTTTTACTATGCACACCCAACCAGAGTGACGGGAGGAGCGCATTTCAGAAAACGTGCTCAGCTCGTCGAGAAAATGCGATTTAAGCAATAAAATTAAAAATGCACCCAAAACCTAAACCAAACGTTGCAGGTGGTTATTTCGTCATGCGCAGTGGTCAATGCGGCACTCTCTAGCTGCCAAGAGCACTTTTTACTATGCGCACCCAACCAGAGTGACGGGAGGAGCACATTTCAGAAAACGTGCTCAGCTCGTCGAGAAAATGCGATTTAAGCAATAAAATTAAAAATGCACCTAAAACCTAAACCAAACGCTGCAGATGGTCATTTCTTCATGCGCAGTGGTCAACGCGGCACTCTCTAGCTGCCAAGAGCACTTTTTACTATACACACCCAACCAGAGTGACGGGAGGAGCACATTCCAGAAAACGTGCTCAGCTCGTCGAGAAAATGCGATTTAAGCAATAAAATTAAAAATGCACCCAAAACCTAAACCAAACGTTGCAGATGGTCATTTCTTCATGTGCAGTGGTTAACGCGGCACTCTCTAGCTGCCAAGAGCACTTTTTACTATGCGCACCCAACCAGAGTGACGGGAGGAGCGCATTTCAGAAAACGTGCTCAGCTCGTCGAGAAAATGCGATTTAAGCAATAAAATTAAAAATGCACCCAAAACCTAAACCAAACGTTGCAGGTGGTTATTTCTTCATGCGCAGTGGTCAACGCGGCACTCTCTAGCTGCCAAGAGCACTTTTTACTATGCGCACCCAACCAGAGTGACGGGAGGAGCACATTTCAGAAAACGTGCTCAGCTCGTCGAGAAAATGCGATTTAAGCAATAAAATTAAAAATGCACCCAAAACCTAAACCAAACGTTGCAGGTGGTTATTTCTTCATATGCAGCAGTCAACGCGGCACTCTCTAGCTGCCAAGAGCATTTTTTACTATGCGCACCCATCCAGAGTGACGGGAGGAGCACATTTCAGAAAACGTGCTCAGCTCGTCGAAAAAATGCAATTTAAGCAATAAAATAAAAAATGCACCTAAAACCTAAACCAAACGTTGCAGGTGGTTATTTCTTCATGCACAGTGGTCAACGCGGCACTCTCTAGCTGCCAAGAGCACTTTTTACTATGCGCACCCAACCAGAGTGACGGGAGGAGCACATTTCAGAAAACGTGCTCAGCTCGTCGAGAAAATGCAATTTAAGCAATAACATTAAAAATGCACCTAAAACCTAAACCAAACGTTGCAGGTGGTTATTTCTTCATGCGCAGTGGTCAACGCGGCACTCTCTCGCTGCATAGAGCACTTTTTACTATGCGCACCCAACCAGAGTGACGGGAGGAGCACATTTCAGAAAACGTGCTCAGCTCGTCGAGAAAATGCGATTTAAGCAATAAAATTAAAAATGCACCTAAAACCTAAACCAAACGTTGCAGGTGGTTATTTCTTCGTGCGCAGCAGTCAACGCGGCACTCTCTAGCTGCCAAGAGCACTTTTTACTATGCGCACCCAACCAGAGTGACGGGAGGAGCACATTTCAGAAAACGTGCTCAGCTCGTCGAGTAAATGCGATTTAAGCAATAAAATTAAAAATGCACCCAAAACCTAAACCAAACGTTGCAGGTGGTTATTTCTTCATGCGCAGTGGTCAACGCGGCAGTCTCTAGCTGCCAAGAGCACTTTTTACTATGCGCACCCAACCAGAGTGACGGGAGGAGCACATTTCAGAAAACGTGCTCAGCTCGTCGAGAAAATGCGATTTAAGCAATAAAATTAAAAATGCACCCAAAACCTAAACCAAACGTTGCAGGTGGTTATTTCTTAATGCGCAGTGGTCAACGCGGCACTCTCTAGCTGCCAAGAGCACTTTTTACTATGCGCACCCAACCAGAGTGACGGGAGGAGCACATTTCAGAAAACGTGCTCAGCTCGTCGAGAAAATGCGATTTAAGCAATAAAATTAAAAATGCACCTAAAACCTAAACCAAACGTTGCAGGTGGTTATTTCTTCATGCGCAGTGGTCAACGCGGCACTCTCTAGCTGCCAAGAGCACTTTTTACTATGCGCACCCAACCAGAGTGACGGGAGGAGCACATTTCAGAAAACGTGCTCAGCTCGTCGAGTAAATGCAATTTAAGCAATAAAATTAAAAATGCACCCAAAACCTAAACCAAACGTTGCAGGTGGTTATTTCTTCATGCGCAGTGGTCAACGCGGCACTCTCTAGCTGCCAAGAGCACTTTTTACTATGCGCACCCAACCAGAGTGACGGGAGGAGCGCATTTCAGAAAACGTGCTCAGCTCGTCGAGAAAATGCGATTTAAGCAATACAATTAAAAATGCACCTAAAACCTAAACCAAAAGTTGCAGGTGGTTATTTCTTCATGCGCAGCAGTCAACACGGCACTCTCTAGCTGCCAAGAGCACTTTTTACTATGCACACCCAACCAGAGTGACGGGAGGAGCGCATTTTAGAAAACGTGCTCAGCTCGACGAGAAAATGCGATTTAAGCAATAAAATTAAAAATGCACCCAAAACCTAAACCAAACGTTGCAGATGGTCATTTCTTCATGTGCAGTGGTCAACGCGGCACTCTCTAGCTGCCAAGAGCACTTTTTACAATGCACACCCAACCAGAGTGACGGGAGGAGCGCATTTCAGAAAACGTGCTCAGCTCGTCGAGAAAATGCGATTTAAGCAATAAAATTAAAAATGCACCCAAAACCTAAACCAAACGTTGCAGGTGGTTATTTCTTCATGCGCAGTGGTCAACGCGGCACTCTCTAGCTGCCAAGAGCACTTTTTACTATGCGCACCCAACCAGAGTGACGGGAGGAGCACATTTCAGAAAACGTGCTCAGCTCGTCCAGAAAATGCGATTTAAGCAATAAAATTAAAAATGCACCTAAAACCTAAACCAAACGTTGCAGATGGTCATTTCTTCATGCGCAGTGGTCAACGCGGCACTCTCTAGCTGCCAAGAGCACTTTTTACTATGCACACCCAACCAGAGTGACGGGAGGAGCACATTTCAGAAAACGTGCTCAGCTCGTCCAGACAATGCGATTTAAGCAATAAAATTAAAAATGCACCCAAAACCTAAACCAAACGTTGCAGGTGGTTATTTCTTCATGCGCAGTGGTCAACGCGGCACTCTCTAGCTGCCAAGAGCACTTTTTACTATGCGCACCCAACCAGAGTGACGGGAGGAGCGCATTTCAGAAAACGTGCTCAGCTCGTCGAGAAAATGCGATTTAAGCAATAAAATTAAAAATGCACCTAAAACCTAAACCAAAAGTTGCAGGTGGTTATTTCTTCATACGCAGCAGTCAACACGGCACTCTCTAGCTGCCAAGAGCACTTTTTACTATGCGCACCCAACCAGAGTGACGGGAGGAGCACATTTCAGAAAACGTGTTCAGCTCGTCGAGAAAATGCGATTTAAGCAATAAAATTAAAAATGCACCCAAAACCTAAACCAAACGTTGCAGATGGTCATTTCTTCATGTGCAGTGGTCAACGCGGCACTCTCTAGCTGCCAAGAGCACTTTTTACTATGCACACCCAACCAGAGTGACGGGAGGAGCGCATTTCAGAAAACGTGCTCAGCTCGTCGAGAAATTGCGATTTAAGCAATAAAATTAAAAATGCACCCAAAACCTAAACCAAACGTTGCAGGTGGTTATTTCTTCATGCGCAGTGGTCAACGCGGCACTCTCTAGCTGCCAAGAGCACTTTTTACTATGCGCACCCAACCAGAGTGACGGGAGGAGCACATTCCAGAAAACGTGCTCAGCTCGTCGAGAAAATGGGATTTAAGCAATAAAATTAAAAATGCCCCCAAAACCTAAACCAAACGTTGCAGATGGTTATTTCTTCATGCGCAGTGGTCAACGCGGCACTCTCTAGCTGCCAAGAGCACTTTTTACGATGTGCACCCAACCAGAGTGACGGGAGGAGCTCATTTCAGAAAACGTGCTCAGCTCGTTGAGAAAATGCGATTTAAGCAATGAAATTAAAAATGCACCCAAAACCTAAACCAAACGTTGCAGGTGGTTATTTCTTCATGCGCAGTGGTCAACGCGGCACTCTCTAGCTGCCAAGAGCACTTTTTACTATGCGCACCCAACCAGAGTGACGGGAGGAGCACATTTCAGAAAACGTGCTCAGCTCGTCCAGAAAATGCGATTTAAGCAATAAAATTAAAAATGCACCTAAAACCTAAACCAAACGTTGCAGATGGTCATTTCTTCATGCGCAGTGGTCAACGCGGCACTCTCTAGCTGCCAAGAGCACTTTTTACTATGCACGCCCAACCAGAGTGACGGGAGGAGCGCATTTTAGAAAACGTGCTCAGCTCGACGAGAAAATGCGATTTAAGCAATAAAATTAAAAATGCACCCAAAACCTAAACCAAACGTTGCAGGAGGTTATTTCTTCATGCGCAGTGGTCAACGCGGCACTCTCTAGCTGCCAAGAGCACTTTTTACTATGCGCACCCAACCAGAGTGACGGGAGGAGCACATTTCAGAAAACGTGCTCAGCTCGTCGAGAAAATGCGATTTAAGCAATAAAATTAAAAATGCACCTAAAACCTAAACCAAACGTTGCAGGTGGTTATTTCTTCGTGCGCAGCAGTCAACGCGGCACTCTCTAGCTGCCAAGAGCACTTTTTACTATGCGCACCCAACCAGAGTGACGGGAGGAGCACATTTCAGAAAACGTGCTCAGCTCGTCGAGTAAATGCGATTTAAGCAATAAAATTAAAAATGCACCCAAAACCTAAACCAAACGTTGCAGGTGGTTATTTCTTCATGCGCAGTGGTCAACGCGGCACTCTCTAGCTGCCAAGAGCACTTTTTACTATGCGCACCCAACCAGAGTGACGGGAGGAGCACATTTCAGAAAACGTGCTCAGCTCGTCCAGAAAATGCGATTTAAGCAATAAAATTAAAAATGCACCCAAAACCTAAACCAAACGTTGCAGGTGGTTATTTCTTCATGCGCAGTGGTCAACGCGGCACTCTCTAGCTGCCAAGAGCACTTTTTACTATGCACACCCAACCAGAGTGACGGGAGGAGCGCATTTTAGAAAACGTGCTCAGCTCGACGAGAAAATGCGATTTAAGCAATAAAATTAAAAATGCACCCAAAACCTAAACCAAACGTTGCAGGTGGTTATTTCTTCATGCGCAGTGGTCAACGCGGCACTCTCTAGCTGCCAAGAGCACTTTTTACTATGCGCACCCAACAAGAGTGACGGGACGAGCACATTTCAGAAAACGTGCTCAGCTCGTCGAGAAAATGCGATTTAAGCAATAAAATTAAAAATGCACCTAAAACCTAAACCAAACGTTGCAGGTGGTTATTTCTTCATATGCAGCAGTCAACGCGGCACTCTCTAGCTGCCAAGAGCACTTTTTACTATGCGCACCCAACCAGAGTGACGGGAGGAGCACATTTCAGAAAACGTGCTCAGCTCGTCGAGAAAATGCGATTTAAGCAATAAAATTAAAAATGCACCCAAAACCTAAACCAAACGTTGCAGATGGTCATTTCTTCATGCGCAGTGGTCAACGCGGCACTCTCTAGCTGCCAAGAGCACTTTTTACTATGCGCACCCAACAAGAGTGACGGGACGAGCACATTTCAGAAAACGTGCTCAGCTCGTCGAGAAAATGCGATTTAAGCAATAAAATTAAAAATGCACCTAAAACCTAAACCAAACGTTGCAGGTGGTTATTTCTTCATATGCAGCAGTCAACGCGGCACTCTCTAGCTGCCAAGAGCACTTTTTACTATGCGCACCCAACCAGAGTGACGGGAGGAGCACATTTCAGAAAACGTGCTCAGCTCGTCGAGAAAATGCGATTTAAGCAATAAAATTAAAAATGCACCCAAAACCTAAACCAAACGTTGCAGATGGTCATTTCTTCATGCGCAGTGGTCAACGCGGCACTCTCTAGCTGCCAAGAGCACTTTTTACTATGCACACCCAACCAGAGTGACGGGAGGAGCGCATTTTAGAAAACGTGCTCAGCTCGACGAGAAAATGCGATATAAGCAATAAAATTAAAAATGCACCCAAAACCTAAACCAAACGTTGCAGGTGGTTATTTCTTCATGCGCAGTGGTCAACGCGGCACTCTCTAGCTGCCAAGAGCACTTTTTACTATGCGCACCCAACCAGAGAGACGGGAGGAGCGCATTTCAGAAAACGTGCTCAGCTCGACGAGAAAATGCGATTTAAGCAATAAAATTAAAAATGCACCCAAAACCTAAACCAAACGTTGCAGGTGGTTATTTCTTAATGCGCAGTGGTCAAAGGCGGCACTCTCTAGCTGCCAAGAGCACCTTTTACTATTCGCACCCAACCAGAGTGACGGGAGGAGCACATTTCAGAAAACGTGCTCAGCTCGTCGAGAAAATGCGATTTAAGCAATAAAATTAAAAATGCACCCAAAACCTAAACCAAACGTTGCAGGTGGTTATTTCTTCATGCGCAGTGGTCAACGCGGCACTCTCTAGCTGCCAAGAGCACTTTTTACTATGCGCACCCAACCAGAGTGACGGGAGGAGCACATTTCAGAAAACGTGCTCAGCTCGTCCAGAAAATGCGATTTAAGCAATAAAATTAAAAATGCACATAAAACCTAAACCAAACGTTGCAGATGGTCATTTCTTCATGCGCAGTGGTCAACGCGGCACTCTCTAGCTGCCAAGAGCACTTTTTACTATGCACACCCAACCAGAGTGACGGGAGGAGCGCATTTTAGAAAACGTGCTCAGCTCGACGAGAAAATGCGATTTAAGCAATAAAATTAAAAATGCACCCAAAACCTAAACCAAACGTTGCAGGTGGTTATTTCTTCATGCGCAGTGGTCAACGCGGCACTCTCTAGCTGCCAAGAGCACTTTTTACTATGCGCACCCAACCAGAGTGACAGGAGGAGCACATTTCAGAAAACGTGCTCAGCTCGTCGAGAAAATGCGATTTAAGCAATAAAATTAAAAATGCACCCAAAACCTAAACCAAACGTTGCAGGTGGTTATTTCTTCATATGCAGCAGTCAACGCGGCACTCTCTAGCTGCCAAGAGCACTTTTTACTATGCGCACCCAACCAGAGTGACGGGAGGAGCACATTTCAGAAAACGTGCTCAGCTCGTCGAGAAAATGCGATTTAAGCAATAAAATAAAAAATGCACCTAAAACCTAAACCAAACGTTGCAGGTGGATATTTCTTCATGCGCAGTGGTCAACGCGGCACTCTCTAGCTGCCAAGAGCACTTTCTACTATGCGCAGCCAACCAGAGTGACGTGAGGAGCACATTTCAGAAAACGTGCTCAGCTCGTCGAGAAAATGCAATTTAAGCAATAACATTAAAAATGCACCTAAAACCTAAACCAAACGTTGCAGGTGGTTATTTCTTCATGCGCAGTGGTCAACGCGGCACTCTCTCGCTGCATAGAGCACTTTTTACTATGCGCACCCAACCAGAGTGACGGGAGGAGCACATTTCAGAAAACGTGCTCAGCTCGTCGAGAAAATGCGATTTAAGCAATAAAATTAAAAATGCACCTAAAACCTAAACCAAACGTTGCAGGTGGTTATTTCTTCGTGCGCAGCAGTCAACGCGGCACTCTCTAGCTGCCAAGAGCACTTTTTACTATGCGCACCCAACCATAGTGACGGGAGGAGCACATTTCAGAAAACCTGCTCAGCTCGTCGAGTAAATGCGATTTAAGCAATAAAATTAAAAATGCACCCAAAACCTAAACCAAACGTTGCAGGTGGTTATTTCTTCATGCGCAGTGGTCAACGCGGCAGTCTCTAGCTGCCAAGAGCACTTTTTACTATGCGCACCCAACCAGAGTGACGGGAGGAGCACATTTCAGAAAACGTGCTCAGCTCGTCGAGAAAATGCGATTTAAGCAATAAAATTAAAAATGCACCCAAAACCTAAACCAAACGTTGCAGGTGGTTATTTCTTAATGCGCAGTGGTCAACGCGGCACTCTCTAGCTGCCAAGAGCACTTTTTACTATGCGCACCCAACCAGAGTGACGGGAGGAGCACATTTCAGAAAACGTGCTCAGCTCGTCGAGAAAATGCGATTTAAGCAATAAAATTAAAAATGCACCTAAAACCTAAACCAAACGTTGCAGGTGGTTATTTCTTCATGCGCAGTGGTCAACGCGGCACTCTCTAGCTGCCAAGAGCACTTTTTACTATGCGCACCCAACCAGAGTGACGGGAGGAGCACATTTCAGAAAACGTGCTCAGCTCGTCGAGTAAATGCAATTTAAGCAATAAAATTAAAAATGCACCCAAAACCTAAACCAAACGTTGCAGGTGGTTATTTCTTCATGCGCAGTGGTCAACGCGGCACTCTCTAGCTGCCAAGAGCACTTTTTACTATGCGCACCCAACCAGAGTGACGGGAGGAGCGCATTTCAGAAAACGTGCTCAGCTCGTCGAGAAAATGCGATTTAAGCAATACAATTAAAAATGCACCTAAAACCTAAACCAAAAGTTGCAGGTGGTTATTTCTTCATGCGCAGCAGTCAACACGGCACTCTCTAGCTGCCAAGAGCACTTTTTACTATGCACACCCAACCAGAGTGACGGGAGGAGCGCATTTTAGAAAACGTGCTCAGCTCGACGAGAAAATGCGATTTAAGCAATAAAATTAAAAATGCACCCAAAACCTAAACCAAACGTTGCAGATGGTCATTTCTTCATGTGCAGTGGTCAACGCGGCACTCTCTAGCTGCCAAGAGCACTTTTTACAATGCACACCCAACCAGAGTGACGGGAGGAGCGCATTTCAGAAAACGTGCTCAGCTCGTCGAGAAAATGCGATTTAAGCAATAAAATTAAAAATGCACCCAAAACCTAAACCAAACGTTGCAGGTGGTTATTTCTTCATGCGCAGTGGTCAACGCGGCACTCTCTAGCTGCCAAGAGCACTCTCTAGCTGCCAAGACCACTTTTTACTATGCGCACCCAACCAGAGTGACGGGAGGAGCACATTTAAGAAAACGTGCTCAGCTCGTCGAGAAAATGCGATTTAAGCAATAAAATTAAAAATGCACCTAAAACCTAAACCAAACGTTGCAGGTGGTTATTTCTTCATGCGCAGTGGTCAACGCGGCACTCTCTAGCTGCCAAGAGCACTTTTTACTATGCGCACCCAACCAGAGTGACGGGAGGAGCACATTTCAGAAAATGTGCTCAGCTTGTCGAGAAAATGCCATTTAAGCCGTACAATTAAAAATGCACCTAAAACCTAAACCAAACGTTGCAGGTGGTTGCTTCTTCATGCGCAGTGGTCAACGTGGCACTCTCTAGCTGCCAAGAGCACTTTTTACTATGCGCACCCAACCAGAGTGACGGGAGGAGCACATTCCAGAAAACGTGCTCAGCTCGTCGAGAAAATGCGATTTAAGCAATAAAATTAAAAATGCACCCAAAACCTAAACCAAACGTTGCAGATGGTCATTTCTTCATGTGCATTGGTCAACGCGGCACTCTCTAGCTGCCAAGAGCACTTTTTACTATGCACACCCAACCAGAGTGACGGGAGGAGCGCATTTCAGAAAACGTGCTCAGCTCGTCGAGAAAATGCAATTTAAGCAATAAAATTAAAAATGCACCCAAAACCTAAACCAAACGTTGCAGGTGGATATTTCTTCATGCGCAGTGGTCAACGCGGCACTCTCTAGCTGCCAAGAGCACTTTTTACTATGCGCACCCAACCAGAGTGACGGGAGGAGCGCATTTCAGAAAACGTGCTCAGCTCGTCGAGAAAATGCGATTTAAGCAATAAAATTAAAAATGCACCTAAAACCTAAACCAAACGTTGCAGGTGGTTATTTCTTCATGCGCAGCAGTCAACGCGGCACTCTCTAGCTGCCAAGAGCACTTTTTACTATGCGGACCCAACCAGAGTGACGGGAGGAGCACATTTCAGAAAACGTGCTCAGCTCGTCGAGAAAATGCGATTTAAGCAATAAAATAAAAAATGCACCTACAACCTAAACCAAACGCTGCAGATGGTCATTTCTTCATGTGCAGTGGTCAACGCGGCACTCTCTAGCTGCCAAGAGCACTTTTTACTATGCGCACCCAACCAGAGTGACGGGAGGAGCACATTTCAGAAAACGTGCTCAGCTCGTCGAGAAAATGTGATTTAAGCAATAAAATTAAAAATGCACCCAAAACCTAAACCAAACGTTGCAGGTGGTTATTTCTTCATGCGCAGCAGTCAACGCGGCACTCTCTAGCTGCCAAGAGCACTTTTTAATATGCACACCCAACAAGAGTGACGGGAGGAGCGCATTTCAGAAAACGTGCTCAGCTCGTCCAGACAATGCGATTTAAGCAATAAAATTAAAAATGCACCCAAAACCTAAACCAAACGTTGCAGGTGGTTATTTCTTAATGCGCAGTGGTCAACGCGGCACTCTCTAGCTGCCAAGAGCACTTTTTACTATGCGCACCCAACCAGAGTGACGGGAGGAGCGCATTTCAGAAAACGTGCTCAGCTCGTCGAGAAAATGCGATTTAAGCAATAAAATTAAAAATGCACCTAAAACCTAAACCAAACGTTGCAGGTGGTTATTTCTTCATGCGCAGCAGTCAACGCGGCACTCTCTAGCTGCCAAGAGCACTTTTTACTATGCGGACCCAACCAGAGTGACGGGAGGAGCACATTTCAGAAAACGTGCTCAGCTCGTCGAGAAAATGCGATTTAAGCAATAAAATAAAAAATGCACCTACAACCTAAACCAAACGCTGCAGATGGTCATTTCTTCATGTGCAGTGGTCAACGCGGCACTCTCTAGCTGCCAAGAGCACTTTTTACTATGCGCACCCAACCAGAGTGACGGGAGGAGCACATTTCAGAAAACGTGCTCAGCTCGTCGAGAAAATGTGATTTAAGCAATAAAATTAAAAATTCACCCAAAACCTAAACCAAACGTTGCAGGTGGTTATTTCTTCATGCGCAGCAGTCAACGCGGCACTCTCTAGCTGCCAAGAGCACTTTTTAATATGCACACCCAACAAGAGTGACGGGAGGAGCGCATTTCAGAAAACGTGCTCAGCTCGACGAGAACATGCGATTTAAGCAATAAAATTAAAAATGCACCCAAAACCTAAACCAAACGTTGCAGGTGGTTATTTCTTCATGCGCAGTGGTCAACGCGGCACTCTCTAGCTGCCAAGAGCACTTTTTACTATGCGCACCCAACCAGAGTGACGGGAGGAGCACATTTCAGAAAACGTGCTCAGCTCGTCGAGAAAATGCAATTTAAGCAATAAAATTAAAAATGCACCCAAAACCTAAACCAAACGTTGCAGGTGGTTATTTCTTCATGCGCAGTGGTAAACGCGGCACTCTCGAGCTGCCAAGAGCACTTTTTACTATGCGCACCCAACCAGAGTGACGGGAGGAGCACATTTCATAAAACGTGCTCAGCTCGTCCAGAAAATGCTATTTAAGCAATAAAATTAAAAATGCACCTAAAACCTAAACCAAACGTTGCAGATGGTCATTTCTTCATGCGCAGTGGTCAACGCGGCACTCTCTAGCTGCCAAGAGCACTTTTTACTATGCACACCCAACCAGACTGACGGGAGGAGCACATTTCAGAAAACGTGCTCAGCTCGTCCAGAAAATGCGATTTAAGCAATAAAATTAAAAATGCACCCAAAACCTAAACCAAACGTTGCAGGTGGTTATTTCTTCATGCACAGTGGTCAACGCGGCACTCTCTAGCTGCCAAGAGCACTTTTTACTATGCGCACCCAACCAGAGTGACGGGAGGAGCACATTTCAGAAAACGTGCTCAGCTCGTCGAGAAAATGCGATTTAAGCAATAAAATTAAAAATGCACCCAAAACCTAAACCAAACGTTGCAGGTGGTTATTTCTTCGTGCGCAGCAGTCAACGCGGCACTCTCTAGCTGCCAAGAACACTTTTTACTATGCGCACCCAACCAGAGTGACGGGAGGAGCACATTTCAGAAAACGTGCTCAGCTCGTCGAGAAAATGCGATTTAAGCAATAAAATTAAAAATGCACCTAAAACCTAAACCAAACGTTGCACGTGGTTATTTCTTCATGCGCAGTGGTCAACGCGGCACTCTCTAGCTGCCAAGAGCACTTTTTACTATGCGCAACCAACCAGAGTGACGGGAGGAGCACATTTCAGAAAACGTGCTCAGCTCGTCGAGAAAATGCGATTTAAGCAATAAAATTAAAAATGCACCCAAAACCTAAACCAAACGTTGCAGGTGGTTATTTCTTCATGCGCAGTGGTCAACGCGGCACTCTCTAGCTGCCAAGAGCACTTTTTACTATGCGCACCCAACCAGAGTGACGGGAGGAGCACATTTCAGAAAACGTGCTCAGCTCGTCGAGAAAATGCGATTTAAGCAATAAAATTAAAAATGCACCCAAAACCTAAACCAAACGTTGCAGATGGTCATTTCTTCATGCGCAGTGGTCAACGCGGCACTCTCTAGCTGCCAAGAGCACTTTTTACTATACACACCCAACTAGAGTGACGGGAGGAGCACATTCCAGAAAACGTGCTCAGCTCGTCGAGAAAATGCGATTTAAGCAATAAAATTAAAAATGCACCCAAAACCTAAACCAAACGTTGCAGGTGGTTATTTCTTCATGCGCAGCAGTCAACGCGGCACTCTCTAGCTGCCAAGAGCACTTTTTACTATGCGCACCCAACCAGAGGGACGGGAGGAGCACATTTCAGAAAACGTGCTCAGCTCGTCGAGAAAATGCGATTTAAGCAATAAAATTAAAGATGCACCCAAAACCTAAACCAAACGTTGCAGGTGGTTATTTCTTCATGCGCAGTGGTCAACGCGGCACTCTCTAGCTGCCAAGAGGACTTTTTACTATGCGCACCCAACCAGAGTGACGGGAGGAGCACTTTTCAGAAAACGTGCTCAGCTCGTCGAGAAAATGCGAATTAAGCAATAAAATTAAAAATGCACCCAAAACCTAAACCAAACGTTGCAGATGGTTATTTCTTCATGCGCAGTGGTCAACGCGGCACTGTCTAGCTGCCAAGAGCACTTTTTACTATGCGCACCCAACCAGAGTGACGGGAGGAGCACATGTCAGAAAACGTGCTCAGCTCGTCGAGAAAATGCGATTTAAGCAATAAAATTAAAAATGCACCTAAAGCCTAAACCAAACGCTGCAGATGGTCATTTCTTCATGCGCAGCGGTCAACGCGGCACTCTCTAGCTGCCAAGAGCACTTTTTACTATGCACACCCAACCAGAGTGACGGGAGGAGCACATTCCAGAAAACGTGCTCAGCTCGTCGAGACAATGCGATTTAAGCAATAAAATTAAAAATGAACCCAAAACCGAAACCAAACGTTGCAGATGGTCATTTCTTCATGTGCAGTGTTCAACGCGGCACTCTCTAGCTGCCAAGAGCACTTTTTACTATGCACACACAACCAGAGTGACAGGAGGAGCACATTTCAGAAAACGTGCTCAGCTCGTCGAGAAAATGCGATTTAAGCAATAAAATTAAAAATGCACCCAAAACCTAAACCAAACGTTGCAGGTGGTTATTTCTTCACGCGCAGTGGTCAACGCGGCACGCTCTAGCTGCCAAGAGCATTTTTTACTATGCGCACCCAACCAGAGTGACGGGAGGAGCACATTTCAGAAAACGTGCTCAGCTCGTCGAGAAAATGCGATTTAAGCAATAAAATTAAAAATGCACCTAAAACCTGAACCAAACGTTGCAGGTGGTTATTTCTTCATGCGCAGTGGTCAACGCGGCACTGTCTAGCTGCCAAGAGCACTTTTTACTATGCGCACCCAACCAGAGTGACGGGAGGAGCACATTTCAGAAAACGTGCTCAGCTCGTCGAGTAAATGCGATTTAAGCAATAAAATTAAAAATGCACCCAAAACCTAAACCAAACGTTGCAGGTGGTTATTTCTTCATGCGCAGTGGTCAACGCGGCAGTCTCTAGCTGCCAAGAGCACTTTTTACTATGCGCACCCAACCAGAGTGACGGAAGGAGCACATTTCAGAAAACGTGCTCAGCTCGTCCAGAAAATGCGATTTAAGCAATAAAATTAAAAATGCACCTAAAACCTAAACCAAACGTTGCAGATGGTCATTTCTTCATGCGCAGTGGTCAACGCGGCACTCTCTAGCTGCCAAGAGCACTTTTTACTATGCACACCCAACCAGAGTGACGGGAGGAGCACATTTCAGAAAACGTGCTCAGCTCGTCCAGAAAATGCGATTGAAGCAATAAAATTAAAAATGCACCCAAAACCTAAACCAAACGTTGCAGGTGGTTATTTCTTAATGCGCAGTGGTCAACGCGGCACTCTCTAGCTGCCAAGAGCACTTTTTACTATGCGCACCCAACCAGAGTGACGGGAGGAGCGCATTTCAGAAAACGTGCTCAGCTCGTCGAGAAAATGCGATTTAAGCAATAAAATTAAAAATGCACCTAAAACCTAAACCAAACGTTGCAGGTGGTTATTTCTTCATGCGCAGCAGTCAACGCGGCACTCTCTAGCTGCCAAGAGCACTTTTTACTATGCGGACCCAACCAGAGTGACGGGAGGAGCACATTTCAGAAAACGTGCTCAGCTCGTCGAGAAAATGCGATTTAAGCAATAAAATAAAAAATGCACCTACAACCTAAACCAAACGCTGCAGATGGTCATTTCTTCATGTGCAGTGGTCAACGCGGAACTCTCTAGCTGCCAAGAGCACCTTTTACTATGCGCACCCAACCAGAGTGACGGAAGGAGCACATTTCAGAAAACGTGCTCAGCTCGTCGAGAAAATGCGATTTAAGCAATAAAATTAAAAATGCACCCAAAACCTAAACCAAACGTTGCAGGTGGTTATTTCTTAGTGCGCAGCAGTCAACGCGGCACTCTCTAGCTGCCAAGAGCACTTTTTAATATGCACACCCAACAAGAGTGACGGGAGGAGCGCATTTCAGAAAACGTGCTCAGCTCGACGAGAACATGCGATTTAAGCAATAAAATTAAAAATGCACCCGAAACCTAAACCAAACGTTGCAGGTGGTTATTTCTTCGTGCGCAGCAGTCAACGCGGCACTCTCTAGCTGCCAAGAACACTTTTTACTATGCGCACCCAACCAGAGTGACGGGAGGAGCACATTTCAGAAAACGTGCTCAGCTCGTCGAGAAAATGCGATTTAAGCAATAAAATTAAAAATGCACCTAAAACCTAAACCAAACGTTGCAGGTGGTTATTTCTTCATGCGCAGTGGTCAACGCGGCACTCTCTAGCTGCCAAGAGCACTTTTTACTATGCGCACCCAACCAGAGTGACGGGAGGAGCACATTTCAGAAAACGTGCTCAGCTCGTCGAGAAAATGCGATTTAAGCAATAAAATTAAAAATGCACCCAAAACCTAAACCAAACGTTGCAGGTGGTTATTTCTTCATGCGCAGTGGTCAACGCGGCACTCTCTAGCTGCCAAGAGCACTTTTTACTATGCGCACCCAACCAGAGTGACGGGAGGAGCACATTTCAGAAAACGTGCTCAGCTCGTCGAGAAAATGCGATTTAAGCAATAAAATTAAAAATGCACCCAAAACCTAAACCAAACGTTGCAGATGGTCATTTCTTCATGCGCAGTGGTCAACGCGGCACTCTCTAGCTGCCAAGAGTACTTTTTACTATGCACACCCAACCAGAGTGACGGGAGGAGCGCATTTCAGAAAACGTGCTCAGCTCGACGAGAAAATGCGATTTAAGCAATAAAATTAAAAATGCACCCAAAACCTAAACCAAACGTTGCAGGTGGTTATTTTTTCATGCGCAGTGGTCAACGCGGCACTCTCTAGCTGCCAAGAGCACTTTTTACTATACACACCCAACTAGAGTGACGGGAGGAGCACATTCCAGAAAACGTGCTCAGCTCGTCGAGAAAATGCGATTTAAGCAATAAAATTAAAAATGCACCCAAAACCTAAACCAAACGTTGCAGGTGGTTATTTCTTCATGCGCAGCAGTCAACGCGGCACTCTCTAGCTGCCAAGAGCACTTTTTACTATGCGCACCCAACCAGAGGGACGGGAGGAGCACATTTCAGAAAACGTGCTCAGCTCGTCGAGAAAATGCGATTTAAGCAATAAAATTAAAAATGCACCCAAAACCTAAACCAAACGTTGCAGGTGGTTATTTCTTCATGCGCAGCAGTCAACGCGGCACTCTCTAGCTGCCAAGAGCACTTTTTACTATGCGCACCCAACCAGAGTGACTGGAGGAGCACATTTCAGAAAATGTGCTCAGCTCGTCGAGAAAATGCCATTTAAGCCGTACAATTAAAAATGCACCTAAAACCTAAACTAAACGTTGCAGGTGGTTGTTTCTTCATGCGCAGTGGTCAACGTGGCACTCTCTAGCTGCCAAGAGCACTTTTTACTATGCGCACCCAACCAGAGTGACGGGAGGAGCACATTTCAGAAAACGTGCTCAGCTCGTCGAGAAAATGCGATTCAAGCAATAAAATTTAAAATGCACCTAAAACCGAAACCAAACGTTGCAGGTGGTTATTTCTTCATGCGCATTGGTCAACGCGGCACTCTCTAGCTGCCAAGAGCACTTTTTCCTTTGCGCACCCAACCAGAGTGACGGGAGGAGCACATTTCAGAAAACGTGCTCAGCTCGTCGACAAAATGCGATTTAAGCAATAAAATTAAAAATGCACCCAAAACCTAAACCAAACGTTGCAGGTGGTTATTTCTTCATGCGCATTGGTCAACGCGGCACTCTCTAGCTGCCAAGAGCACTTTTTACTTTGCGCACCCAACCAGAGTGACGGGAGGAGCACATTTCAGAAAACGTGCTCAGCTCGTCGAGAAAATGCGATTTAAGCAATAAAATTAAAAATGCACCCAAAACCTAAACCAAACGTTGCAGGTGGTTATTTCTTCATGCGCAGTGGTCAACGCGGAACTCTCTAGCTGCCAAGAGCACTTTTTACTATGCGCACCCAACCAGAGTGACGGGAGGAGCACATTTCAGAAAACGTGCTCAGCTCGTCGAGAAAATGCGATTTAAGCAATAAAATTAAAAATGCACCCAAAACCTAAACCAAACGTTGCAGGTGGTTATTTCTTCATGCGCAGCAGTCAACGCGGCACTCTCTAGCTGCCAAGAGCGCTTTTTACTATGCGCACCCAACCAGAGTGACGAGAGGAGCACATTTCAGAAAACGTGCTCAGCTCGTCGAGAAAATGCGATTTAAGCAATAAAATTAAAAATGCACCCAAAACCTAAACCAAACGTTGCAGGTGGTTATTTCTTCATGCGCAGTGGTAAACGCGGCACTCTCTAGCTGCCAAGAGCACTTTTTACTATGTGCACCCAACAAGAGTGACGGGAGGAGCACATTTCAGAAAACGTTCTCAGCTCGTCCAGACAATGCGATTTAAGCAATAAAATTAAAAATGCACCCAAAACCTAAACCAAACGTTGCAGGTGGTTATTTCTTCATGCGCAGTGGTCAACGCGGCACTCACTAGCTGCCAAGAGCACTTTTTACTATGCGCACCCAACCAGAGTGACGGGAGGAGCGCATTTCAGAAAACGTGCTCAGCTCGTCGAGAAAATGCGATTTAAGCAATAAAATTAAAAATGCACCTACAACCCAAACCAAACGTTGCAGGTGGTCATTTCTTCATGCGCAGTGGTCAACGCGGCACTCTCTGGCTGCCAAGAGCACTTTTTACTATGCGCACCCAACCAGAGTGACGGGAGGAGCACATTTCAGAAAACGTGCTCAGCTCGTCGAGAAAATGCGATTTAAGCAATAAAATTAAAAATGCACCCAAAACATTAAACCTAATGTTGCAGGTGGTTATTTCTTCATGCGCAGTGGTCAACGCGGCACTCTCTAGCTGCCAAGAGCATTTTTTACAATGCACACCCAACCAGAGTGACGGGAGGAGCACATTTCAGAAAACGTGCTCAGCTCGTCGAGAAAATGCGATTTAAGCAATAAAATTAAAAATACACCTAAAACCTAAACCAAACGTTGCAGGTGGTTATTTCTTCATGCGCAGTGGTCAACGCGGCACTCTCTAGCTGCCAAGAGCACTTTTTACTATGCGCACCCAACCAGAGTGACGGGAGGAGCACATTTCAGAAAACGTGCTCAGCTCGTCGAGATAATGCGATTTAAGCAATAAAATTAAAAATGCACCTAAAACCTAAACCAAACGTTGCAGGTGGTTATTTCTCCGTGCGCAGCAGTCAACGCGGCACTCTCTAGCTGCCAAGAGCACTTTTTACTATGCGCACCCAACCAGAGTGACGGGAGGAGCACATTTCAGAAAACGTGCTCAGCTCGTCGAGTAAATGCAATTTAAGCAATAAAATTAAAAATGCACCCAAAACCTAAACCAAACGTTGCAGGTGGTTATTTCTTTATGCGCAGTGGTCAACGCGGCACTCTCTAGCTGCCAAGAGCACTTTTTACTATGCGCACCCAACCAGAGTGACGGGAGGAGCACATTCCAGAAAACGTGCTCAGCTCGTCGAGAAAATGCGATTTAAGCAATAAAATTAAAAATGCACCCAAAACCTAAACCAAACGTTGCAGATGGTCATTTCTTCATGCGCAGTGGTCAACGCGGCACTCTCTAGCTGCCAAGAGCACTTTTTACTATGCGCACCCAACCAGAGTGACGGGAGGAGCACATTTCAGAAAACGTGCTCAGCTCGTTGAGAAAATGCGATTTAAGCAATAAAATTAAAAATGCACCCAAAACCTAAACCAAACGTTGCAGGTGGTTATTTCTTCATGCGCAGTGGTCAACGCGGCACTCTCTAGCTGCCAAGAGCACTTTTTACTATGCACACCCAACCAGAGTGACGGGAGGAGCGCATTTCAGAAAACGTGCTCAGCTCGACGAGAAAATGCGGTTTAAGCAATAAAATTAAAAATGCACCCAAAACCTAAACCAAACGTTGCAGGTGGTTATTTCTTCATGCGCAGTGGTCAACGCAGCACTCTCTAGCTGCCAAGAGCACTTTTTACGATGCACACCCAACCAGAGAGACGGGAGGAGCGCATTTCAGAAAACGTGCTCAGCTCGACGAGAAAATGCGATTTAAGCAATAAAATTAAAAATGCATCCAAAACCTAAACCAAACGTAGCAGGTGGTAATTTCTTCATGCGCAGTGGTCAACGCGGCACTCTCTAGCTGCCAAGAGCACTTTTTACTATGCGCACCCAACCAGAGTGACGGGAGGAGCACATTTCAGAAAACGTGCTCAGCTCGTCGAGAAAATGCGATTTAAGCAATAAAATTAAAAATGCACCCAAAACCTAAACCAAACGTTGCAGGTGGTTATTTCTTCATGCGCAGTGGTCAACGCGGCACTCTCTAGCTGCCAAGAGCACTTTTTACTATGCGCACCCAACCAGAGTGACGGGAGGAGCACATTTCAGAAAACGTGCTCAGCTCGTCCAGAAAATGCGATTTAAGCAATAAAATTAAAAATGCACCTAAAACCTAAACCAAACGTTGCAGATGGTCATTTCTTCATGCGCAGTGGTCAACGCGGCACTCTCTAGCTGCCAAGAGCACTTTTTACTATGCACACCCAACCAGAGTGACGGGAGGAGCGCATTTTAGAAAACGTGCTCAGCTCGACGAGAAAATGCGATTTAAGCAATAAAATTAAAAATGCACCCAAAACCTAAACCAAACGTTGCAGGTGGTTATTTCTTCATGCGCAGTGGTCAACGCGGCACTCTCTAGCTGCTAAGAGCACTTTTTACTATGCGCACCCAACCAGAGTGACGGGAGGAGCACATTTCAGAAAACGTGCTCAGCTCGTCGAGAAAATGCGGTTTAAGCAATAAAATTAAAAATGCACCCAAAACCTAAACCAAACGTTGCAGGTGGTTATTTCTTCATGCGCAGTGGTCAACGCAGCACTCTCTAGCTGCCAAGAGCACTTTTTACTATGCGCACCCAACCAGAGTGACGGGAGGAGCACATTTCAGAAAACGTGCTCAGCTCGTCGAGAAAATGCGATTTAAGCAATAAAATTAAAAATGCACCTAAAACCCAAACCAAACGTTGCAGGTGGTTATTTCTTCATGCGCAGTGGTCAACGCGGCACTCTCTAGCTGCCAAGAGCACTTTTTACTATGCGCACCCAACCAGAGTGACGTGAGGAGCACATTTCAGAAAACGTGCTCAGCTCGTCGAGAAAATACGATTTAAGCAATAACATTAAAAATGCACCTAAAACCTAAACCAAACGTTGCAGGTGGTTATTTCTTCATGCGCAGTGGTCAACGCGGCACTCTCTCGCTGCCAAGAGCACTTTTTACTATGCGCACCCAACCAGAGTGACGGGAGGAGCACATTTCAGAAAACGTGCTCAGCTCATCGAGAAAATGCGATTTAAGCAATAAAATTAAAAATGCACCTAAAACCTAAACCAAACGTTGCAGGTGGTTATTTCTTCATGCGCAGTGGTCAACGCGGCACTCTCTAGCTGCCAAGAGCACTTTTTACTATGCGCACCCAACCAGAGTGACGGGAGGAGCACATTTCAGAAAACGTGCTCAGCTCGTCGAGAAAATGCGATTTAAGCAATAAAATTAAAAATGCACCCAAAACCTAAACCAAACGTTGCAGGTGGTTATTTCTTCATATGCAGCAGTCAACGCGGCACTCTCTAGCTGCCAAGAGCACTTTTTACTATGCGCACCCAACCAGAGTGACGGGAGGAGCACATTTCAGAAAACGTGCTCAGCTCGTCGAGAAAATGCGATTTAAGCAATAAAATAAAAAATGCACCTAAAACCTAAACCAAACGTTGCAGGTGGATATTTCTTCATGCGCAGTGGTCAACGCGGCACTCTCTAGCTGCCAAGAGCACTTTTTACTATGCGCACCCAACCAGAGTGACGTGAGGAGCACATTTCAGAAAACGTGCTCAGCTCGTCGAGAAAATACGATTTAAGCAATAACATTAAAAATGCACCTAAAACCTAAACCAAACGTTGCAGGTGGTTATTTCTTCATGCGCAGTGGTCAACGCGGCACTCTCTCGTTGCCAAGAGCACTTTTTACTATGCGCACCCAACCAGAGTGACGGGAGGAGCACATTTCAGAAAACGTGCTCAGCTCATCGAGAAAATGCGATTTAAGCAATAAAATTAAAAATGCACCTAAAACCTAAACCAAACGTTGCAGGTGGTTATTTCTTCATGCGCAGTGGTCAACGCGGCACTCTCTAGCTGCCAAGAGCACTTTTTACTATGCGCACCCAACCAGAGTGACGGGAGGAGCACTTTTCAGAAAACGTGCTCAGTTCGTCGAGAAATTGCGAATTAAGCAATAAAATTAAAAATGCACCCAAAACCTAAACCAAACGTTGCAGATGGTCATTTCTTCATGCGCAGTGGTCAACGCGGCACTCTCTAGCTGCCAAGAGCACTTTTTACTATGCGCACCCAACCAGAGTGACGGGAGGAGCACATTTCAGAAAACGTGCTCAGCTCGTCGAGAAAATGCGATTTAAGCAATAAAATTAAAAATGCACCTAAAACCCAAACCAAACGTTGCAGGTGGTTATTTCTTCATGCGCAGTGGTCAACGCGGCACTCTCTAGCTGCCAAGAGCACTTTTTACTATGCGCACCCAACCAGAGTGACGGGAGGAGCACATTTCAGAAAATGTGCTCAGCTCGTCGAGAAAATGCCATTTAAGCCGTACAATTAAAAATGCACCTAAAACCTAAACCAAACGTTGCAGGTGGTTGTTTCTTCATGCGCAGTGGTCAACGTGGCACTCTCTAGCTGCCAAGAGCACTTTTTACTATGCGCACCCAACCAGAGTGACGGGAGGAGCACATTTCAGAAAACGTGCTCAGCTCGTCGAGAAAATGCGATTTAAGCAATAAAATTAAAAATGCACCTAAAACCTAAACCAAACGTTGCAGGTGGTTATTTCTTCATGCGCAGTGGTCAATGCGGCACTCTCTAGCTGCCAAGAGCACTTTTTACTATGCGCACCTAACCGGAGTGAAGGGAGGAGCACATTTCAGAAAACGTGCTCAGCTCGTCGAGAAAATGCGATTTACGCAATAAAATTAAAAATGCACCTAAAACCTAAACCAAACGTTGCAGGTGGTTATTTATTCATGCGCAGTGGTCAACGCGGCACTCTCTAGCTGCCAAGAGCACTTTTTACTATGCGCACCCAACCAGAGTGACGGGAGGAGCACATTTCAGAAAACGTGCTCAGCTCGTCCAGAAAAGGCTATTTAAGCAATAAAATAAAAAATGCACATAAAACCTAAACCAAACGTTGCAGATGGTCATTTCTTCATGCGCAGTGGTCAATGCGGCACTCTCTAGCTGCCAAGAGCACTTTTTACTATGCGCACCAAACCAGAGTGACGGGAGGAGCACATTTCAGAAAACGTGCTCAGCTCGTCGAGAAAATGCGATTTAAGCAATAAAATTAAAACTGCACCCAAAACCTAAACCAAACGTTGCAGATGGTCATTTCTTCATGCGCAGTGGTCAACGCGGCACTCTCTAGCTGCCAAGAGCACTTTTTACTATGCACACCCAACCAGAGTGACGGGAGGAGCACATTTCAGAAAACGTGCTCAGCTCGTCGAGAAAATGCGATTTAAGCAATAAAATTAAAAATGCACCCAAAACCTAAACCAAACGTTGCAGGTGGTTATTTCTTCATGCGCAGCAGTCAACGCGGCACTCTCTAGCTGCCAAGAGCACTTTTTACTATGCGCACCCAACCAGAGTGACGAGAGGAGCACATTTCAGAAAACGTGCTCAGCTCGTCGAGAAAATGCGATTTAAGCAATAAAATTAAAAATGCACCCAAAACCTAAACCAAACGTTGCAGATGGTCATTTCTTCATGCGCAGTGGTCAACGCGGCACTCTCTAGCTGCCAAGAGCACTTTTTACTATGCGCACCCAACCAGAGTGACGGGAGGACCACATTTCAGAAAACGTGCTCAGCTCGTCGAGAAAATGCGATTTAAGCAATAAAATTAAAAATGCACCCAAAACTTAAACCAAACGTTGCAGGTGGTTATTTCTTCATGCGCAGTGGTCAACGCGGCACTCTCTAGCTGCCAAGAGCACTTTTTACTATGCGCACCCAACCAGAGTGACGGGAGGAGCACATTTCAGAAAACGTGCTCAGCTCGTCGAGAAAATGCGATTTAAGCAATAAAATTAAAAATGCACCTAAAACCCAAACCAAACGTTGCAGGTGGTTATTTCTTCATGCGCAGTGGTCAACGCGGCACTCTCTAGCTGCCAAGAGCACTTTTTACTATGCGCACCCAACCAGAGTGACGGGAGGAGCACATTTCAGAAAATGTGCTCAGCTCGTCGAGAAAATGCCATTTAAGCCGTACAATTAAAAATGCACCTAAAACCTAAACCAAACGTTGCAGGTGGTTGTTTTTTCATGCGCAGTGGTCAACGTGGCACTCTCTAGCTGCCAAGAGCACTTTTTACTATGCGCACCCAACCAGAGTGACGGGAGGAGCAAATTTCAGAAAACGTGCTCAGCTCGTCGAGAAAATGCGATTTAAGCAATAAAATTAAAAATGCACCTAAAACCTAAACCAAACGTTGCAGGTGGTTATTTCTTCATGCGCAGTGGTCAACGCGGCACTCTCTAGCTGCCAAGAGCACTTTTTACTATGCGCACCCACCCAGAGTGACGGGAGGAGCACATTTCAGAAAACGTGCTCACCTCGTCGAGAAAATGCGATTTAAGCAATAAAATTAAAAATGCACCTAAAACCTAAACCAAACGTTGCAGGTGGTTATTTCTTCATGCGCAGTGGTCAACGCGGCACTCTCTAGCTGCCAAGAGCACTTTTAACTATGCGCACCCAACCAGAGTGACGGGAGGAGCACATTTCAGAAAACGTGCTCAGCTCGTCGAGAAAATGCGATTTAAGCAATAAAATAAAAAATGCACCTAAAACCTAAACCAAACGTTGCAGGTGGTTATTTCTTCATGCGCAGTGGTCAACGCGGCACTCTCTAGCTGCCAAGAGCACTTTTTACTATGCGCACCCAACCAGAGTGACGGGAGGACCACATTTCAGAAAACGTGCTCAGCTCGTCGAGAAAATGCGATTTAAGCAATAAAATTAAAAATCCACCTAAAACCTAAACCAAACGTTGCAGGTGGTTATTTATTCATGCGCAGCAGTCAACGCGGCACTCTCTAGCTGCCAAGAGCACTTTTTACTATGCGCACCCAACCAGAGTGACGGGAGGAGCACATTTCAGAAAACGTGCTCAGCTCGTCGAGAAAATGCGATTTAAGCAATGAAATTAAAAATGCACCCAAAACCTAAACCAAACGTTGCAGGTGGTTATTTCTTCATGCGCAGTGGTCAACGCGGCACTCTCTAGCTGCCAAGAGCACTTTTTACTATGCGCACCCAACCAGAGTGACGGGAGGAGCACTTTTCAGAAAACGTGCTCAGCTCGTCGAGAAATTGCGAATTAAGCAGTAAAATTAAAAATGCACCCAAAACCTAAACCAAACGTTGCAGATGGTCATTTCTTCATGCGCAGTGGTCAACGCGGCACTCTCTAGCTGCCAAGAGCACTTTTTACTATGCGCACCCAACCAGAGTGACGGGAGGAGCACATTTCAGAAAACGTGCTCAGCTCGTCGAGAAAATGCGATTTAAGCAATAAAATTAAAAATGCACCTAAAACCCAAACCAAACGTTGCAGGTGGTTATTTCTTCATGCGCAGTGGTCAACGCGGCACTCTCTAGCTGCCAAGAGCACTTTTTACTATGCGCACCCAACCAGAGTGACGGGAGGAGCACATTTCAGAAAATGTGCTCAGCTCGTCGAGAAAATGCCATTTAAGCCGTACAATTAAAAATGCACCTACAACCTAAACCAAACGTTGCAGGTGGTTATTTCTTCATGCGCAGTGGTCAACGCGGCACTCTCTAGCTGCCAAGAGCACTTTTTACTATGCGCACCCAACCAGAGTGACGGGAGGAGCACATTTCAGAAAACGTGCTCAGCTCGTCGAGAAAATGCGATTTAAGCAATAAAATTAAAAATGCACCCAAAACCTAAACCAAACGTTGCAGATGGTCATTTCTTCATGCGCAGTGGTCAACGCGGCACTCTCTAGCTGCCAAGAGCACTTTTTACTATGCGCACCCAACCAGAGTGACGGGAGGACCACATTTCAGAAAACGTGCTCAGCTCGTCGAGAAAATGCGATTTAAGCAATAAAATTAAAAATGCACCCAAAACCTAAACCAAACGTTGCAGGTGGTTATTTCTTCATGCGCAGCAGTCAACGCGGCACTCTCTAGCTGCCAAGAGCACTTTTTACTATGCGCACCCAACCAGAGTGACGGGAGGAGCACATTTCAGAAAACGTGCTCAGCTCGTCGAGAAAATGCGATTTAAGCAATGAAATTAAAAATGCACCCAAAACCTAAACCAAACGTTGCAGGTGGTTATTTCTTCATGCGCAGCAGTCAAAGCGGCACTCTCTAGCTGCCAAGAGCACTTTTTACTATGTGCACCCAACCAGAGTGACGGGGTTAGCACATTTCAGAAAACGTGCTCAGCTCGTCGAGAAAATGCGATTCAAGCAATAAAATTTGAAATGCACCTAAAACCTAAACCAAACGTTGCAGGTGGTTATTTCTTCATGCGCATTGGTCAACGCGGCACTCTCTAGCTGCCAAGAGCACTTTTTACTTTGCACACCCAACCAGAGTGACGGGAGGAGCACATTTCAGAAAACGTGCTCAGCTCGTCGAGAAAATGCGATTTAAGCAATAAAATTAAAAATGCACCCAAAACCTAAACCAAACGTTGCAGGTGGTTATTTCTTCATGCGCATTGGTCAACGCGGCACTCTCTAGCTGCCAAGAGCACTTTTTACTATGCGCACCCAACCAGAGTGACGGGAGGAGCACATTTCAGAAAACGTGCTCAGCTCGTCGAGAAAATGCGATTTAAGCAATAAAATTAAAAATGCACCTAAAACCCAAACCAAACGTTGCAGGTGGTTATTTCTTCATGCACAGTGGTCAACGCGGCACTCTCTAGCTGCCAAGAGCACTTTTTACTATGCGCACCCAACCAGAGTGACGGGAGGAGCACTTTTCAGAAAACGTGCTCAGCTCGTCGAGAAATTGCGAATTAAGCAATAAAATTAAAAATGCACCCAAAACCTAAACCAAACGTTGCAGGTGGTCATTTCTTCATGCGCAGTGGTCAACGCGGCACTCTCTAGCTGCCAAGAGCACTTTTTACTATGCGCACCCAACCAGAGTGACGGGAGGAGCACATTTCAGAAAACGTGCTCAGCTCGTCGAGAAAATGCGATTTAAGCAATAAAATTAAAAATGCACCTAAAACCCAAACCAAACGTTGCAGGTGGTTATTTCTTCATGCGCAGTGGTCAACGCGGCACTCTCTAGCTGCCAAGAGCACTTTTTACTATGCGCACCCAACCAGAGTGACGGGAGGAGCACATTTCAGAAAATGTGCTCAGCTCGTCGAGAAAATGCCATTTAAGCCGTACAATTAAAAATGCACCTAAAACCTAAACCAAACGTTGCAGGTGGTTGTTTCTTCATGCGCAGTGGTCAACGTGGCACTCTCTAGCTGCCAAGAGCACTTTTTACTATGCGCACCCAACCAGAGTGACGGGAGGAGCACATTTCAGAAAACGTGCTCAGCTCGTCGAGAAAATGCGATTTAAGCAATAAAATTAAAAATGCACCTAAAACCTAAACCAAACGTTGCAGGTGGTTATTTCTTCATGCGCAGTGGTCAACGCGGCACTCTGTAGCTGCCAAGAGCACTTTTTACTATGCGCACCCACCCAGAGTGACGGGAGGAGCACATTTCAGAAAACGTGCTCACCTCGTCGAGAAAATGCGATTCAAGCAATAAAATTAAAAATGCACCTAAAACCTAAACCAAACGTTGCAGGTGGTTATTTCTTCATGCGCAGTGGTCAACGCGGCACTCTCTAGCTGCCAAGAGCACTTTTAACTATGCGCACCCAACCAGAGTGACGGGAGGAGCACATTTCAGAAAACGTGCTCAGCTCGTCGAGAAAATGCGATTTAAGCAATAAAATAAAAAATGCACCTAAAACCTAAACCAAACGTTGCAGGTGGTTATTTCTTCATGCGCAGTGGTCAACGCGGCACTCTCTAGCTGCCAAGAGCACTTTTTACTATGCGCACCCAACCAGAGTGACGGGAGGAGCACATTTCAGAAAACGTGCTCAGCTCGTCGAGAAAATGCGATTTAAGCAATAAAATTAAAAATGCACCTAAAACCTAAACCAAACGTTGCAGGTGGTTATTTCTTCATGCGCAGTGGTCAACGCGGCACTCTCTAGCTGCCAAGAGCACTTTTTACTATGCGCACCCAACCAGAGTGACGGGAGGAGCACATTTCAGAAAACGTGCTCAGCTCGTCGAGAAAATGCGATTTAAGCAATAAAATTTAAAATGCACCTAAAACCTAAACCAAACGTTGCAGGTGGTTATTTCTTCATGCGCAGTGGTCAATGCGGCACTCTCTAGCTGCCAAGAGCACTTTTTACTATGCGCACCCAACCAGAGTGACGGGAGGAGCACATTTCAGAAAACGTGCTCAGTTCGACGAGAAAATGCGATTTAAGCAATAAAATTAAAAATGCACCCAAAACCTAAACCAAACGTTGCAGGTCGTGATTTCTTCATGCACAGTGGTCAACGCGGCACTCTCTAGCTGCCAAGAGCACTTTTTACTATGCGCACCTAACCAGAGTGACGGGAGGAGCACATTTCAGAAAACGTGCTCAGCTCGTCGAGAAAATGCGATTTACGCAATAAAATTAAAAATGCACCTAAAACCTAAACAAAACGTTGCAGGTGGTTATTTCTTCATGCGCAGTGGTCAACGCGGCACTCTCTAGCTGCCAAGAGCACTTTTTACTATGCGCACCCAACCAGAGTGACGGGAGGAGCACATTTCAGAAAACGTGCTCAGCTCGTCGAGAAAATGCGATTTAAGCAATAAAATTAAAAATGCACCCAAAACCTAAACCAAACGTTGCAGGTGGTTATTTCTACATGCGCAGCAGTCAAAGCGGCACTCTCTAGCTGCCAAGAGCACTTTTTACTATGTGCACCCAACCAGAGTGACGGGAGGAGCACATTTCAGAAAACGTGCTCAGCTCGTCGAGAAAATGCGATTCAAGCAATAAAATTTGAAATGCACCTAAAACCTAAACCAAACGTTGCAGGTGGTTATTTCTTCATGCGCATTGGTCAACGCGGCACTCTCTAGCTGGCAAGAGCACTTTTTACTTTGCGCACCCAACCAGAGTGACGGGAGGAGCACATTTCAGAAAACGTGCTCAGCTCGTCGAGAAAATGCGATTTAAGCAATAAAATTAAAAATGCACCCAAAACCTAAACCAAACGTTGCAGATGGTCATTTCTTCATGCGCAGTGGTCAACGCGGCACTCTCTAGCTGCCAAGAGCACTTTTTACTATGCGCACCCAACCAGAGTGACGGGAGGAGCACATTTCAGAAAACGTGCTCAGCTCGTCGAGAAAATGCGATTTAAGCAATAAAATTAAAAATGCACCTAAAACCTAAACCAAACGTTGCAGGTGGTTATTTCTTCATGCGCAGTGGTCAACGCGGCACTCTCTAGCTGCCAAGAGCACTTTTTACTATGCGCACCCAATCAAAGTGACGGGAGGAGCACATTTCAGAAACCATGCTCAGCTCGTCGAGAAAATGCGATTTAAGAAATAAAATTAAAAATGCACCTAAAACCTAAACCAAACGTTGCAGGTGGTTATTTCTTCATGCGCAGTGGTCAACGCGGCACTCTCTAGCTGCCAAGAGCACTTTTTACTATGCGCACCCAACCAGAGTGACGGGAGGAGCACATTTCAGAAAACGTGCTCAGTTCGACGAGAAAATGCGATTTAAGCAATAAAATTAAAAATGCACCCAAAACCTAAACCAAACGTTGCAGGTGGTTATTTCTTCATGCGCAGTGGTCAACGCGGCACTCTCTAGCTGCCAAGAGCACTTTTTACTATGCGCACCCAACCAGAGTGACGGGAGGAGCACATTTCTGAAAACGTGCTCAGCTCGACGAGAAAATGCGATTTAAGCAATAAAATTAAAAATGCACCCAAAACCTAAAACAAACGTTGCAGGTGGTTATTTCTTCGTGCGCAGTGGTCAACGCGGCACTCTCTAGCTGCCAAGAGCACTTTTTACTATGCGCACCCAACCAGAGTGACGGGAGGAGCACATTTCAGAAAACGTGCTCAGCTCGTCGAGAAAATGCGATTTAAGCAATAAAATTAAAAATGCACCTAAAACCTAAACCAAACGCTGCAGATGGTTATTTCTTCATGCGCAGTGGTCAACGCGGCACTCTCTAGCTGCCAAGAGCACTTTTTACTATGCGCACCCAACCAGAGTGACGGGAGGAGCACATTTCAGAAAACGTGCTCAGCTCGTCCAGAAAATGCGATTTAAGCAATAAAATTAAAAATGCACCCAAAACCTAAACCAAACGTTGCAGGTCGTGATTTCTTCATGCACAGTGGTCAACGCGGCACTCTCTAGCTGCCAAGAGCACTTTTTACTATGCGCACCCAACCAGAGTGACGGGAGGAGCACATTTCAGAAAACGTGCTCAGCTCGTCGAGAAAATGCGATTTAAGCAATAAAATTAAAAATGCACCTAAAACCTAAACCAAACGTTGCAGGTGGTTATTTCTTCATGTGCAGTGGTCAACGCGGCACTCTCTAGCTGCCAAGAGCACTTTTTACTATGCGCACCCAAACAGAGTGACGGGAGGAGCACATTTCAGAAAACGTGCTCTGCTCGTCGAGAAAATGCGATTTAAGCAATACAATTAAAAATGCACCTAAAACCTAAACCAAACGTTGCAGGTGGTTATTTCTTTATGCGCAATGGTCAACGCGGCACTCTCTAGCTGCCAAGAGCACTTTTTACTATGCGCACCCAAACAGAGTGACGGGAGGAGCACATTTCAGAAAACGTGCTCAGCTCGTCGAGAAAATGCGATTTAAGCAATAAAATTAAAAATGCACCTAAAACCTAAACCAAACGTTGCAGATGGTCATTTCTTCATGCACAGTGGTCAACGTGGCACTCTCTAGCTGCCAAGAGCACTTTTTACTATGCGCACCCAACCAGAGTGACGGGAGGAGCACATTTGAGAAAACGTGCTCAGCTCGTCGAGAAAATGCGATTTAAGCAATAAAATTAAAGATGCACTTAAGACCTAAACCAAACGTTGCAGGTGGTTATTTCTTCATGCGCAGTGGTCAACGCGGCACTCTCTAGCTGCCAAGAGCACATTTTACTATGCGCACCCAACCAGAGTGACGGGAGGAGCACATTTCAGAAAACGTGCTCAGCTCGTCGAGAAAATGCGATTTAAGCAATAAAATTAAAAATGCACCTAAAACCTAAACTAAACGTTGCAGGTGGTTATTTCTTCATGCGCAGTGGTCAACGCGGCACTCTCTAGCTGCCAAGAGCACTTTTTACTATGCGCACCCAACCAGAGTGACGGGAGGAGCACATTTCAGAAGACGTGCTCAGCTCGTCGAGAAAATGCAATTTAAGCAATAAAATTAAAAATGCACCCAAAACCTAAACCAAACGTTGCAGATGGTCATTTCTTCATGCGCAGTGGTCAACGCGGCACTCTCTAGCTGCCATGAGCACTTTTTACTATGCGCACCCAACCAGAGTGACGGGAGGAGCACATTTCAGAAAACGTGCTCAGCTCGACGAGAAAATGCGATTTAAGCAATAAAATTAAAAATGCACCTAAAACCTAAACCAAACGTTGCAGGTGGTTATTTCTTCATGTGCAGCAGTCAACGCGGCACTCTCTAGCTGCCAAGAGCACTTTTTACTATGCGCACCCAACCAGAGTGACGGGAGGAGCACATTTCAGAAAACGTGCTCAGCTCGTCGAGAAAATGCGATTTAAGCAATCAAATTAAAAATGCACCTAAAACCTAAAACAAACGTTGCACGTGGTTATTTCTTCATGCGCAGTGGTCAACGCGGCACTCTCTAGCTGCCAAAAGCACTTTTTACTATGCGCACCCAACCAGAGTGACGGGAGGAGCACATTTCAGAAAACGTGCTCAGCTCGTCGAGAAAATGCGATTTAAGCAATAAAATTAAAAATGCACCCAAAACCTAAACCAAACGTTGCAGATGGTCATTTCTTCATGCGCAGTGGTCAACGCGGCACTCTCTAGCTGCCAAGAGCACTTTTTACTATTTGCACCCAACCAGAGTGACGGGAGGAGCACATTTCAGAAAACGTGCTCAGCTCGACGAGAAAATGCGATTTAAGCAATAAAATTAAAAATGCACCCAAAACCTAAACCAAACGTTGCAGGTGGTTATTTCTTCATGCGCAGTGGTCAACGCGGCACTCTCTAGCTGCCAAGAGCACTTTTTACTATGCGCACCCAACCAGAGTGACGCGAGGAGCACATTCCAGAAAACGTGCTCAGCTCGTCGAGTAAATGCAATTTAAGCAATAAAATTAAAAATGCACCCAAAACCTAAACCAAACGTTGCAGGTGGTTATTTCTTCATGCGCAGTGGTCAACGCGGCACTCTCTAGCTGCCAAGAGCACTTTTTACTATGCGCACCCAACCAGAGTGACGGGAGGAGCACATTTCAGAAAACGTGTTCAGCTCGTCGAGAAAATGCGATTTAAGCAATAAAATTAAAAATGCACCCAAAACCTAAACCAAACGTTGCAGATGGTCATTTCTTCATGTGCAGTGGTCAACGCGGCACTCTCTAGCTGCCAAGAGCACTTTTTACTATGCACACCCAACCAGAGTGACGGGAGGAGCGCATTTCAGAAAACGTGCTCAGCTCGTCGAGAAAATGCGATTTAAGCAATAAAATTAAAAATCCACCCAAAACCTAAACCAAACGTTGCAGGTGGTTATTTCTTCATGCGCAGTGGTCAATGCGGCACTCTCTAGCTGCCAAGAGCACTTTTTACTATGCGCACCCAACCAGAGTGACGGGAGGAGCACATTTCAGAAAACGTGCTCAGCTCGTCGAGAAAATGCGATTTAAGCAATAAAATTAAAAATGCACCTAAAACCTAAACCAAACGCTGCAGATGGTCATTTCTTCATGCGCAGTGGTCAACGCGGCACTCTCTAGCTGCCAAGAGCACTTTTTACTATACACACCCAACCAGAGTGACGGGAGGAGCACATTCCAGAAAACGTGCTCAGCTCGTCGAGAAAATGCGATTTAAGTAATAAAATTAAAAATGCACCCAAAACCTAAACCAAACGTTGCAGATGGTCATTTCTTCATGTGCAGTGGTCAACGCGGCACTCTCTAGCTGCCAAGAGCACTTTTTACTATGCGCACCCAACCAGAGTGACGGGAGGAGCGCATTTCAGAAAACGTGCTCAGCTCGTCGAGAAAATGCGATTTAAGCAATAAAATTAAAAATGCACCCAAAACCTAAACCAAACGTTGCAGGTGGTTATTTCTTCATGCGCAGTGGTCAACGCGGCACTCTCTAGCTGCCAAGAGCACTTTTTACTATGCGCACCCAACCAGAGTGACGGGAGGAGCACATTTCAGAAAACGTGCTCAGCTCGTCGAGAAAATGCGATTTAAGCAATAAAATTAAAAATGCACCCAAAACCTAAACCAAACGTTGCAGGTGGTTATTTCTTCATATGCAGCAGTCAACGCGGCACTCTCTAGCTGCCAAGAGCACTTTTTACTATGCGCACCCAACCAGAGTGACGGGAGGAGCACTTTTCAGAAAACGTGCTCAGCTCGTCGAGAAAATGCGATTCCAGCAATAAAATTAAAAATGCACCCAAAACCTAAACCAAACGTTGCAGGTGGTTATTTCTTCATGCGCAGTGGTCAACGCGGCACTCTCTAGCTGCCAAGAGCACTCTTTACTATGCACACCCAACCAGAGTGACGGGAGGAGCGCATTTCAGGAAACGTGCTCAGCTCGTCGAGAAAATGCGATTTAAGCAATAAAATTAAAAATGCACCCAAAACCTAAACCAAACGTTGCAGATGGTCATTTCTTCATGCGCAGTGGTCAACGCGCCACTCTCTAGCTGCCAAGAGCACTTTTTACTATGCACACCCAACCAGAGTGACGGGAGGAGCGCATTTTAGAAAACGTGCTCAGCTCGACGAGAAAATGCGATTTAAGCAATAAAATTAAAAATGCACCCAAAACCTAAACCAAACGTTGCAGGTGGTTATTTCTTCATGCGCAGTGGTCAACGCGGCACTCTCTAGCTGCCAAGAGCACTTTTTACGATGCGCACCCAACCAGAGTGACGGGAGGAGCTCATTTCAGAAAACGTGCTCAGCTCGTTGAGAAAATGCGATTTAAGCAATGAAATTAAAAATGCACCCAAAACCTAAACCAAACGTTGCAGGTGGTTATTTCTTCATGCGCAGTGGTCAACGCGGCACTCTCTAGCTGCCAAGAGCACTTTTTACTATGCGCACCCAACCAGAGTGACGGGAGGAGCACATTTCAGAAAACGTGCTCAGCTCGTCCAGAAAATGCGATTCAAGCAATAAAATTAAAAATGCACCTAAAACCTAAACCAAACGTTGCAGATGGTCATTTCTTCATGCGCAGTGGTCAACGCGGCACTCTCTAGCTGCCAAGAGCACTTTTTACTATGCACACCCAACCAGAGTGACGGGAGGAGCGCATTTTAGAAAACGTGCTCAGCTCGACGAGAAAATGCGATTTAAGCAATAAAATTAAAAATGCACCCAAAACCTAAACCAAACGTTGCAGGAGGTTATTTCTTCATGCGCAGTGGTCAACGCGGCACTCTCTAGCTGCCAAGAGCACTTTTTACTATGCGCACCCAACCAGAGTGACGGGAGGAGCACATTTCAGAAAACGTGCTCAGCTCGTCGAGAAAATGCGAATTAAGCAATAAAATTAAAAATGCACCTAAAACCTAAACCAAACGTTGCAGGTGGTTATTTCTTCGTGCGCAGCAGTCAACGCGGCACTCTCTAGCTGCCAAGAGCACTTTTTACTATGCGCACCCAACCAGAGTGACGGGAGGAGCACATTTCAGAAAACGTGCTCAGCTCGTCGAGTAAATGCGATTTAAGCAATAAAATTAAAAATGCACCCAAAACCTAAACCAAACGTTGCAGGTGGTTATTTCTTCATGCGCAGTGGTCAACGCGGCACTCTCTAGCTGCCAAGAGCACTTTTTACTATGCGCACCCAACCAGAGTGACGGGAGGAGCACATTTCAGAAAACGTGCTCAGCTCGTCCAGAAAATGCGATTTAAGCAATAAAATTAAAAATGCACCCAAAACCTAAACCAAACGTTGCAGGTGGTTATTTCTTCATGCGCAGTGGTCAACGCGGCACTCTCTAGCTGCCAAGAGCACTTTTTACTATGCACACCCAACCAGAGTGACGGGAGGAGCGCATTTTAGAAAACGTGCTCAGCTCGACGAGAAAATGCGATTTAAGCAATAAAATTAAAAATGCACCCAAAACCTAAACCAAACGTTGCAGGTGGTTATTTCTTCATGCGCAGTGGTCAACGCGGCACTCTCTAGCTGCCAAGAGCACTTTTTACTATGCGCACCCAACAAGAGTGACGGGAGGAGCACATTTCAGAAAACGTGCTCAGCTCGTCGAGAAAATGCGATTTAAGCAATAAAATTAAAAATGCACCTAAAACCTAAACCAAACGTTGCAGGTGGTTATTTCTTCATATGCAGCAGTCAACGCGGCACTCTCTAGCTGCCAAGAGCACTTTTTACTATGCGCACCCAACCAGAGTGACGGGAGGAGCACATTTCAGAAAACGTGCTCAGCTCGTCGAGAAAATGCGATTTAAGCAATAAAATTAAAAATGCACCCAAAACCTAAACCAAACGTTGCAGATGGTCATTTCTTCATGCGCAGTGGTCAACGCGGCACTCTCTAGCTGCCAAGAGCACTTTTTACTATGCACACCCAACCAGAGTGACGGGAGGAGCGCATTTCAGAAAACGTGCTCAGCTCGTCGAGAAAATGCGATTTAAGCAATAAAATTAAAAATCCACCCAAAACGTAAACCAAACGTTGCAGGTGGTTATTTCTTCATGCGCAGTGGTCAATGCGGCACTCTCTAGCTGCCAAGAGCACTTTTTACTATGCGCACCCAACCAGAGAGAAGGGAGGAGCGCATTTCAGAAAACGTGCTCAGCTCGACGAGAAAATGCGATTTAAGCAATAAAATTAAAAATGCACCTAAAACCTAAACCAAACGCTGCAGATGGTCATTTCTTCATGCGCAGTGGTCAACGCGGCACTCTCTAGCTGCCAAGAGCACTTTTTACTATACACACCCAACCAGAGTGACGGGAGGAGCACATTCCAGAAAACGTGCTCAGCTCGTCGAGAAAATGCGATTTAAGTAATAAAATTAAAAATGCACCCAAAACCTAAACCAAACGTTGCAGATGGTCATTTCTTCATGTGCAGTGGTCAACGCGGCACTCTCTAGCTGCCAAGAGCACTTTTTACTATGCGCACCCAACCAGAGTGACGGGAGGAGCGCATTTCAGAAAACGTGCTCAGCTCGTCGAGAAAATGCGATTTAAGCAATAAAATTAAAAATGCACCCAAAACCTAAACCAAACGTTGCAGGTGGTTATTTCTTCATGCGCAGTGGTCAACGCGGCACTCTCTAGCTGCCAAGAGCACTTTTTACTATGCGCACCCAACCAGAGTGACGGGAGGAGCACATTTCAGAAAACGTGCTCAGCTCGTCGAGAAAATGCGATTTAAGCAATAAAATTAAAAATGCACCCAAAACCTAAACCAAACGTTGCAGGTGGTTATTTCTTCATATGCAGCAGTCAACGCGGCACTCTCTAGCTGCCAAGAGCATTTTTTACTATGCGCACCCATCCAGAGTGACGGGAGGAGCACATTTCAGAAAACGTGCTCAGCTCGTCGAAAAAATGCAATTTAAGCAATAAAATAAAAAATGCACCTAAAACCTAAACCAAATGTTGCAGGTGGTTATTTCTTCATGCACAGTGGTCAACGCGGCACTCTCTAGCTGCCAAGAGCACTTTTTACTATGCGCACCCAACCAGAGTGACGGGAGGAGCACATTTCAGAAAACGTGCTCAGCTCGCCGAGAAAATGCGATTTAAGCAATACAATTAAAAATGCACCTAAAACCTAAACCAAACGTTGCAGGTGGTTATTTCTTCATGTGCAGTGGTCAACGCGGCACTCTCTAGCTGCCAAGAGCACTTTTTACTATGCGCACCCACCCAGAGTGACGGGAGGAGCACATTTCAGAAAACGTGCTCAGCTCGTCGAGAAAATGCGATTTAAGCAATAAAATTAAAAATGCACCTAAAATCTATACCAAACGTTGCAGGTGGTTATTTCTTCATATGCAGTGGTCAACGCGGCACTCTCTAGCTGCCAAGAGCACTTTTTACTATGTGCACCCAACCAGAGTGACGCGAGGAGCACATTCCAGAAAACGTGCTCAGCTCGTCGAGAAAATGCGATTTAAGCAATAAAATTAAAAATGCACCCAAAACCTAAACCAAACGTTGCAGATGGTCATTTCTTCATGCGCAGTGGTCAACGCGGCACTCTCTAGCTGCCAAGAGCACTTTTTACTATGCCCACCCAACCAGAGTGACGGGAGGAGCACATTTCAGAAAACGTGCTCAGCTCGTCGAGAAATTGTGATTTAAGCAATAAAATTAAAAATGCACCCAAAACCTAAACCAAACGTTGCTGGTGGTTATTTCTTCATGCGCAGTGGTCAACGCGGCATTCTCTAGCTGCCAAGAGCACTTTTTACTATGCGCACCCAACCAGAGTGACGGGAGGAGCACATTTCAGAAAACGTGCTCAGCTCGTCGAGAAAATGCGATTTAAGCAATAAAATTAAAAATGCACCCAAAACCTAAACCAAACGTTGCAGATGGTCATTTCTTCATGCGCAGTGGTCAACGCGGCACTCTCTAGCTGCCAAGAGCACTTTTTACTATGCACACCCAACCAGAGTGACGGGAGGAGCGCATTTTAGAAAACGTGCTCAGCTCGACGAGAAAATGCGATTTAAGCAATAAAATTAAAAATGCACCCAAAACCTAAACCAAACGTTGCAGGTGGTTATTTCTTCATGCGCAGTGGTCAACGCGGCACTCTCTAGCTGCCAAGAGCACTTTTTCTATGCGCACCCAACCAGAGTGACGGGAGGAGCACTTTTCAGAAAACGTGCTCAGCTCGTCGAGAAAATGCGATTCCAGCAATAAAATTAAAAATGCACCCAAAACCTAAACCAAACGTTGCAGGTGGTTATTTCTTCATGCGCAGTGGTCAACGCGGCACTCTCTAGCTGCCAAGAGCACTCTTTACTATGCACACCCAACCAGAGTGACGGGAGGAGCGCATTTCAGGAAACGTGCTCAGCTCGTCGAGAAAATGCGATTTAAGCAATAAAATTAAAAATGCACCCAAAACCTAAACCAAACGTTGCAGATGGTCATTTCTTCATGCGCAGTGGTCAACGCGCCACTCTCTAGCTGCCAAGAGCACTTTTTACTATGCACACCCAACCAGAGTGACGGGAGGAGCGCATTTTAGAAAACGTGCTCAGCTCGACGAGAAAATGCGATTTAAGCAATAAAATTAAAAATGCACCCAAAACCTAAACCAAACGTTGCAGGTGGTTATTTCTTCATGCGCAGTGGTCAACGCGGCACTCTCTAGCTGCCAAGAGCACTTTTTACTATGCGCACCCAACCAGAGTGACGGGAGGAGCACATTTCAGAAAACGTGCTCACCTCGTCGAGAAAATGCGATTTAAGCAATAAAATTAAAAATGCACCCAAAACCTAAACCAAACGTTGCAGGTGGTTATTGCTTCATGCGCAGTGGTCAACGCGGCACTCTCTAGCTGCCAAGAGCACTTTTTACTATGCGCACCCAACCAGAGTGACGGGAGGAGCACATTTCAGAAAACGTGCTCAGCTCGTCCAGAAAATGCGATTTAAGCAATAAAATTAAAAATGCACCCAAAACCTAAACCAAACGTTGCAGGTGGTTATTTCTTCATGCGCAGTGGTCAACGCGGCACTCTCTAGCTGCCAAGAGCACTTTTTACTATGCGCACCCAACCAGAGTGACGGGAGGAGCACTTTTCAGAAAACGTGCTCAGCTCGTCGAGAAAATGCGATTCCAGCAATAAAATTAAAAATGCACCCAAAACCTAAACCAAACGTTGCAGGTGGTTATTTCTTCATGCGCAGTGGTCAACGCGGCACTCTCTAGCTGCCAAGAGCACTTTTTACTATGCACACCCAACCAGAGTGACGGGAGGAGCGCATTTCAGGAAACGTGCTCAGCTCGTCGAGTAAATGCGATTTAAGCAATAAAATTAAAAATGCACCCAAAACCTAAACCAAACGTTGCAGGTGGTTATTTCTTCATGCGCAGTGGTCAACGCGGCACTCTCTAGCTGCCAAGAGCACTTTTTACTATGCGCACCCAACCAGAGTGACGGGAGGAGCGCATTTCAGAAAACGTGCTCAGCTCGTCGAGAAAATGCGATTTAAGCAATAAAATTAAAAATGCACCTAAAACCTAAACCAAAAGTTGCAGGTGGTTATTTCTTCATGCGCAGCAGTAAACACGGCACTCTCTAGCTGCCAAGAGCACTTTTTACTATGCGCACCCAACCAGAGTGACGGGAGGAGCACATTTCAGAAAACGTGCTCAGCTCGTCCAGAAAATGCGATTTAAGCAATAAAATTAAAAATGCACCTAAAACCTAAACCAAACGTTGCAGATGGTCATTTCTTCATGCGCAGTGGTCAACGCGGCACTCTCTAGCTGCCAAGAGCACTTTTTACTATACACACCGAACCAGAGTGACGGGAGGAGCACATTCCAGAAAACGTGCTCAGCTCGTCGAGAAAATGCGATTTAAGCAATAAAATTAAAAATGCACCCAAAACCTAAAGCAAACGTTGCAGATGGTCATTTCTTCATGTGCAGTGGTCAACGCGGCACTCTCTAGCTGCCAAGAGCACTTTTTACTATGCACACCCAACCAGAGTGACGGGAGGAGCGCATTTCAGGAAACGTGCTCAGCTCTTCGAGAAAATGCGATTTAAGCCGTACAATTAAAAATGCACCTAAAACCTAAACCAAACGTTGCAGGTGGTTATTTCTTCATGCGCAGTGGTCAACGCGGCACTCTCTAGCTGCCAAGAGCACTTTTTACGATGCGCACCCAACCAGAGTGACGGGAGGAGCTCATTTCAGAAAACGTGCTCAGCTCGTTGAGAAAATGCGATTTAAGCAATGAAATTAAAAATGCACCCAAAACCTAAACCAAACGTTGCAGGTGGTTATTTCTTCATGCGCAGTGGTCAACGCGGCACTCTCTAGCTGCCAAGAGCACTTTTTACTATGCGCACCCAACCAGAGTGACGGGAGGAGCACATTTCAGAAAACGTGCTCAGCTCGTCCAGAAAATGCGATTCAAGCAATAAAATTAAAAATGCACCTAAAACCTAAACCAAACGTTGCAGATGGTCATTTCTTCATGCGCAGTGGTCAACGCGGCACTCTCTAGCTGCCAAGAGCACTTTTTACTATGCACACCCAACCAGAGTGACGGGAGGAGCGCATTTTAGAAAACGTGCTCAGCTCGACGAGAAAATGCGATTTAAGCAATAAAATTAAAAATGCACCCAAAACCTAAACCAAACGTTGCAGGAGGTTATTTCTTCATGCGCAGTGGTCAACGCGGCACTCTCTAGCTGCCAAGAGCACTTTTTACTATGCGCACCCAACCAGAGTGACGGGAGGAGCACATTTCAGAAAACGTGCTCAGCTCGTCGAGAAAATGCGAATTAAGCAATAAAATTAAAAATGCACCTAAAACCTAAACCAAACGTTGCAGGTGGTTATTTCTTCGTGCGCAGCAGTCAACGCGGCACTCTCTAGCTGCCAAGAGCACTTTTTACTATGCGCACCCAACCAGAGTGACGGGAGGAGCACATTTCAGAAAACGTGCTCAGCTCGTCGAGTAAATGCGATTTAAGCAATAAAATTAAAAATGCACCCAAAACCTAAACCAAACGTTGCAGGTGGTTATTTCTTCATGCGCAGTGGTCAACGCGGCACTCTCTAGCTGCCAAGAGCACTTTTTACTATGCGCACCCAACAAGAGTGACGGTAGGAGCACATTTCAGAAAACGTGCTCAGCTCGTCGAGAAAATGCGATTTAAGCAATAAAATTAAAAATGCACCCAAAACGTAAACCAAACGTTGCAGGTGGTTATTTCTTCATGCGCAGTGGTCAACGCGGCACTCTCTAGCTGCCAAGAGCACTTTTTACTATGCGCACCCAACCAGAGAGAAGGGAGGAGCGCATTTCAGAAAACGTGCTCAGCTCGACGAGAAAATGCGATTTAAGCAATAAAATTAAAAATGCACCCAAAACCTAAACCAAACGTTGCAGGTGGTTATTTCTTAATGCGCAGTGGTCAAAGGCGGCACTCTCTAGCTGCCAAGAGCACTTTTTACTATTCGCACCCAACCAGAGTGACGGGAGGAGCACATTTCAGAAAACGTGCTCAGCTCGTCGAGAAAATGCGATTTAAGCAATAAAATTAAAAATGCACCCAAAACCTAAACCAAACGTTGCAGGTGGTTATTTCTTCATGCGCAGTGGTCAACGCGGCACTCTCTAGCTGCCAAGAGCACTTTTTACTATGCGCACCCAACCAGAGTGACGGGAGGAGCACATTTCAGAAAACGTGCTCAGCTCGTCCAGAAAATGCGATTTAAGCAATAAAATTAAAAATGCACATAAAACCTAAACCAAACGTTGCAGATGGTCATTTCTTCATGCGCAGTGGTCAACGCGGCACTCTATAGCTGCCAAGAGCACTTTTTACTATGCACACCCAACCAGAGTGACGGGAGGAGCGCATTTTAGAAAACGTGCTCAGCTCGACGAGAAAATGCGATTTAAGCAATAAAATTAAAAATGCACCCAAAACCTAAACCAAACGTTGCAGGTGGTTATTTCTTCATGCGCAGTGGTCAACGCGGCACTCTCTAGCTGCCAAGAGCACTTTTTACTATGCGCACCCAACCAGAGTGACAGGAGGAGCACATTTCAGAAAACGTGCTCAGCTCGTCGAGAAAATGCGATTTAAGCAATAAAATTAAAAATGCACCCAAAACCTAAACCAAACGTTGCAGGTGGTTATTTCTTCATATGCAGCAGTCAACGCGGCACTCTCTAGCTGCCAAGAGCACTTTTTACTATGCGCACCCAACCAGAGTGACGGGAGGAGCACATTTCAGAAAACGTGCTCAGCTCGTCGAGAAAATGCGATTTAAGCAATAAAATAAAAAATGCACCTAAAACCTAAACCAAACGTTGCAGGTGGATATTTCTTCATGCGCAGTGGTCAACGCGGCACTCTCTAGCTGCCAAGAGCACTTTTTACTATGCGCACCCAACCAGAGTGACGGGAGGAGCACATTTCAGAAAACGTGCTCAGCTCGTCGAGTAAATGCGATTTAAGCAATAAAATTAAAAATGCACCCAAAACCTAAACCAAACGTTGCAGGTTGTTATTTCTTCATGCGCAGTGGTCAACGCGGCACTCTCTAGCTGCCAAGAGCACTTTTTACTATGCGCACCCAACCAGAGTGACGGGAGGAGCACATGTCAGAAAACGTGCTCAGCTCGTCGAGAAAATGCGATTTAAGCAATAAAATTAAAAATGCACCTAAAACCTAAACCAAACGCTGCAGATGGTCATTTCTTCATGCGCAGCGGTCAACGCGGCACTCTCTAGCTGCCAAGAGCACTTTTTACTATGCACACCCAACCAGAGTGACGGGAGGAGCACATTCCAGAAAACGTGCTCAGCTCGTCGAGACAATGCGATTTAAGCAATACAATTAAAAATGCACCCAAAACCGAAACCAAACGTTGCAGATGGTCATTTCTTCATGCGCAGTGTTCAACGCGGCAGTCTCTAGCTGCCAAGAGCACTTTTTACTATGCACACACAACCAGAGTGACGGGAGGAGCACATTTCAGAAAACGTGCTCAGCTCGTCGAGAAAATGCGATTTAAGCAATAAAATTAAAAATGCACCCAAAACCTAAACCAAACGTTGCAGGTGGTTATTTCTTCACGCGCAGTGGTCAACGCGGCACGCTCTAGCTGCCAAGAGCATTTTTTACGATGCGCACCCAACCAGAGTGACGGGAGGAGCACATTTCAGAAAACGTGCTCAGCTCGTCGAGAAAATGCGATTTAAGCAATAAAATTAAAATGCACCTAAAACCTGAACCAAACGTTGCAGGTGGTTATTTCTTCATGCGCAGTGGTCAACGCGGCACTCTCTAGCTGCCAAGAGCACTTTTTACTATGCGCACCCAACCAGAGTGACGGGAGGAGCACATTTCAGAAAACGTGCTCAGCTCGTCGAGAAAATGCGATTTAAGCAATAAAATTAAAAATGCACCTAAAACCTAAACCAAACGTTGCAGGTGGTTAATTCTTCGTGCGCAGCAGTCAACGCGGCACTCTCTAGCTGCCAAGAGCACTTTTTACTATGCGCACCCAACCAGAGTGACGGGAGGAGCACATTTCAGAAAACGTGCTCAGCTCGTCGAGTAAATGCGATTTAAGCAATAAAATTAAAAATGCACCCAAAACCTAAACCAAACGTTGCAGATGGTCGTTTCTTCATGCGCAGTGGTCAACGCGGCACTCTCTAGCTGCCAAGAGCACTTTTTACTATGCGCACCCAACCAGAGTGACGGGAGGAGCACATTTCAGAAAACGTGCTCAGCTCGTCGAGAAAATCCGATTTAAGCAATAAAATTAAAAATGCACCTAAAACCTAAACCAAACGTTGCAGGTGGTTATTTCTTCATGCGCAGTGGTCAACGCGGCACTCTCTAGCTGCCAAGAGCACTTTTTACTATGCGCACCCAACCAGAGTGACGGGAGGAGCACATTTCAGAAAACGTGCTCAGCTCGTCGAGAAAATGCGATTTAAGCAATAAAATTAAAAATGCAACTAAAACCTAAACCAAACGTTGCAGGTGGTTATTTCTTCGTGCGCAGCAGTCAACGCGGCACTCTCTAGCTGCCAAGAGCACTTTTTACTATGCGCACCCAACCAGAGTGACGGGAGGAGCACATTTCAGAAAACGTGCTCAGCTCGTCGAGTAAATGCGATTTAAGCAATAAAATTAAAAATGCACCTAAAACCTAAACCAAACATTGCAGATGGCCATTTCTTCATGCGCAGTGGTCAACGCGGCACTCTCTAGCTGCCAAGAGCACTTTTTACTATGCACACCCAACCAGAGTGACGGGGGGAGCACATTTCAGAAAACGTGCTTAGCTCGTCCAGACAATGCGATTTAAGGAATAAAATTAAAAATGCACCCAAAACCTAAACCAAACGTTGCAGGTGGTTATTTCTTCATGCGCAGTGGTCAACGCGGCACTCTCTAGCTGCAGAGAGCACTTTTTACTATGCGCACCCAACCAGAGTGACGGGAGGAGCACATTTCAGAAAACGTGCTCAGCTCGTCGAGAAAATGCGATTTAAGCAATAAAATTAAAAATGCACCCAAAACCTAAACCAAACGTTGCAGATGGTCATTTCTTCATGCGCAGTGGTCAACGCGGCACTCTCTAGCTGCCAAGAGCACTTTTTACTATGCACACCCAACCAGAGTGACGGGAGGAGCGCATTTCAGAAAACGTGCTCAGCTCGACGACAAAATGCGATTTAAGCAATAAAATTAAAAATGCACCCAAAACCTAAACCAAACGTTGCAGGTGGTTATTTCTTCATGCGCAGTGGTCAACGGGGCACTCTCTAGCTGCCAAGAGCACTTTTTACTATACACACCCAACTAGAGTGACGGGAGGAGCACATTCCAGAAAACGTGCTCAGCTCGTCGAGAAAATGCGATTTAAGCAATAAAATTAAAAATGCACCCAAAACCTAAACCAAACGTTGCAGGTGGTTATTTCTTCATGCGCAGCAGTCAACGCGGCACTCTCTAGCTGCCAAGAGCACTTTTTACTATGCGCACCCAACCAGAGGGACGGGAGGAGCACATTTCAGAAAACGTGCTCAGCTCGTCGAGAAAATGCGATTTAAGCAATAAAATTAAAAATGCACCCAAAACCTAAACCAAACGTTGCAGGTGGTTATTTCTTCATGCGCAGTGGTCAACGCGGCACTCTCTAGCTGCCAAGAGCACTTTTTACTATGCGCACCCAACCAGAGTGACGGGAGGAGCACATGTCAGAAAACGTGCTCAGCTCGTCGAGAAAATGCGATTTAAGCAATAAAATTAAAAATGCAACTAAAACCTAAACCAAACGTTGCAGGTGGTTATTTCTTCGTGCGCAGCAGTCAACGCGGCACTCTCTAGCTGCCAAGAGCACTTTTTACTATGCGCACCCAACCAGAGTGACGGGAGGAGCACATTTAAGAAAACGTGCTCAGCTCGTCGAGAAAATGCGATTTAAGCAATTAAATTAAAAATGCACCTAAAATCTATACCAAACGTTGCAGGTGGTTATTTCTTCATGCGCAGCAGTCAACACGGCACTCTCTAGCTGCCAAGAGCACTTTTTACTATGCACACCCAACCAGAGTGACGGGAGGAGCACATTTCAGAAAACGTGCTCAGCTCGTCGAGTAAATGCGATTTAAGCAATAAAATTAAAAATGCACCCAAAACCTAAACCAAACGTTGCAGGTGGTTATTTCTTCATGCGCAGTGGTCAACGCGGCACTCTCTAGCTGCCAAGAGCACTTTTTACTATGCGCACCCAACCAGAGTGACGGGAGGAGCACATTTCAGAAAACGTGCGCAGCTCGTCCAGAAAATGCGATTTAAGCAATAAAATTAAAAATGCACCTAAAACCTAAACCAAACGTTGCAGATGGTCATTTCTTCATGCACAGTGGTCAACGCGGCACTCTCTAGCTGCCAAGAGCACTTTTTACTATGCGCACCCAACCAGAGTGACGGGAGGAGCACATTTCAGAAAACGTGCTCAGCTCGTCGAGAAAATGCGATTTAAGCAATAAAATTAAAAATGCAACTAAAACCTAAACCAAACGTTGCAGGTGGTTATTTCTTCGTGCGCAGCAGTCAACGCGGCACTCTCTAGCTGCCAAGAGCACTTTTTACTATGCGCACCCAACCAGAGTGACGGGAGGAGCACATTTCAGAAAACGTGCTCAGCTCGTCGAGTAAATGCGATTTAAGCAATAAAATTAAAAATGCACCTAAAACCTAAACCAAACATTGCAGATGGCCATTTCTTCATGCGCAGTGGTCAACGCGGCACTCTCTAGCTGCCAAGAGCACTTTTTACTATACACACCCAACTAGAGTGACGGGAGGAGCACATTTCAGAAAACGTGCTCAGCTCGTCCAGACAATGCGATTTAAGCAATAAAATTAAAAATGCACCCAAAACCTAAACCAAACGTTGCAGGTGGTTATTTCTTAATGTGCAGTGGTCAACGCGGCACTCTCTAGCTGCCAAGAGCACTTTTTACTATGCGCACCCAACCAGAGGGACGGGAGGAGCACATTTCAGAAAACGTGCTCAGCTCGTCGAGAAAATGCGATTTAAGCAATAAAATAAAAAATGCACCTAAAACCTAAACCAAACGCTGCAGATGGTCATTTCTTCATGCGCAGTGGTCAACGCGGCACTCTCTAGCTGCCAAAAGCACTTTTTACTATACACACCCAACCAGAGTGACGGGAGGAGCACATTCCAGAAAACGTGCTCAGCTCGTCGAGAAAATGCGATTTAAGCAATAAAATTAAAAATGCACCCAAAACCTAAAGCAAACGTTGCAGATGGTCATTTCTTCGTGTGCAGTGGTCAACGCGGCACTCTCTAGCTGCCAAGAGCACTTTTTACTATGCACACCCAACCAGAGTGACGGGAGGAGCGCATTTCAGGAAACGTGCTCAGCTCGTCGAGAAAATGCGATTTAAGCAATAAAATTAAAAATGCACCCAAAACCTAAACCAAACGTTGCAGGTGGTTATTTCTTCATGCGCAGTGGTCAACGCGGCACTCTCTAGCTGCCAAGAGCACTTTTTACTATGCGCACCCAACCAGAGTGACGGGAGGAGCACATTTCAGAAAACGTGCTCAGCTCGCCGAGAAAATGCGATTTAAGCAATACAATTAAAAATGCACCTAAAACCTAAACCAAACGTTGCAGGTGGTTATTTCTTCATGTGCAGTGGTCAACGCCGCACTCTCTAGCTGCCAAGAGCACTTTTTACTATGCGCACCCACCCAGAGTGACGGGAGGAGCACATTTAAGAAAACGTGCTCAGCTCGTCGAGAAAATGCGATTTAAGCAATTAAATTAAAAATGCACCTAAAATCTATACCAAACGTTGCAGGTGGTTATTTCTTCATGCACAGCAGTCAACACGGCACTCTCTAGCTGCCAAGAGCACTTTTTACTATGCACACCCAACCAGAGTGACGGGAGGAGCGCATTTCAGGAAACGTGCTCAGCTCTTCGAGAAAATGCGATTTAAGCCGTACAATTAAAAATGCACCTAAAACCTAAACCAAACGTTGCAGGTGGTTATTTCTTCGTGCGCAGCAGTCAACGCGGCACTCTCTAGCTGCCAAGAGCACTTTTTACTATGCGCACCCAACCAGAGTGACGGGAGGAGCACATTTCAGAAAACGTGCTCAGCTCGTCGAGTAAATGCGATTTAAGCAATAAAATTAAAAATGCACCCAAAACCTAAACCAAACGTTGCAGGTGGTTATTTCTTCATGCGCAGTGGTCAACGCGGCACTCTCTAGCTGCCAAGAGCACTTTTTACTATGCGCACCCAACCAGAGTGACGGGAGGAGCACATTTCAGAAAACGTGCTCAGCTCGTCCAGAAAATGCGATTTAAGCAATAAAATTAAAACTGCACCCAAAACCTAAACCAAACGTTGCAGGTGGTTATTTCTTCATGCGCAGTGGTCAACGCGGCAGTCTCTAGCTGCCAAGAGCACTTTTTACTATGCACACCCAACCAGAGTGACGGGAGGAGCGCATTTTAGAAAACGTGCTCAGCTCGACGAGAAAATGCGATTTAAGCAATAAAATTAAAAATGCACCCAAAACCTAAACCAAACGTTGCAGGTGGTTATTTCTTCATGCGCAGTGGTCAACGCGGCACTCTCTAGCTGCCAAGAGCACTTTTTACTATGCACACCCAACCAGAGTGACGGGAGGAGCGCATTTTAGAAAACGTGCTCAGCTCGACGAGAAAATGCGATTTAAGCAATAAAATTAAAAATGCACCCAAAACCTAAACCAAACGTTGCAGGTGGTTATTTCTTCATGCGCAGTGGTCAACGCGGCACTCTCTAGCTGCCAAGAGCACTTTTTACTATGCGCACCCAACAAGAGTGACGGTAGGAGCACATTTCAGAAAACGTGCTCAGCTCGTCGAGAAAATGCGATTTAAGCAATAAAATTAAAAATGCACCTAAAACCTAAACCAAACGTTGCAGGTGGTTATTTCTTCATATGCAGCAGTCAACGCGGCACTCTCTAGCTGCCAAGAGCACTTTTTACTATGCGCACCCAACCAGAGTGACGGGAGGAGCACATTTCAGAAAACGTGCTCAGCTCGTCGAGAAAATGCGATTTAAGCAATAAAATTAAAAATGCACCCAAAACCTAAACCAAACGTTGCAGATGGTCATTTCTTCATGCGCAGTGGTCAACGCGGCACTCTCTAGCTGCCAAAAGCACTTTTTACTATGCACACCCAACCAGAGTGACGGGAGGAGCGCATTTTAGAAAACGTGCTCAGCTCGACGAGAAAATGCGATTTAAGCAATAAAATTAAAAATGCACCCAAAACCTAAACTAAACGTTGCAGGTGGTTATTTCTTCATGCGCAGTGGTCAACGCGGCACTCTCTAGCTGCCAAGAGCACTTTTTACTATGCGCACCCAACCAGAGAGACGGGAGGAGCGCATTTCAGAAAACGTGCTCAGCTCGACGAGAAAATGCGATTTAAGCAATAAAATTAAAAATGCACCCAAAACCTAAACCAAACGTTGCAGGTGGTTATTTCTTAATGCGCAGTGGTCAAAGGCGGCACTCTCTAGCTGCCAAGAGCACTTTTTACTATTCGCACCCAACCAGAGTGACGGGAGGAGCACATTTCAGAAAACGTGCTCAGCTCGTCGAGAAAATGCGATTTAAGCAATAAAATTAAAAATGCACCCAAAACCTAAACCAAACGTTGCAGGTGGTTATTTCTTCATGCGCAGTGGTCAACGCGGCACTCTCTAGCTGCCAAGAGCACTTTTTACTATGCGCACCCAACCAGAGTGACGGGAGGAGCACATTTCAGAAAACGTGCTCAGCTCGTCCAGAAAATGCGATTTAAGCAATAAAATTAAAAATGCACATAAAACCTAAACCAAACGTTGCAGATGGTCATTTCTTCATGCGCAGTGGTCAACGCGGCACTCTCTAGCTGCCAAGAGCACTTTTTACTATGCACACCCAACCAGAGTGACGGGAGGAGCGCATTTTAGAAAACGTGCTCAGCTCGACGAGAAAATGCGATTTAAGCAATAAAATTAAAAATGCACCCAAAACCTAAACCAAACGTTCCAGGTGGTTATTTCTTCATGCGCAGTGGTCAACGCGGCACTCTCTAGCTGCCAAGAGCACTTTTTACTATGCGCACCCAACCAGAGTGACAGGAGGAGCACATTTCAGAAAACGTGCTCAGCTCGTCGAGAAAATGCGATTTAAGCAATAAAATTAAAAATGCACCCAAAACCTAAACCAAACGTTGCAGGTGGTTATTTCTTCATATGCAGCAATCAACGCGGCACTCTCTAGCTGCCAAGAGCACTTTTTACTATGCGCACCCAACCAGAGTGACGGGAGGAGCACATTTCAGAAAACGTGCTCAGCTCGTCGAGAAAATGCGATTTAAGCAATAAAATAAAAAATGCACCTAAAACCTAAACCAAACGTTGCAGGTGGATATTTCTTCATGCGCAGTGGTCAACGCGGCACTCTCTAGCTGCCAAGAGCACTTTTTACTATGCGCACCCAACCAGAGTGACGTGAGGAGCACATTTCAGAAAACGTGCTCAGCTCGTCGAGAAAATGCAATTTAAGCAATAACATTAAAAATGCACCTAAAACCTAAACCAAACGTTGCAGGTGGTTATTTCTTCATGCGCAGTGGTCAACGCGGCACTCTCTCGCTGCCAAGAGCACTTTTTACTATGCGCACCCAACCAGAGTGACGGGAGGAGCACATTTCAGAAAACGTGCTCAACTCGTCGAGAAAATGCGATTTAAGCAATAAAATTAAAAATGCACCTAAAACCTAAACCAAACGTTGCAGGTGGTTATTTCTTCGTGCGCAGCAGTCAACGCGGCACTCTCTAGCTGCCAAGAGCACTTTTTACTATGCGCACCCAACCAGAGTGACGGGAGGAGCACATTTCAGAAAACGTGCTCAGCTCGTCGAGTAAATGCGATTTAAGCAATAAAATTAAAAATGCACCCAAAACCTAAACCAAACGTTGCAGGTGGTTATTTCTTCATGCGCAGTGGTCAACGCGGCAGTCTCTAGCTGCCAAGAGCACTTTTTACTATGCGCACCCAACCAGAGTGACGGGAGGAGCACATTTCAGAAAACGTGCTCAGCTCGTCCAGAAAATGCGATTTAAGCAATAAAATTAAAAATGCACCTAAAACCTAAACCAAACGTTGCAGATGGTCATTTCTTCATGCGCAGTGGTCAACGCGGCACTCTCTAGCTACCAAGAGCATTTTTTACTATGCGCACCCAACCAGAGTGACGGGAGGAGCACATTTCAGAAAACGTGCTCAGCTCGTCGAGAAAATGCGATTTAAGCAATAAAATTAAAAATGCACCTAAAACCTAAACCAAACGTTGCAGGTGGTTATTTCTTCATGCGCAGCAGTCAACGCGGCACTCTCTAGCTGCCAAGAGCACTTTTTACTATGCGCACCCAACCAGAGTGACGGGAGGAGCACATTTCAGAAAACGTGCTCAGCTCGTCGAGAAAATGCGATTTAAGCAATAAAATTAAAAATGCACCTAAAACCTAAACCAAACGTTGCAGGTGGTTATTTCTTCATGCGCAGTGGTCAACGCGGCACTCTCTAGCTGCCAAGAGCACTTCTTACTATGCGCACCCAACCAGAGTGACGGGAGGAGCACATTTCAGAAAACGTGCTCAGCTCGTCGAGTAAATGCAATTTAAGCAATAAAATTAAAAATGCACCCAAAACCTAAATCAAACGTTGCAGGTGGTTATTTCTTCATGCGCAGTGGTCAACGCGGCACTCTCTAGCTGCCAAGAGCACTTTTTACTATGCGCACCCAACCAGAGTGACGGGAGGAGCGCATTTCAGAAAACGTGCTCAGCTCGTCGAGAAAATGCGATTTAAGCAATAAAATTAAAAATGCACCTAAAACCTAAACCAAAAGTTGCAGGTGGTTATTTCTTCATGCGCAGCAGTCAACACGGCACTCTCTAGCTGCCAAGAGCACTTTTTACTATGCACACCCAACCAGAGTGACGGGAGGACCGCATTTTAGAAAACGTGCTCAGCTCGACGAGAAAATGCAATTTAAGCAATAAAATTAAAAATGCACCCAAAACCTAAACCAGACGTTGCAGATGGTCATTTCTTCATGTGCAGTGGTCAACGCGGCACTCTCTAGCTGCCAAGAGCACTTTTTACAATGCACACCCAACCAGAGTGACGGGAGGAGCGCATTTCAGAAAACGTGCTCAGCTCGTCGAGAAAATGCGATTTAAGCAATAAAATTAAAAATGCACCCAAAACCTAAACCAAACGTTGCAGGTGGTTATTTCTTCATGCGCAGTGGTCAACGCGGCACTCTCTAGCTGCCAAGAGCACTCTCTAGCTGCCAAGAGCACTTTTTTACTATGCGCACCCAACCAGAGTGACGGGAGGAGCACATTTCAGAAAACGTGCTCAGCTCGTCGAGTAAATGCGATTTAAGCAATAAAATTAAAAATGCACCCAAAACCTAAACCAAACGTTGCAGGTGGTTATTTCTTCATGCGCAGTGGTCAACGCGGCAGTCTCTAGCTGCCAAGAGCACTTTTTACTATGCGCACCCAACCAGAGTGACGGGAGGAGCACATTTCAGAAAACGTGCTCAGCTCGTCCAGAAAATGCGATTTAAGCAATAAAATTAAAAATGCACCTAAAACCTAAACCAAACGTTGCAGATGGTCATTTCTTCATGCGCAGTGGTCAACGCGGCACTCTCTAGCTGCCAAGAGCACTTTTTACTATGCGGACCCAACCAGAGTGACGGGAGGAGCACATTTCAGAAAACGTGCTCAGCTCGTCGAGAAAATGCGATTTAAGCAATAAAATAAAAAATGCACCTACAACCTAAACCAAACGCTGCAGATGGTCATTTCTTCATGTGCAGTGGTCAACGCGGAACTCTCTAGCTGCCAAGAGCACCTTTTACTATGCGCACCCAACCAGAGTGACGGGAGGAGCACATTTCAGAAAACGTGCTCAGCTCGTCGAGAAAATGCGATTTAAGCAATAAAATTAAAAATGCACCCAAAACCTAAACCAAACGTTGCAGGTGGTCATTTCTTAGTGCGCAGCAGTCAACGCGGCACTCTCTAGCTGCCAAGAGCACTTTTTACTATGCGCACCCAACCAGAGTGACGGGAGGAGCACATTTCAGAAAACGTGCTCAGCTCGTCCAGAAAATGCGATTTAAGCAATAAAATTAAAAATGCACCTAAAACCTAAACCAAACGTTGCAGATGGTCATTTCTTCATGCGCAGTGGTCAACGCGGCACTCTCTAGCTACCAAGAGCATTTTTTACTATGCGCACCCAACCAGAGTGACGGGAGGAGCACATTTCAGAAAACGTGCTCAGCTCGTCGAGAAAATGCGATTTAAGCAATAAAATTAAAAATGCACCTAAAACCTAAACCAAACGTTGCAGGTGGTTATTTCTTCATGCGCAGCAGTCAACGCGGCACTCTCTAGCTGCCAAGAGCACTTTTTACTATGCGCACCCAACCAGAGTGACGGGAGGAGCACATTTCAGAAAACGTGCTCAGCTCGTCGAGAAAATGCGATTTAAGCAATAAAATTAAAAATGCACCTAAAACCTAAACCAAACGTTGCAGGTGGTTATTTCTTCATGCGCAGTGGTCAACGCGGCACTCTCTAGCTGCCAAGAGCACTTCTTACTATGCGCACCCAACCAGAGTGACGGGAGGAGCACATTTCAGAAAACGTGCTCAGCTCGTCGAGTAAATGCAATTTAAGCAATAAAATTAAAAATGCACCCAAAACCTAAATCAAACGTTGCAGGTGGTTATTTCTTCATGCGCAGTGGTCAACGCGGCACTCTCTAGCTGCCAAGAGCACTTTTTACTATGCGCACCCAACCAGAGTGACGGGAGGAGCGCATTTCAGAAAACGTGCTCAGCTCGTCGAGAAAATGCGATTTAAGCAATAAAATTAAAAATGCACCTAAAACCTAAACCAAAAGTTGCAGGTGGTTATTTCTTCATGCGCAGCAGTCAACACGGCACTCTCTAGCTGCCAAGAGCACTTTTTACTATGCACACCCAACCAGAGTGACGGGAGGACCGCATTTTAGAAAACGTGCTCAGCTCGACGAGAAAATGCAATTTAAGCAATAAAATTAAAAATGCACCCAAAACCTAAACCAGACGTTGCAGATGGTCATTTCTTCATGTGCAGTGGTCAACGCGGCACTCTCTAGCTGCCAAGAGCACTTTTTACAATGCACACCCAACCAGAGTGACGGGAGGAGCGCATTTCAGAAAACGTGCTCAGCTCGTCGAGAAAATGCGATTTAAGCAATAAAATTAAAAATGCACCCAAAACCTAAACCAAACGTTGCAGGTGGTTATTTCTTCATGCGCAGTGGTCAACGCGGCACTCTCTAGCTGCCAAGAGCACTCTCTAGCTGCCAAGAGCACTTTTTTACTATGCGCACCCAACCAGAGTGACGGGAGGAGCACATTTCAGAAAACGTGCTCAGCTCGTCGAGTAAATGCGATTTAAGCAATAAAATTAAAAATGCACCCAAAACCTAAACCAAACGTTGCAGGTTGTTATTTCTTCATGCGCAGTGGTCAACGCGGCAGTCTCTAGCTGCCAAGAGCACTTTTTACTATGCGCACCCAACCAGAGTGACGGGAGGAGCACATTTCAGAAAACGTGCTCAGCTCGTCCAGAAAATGCGATTTAAGCAATAAAATTAAAAATGCACCTAAAACCTAAACCAAACGTTGCAGATGGTCATTTCTTCATGCGCAGTGGTCAACGCGGCACTCTCTAGCTGCCAAGAGCACTTTTTACTATGCGGACCCAACCAGAGTGACGGGAGGAGCACATTTCAGAAAACGTGCTCAGCTCGTCGAGAAAATGCGATTTAAGCAATAAAATAAAAAATGCACCTACAACCTAAACCAAACGCTGCAGATGGTCATTTCTTCATGTGCAGTGGTCAACGCGGAACTCTCTAGCTGCCAAGAGCACCTTTTACTATGCGCACCCAACCAGAGTGACGGGAGGAGCACATTTCAGAAAACGTGCTCAGCTCGTCGAGAAAATGCGATTTAAGCAATAAAATTAAAAATGCACCCAAAACCTAAACCAAACGTTGCAGGTGGTCATTTCTTAGTGCGCAGCAGTCAACGCGGCACTCTCTAGCTGCCAAGAGCACTTTTTAATATGCACACCCAACAAGAGTGACGGGAGGAGCGCATTTCAGAAAACGTGCTCAGCTCGACGAGAACATGCGATTTAAGCAATAAAATTAAAAATGCACCCAAAACCTAAACCAAACGTTGCAGGTGGTTATTTCTTCATGCGCAGCAGTCAACGCGGCACTCTCTAGCTGCCAAGAGCACTTTTTACTATGCGCACCCAACCAGAGGGACGGGAGGAGCACATTTCAGAAAACGTGCTCAGCTCGTCGAGAAAATGCGATTTAAGCAATAAAATTAAAAATGCACCTAAAACCTGAACCAAACGTTGCAGGTGGTTATTTCTTCATGCGCAGTGGTCAACGCGGCATTGTCTAGCTGCCAAGAGCACTTTTTACTATGCGCACCCAACCAGAGTGACGGGAGGAGCACATTTCAGAAAACGTGCTCAGCTCGTCGAGAAAATGCGATTTAAGCAATAAAATTAAAAATGCACCCAAAACCTAAACCAAACGTTGCAGATGGTCATTTCTTCATGCGCAGTGGTCAACGCGGCACTCTCTAGCTGCCAAGAGCACTCTTTACTATGCACACCCAACCAGAGTGACGGGAGGAGCACATTTCAGAAAACGTGCTCAGCTCGTCGAGAAAATGCGATTTAAGCAATACAATTAAAAATGCACCCTAAACCTAAAGCAAACGTTGCAGGTGGTTATTTCTACATGTGCAGTGGTCAACGCGGCACTCTATAGCTGCCAAAGGCATTTTTTACTATGCGCACCCAACCAGAGTGACGGGAGGAGCACATTTCAGAAAACGTGCTCAGCCCGTCGAGAAAATGCGATTTAAGCAATAAAATTAAAAATGCACCTAAAACCTAAACCAAACGTTGCAGGTGGTTATTTCTTCATGCGCAGTGGTCAACGCGGCACTCTCTAGCTGCCAAGAGCACTTTTTACTATGCGCACCCAACCAGAGTGACGGGAGGAGCACATTTCAGAAAACGTGCTCAGCTCGTCGAGAAAATGCGATTTAAGCAATAAAATTAAAAATGCACCTAAAACCTAAACCGAACGTTGCAGATGGTCATTTCTTCATGCGCAGTGGTCAACGCGGCACTCTCTAGCTGCCAAGAGCACTTTTTACTATGCGCACCCAACCAGAGTGACGGGAGGAGCACATTTCAGAAAACGTGCTCAGCTCGTCCAGACAATGCGATTTAAGCAATAAAATTAAAAATGCACCCAAAACCTAAACCCAACGTTGCAGTTGGTTATTTCTTCATATGCAGCAGTCAACGCGGCACTCTCTAGCTGCCAAGAGCACTTTTTACTATGCGCACCCAACCAGAGTGACGGGAGGAGCACATTTCAGAAAACGTGCTCAGCTCGTCGAGAAAATGCGATTTAAGCAATAAAATAAAAAATGCACCTAAAACCTAAACCAAACGTTGCAGGTGGATATTTCTTAATGCGCAGTGGTCAACGCGGCACTCTCTAGCTGCCAAGAGCACTTTTTACTATGCGCACCCAACCAGAGTGACGTGAGGAGCACATTTCAGAAAACGTGCTCAGCTCGTCGAGAAAATGCAATTTAAGCAATAACATTAAAAATGCACCTAAAACCTAAACCAAACGTTGCAGGTGGTTATTTCTTCATGCGCAGTGGTCAACGCGGCACTCTCTCGCTGCCAAGAGCACTTTTTACTATGCGCACCCAACCAGAGTGACGGGAGGAGCACATTTCAGAAAACGTGCTCAGCTCATCGAGAAAATGCGATTTAAGCAATAAAATTAAAAATGCACCTAAAACCTAAACCAAACGTTGCAGGTGGTTATTTCTTCATGCGCAGTGGTCAACGCGGCACTCTCTAGCTGCCAAGAGCACTTTTTACTATGCGCACCCAACCAGAGTGACGGGAGGAGCACATTTCAGAAAACGTGCTCAGCTCGTCGAGAAAATGCAATTTAAGCAATACAATTAAAAATGCAATTAAAACCTAAACCAAACGTTGCAGGTGGTTATTTCTTCGTGCGCAGCAGTCAACGCGGCACTCTCTAGCTGCCAAGAGCACTTTTTACTATGCGCACCCAACCAGAGTGACGGGAGGAGCACATTTCAGAAAACGTGCTCAGCTCGTCGAGTAAATGTGATTTAAGCAATAAAATTAAAAATGCACCCAAAACCTAAACCAAACGTTGCAGGTGGTTATTTCTTCATGCGCAGTGGTCAACGCGGCACTCTCTAGCTGCCAAGAGCACTTTTTACTATACACACCCAACTAGAGTGACGGGAGGAGCACATTCCAGAAAACGTGCTCAGCTCGTCGAGAAAATGCGATTTAAGCAATAAAATTAAAAATGCACCCAAAACCTAAACCAAACGTTGCAGGTGGTTATTTCTTCATGCGCAGCAGTCAACGCGGCACTCTCTAGCTGCCAAGAGCACTTTTTACTATGCGCACCCAACCAGAGGGACGGGAGGAGCACATTTCAGAAAACGTGCTCAGCTCGTCGAGAAAATGCGATTTAAGCAATAAAATAAAAAATGCACCTAAAACCTAAACCAAACGTTGCAGGTGGTTATTTCTTCATGCGCAGTGGTCAACGCGGCACTCTCTAGCTGCCAAGAGCACTTTTTACTATGCGCACCCAACCAGAGTGACGGGAGGAGCACATTTCAGAAAACGTGCTCAGCTCGTCGAGAAAATGCGATTTAAGCAATAAAATTAAAAATGCACCCAAAACCTAAACCAAACGTTGCAGATGGTCATTTCTTCATGCGCAGTGGTCAACGCGGCACTCTCTAGCTGCCAAGAGCACTTTTTACTATGCACACCCAACCAGAGTGACGGGAGAAGCACATTTCAGAAAACGTGCTCAGCTCGTCGAGAAAATGCGATTTAAGCAATACAATTAAAAATGCACCCTAAACCTAAAGCAAACGTTGCAGGTGGTTATTTCTACATGTGCAGTGGTCAACGCGGCACTCTCTAGCTGCCAAAGGCATTTTTTACTATGCGCACCCAACCAGAGTGACGGGAGGAGCACATTTCAGAAAACGTGCTCAGCCCGTCGAGAAAATGCGATTTAAGCAATAAAATTAAAAATGCACCTAAAACCTAAACCAAACGTTGCAGGTGGTTATTTCTTCATGCGCAGTGGTCAACGCGGCACTCTCTAGCTGCCAAGAGCACTTTTTACTATGCGCACCCAACCAGAGTGACGGGAGGAGCACATTTCAGAAAACGTGCTCAGCTCGTCGAGAAAATGCGATTTAAGCAATAAAATTAAAAATGCACCTAAAACCTAAACCGAACGTTGCAGATGGTCATTTCTTCATGCGCAGTGGTCAACGCGGCACTCTCTAGCTGCCAAGAGCACTTTTTACTATGCGCACCCAACCAGAGTGACGGGAGGAGCACATTTCAGAAAACGTGCTCAGCTCGTCCAGACAATGCGATTTAAGCAATAAAATTAAAAATGCACCCAAAACCTAAACCAAACGTTGCAGGTGGTTATTTCTTCATGCGCAGTGGTCAACGCGGAACTCTCTAGCTGCCAAGAGCACTTTTTACTATGCGCACCCAACCAGAGTGACGGGAGGAGCGCATTTCAGAAAACGTGCTCAGCTCGTCGAGAAAATGCGATTTAAGCAATAAAATTAAAAATGCACCTAAAACCTAAACCAAAAGTTGCAGGTGGTTATTTCTTCATGCGCAGCAGTCAACACGGCACTCTCTAGCTGCCAAGAGCACTTTTTACTATGCGCACCCAACCAGAGTGACGGGAGGAGCACATTTCAGAAAACGTGCTCAGCTCGTGGAGAAAATGCGATTTAAGCAATAAAATTAAAAATGCACCCAAAACCTAAACTAAACGTTGCAGATGGTCATTTCTTCATGTGCAGTGGTCAACGCGGCACTCTCTAGCTGCCAAGAGCACTTTTTACTATGCACACCCATCCAGAGTGACGGGAGGAGCGCATTTCAGAAAACGTGCTCAGCTCGTCGAGAAAATGCGATTTAAGCAATAAAATTAAAAATGCACCCAAAACCTAAACCAAACGTTGCAGGTTGTTATTTCTTCATGCGCAGTGGTCAACGCGGCACTCTCTAGCTGCCAAGAGCTCTTTTTACTATACACACCCAACCAGAGTGACGGGAGGAGCACATTCCAGAAAACGTGCTCAGCTCGTCGAGAAAATGCGATTTAAGCAATAAAATTAAAAATGCACCCAAAACCTAAACCAAACGTTGCAGATGGTCATTTCTTCATGTGCAGTGGTCAACGCGGCACTCTCTAGCTGCCAAGAGCACTTTTTACTATGCACACCCAACCAGAGTGACGGGAGGAGCGCATTTCAGAAAACGTGCTCAGCTCGTCGAGAAAATGCGATTTAAGCAATAAAATTAAAAATGCACCCAAAACCTAAACCAAACGTTGCAGGTGGTTATTTCTTCATGCGCAGTGGTCAACGCGGCACTCTCTAGCTGCCAAGAGCACTTTTTACTATGCGCACCCAACCAGAGTGACGGGAGGAGCACATTTCAGAAAACGTGCTCAGCTCGTCGAGAAAATGCGATTTAAGCAATAAAATTAAAAATGCACCCAAAACCTAAACCAAACGTTGCAGGTGGTTATTTATTCATATGCAGCAGTCAACGCGGCACTCTCTAGCTGCCAAGAGCACTTTTTACTATGCGCACCCAACCAGAGTGACGGGAGGAGCACATTTCAGAAAACGTGCTCAGCTCGTCGAGAAAATGCGATTTAAGCAATAAAATAAAAAATGCACCTAAAACCTAAACCAAACGTTGCAGGTGGATATTTCTTAATGCGCAGTGGTCAACGCGGCACTCTCTAGCTGCCAAGAGCACTTTTTACTATGCGCACCCAACCAGAGTGACGTGAGGAGCACATTTCAGAAAACGTGCTCAGCTCGTCGAGAAAATGCAATTTAAGCAATAACATTAAAAATGCACCTAAAACCTAAACCAAACGTTGCAGGTGGTTATTTCTTCATGCGCAGTGGTCAACGCGGCACTCTCTCGCTGCCAAGAGCACTTTTTACTATGCGCACCCAACCAGAGTGACGGGAGGAGCACATTTCAGAAAACGTGCTCAGCTCATCGAGAAAATGCGATTTAAGCAATAAAATTAAAAATGCAATTAAAACCTAAACCAAACGTTGCAGGTGGTTATTTCTTCATGCGCAGTGGTCAACGCGGCACTCTCTAGCTGCCAAGAGCACTTTTTACTATGCGCACCCAACCAGAGTGACGGGAGGAGCACATTTCAGAAAACGTGCTCAGCTCGTCGAGAAAATGTGATTTAAGCAATAAAATTAAAAATGCACCCAAAACCTAAACCAAACGTTGCAGGTGGTTATTTCTTCATGCGCAGTGGTCAACGCGGCACTCTCTAGCTGCCAAGAGCACTTTTTACTATGCGCACCCAACCAGAGTGACGGGAGGAGCACATTTCAGAAAACGTGCTCAGCTCGTCCAGAAAATGCGATTTAAGCAATAAAATTAAAAATGCACCTAAAACCTAAACCAAACGTTGCAGATGGTCATTTCTTCATGCGCAGTGGTCAACGCGGCACTCTCTAGCTGCCAAGAGCACTTTTTACTATGCACACCCAACCAGAGTGACGGGAGGAGCACATTTCAGAAAACGTGCTCAGCTCGTCCAGACAATGCGATTTAAGCAATAAAATTAAAAATGCACCCAAAACCTAAACCAAACGTTGCAGGTGGTTATTTCTTAATGCGCAGTGGTCAACGCGGCACTCTCTAGCTGCCAAGAGCACTTTTTACTATGCGCACCCAACCAGAGTGACGGGAGGAGCGCATTTCAGAAAACGTGCTCAGCTCGTCGAGAAAATGCGATTTAAGCAATAAAATTAAAAATGCACCTAAAACCTAAACCAAACGTTGCAGGTGGTTATTTGTTCATGCGCAGCAGTCAACGCGGCACTCTCTAGCTGCCAAGAGCACTTTTTACTATGCGGACCCAACCAGAGTGACGGGAGGAGCACATTTCAGAAAACGTGCTCAGCTCGTCGAGAAAATGCGATTTAAGCAATAAAATAAAAAATGCACCTAAAACCTAAACCAAACGCTGCAGATGGTCATTTCTTCATGTGCAGTGGTCAACGCGGCACTCTCTAGCTGCCAAGAGCACTTTTTACTATGCGCACCCAACCAGACTGACGGGAGGAGCACATTTCAGAAAACGTGCTCAGTTCGTCGAGAAAATGCGATTTAAGCAACAAAATTAAAAATGCACCCAAAACCTAAACCAAACGTTGCAGGTGGTTATTTCTTCATGCGCAGCAGTCAACGCGGCACTCTCTAGCTGCCAAGAGCACTTTTTACTATGCACACCCAACAAGAGTGACGGGAGGAGCGCATTTCAGAAAACGTGCTCAGCTCGACGAGAACATGCGATTTAAGCAATAAAATTAAAAATGCACCCAAAACCTAAACCAAACGTTGCAGGTGGTTATTTCTTAATGCGCAGTGGTCAACGCGGCACTCTCTAGCTGCCAAGAGCACTTTTTACTATGCGCACCCAACCAGAGTGACAGGAGGAGCGCATTTCAGAAAACGTGCTCAGCTCGTCGAGAAAATGCGATTTAAGCAATAAAATTAAAAATGCACCTAAAACCTAAACCAAACGTTGCAGGTGGTTATTTGTTCATGCGCAGCAGTCAACGCGGCACTCTCTAGCTGCCAAGAGCACTTTTTACTATGCGGACCCAACCAGAGTGACGGGAGGAGCACATTTCAGAAAACGTGCTCAGCTCGTCGAGAAAATGCGATTTAAGCAATAAAATAAAAAATGCACCTAAAACCTAAACCAAACGCTGCAGATGGTCATTTCTTCATGTGCAGTGGTCAACGCGGCACTCTCTAGCTGCCAAGAGCACTTTTTACTATGCGGACCCAACCAGACTGACGGGAGGAGCACATTTCAGAAAACGTGCTCAGTTCGTCGAGAAAATGCGATTTAAGCAACAAAATTAAAAATGCACCCAAAACCTAAACCAAACGTTGCAGGTGGTTATTTCTTCATGCGCAGCAGTCAACGCGGCACTCTCTAGCTGCCAAGAGCACTTTTTACTATGCACACCCAACAAGAGTGACGGGAGGAGCGCATTTCAGAAAACGTGCTCAGCTCGACGAGAACATGCGATTTAAGCAATAAAATTAAAAATGCACCCAAAACCTAAACCAAACGTTGCAGGTGGTTATTTCTTAATGCGCAGTGGTCAACGCGGCACTCTCTAGCTGCCAAGAGCACTTTTTACTATGCGCACCCAACCAGAGTGACGGGAGGAGCGCATTTCAGAAAACGTGCTCAGCTCGTCGAGAAAATGCGATTTAAGCAATAAAATTAAAAATGCACCTAAAACCTAAACCAAACGTTGCAGGTGGTTATTTCTTCATGCGCAGCAGTCAACGCGGCACTCTCTAGCTGCCAAGAGCACTTTTTACTATGCACACCCAACAAGAGTGACGGGAGGAGCGCATTTCAGAAAACGTGCTCAGCTCGACGAGAACATGCGATTTAAGCAATAAAATTAAAAATGCACCCAAAACCTAAACCAAACGTTGCAGGTGGTTATTTCTTAATGCGCAGTGGTCAACGCGGCACTCTCTAGCTGCCAAGAGCACTTTTTACTATGCGCACCCAACCAGAGTGACAGGAGGAGCGCATTTCAGAAAACGTGCTCAGCTCGTCGAGAAAATGCGATTTAAGCAATAAAATTAAAAATGCACCTAAAACCTAAACCAAACGTTGCAGGTGGTTATTTGTTCATGCGCAGCAGTCAACGCGGCACTCTCTAGCTGCCAAGAGCACTTTTTACTATGCGGACCCAACCAGAGTGACGGGAGGAGCACATTTCAGAAAACGTGCTCAGCTCGTCGAGAAAATGCGATTTAAGCAATAAAATAAAAAATGCACCTAAAACCTAAACCAAACGCTGCAGATGGTCATTTCTTCATGTGCAGTGGTCAACGCGGCACTCTCTAGCTGCCAAGAGCACTTTTTACTATGCGGACCCAACCAGACTGACGGGAGGAGCACATTTCAGAAAACGTGCTCAGTTCGTCGAGAAAATGCGATTTAAGCAACAAAATTAAAAATGCACCCAAAACCTAAACCAAACGTTGCAGGTGGTTATTTCTTCATGCGCAGCAGTCAACGCGGCACTCTCTAGCTGCCAAGAGCACTTTTTACTATGCACACCCAACAAGAGTGACGGGAGGAGCGCATTTCAGAAAACGTGCTCAGCTCGACGAGAACATGCGATTTAAGCAATAAAATTAAAAATGCACCCAAAACCTAAACCAAACGTTGCAGGTGGTTATTTCTTAATGCGCAGTGGTCAACGCGGCACTCTCTAGCTGCCAAGAGCACTTTTTACTATGCGCACCCAACCAGAGTGACGGGAGGAGCGCATTTCAGAAAACGTGCTCAGCTCGTCGAGAAAATGCGATTTAAGCAATAAAATTAAAAATGCACCTAAAACCTAAACCAAACGTTGCAGGTGGTTATTTGTTCATGCGCAGCAGTCAACGCGGCACTCTCTAGCTGCCAAGAGCACTTTTTACTATGCGGACCCAACCAGAGTGACGGGAGGAGCACATTTCAGAAAACGTGCTCAGCTCGTCGAGAAAATGCGATTTAAGCAATAAAATAAAAAATGCACCTAAAACCTAAACCAAACGCTGCAGATGGTCATTTCTTCATGTGCAGTGGTCAACGCGGCACTCTCTAGCTGCCAAGAGCACTTTTTACTATGCGGACCCAACCAGACTGACGGGAGGAGCACATTTCAGAAAACGTGCTCAGTTCGTCGAGAAAATGCGATTTAAGCAACAAAATTAAAAATGCACCCAAAACCTAAACCAAACGTTGCAGGTGGTTATTTCTTCATGCGCAGCAGTCAACGCGGCACTCTCTAGCTGCCAAGAGCACTTTTTACTATGCACACCCAACAAGAGTGACGGGAGGAGCGCATTTCAGAAAACGTGCTCAGCTCGACGAGAACATGCGATTTAAGCAATAAAATTAAAAATGCACCCAAAACCTAAACCAAACGTTGCAGGTGGTTATTTCTTAATGCGCAGTGGTCAACGCGGCACTCTCTAGCTGCCAAGAGCACTTTTTACTATGCGCACCCAACCAGAGTGACGGGAGGAGCGCATTTCAGAAAACGTGCTCAGCTCGTCGAGAAAATGCGATTTAAGCAATAAAATTAAAAATGCACCTAAAACCTAAACCAAACGTTGCAGGTGGTTATTTGTTCATGCGCAGCAGTCAACGCGGCACTCTCTAGCTGCCAAGAGCACTTTTTACTATGCGGACCCAACCAGAGTGACGGGAGGAGCACATTTCAGAAAACGTGCTCAGCTCGTCGAGAAAATGCGATTTAAGCAATTAAATAAAAAATGCACCTAAAACCTAAACCAAACGCTGCAGATGGTCATTTCTTCATGTGCAGTGGTCAACGCGGCACTCTCTAGCTGCCAAGAGCACTTTTTACTATGCGCACCCAACCAGACTGACGGGAGGAGCACATTTCAGAAAACGTGCTCAGTTCGTCGAGAAAATGCGATTTAAGCAACAAAATTAAAAATGCACCCAAAACCTAAACCAAACGTTGCAGGTGGTTATTTCTTCATGCGCAGCAGTCAACGCGGCACTCTCTAGCTGCCAAGAGCACTTTTTAATATGCACACCCAACAAGAGTGACGGGAGGAGTGCATTTCAGAAAACGTGCTCAGCTCGACGAGAACATGCGATTTAAGCAATAAAATTAAAAATGCACCCAAAACCTAAACCAAACGTTGCAGGTGGTTATTTCTTCATGCGCAGTGGTCAAGGCGGCACTCTCTAGCTGCCAAGAGCACTTTTTACTATGCGCACCCAACCAGAGTGACGGGAGGAGCACATTTCAGAAAACGTGCTCAGCTCGTCGAGAAAATGCGATTTAAGCAATAAAATTAAAAATGCACCCAAAACCTAAACCAAACGTTGCAGGTGGTTATTTCTTCATGCGCAGTGGTAAACGCGGCACTCTCTAGCTGCCAAGAGGACTTTTTACTATGCGCACCCAACCAGAGTGACGGGAGGAGCACATTTCATAAAACGTGCTCAGCTCGTCCAGAAAATGCTATTTAAGCAATAAAATTAAAAATGCACCTAAAACCTAAACCAAACGTTGCAGATGGTCATTTCTTCATGCGCAGTGGTCAACGCGGCACTCTCTAGCTGCCAAGAGCACTTTTTACTATGCACACCCAACCAGAGTGACGGGAGGAGCACATTTCAGAAAACGTGCTCAGCTCGTCCAGAAAATGCGATTTAAGCAATAAAATTAAAAATGCACCCAAAACCTAAACCAAACGTTGCAGGTGGTTATTTCTTCATGCGCAGTGGTCAACGCGGCACTCTCTAGCTGCCAAGAGCACTTTTTACTATGCGCACCCAACCAGAGTGACGGGAGGAGCACATTTCAGAAAACGTGCACAGCTCGTCGAGAAAATGCGATTTAAGCAATAAAATTAAAAATGCACCCAAAACCTAAACCAAACGTTGCAGGTGGTTATTTCTTCGTGCGCAGCAGTCAACGCGGCACTCTCTAGCTGCCAAGAACACTTTTTACTATGCGCACCCAACCAGAGTGACAGGAGGAGCACATTTCAGAAAACGTGCTCAGCTCGTCGAGAAAATGCGATTTAAGCAATAAAATTAAAAATGCACCCAAAACCTAAACCAAACGTTGCAGGTGGTTATTTCTTCATATGCAGCAGTCAACGCGGCACTCTCTAGCTGCCAAGAGCACTTTTTACTATGCGCACCCAACCAGAGTGACGGGAGGAGCACATTTCAGAAAACGTGCTCAGCTCGTCGAGAAAATGCGATTTAAGCAATAAAATAAAAAATGCACCTAAAACCTAAACCAAACGTTGCAGGTGGATATTTCTTCATGCGCAGTGGTCAACGCGGCACTCTCTAGCTGCCAAGAGCACTTTTTACTATGCGCACCCAACCAGAGTGACGTGAGGAGCACATTTCAGAAAACGTGCTCAGCTCGTCGAGAAAATGCAATTTAAGCAATAACATTAAAAATGCACCTAAAACCTAAACCAAACGTTGCAGGTGGTTATTTCTTCATGCGCAGTGGTCAACGCGGCACTCTCTCGCTGCCAAGAGCACTTTTTACTATGCGCACCCAACCAGAGTGACGGGAGGAGCACATTTCAGAAAACGTGCTCAACTCGTCGAGAAAATGCGATTTAAGCAATAAAATTAAAAATGCACCTAAAACCTAAACCAAACGTTGCAGGTGGTTATTTCTTCGTGCGCAGCAGTCAACGCGGCACTCTCTAGCTGCCAAGAGCACTTTTTACTATGCGCACCCAACCAGAGTGACGGGAGGAGCACATTTCAGAAAACGTGCTCAGCTCGTCGAGTAAATGCGATTTAAGCAATAAAATTAAAAATGCACCCAAAACCTAAACCAAACGTTGCAGGTGGTTATTTCTTCATGCGCAGTGGTCAACGCGGCAGTCTCTAGCTGCCAAGAGCACTTTTTACTATGCGCACCCAACCAGAGTGACGGGAGGAGCACATTTCAGAAAACGTGCTCAGCTCGTCCAGAAAATGCGATTTAAGCAATAAAATTAAAAATGCACCTAAAACCTAAACCAAACGTTGCAGATGGTCATTTCTTCATGCGCAGTGGTCAACGCGGCACTCTCTAGCTACCAAGAGCATTTTTTACTATGCGCACCCAACCAGAGTGACGGGAGGAGCACATTTCAGAAAACGTGCTCAGCTCGTCGAGAAAATGCGATTTAAGCAATAAAATTAAAAATGCACCTAAAACCTAAACCAAACGTTGCAGGTGGTTATTTCTTCATGCGCAGCAGTCAACGCGGCACTCTCTAGCTGCCAAGAGCACTTTTTACTATGCGGACCCAACCAGAGTGACGGGAGGAGCACATTTCAGAAAACGTGCTCAGCTCGTCGAGAAAATGCGATTTAAGCAATAAAATAAAAAATGCACCTACAACCTAAACCAAACGCTGCAGATGGTCATTTCTTCATGTGCAGTGGTCAACGCGGAACTCTCTAGCTGCCAAGAGCACCTTTTACTATGCGCACCCAACCAGAGTGACGGGAGGAGCACATTTCAGAAAACGTGCTCAGCTCGTCGAGAAAATGCGATTTAAGCAATAAAATTAAAAATGCACCCAAAACCTAAACCAAACGTTGCAGGTGGTTATTTCTTAGTGCGCAGCAGTCAACGCGGCACTCTCTAGCTGCCAAGAGCACTTTTTAATATGCACACCCAACAAGAGTGACGGGAGGAGCGCATTTCAGAAAACGTGCTCAGCTCGACGAGAACATGCGATTTAAGCAATAAAATTAAAAATGCACCCAAAACCTAAACCAAACGTTGCAGGTGGTTATTTCTTCGTGCGCAGCAGTCAACGCGGCACTCTCTAGCTGCCAAGAACACTTTTTACTATGCGCACCCAACCAGAGTGACGGGAGGAGCACATTTCAGAAAACGTGCTCAGCTCGTCGAGAAAATGCGATTTAAGCAATAAAATTAAAAATGCACCTAAAACCTAAACCAAACGTTGCAGGTGGTTATTTCTTCATGCGCAGTGGTCAACGTGGCACTCTCTAGCTGCCAAGAGCACTTTTTACTATGCGCACCCAACCAGAGTGACGGGAGGAGCACATTTCAGAAAACGTGCTCAGCTCGTCGAGAAAATGCGATTTAAGCAATAAAATTAAAAATGCACCCAAAACCTAAACCAAACGTTGCAGATGGTCATTTCTTCATGCGCAGTGGTCAACGCGGCACTCTCTAGCTGCCAAGAGCACTCTTTACTATGCACACCCAACCAGAGTGACGGGAGGAGCACATTTCAGAAAACGTGCTCAGCTCGTCGAGAAAATGCGATTTAAGCAATACAATTAAAAATGCACCCTAAACCTAAAGCAAACGTTGCAGGTGGTTATTTCTACATGTGCAGTGGTCAACGCGGCACTCTCTAGCTGCCAAAGGCATTTTTTACTATGCGCACCCAACCAGAGTGACGGGAGGAGCACATTTCAGAAAACGTGCTCAGCCCGTCGAGAAAATGCGATTTAAGCAATAAAATTAAAAATGCACCTAAAACCTAAACCAAACGTTGCAGGTGGTTATTTCTTCATGCGCAGTGGTCAACGCGGCACTCTCTAGCTGCCAAGAGCACTTTTTACTATGCGCACCCAACCAGAGTGACGGGAGGAGCACATTTCAGAAAACGTGCTCAGCTCATCGAGAAAATGCGATTTAAGCAATAAAATTAAAAATGCACCTAAAACCTAAACCAAACGTTGCAGGTGGTTATTTCTTCATGCGCAGTGGTCAACGCGGCACTCTCTAGCTGCCAAGAGCACTTTTTACTATGCGCACCCAACCAGAGTGACGGGAGGAGCACATTTCAGAAAACGTGCTCAGCTCGTCGAGAAAATGCAATTTAAGCAATACAATTAAAAATGCAATTAAAACCTAAACCAAACGTTGCAGGTGGTTATTTCTTCGTGCGCAGCAGTCAACGCGGCACTCTCTAGCTGCCAAGAGCACTTTTTACTATGCGCACCCAACCAGAGTGAAGGGAGGAGCACATTTCAGAAAACGTGCTCAGCTCGTCGAGTAAATGTGATTTAAGCAATAAAATTAAAAATGCACCCAAAACCTAAACCAAACGTTGCAGGTGGTTATTTCTTCATGCGCAGTGGTCAACGCGGCACTCTCTAGCTGCCAAGAGCACTTTTTACTATGCGCACCCAACCAGAGTGACGGGAGGAGCACATTTCAGAAAACGTGCTCAGCTCGTCCAGAAAATGCGATTTAAGCAATAAAATTAAAAATGCACCTAAAACCTAAACCAAACGTTGCAGATGGTCATTTCTTCATGCGCAGTGGTCAACGCGGCACTCTCTAGCTGCCAAGAGCACTTTTTACTATGCGCACCCAACCAGAGTGACGGGAGGAGCACATTTCAGAAAACGTGCTCAGCTCGTCGAGAAAATGCGATTTAAGCAATAAAATTAAAAATGCACCCAAAACCTAAACCAAACGTTGCAGATGGTCATTTCTTCATGCGCAGTGGTCAACGCGGCACTCTCTAGCTGCCAAGAGCACTTTTTACTATGCGCACCCAACCAGAGTGACGGGAGGAGCACATTTCAGAAAACGTGCTCAGCTCGTCGAGAAAATGCGATTTAAGCAATAAAATTAAAAATGCACCCAAAACCTAAACAAAACGTTGCAGGTGGTTATTTCTTAGTGCGCAGCAGTCAACGCGGCACTCTCTAGCTGCCAAGAGCACTTTTTAATATGCACACCCAACAAGAGTGACGGGAGGAGCGCATTTCAGAAAACGTGCTCAGCTCGACGAGAACATGCGATTTAAGCAATAAAATTAAAAATGCACCCAAAACCTAAACCAAACGTTGCAGGTGGTTATTTCTTCGTGCGCAGCAGTCAACGCGGCACTCTCTAGCTGCCAAGAACACTTTTTACTATGCGCACCCAACCAGAGTGACGGGAGGAGCACATTTCAGAAAACGTGCTCAGCTCGTCGAGAAAATGCGATTTAAGCAATAAAATTAAAAATGCACCTAAAACCTAAACCAAACGTTGCAGGTGGTTATTTCTTCATGCGCAGTGGTCAACGCGGCACTCTCTAGCTGCCAAGAGCACTTTTTACTATGCGCACCCAACCAGAGTGACGGGAGGAGCACATTTCAGAAAACGTGCTCAGCTCGTCGAGAAAATGCGATTTAAGCAATAAAATTAAAAATGCACCCAAAACCTAAACCAAACGTTTCAGGTGGTTATTTCTTCATGCGCAGTGGTCAACGCGGCACTCTCTAGCTGCCAAGAGCACTTTTTACTATGCGCACCCAACCAGAGTGACGGGAGGAGCACATTTCAGAAAACGGGCTCAGCTCGTCGAGAAAATGCGATTTAAGCAATAAAATTAAAAATGCACCCAAAACCTAAACCAAACGTTGCAGATGGTCATTTCTTCATGCGCAGTGGTCAACGCGGCACTCTCTAGCTGCCAAGAGCACTTTTTACTATGCACACCCAACCAGAGTGACGGGAGGAGCGCATTTCAGAAAACGTGCTCAGCTCGTCGAGAAAATGCGATTTAAGCAATAAAATTAAAAATGCACCCAAAACCTAAACCAAACGTTGCAGATGGTCATTTCTTCATGTGCAGTGGTCAACGCGGCACTCTCTAGCTGCCAAGAGCACTTTTTACAATGCACACCCAACCAGAGTGACGGGAGGAGCGCATTTTAGAAAACGTGCTCAGCTCGTCGAGAAAATGCGATTTAAGCAATAAAATTAAAAATGCACCCAAAACCTAAACCAAACGTTGCAGGTGGTTATTTCTTCATGCGCAGTGGTCAACGCGGCACTCTCTAGCTGCCAAGAGCACTCTCTAGCTGCCAAGAGCACTTTTTTACTATGCGCACCCAACCAGAGTGACGGGAGGAGCACATTTCAGAAAACGTGCTCAGCTCGTCGAGTAAATGCGATTTAAGCAATAAAATTAAAAATGCACCCAAAACCTAAACCAAACGTTGCAGGTGGTTATTTCTTCATGCGCAGTGGTCAACGCGGCAGTCTCTAGCTGCCAAGAGCACTTTTTACTATGCGCACCCAACCAGAGTGACGGGAGGAGCACATTTCAGAAAACGTGCTCAGCTCGTCCAGAAAATGCGATTTAAGCAATAAAATTAAAAATGCACCTAAAACCTAAACCAAACGTTGCAGATGGTCATTTCTTCATGCGCAGTGGTCAACGCGGCACTCTCTAGCTGCCAAGAGCACTTTTTACTATGCGGACCCAACCAGAGTGACGGGAGGAGCACATTTCAGAAAACGTGCTCAGCTCGTCGAGAAAATGCGATTTAAGCAATAAAATAAAAAATGCACCTACAACCTAAACCAAACGCTGCAGATGGTCATTTCTTCATGTGCAGTGGTCAACGCGAAACTCTCTAGCTGCCAAGAGCACCTTTTACTATGCGCACCCAACCAGAGTGACGGGAGGAGCACATTTCAGAAAACGTGCTCAGCTCGTCGAGAAAATGCGATTTAAGCAATAAAATTAAACATGCACCCAAAACCTAAACCAAACGTTGCAGGTGGTTATTTCTTAGTGCGCAGCAGTCAACGCGGCACTCTCTAGCTGCCAAGAGCACTTTTTAATATGCACACCCAACAAGAGTGACGGGAGGAGCGCATTTCAGAAAACGTGCTCAGCTCGACGAGAACATGCGATTTAAGCAATAAAATTAAAAATGCACCCAAAACCTAAACCAAACGTTGCAGGTGGTTATTTCTTCGTGCGCAGCAGTCAACGCGGCACTCTCTAGCTGCCAAGAACACTTTTTACTATGCGCACCCAACCAGAGTGACGGGAGGAGCACATTTCAGAAAACGTGCTCAGCTCGTCGAGAAAATGCGATTTAAGCAATAAAATTAAAAATGCACCTAAAACCTAAACCAAACGTTGCAGGTGGTTATTTCTTCATGCGCAGTGGTCAACGTGGCACTCTCTAGCTGCCAAGAGCACTTTTTACTATGCGCACCCAACCAGAGTGACGGGAGGAGCACATTTCAGAAAACGTGCTCAGCTCGTCGAGAAAATGCGATTTAAGCAATAAAATTAAAAATGCACCCAAAACCTAAACCAAACGTTGCAGATGGTCATTTCTTCATGCGCAGTGGTCAACACGGCACTCTCTAGCTGCCAAGAGCACTTTTTACTATGCACACCCAACCAGAGTGACGGGAGGAGCACATTTCAGAAAACGTGCTCAGCTCGTCGAGAAAATGCGATTTAAGCAATACAATTAAAAATGCACCCTAAACCTAAAGCAAACGTTGCAGGTGGTTATTTCTACATGTGCAGTGGTCAACGCGGCACTCTCTAGCTGCCAAAGGCATTTTTTACTATGCGCACCCAACCAGAGTGACGGGAGGAGCACATTTCAGAAAACGTGCTCAGCCCGTCGAGAAAATGCGATTCAAGCAATAAAATTAAAAATGCACCTAAAACCTAAACCAAACGTTGCAGGTGGTTATTTCTTCATGCGCAGTGGTCAACGCGGCACTCTCTAGCTGCCAAGAGCACTTTTTACTATGCGCACCCAACCAGAGTGACGGGAGGAGCACATTTCAGAAAACGTGCTCAGCTCATCGAGAAAATGCGATTTAAGCAATAAAATTAAAAATGCACCTAAAACCTAAACCAAACGTTGCAGGTGGTTATTTCTTCATGCGCAGTGGTCAACGCGGCACTCTCTAGCTGCCAAGAGCACTTTTTACTATGCGCACCCAACCAGAGTGACGGGAGGAGCACATTTCAGAAAACGTGCTCAGCTCGTCCAGACAATGCGATTTAAGCAATAAAATTAAAAATGCACCCAAAACCTAAACCAAACGTTGCAGGTGGTTATTTCTTCATGCGCAGTGGTCAACGCGGAACTCTCTAGCTGCCAAGAGCACTTTTTACTATGCGCACCCAACCAGAGTGACGGGAGGAGCGCATTTCAGAAAACGTGCTCAGCTCGTCGAGAAAATGCGATTTAAGCAATAAAATTAAAAATGCACCTAAAACCTAAACCAAAAGTTGCAGGTGGTTATTTCTTCATGCGCAGCAGTCAACACGGCACTCTCTAGCTGCCAAGAGCACTTTTTACTATGCGCACCCAACCAGAGTGACGGGAGGAGCACATTTCAGAAAACGTGCTCAGCTCGTGGAGAAAATGCGATTTAAGCAATAAAATTAAAAATGCACCCAAAACCTAAACCAAACGTTGCAGATGGTCATTTCTTCATGTGCAGTGGTCAACGCGGCACTCTCTAGCTGCCAATAGCACTTTTTACTATGCACACCCATCCAGAGTGACGGGAGGAGCGCATTTCAGAAAACGTGCTCAGCTCGTCGAGAAAATGCGATTTAAGCAATAAAATTAAAAATGCACCCAAAACCTAAACCAAACGTTGCAGGTTGTTATTTCTTCATGCGCAGTGGTCAACGCGGCACTCTCTAGCTGCCAAGAGCTCTTTTTACTATACACACCCAACCAGAGTGACGGGAGGAGCACATTCCAGAAAACGTGCTCAGCTCGTCGAGAAAATGCGATTTAAGCAATAAAATTAAAAATGCACCCAAAACCTAAACCAAACGTTGCAGATGGTCATTTCTTCATGTGCAGTGGTCAACGCGGCACTCTCTAGCTGCCAAGAGCACTTTTTACTATGCACACCCAACCAGAGTGACGGGAGGAGCGCATTTCAGAAAACGTGCTCAGCTCGTCGAGAAAATGCGATTTAAGCAATAAAATTAAAAATGCACCCAAAACCTAAACCAAACGTTGCAGGTGGTTATTTCTTCATGCGCAGTGGTCAACGCGGCACTCTCTAGCTGCCAAGAGCACTTTTTACTATGCGCACCCAACCAGAGTGACGGGAGGAGCACATTTCAGAAAACGTGCTCAGCTCGTCGAGAAAATGCGATTTAAGCAATAAAATTAAAAATGCACCCAAAACCTAAACCAAACGTTGCAGGTGGTTATTTCTTCATATGCAGCAGTCAACGCGGCACTCTCTAGCTGCCAAGAGCACTTTTTACTATGCGCACCCAACCAGAGTGACGGGAGGAGCACATTTCAGAAAACGTGCTCAGCTCGTCGAGAAAATGCGATTTAAGCAATAAAATAAAAAATGCACCTAAAACCTAAACCAAACGTTGCAGGTGGATATTTCTTAATGCGCAGTGGTCAACGCGGCACTCTCTAGCTGCCAAGAGCACTTTTTACTATGCGCACCCAACCAGAGTGACGTGAGGAGCACATTTCAGAAAACGTGCTCAGCTCGTCGAGAAAATGCAATTTAAGCAATAACATTAAAAATGCACCTAAAACCTAAACCAAACGTTGCAGGTGGTTATTTCTTCATGCGCAGTGGTCAACGCGGCACTCTCTCGCTGCCAAGAGCACTTTTTACTATGCGCACCCAACCAGAGTGACGGGAGGAGCACATTTCAGAAAACGTGCTCAGCTCATCGAGAAAATGCGATTTAAGCAATAAAATTAAAAATGCAATTAAAACCTAAACCAAACGTTGCAGGTGGTTATTTCTTCATGCGCAGTGGTCAACGCGGCACTCTCTAGCTGCCAAGAGCACTTTTTACTATGCGCACCCAACCAGAGTGACGGGAGGAGCACATTTCAGAAAACGTGCTCAGCTCGTCGAGAAAATGTGATTTAAGCAATAAAATTAAAAATGCACCCAAAACCTAAACCAAACGTTGCAGGTGGTTATTTCTTCATGCGCAGTGGTCAACGCGGCACTCTCTAGCTGCCAAGAGCACTTTTTACTATGCGCACCCAACCAGAGTGACGGGAGGAGCACATTTCAGAAAACGTGCTCAGCTCGTCCAGAAAATGCGATTTAAGCAATAAAATTAAAAATGCACCTAAAACCTAAACCAAACGTTGCAGATGGTCATTTCTTCATGCGCAGTGGTCAACGCGGCACTCTCTAGCTGCCAAGAGCACTTTTTACTATGCACACCCAACCAGAGTGACGGGAGGAGCACATTTCAGAAAACGTGCTCAGCTCGTCCAGACAATGCGATTTAAGCAATAAAATTAAAAATGCACCCAAAACCTAAACCAAACGTTGCAGGTGGTTATTTCTTAATGCGCAGTGGTCAACGCGGCACTCTCTAGCTGCCAAGAGCACTTTTTACTATGCGCACCCAACCAGAGTGACGGGAGGAGCGCATTTCAGAAAACGTGCTCAGCTCGTCGAGAAAATGCGATTTAAGCAATAAAATTAAAAATGCACCTAAAACCTAAACCAAACGTTGCAGGTGGTTATTTGTTCATGCGCAGCAGTCAACGCGGCACTCTCTAGCTGCCAAGAGCACTTTTTACTATGCGGACCCAACCAGAGTGACGGGAGGAGCACATTTCAGAAAACGTGCTCAGCTCGTCGAGAAAATGCGATTTAAGCAATAAAATAAAAAATGCACCTAAAACCTAAACCAAACGCTGCAGATGGTCATTTCTTCATGTGCAGTGGTCAACGCGGCACTCTCTAGCTGCCAAGAGCACTTTTTACTATGCGCACCCAACCAGACTGACGGGAGGAGCACATTTCAGAAAACGTGCTCAGTTCGTCGAGAAAATGCGATTTAAGCAACAAAATTAAAAATGCACCCAAAACCTAAACCAAACGTTGCAGGTGGTTATTTCTTCATGCGCAGCAGTTAACGCGGCACTCTCTAGCTGCCAAGAGCACTTTTTACTATGCACACCCAACAAGAGTGACGGGAGGAGCGCATTTCAGAAAACGTGCTCAGCTCGACGAGAACATGCGATTTAAGCAATAAAATTAAAAATGCACCCAAAACCTAAACCAAACGTTGCAGGTGGTTATTTTGTTAATGCGCAGTGGTCAACGCGGCACTCTCTAGCTGCCAAGAGCACTTTTTACTATGCGCACCCAACCAGAGTGACGGGAGGAGCGCATTTCAGAAAACGTGCTCAGCTCGTCGAGAAAATGCGATTTAAGCAATAAAATTAAAAATGCACCTAAAACCTAAACCAAACGTTGCAGGTGGTTATTTGTTCATGCGCAGCAGTCAACGCGGCACTCTCTAGCTGCCAAGAGCACTTTTTACTATGCGGACCCAACCAGAGTGACGGGAGGAGCACATTTCAGAAAACGTGCTCAGCTCGTCGAGAAAATGCGATTTAAGCAATAAAATAAAAAATGCACCTAAAACCTAAACCAAACGCTGCAGATGGTCATTTCTTCATGTGCAGTGGTCAACGCGGCACTCTCTAGCTGCCAAGAGCACTTTTTACTATGCGCACCCAACCAGACTGACGGGAGGAGCACATTTCAGAAAACGTGCTCAGTTCGTCGAGAAAATGCGATTTAAGCAACTAAATTAAAAATGCACCCAAAACCTAAACCAAACGTTGCAGGTGGTTATTTCTTCATGCGCAGCAGTCAACGCGGCACTCTCTAGCTGCCAAGAGCACTTTTTACTATGCACACCCAACAAGAGTGACGGGAGGAGCGCATTTCAGAAAACGTGCTCAGCTCGACGAGAACATGCGATTTAAGCAATAAAATTAAAAATGCACCCAAAACCTAAACCAAACGTTGCAGGTGGTTATTTCTTAATGCGCAGTGGTCAACGCGGCACTCTCTAGCTGCCAAGAGCACTTTTTACTATGCGCACCCAACCAGAGTGACGGGAGGAGCGCATTTCAGAAAACGTGCTCAGCTCGTCGAGAAAATGCGATTTAAGCAATAAAATTAAAAATGCACCTAAAACCTAAACCAAACGTTGCAGGTGGTTATTTGTTCATGCGCAGCAGTCAACGCGGCACTCTCTAGCTGCCAAGAGCACTTTTTACTATGCGGACCCAACCAGAGTGACGGGAGGAGCACATTTCAGAAAACGTGCTCAGCTCGTCGAGAAAATGCGATTTAAGCAATAAAATAAAAAATGCACCTAAAACCTAAACCAAACGCTGCAGATGGTCATTTCTTCATGTGCAGTGGTCAACGCGGCACTCTCTAGCTGCCAAGAGCACTTTTTACTATGCGCACCCAACCAGACTGACGGGAGGAGCACATTTCAGAAAACGTGATCAGTTCGTCGAGAAAATGCGATTTAAGCAACAAAATTAAAAATGCACCCAAAACCTAAACCAAACGTTGCAGGTGGTTATTTCTTCATGCGCAGCAGTCAACGCGGCACTCTCTAGCTGCCAAGAGCACTTTTTAATATGCACACCCAACAAGAGTGACGGGAGGAGTGCATTTCAGAAAACGTGCTCAGCTCGACGAGAACATGCGATTTAAGCAATAAAATTAAAAATGCACCCAAAACCTAAACCAAACGTTGCAGGTGGTTATTTCTTCATGCGCAGTGGTCAAGGCGGCACTCTCTAGCTGCCAAGAGCACTTTTTCCTTTGCGCACCCAACCAGAGTGACGGGAGGAGCACATTTCAGAAAACGTGCTCAGCTCGTCGAGAAAATGCGATTTAAGCAATAAAATTAAAAATGCACCCAAAACCTAAACCAAACGTTGCAGGTGGTTATTTCTTCATGCGCATTGGTCAACGCGGCACTCTCTAGCTGCCAAGAGCACTTTTTACTTTGCGCACCCAACCAGAGTGACGGGAGGAGCACATTTCAGAAAACGTGCTCAGCTCGTCGAGAAAATGCGATTTAAGCAATAAAATTAAAAATGCACCCAAAACCTAAACCAAACGTTGCAGGTGGTTATTTCTTCATGCGCAGTGGTCAACGCGGAACTCTCTAGCTGCCAAGAGCACTTTTTACTATGCGCACCCAACCAGAGTGACGGGAGGAGCACATTTCAGAAAACGTGCTCAGCTCGTCCAGAAAAGGCTATTTAAGCAATAAAATAAAAAATGCACATAAAACCTAAACCAAACGTTGCAGATGGTCATTTCTTCATGCGCAGTGGTCAATGCGGCACTCTCTAGCTGCCAAGAGCACTTTTTACTATGCGCACCAAACCAGAGTGACGGGAGGACCACATTTCAGAAAACGTGCTCAGCTCGTCGAGAAAATGCGATTTAAGCAATAAAATTAAAACTGCACCCAAAACCTAAACCAAACGTTGCAGATGGTCATTTCTTCATGCGCAGTGGTCAACGCGGCACTCTCTAGCTGCCAAGAGCACTTTTTACTATGCACACCCAACCAGAGTGACGGGAGGAGCACATTTCAGAAAACGTGCTCAGCTCGTCGAGAAAATGCGATTTAAGCAATAAAATTAAAAATGCACCCAAAACCTAAACCAAACGTTGCAGGTGGTTATTTCTTCATGCGCAGCAGTCAACGCGGCACTCTCTAGCTGCCAAGAGCACTTTTTACTATGCGCACCCAACCAGAGTGACGGGAGGAGCACATTTCAGAAAACGTGCTCAGCTCGTCGAGAAAATGCGATTTAAGCAATAAAATTAAAAATGCACCCAAAACCTAAACCAAACGTTGCAGGTGGTTATTTCTTCATGCGCAGCAGTCAACGCGGCACTCTCTAGCTGCCAAGAGCACTTTTTACTATGCGCACCCAACCAGAGTGACGGGAGGAGCACATTTCAGAAAACGTGCTCAGCTCGTCGAGAAAATGCGATTTAAGCAATGAAATAAAAAATGCACCCAAAACCTAAACCAAACGTTGCAGGTGGTTATTTCTTCATGCGCAGCGGTCAACGCGGCACTCTCTAGCTGCCAAGAGCACTTTTTACTATGCGCACCCAACCAGAGTGACGGGAGGAGCACTTTTCAGAAAACGTGCTCAGCTCGTCGAGAAAATGCGAATTAAGCAATAAAATTAAAAATGCACCCAAAACCTAAACCAAACGTTGCCGACGGTCATTTCTTCATGCGCAGTGGTCAACGCGGCACTCTCTAGCTGCCAAGAGCACTTTTTACTATGCGCACCCAACCAGAGTGACGGGAGGAGCACATTTCAGAAAACGTGCTCAGCTCGTCGAGAAAATGCGATTTAAGCAACAAAATTAAAAATGCACCTAAAACCCAAACCAAACGTTGCAGGTGGTTATTTCTTCATGCGCAGTGGTCAACGCGGCACTCTCTAGCTGCCAAGAGCACTTTTTACTATGCGCACCCAACCAGAGTGACGGGAGGAGCACATTTCAGAAAATGTGCTCAGCTCGTCGAGAAAATGCCATTTAAGCCGTACAATTAAAAATGCACCTAAAACCTAAACCAAACGTTGCAGGTGGTTGTTTCTTCATGCGCAGTGGTCAACGTGGCACTCTCTAGCTCCCAAGAGCACTTTTTACTATGCGCACCCAACCAGAGTGACGGGAGGACCACATTTCAGAAAACGTGCTCAGCTCGTCGAGAAAATGCGATTTAAGCAATAAAATTAAAAATGCACCCAAAACCTAAACCAAACGTTGCAGGTGGTTATTTCTTCATGCGCAGCAGTCAACGCGGCACTCTCTAGCTGCCAAGAGCACTTTTTACTATGCGCACCCAACCAGAGTGACGGGAGGAGCACATTTCAGAAAACGTGCTCAGCTCGTCGAGAAAATGCGATTTAAGCAATGAAATTAAAAATGCACCCAAAACCTAAACCAAACGTTGCAGGTGGTTATTTCTTCATGCGCAGTGGTCAACGCGGCACTCTCTGGCTGCCAAGAGCACTTTTTACTATGCGCACCCAACCAGAGTGACGGGAGGAGCACTTTTCAGAAAACGTGCTCAGCTCGTCGAGAAAATGCGAATTAAGCAATAAAATTAAAAATGCACCCAAAACCTAAACCAAACGTTGCAGATGGTCATTTCTTCATGCGCAGTGGTCAACGCGGCACTCTCTAGCTGCCAAGAGCACTTTTTACTATGCGCACCCAACCAGAGTGACGGGAGGAGCACATTTCAGAAAACGTGCTCAGCTCGTCGAGAAAATGCGATTTAAGCAATAAAATTAAAAATGCACCTAAAACCCAAACCAAACGTTGCAGGTGGTTATTTCTTCATGCGCAGTGGTCAACGCGGCACTCTCTAGCTGCCAAGAGCACTTTTTACTATGCGCACCCAACCAGAGTGACGGGAGGAGCACATTTCAGAAAATGTGCTCAGCTCGTCGAGAAAATGCCATTTAAGCCGTACAATTAAAAATGCACCTAAAACCTAAACCAAACGTTGCAGGTGGTTGTTTCTTCATGCGCAGTGGTCAACGTGGCACTCTCTAGCTGCCAAGAGCACTTTTTACTATGCGCACCCAACCAGAGTGACGGGAGGAGCACATTTCAGAAAACGTGCTCAGCTCGTCGAGAAAATGCGATTTAAGCAATAAAATTAAAAATGCACCTAAAACCTAAACCAAACGTTGCAGGTGGTTATTTCTTAATGCGCAGTGGTCAACGCGGCACTCTCGAGCTGCCAAGAGCACTTTTTACTATGCGTACCCAACCAGAGTGACGGGAGGAGCACATTTCAGAAAACGTGCTCAGCTCGTCCAGAAAATGCGATTTAAGCAATAAAATTAAAAATGCACCTAAAACCCAAACCAAACGTTGCAGGTGGTTATTTCTTCATGCGCAGTGGTCAACGCGGCACTCTCTAGCTGCCAAGAGCACTTTTTACTATGCGCACCCAACCAGAGTGACGGGAGGAGCACATTTCAGAAAACGTGCTCAGCTCGTTGAGAAAATGCGATTTAAGCAATAAAATTAAAAATGCACCCAAAACCTAAACCAAACGTTGCAGGTGGTTATTTCTTCATGCGCAGTGGTCAACGCAGCACTCTCTAGCTGCCAAGAGCACTTTTTACGATGCACACCCAACCAGAGAGACGGGAGGAGCGCATTTCAGAAAACGTGCTCAGCTCGACGAGAAAATGCGATTTAAGCAATAAAATTAAAAATGCACCCAAAACCTAAACCAAACGTTGCAGGTGGTAATTTCTTCATGCGCAGTGGTCAACGCGGCACTCTCTAGCTGCCAAGAGCACTTTTTACTATGCGCACCCAACCAGAGTGACGGGAGGAGCACATTTCAGAAAACGTGCTCAGCTCGTCGAGAAAATGCGATTTAAGCAATAAAATTAAAAATGCACCCAAAACCTAAACCAAACGTTGCAGGTGGTTATTTCTTCATGCGCAGTGGTCAACGCGGCACTCTCTAGCTGCCAAGAGTACTTTTTACTATGCGCACCCAACCAGAGTGACGGGAGGAGCACATTTCAGAAAACGTGCTCAGCTCGTCCAGACAATGCGATTTAAGCAATAAAATTAAAAATGCACCCAAAACCTAAACCAAACGTTGCAGGTGGTTATTTCTTCATGCGCAGTGGTCAACGCGGCACTCTCTAGCTGCCAAGAGCACTTTTTACTATGCGCACCCAACCAGAGTGACGGGAGGAGCGCATTTCAGAAAACGTGCTCAGCTCGTCGAGAAAATGCGATTTAAGCAATAAAATTAAAAATGCACCTAAAACCTAAACCAAAAGTTGCAGGTGGTTATTTCTTCATGCGCAGCAGTCAACACGGCACTCTCGAGCTGCCAAGAGCACTTTTTAATATGCACACCCAACAAGAGTGACGGGAGGAGCACATTTCAGAAAACGTGCTCAGCTCGTCGAGAAAATGCGATTTAAGCAATAAAATTAAAAATGCACCCAAAACCTAAACCAAACGTTGCAGATGGTCATTTCTTCATGTGCAGTGGTCAACGCGGCACTCTCGAGCTGCCAAGAGCACTTTTTACTATGCACACCCAACCAGAGTGACGGGAGGAGCACATTTCAGAAAACGTGCTCAGCTCGTCGAGAAAATGCGATTTAAGCAATAAAATTAAAAATGCACCTAAAACCCAAACCAAACGTTGCAGGTGGTTATTTCTTCATGCGCAGTGGTCAACGCGGAACTCTCTAGCTGCCAAGAGCACTTTTCACTATGCGCACCCAACCAGAGTGACGGGAGGAGCACATTTCAGAAAACGTGCTCAGCTCGTTGAGAAAATGCGATTTAAGCAATAAAATTAAAAATGCACCCAAAACCTAAACCAAACGTTGCAGGTGGTTATTTCTTCATGCGCAGTGGTCAACGCAGCACTCTCTAGCTGCCAAGAGCACTTTTTACGATGCACACCCAACCAGAGAGACGGGAGGAGCACATTCCAGAAAACGTGCTCAGCTCGTCGAGAAAATGCGATTTAAGCAATAAAATTAAAAATGCACCCAAAACCTAAACCAAACGTTGCAGGTGGTAATTTCTTCATGCGCAGTGGTCAACGCGGCACTCTCTAGCTGCCAAGAGCACTTTTTACTATGCGCACCCAACCAGAGTGACGGGAGGAGCACATTTCAGAAAACGTGCTCAGCTCGTCGAGAAAATGCGATTTAAGCAATAAAATTAAAAATGCACCCAAAACCTAAACCAAACGTTGCAGGTGGTCATTTCTTCATGCGCAGTGGTCAACGCGGCACTCTCTAGCTGCCAAGAGCACTTTTTACTATGCGCACCCAACCAGAGTGACGGGAGGAGCACATTTCAGAAAACGTGCTCAGCTCGTCCAGAAAATGCGATTTAAGCAATAAAATTAAAAATGCACCTAAAACCTAAACCAAACGTTGCAGATGGTCATTTATTCATGCGCAGTGGTCAACGCGGCACTCTCTAGCTGCCAAGAGCACTTTTTACTATGCACACCCAACCAGAGTGACGGGAGGAGCGCATTTTAGAAAACGTGCTCAGCTCGACGAGAAAATGCGATTTAAGCAATAAAATTAAAAATGCACCCAAAACCTAAACCAAACGTTGCAGGTGGTTATTTCTTCATGCGCAGTGGTCAACGCGGCACTCTCTAGCTGCCAAGAGCACTTTTTACTATGCGCACCCAACCAGAGTGACGGGAGGAGCACATTTCAGAAAACGTGCTCAGCTCGTCGAGAAAATGCGATTTAAGCAATAAAATTAAAAATGCACCTAAAACCTAAACCAAACGTTGCAGGTGGTTATTTCTTCATGCGCAGCAGTCAACGCGGCACTCTCTAGCTGCCAAGAGCACTTTTTACTATGCGCACCCAACCAGAGTGACGGGAGGAGCACATTTCAGGAAACGTGCTCAGCTCGTCGAGAAAATGCGATTTAAGCAATAAAATTAAAAATGCACCTAAAACCCAAACCAAACGTTGCAGGTGGTTATTTCTTCATGCGCAGTGGTCAACGCGGCACTCTCTAGCTGCCAAGAGCACTTTTTACTATGCGCACCCAACCAGAGTGACGGGAGGAGCACATTGCAGAAAACGTGCTCAGCTCGTCGAGAAAATGCGATTTAAGCAATAAAATTAAAAATGCACCCAAAACCTAAACCAAACGTTACAGGTGGTTATTTCTTAATGCGCAGTGGTCAACGCGGCACTCTCTAGCTGCCAAGAGCACTTTTTACTATGCGCACCCAACCAGAGTGACGGGAGGAGCACATTTCAGAAAACGTGCTCAGCTCGTCCAGAAAATGCGATTTAAGCAATAAAATTAAAAATGCACCTAAAACCTAAACCAAACGTTGCAGATGGTCATTTCTTCATGCGCAGTGGTCAACGCGGCACTCTCTGGCTGCCAAGAGCACTTTTTACTATGCGCACCCAACCAGAGTGACGGGAGGAGCACATTTCAGAAAACGTGCTCAGCTCGTCCAGAAAATGCGATTTAAGCAATAAAATTAAAAATGCACCTAAAACCTAAACCAAACGTTGCAGATGGTCATTTCTTCATGCGCAGTAGTCAACGCGGCACTCTCTAGCTGCCAAGAGCACTTTTTACTATGTGCACCCAACCAGAGTGACGTGAGGAGCACATTTCAGAAAACGTGCTCAACTCGTCGAGAAAATGCGATTTAAGCAATAAAATTAAAAATGCACCAAAAACCGAAACCAAACGTTGCAGATGGTCATTTCTTCATGCGCAGTGGTCAACGCGGCACTCTCTAGCTGCCAAGAGCACTTTTTACTATGCACACCCAACCAGAGTGACGGGAGGAGCACATTTCAGAAAACGTGCTCAGCTCGTCGAGAAAATGCGATTTAAGCAATAAAATTAAAAATGCACCCAAAACATTAAACCAAACGTTGCAGGTGGTTATTTCTTCATATGCAGCAGTCAACGCGGCACTCTCTAGCTGCCAAGAGCACTTTTTACTATGCGCACCCAACCAGAGTGACGGGAGGAGCACATTTCAGAAAACGTGCTCAGCTCGTCGAGAAAATGCGATTTAAGCAATAAAATAAAAAATGCACCTAAAACCTAAACCAAACGTTGCAGGTGGATATTTCTTCATGCGCAGTGGTCAACGCGGCACTCTCTAGCTGCCAAGAGCACTTTTTACTATGCGCACCCAACCAGAGTGACGTGAGGAGCACATTTCAGAAAACGTGCTCAGCTCGTCGAGAAAATGCGATTTAAGCAATAAAATTAAAAATGCACCCAAAACATTAAACCAAACGTTGCAGGTGGTTATTTCTTCATGCGCAGTGGTCAACGCGGCACTCTCTCGCTGCCAAGAGCATTTTTTACTATGCGCACCCAACCAGAGTGACGGGAGGAGCACATTTCAGAAAACGTGCTCAGCTCATCGAGAAAATGCGATTTAAGCAATAAAATTAAAAATGCACCTAAAACCTAAAGCAAACGTTGCAGATGGTCATTTCTTCATGCGCAGCAGTCAACGCGGCACTCTCTAGCTTCCAAGAGCACTTTTTACTATGCACACCCAACCAGAGTGACGGGAGGAGCACATTTCAGAAAACGTGCTCAGCTCGTCGAGAAAATGCGATTTAAGCAATAAAATTAAAAATGCACCTAAAACCTAAACCAAACGTTGCAGGTGGTTATTTCTTCGTGCGCAGCAGTCAACGCGGCACTCTCTAGCTGCCAAGAGCACTTTTTACTATGCACACCCAACCAGAGTGACGGGAGGAGCACATTTCAGAAAACGTGCTCAGCTCGTCGAGTAAATGCGATTTAAGCAATAAAATTGAAAATGCACCCAAAACCTAAACCAAACGTTGCAGGTGGTTATTTCTTCATGCGCAGTGGTCAACGCGGCACTCTCTAGCTGCCAAGAGCACTTTTTACTATGCGCACCCAACCAGAGTGACGGGAGGAGCACATTTCAGAAAACGTGCGCAGCTCGTCCAGAAAATGCGATTTAAGCAATAAAATTAAAAATGCACCCAAAACCTAAACCAAACGTTGCAGGTGGTTATTTCTTCATGCGCAGTGGTCAACGCGGCACTCTCTAGCTGCCAAGAGCACTTTTTACTATGCGCACCCACCCAGAGTGACGGGAGGAGCACATTTAAGAAAACGTGCTCAGCTCGTCGAGAAAATGCGATTTAAGCAATAAAATTAAAAATGCACCCAAAACCTAAACCAAACGTTGCAGGTGGTTATTTCTTCATGCGCAGTGGTCAACGCGGCACTCTCTAGCTGCCAAGAGCACTTTTTACTATGCGCACCCAACCAGAGTGACGGGAGGAGCACATTTCAGAAAACGTGCGCAGCTCGTCCAGAAAATGCGATTTAAGCAATACAATTAAAAATGCACCTAAAACCTAAACCAAACGTTGCAGGTGGTTATTTCTTCATGTGCAGTGGTCAACGCGGCACTCTCTAGCTGCCAAGAGCACTTTTTACTATGCGCACCCACCCAGAGTGACGGGAGGAGCGCATTTCAGGAAACGTGCTCAGCTCGTCGAGAAAATGCGATTTAAGCAATAAAATTAAAAATGCACCTAAAACCTAAACTAAACGTTGCAGGTGGTTATTTCTTCGTGCGCAGCAGTCAACGCGGCACTCTCTAGCTGCCAAGAGCACTTTTTACTATGCGCACCCAACCAGAGTGACGGGAGGAGCACATTTCAGAAAACGTGCTCAGCTCGTCGAGTAAATGCAATTTAAGCAATAAAATTAAAAATGCACCCAAAACCTAAACCAAACGTTGCAGGTGGTTATTTCTTCATGCGCAGTGGTCAACGCGGCACTCTCTAGTTGCCAAGACCACTTTTTACTATGCGCACCCAACCAGAGTGACGGGAGGAGCACATTTCAGAAAACGTGCTCAGCTCGTCCAGAAAATGCGATTTAAGCAATAAAATTAAAAATGCACCTAAAACCTAAACCAAACGTTGCAGATGGTCATTTCTTCATGCGCAGTGGTCAACGCGGCACTCTCTAGCTGCCAAGAGCACTTTTTACTATGCGCACCCAACCAGAGTGACGGGAGGAGCACATTTCAGAAAACGTTCTCAGCTCGTCCAGACAATGCGATTTAAGCAATAAAATTAAAAATGCACCCAAAACCTAAACCAAACGTTGCAGGTGGTTATTTCTTCATGCGCAGTGGTCAACGCGGCACTCACTAGCTGCCAAGAGCACTTTTTACTATGCGCACCCAACCAGAGTGACGGGAGGAGCGCATTTCAGAAAACGTGCTCAGCTCGTCGAGAAAATGCGATTTAAGCAATAAAATTAAAAATGCACCTACAACCCAAACCAAACGTTGCAGGTGGTCATTTCTTCATGCGCAGTGGTCAACGCGGCACTCTCTGGCTGCCAAGAGCACTTTTTACTATGCGCACCCAACCAGAGTGACGGGAGGAGCACATTTCAGAAAACGTGCTCAGCTCGTCGAGAAAATGCGATTTAAGCAATAAAATTAAAAATGCACCCAAAACATTAAACCAAATGTTGCAGGTGGTTATTTCTTCATGCGCAGTGGTCAACGCGGCACTCTCTAGCTGCCAAGAGCATTTTTTACAATGCACACCCAACCAGAGTGACGGGAGGAGCACATTTCAGAAAACGTGCTCAGCTCGTCGAGAAAATGCGATTTAAGCAATAAAATTAAAAATACACCTAAAACCTAAACCAAACGTTGCAGGTGGTTATTTCTTCATGCGCAGTGGTCAACGCGGCACTCTCTAGCTGCCAAGAGCACTTTTTACTATGCGCACCCAACCAGAGTGACGGGAGGAGCACATTTCAGAAAACGTGCTCAGCTCGTCGAGATAATGCGATTTAAGCAATAAAATTAAAAATGCACCTAAAACCTAAACCAAACGTTGCAGGTGGTTATTTCTCCGTGCGCAGCAGTCAACGCGGCACTCTCTAGCTGCCAAGAGCACTTTTTACTATGCGCACCCAACCAGAGTGACGGGAGGAGCACATTTCAGAAAACGTGCTCAGCTCGTCGAGTAAATGCAATTTAAGCAATAAAATTAAAAATGCACCCAAAACCTAAACCAAACGTTGCAGGTGGTTATTTCTTTATGCGCAGTGGTCAACGCGGCACTCTCTAGCTGCCAAGAGCACTTTTTACTATGCGCACCCAACCAGAGTGACGGGAGGAGCACATTCCAGAAAACGTGCTCAGCTCGTCGAGAAAATGCGATTTAAGCAATAAAATTAAAAATGCACCCAAAACCTAAACCAAACGTTGCAGATGGTCATTTCTTCATGCGCAGTGGTCAACGCGGCACTCTCTAGCTGCCAAGAGCACTTTTTACTATGCGCACCCAACCAGAGTGACGGGAGGAGCACATTTCAGAAAACGTGCTCAGCTCGTTGAGAAAATGCGATTTAAGCAATAAAATTAAAAATGCACCCAAAACCTAAACCAAACGTTGCAGGTGGTTATTTCTTCATGCGCAGTGGTCAACGCGGCACTCTCTAGCTGCCAAGAGCACTTTTTACTATGCACACCCAACCAGAGTGACGGGAGGAGCGCATTTCAGAAAACGTGCTCAGCTCGACGAGAAAATGCGGTTTAAGCAATAAAATTAAAAATGCACCCAAAACCTAAACCAAACGTTGCAGGTGGTTATTTCTTCATGCGCAGTGGTCAACGCAGCACTCTCTAGCTGCCAAGAGCACTTTTTACGATGCACACCCAACCAGAGAGACGGGAGGAGCGCATTTCAGAAAACGTGCTCAGCTCGACGAGAAAATGCGATTTAAGCAATAAAATTAAAAATGCATCCAAAACCTAAACCAAACGTAGCAGGTGGTAATTTCTTCATGCGCAGTGGTCAACGCGGCACTCTCTAGCTGCCAAGAGCACTTTTTACTATGCGCACCCAACCAGAGTGACGGGAGGAGCACATTTCAGAAAACGTGCTCAGCTCGTCGAGAAAATGCGATTTAAGCAATAAAATTAAAAATGCACCCAAAACCTAAACCAAACGTTGCAGGTGGTTATTTCTTCATGCGCAGTGGTCAACGCGGCACTCTCTAGCTGCCAAGAGCACTTTTTACTATGCGCACCCAACCAGAGTGACGGGAGGAGCACATTTCAGAAAACGTGCTCAGCTCGTCCAGAAAATGCGATTTAAGCAATAAAATTAAAAATGCACGTAAAACCTAAACCAAACGTTGCAGATGGTCATTTCTTCATGCACAGTGGTCAACGCGGCACTCTCTAGCTGCCAAGAGCACTTTTTACTATGCACACCCAACCAGAGTGACGGGAGGAGCGCATTTTAGAAAACGTGCTCAGCTCGACGAGAAAATGCGATTTAAGCAATAAAATTAAAAATGCACCCAAAACCTAAACCAAACGTTGCAGGTGGTTATTTCTTCATGCGCAGTGGTCAACGCGGCACTCTCTAGCTGCTAAGAGCACTTTTTACTATGCGCACCCAACCAGAGTGACGGGAGGAGCACATTTCAGAAAACGTGCTCAGCTCGTCGAGAAAATGCAATTTAAGCAATAAAATTAAAAATGCACCTAAAACCTAAACCAAACGTTGCAGGTGGTTATTTCTTCATGCGCAGCGGTCAACGCGGCACTCTCTAGCTGCCAAGAGCACTTTTTACTATGCGCACCCAACCAGAGTGACGGGAGGAGCACATTTCTGAAAACGTGCTCAGCTCGTCGAGAAAATGCGATTTAAGCAATAAAATTAAAAATGCACCCAAAACCTAAACCAAACGTTGCAGGTGGTTATTTCTTCATGCGCAGTGGTCAACGCGGCACTCTCTAGCTGCCAAGAGCACTTTTTACTATGCGCACCCAACCAGAGTGACGGGAGGAGCACATTTCAGAAAACGTGCTCAGCTCGTCGAGAAAATGCGATTTAAGCAATAAAATTAAAAATGCACCCAAAACCTAAACCAAACGTTGCAGGTGATTATTTCTTCATGTGCAGCAGTCAACGCGGCACTCTCTAGCTGCCAAGAGCACTTTTTACTATGCGCACCCAACCAGAGTGACGGGAGGAGCACATTTCAGAAAACGTGCTCAGCTCGTCGAGAAAATGCGATTTAAGCAATAAAATAAAAAATGCACCTAAAACCTAAACCAAACGTTGCAGGTGGATATTTCTTCATGCGCAGTGGTCAACGCGGCACTCTCTAGCTGCCAAGAGCACTTTTTACTATGCGCACCAAACCAGAGTGACGTGAGAACGTGCTCAGCTTGTCGAGAAAATGCGATTTAAGCAATAAAATTAAAAATGCACCCAAAACATTAAACCAAACGTTGCAGGTGGTAATTTCTTCATGCGCAGTGGTCAACGCGGCACTCTCTCGCTGCCAAGAGCATTTTTTACTATGCGCACCCAACCAGAGTGACGGGAGGAGCACATTTCAGAAAACGTGCTCAGCTCGTCGAGAAAATGCGATTTAAGCAATAAAATTAAAAATGCACCTAAAACCTAAACCAAACGTTGCAGGTGGTTATTTCTTCATGCGCAGTGGTCAACGCGGCACTCTCTAGCTGCCAAGAGCACTTTTTACTATGCGCATCCAACCAGAGCGACGGGAGGAGCACATTTCAGAAAACGTGCTCAGCTCGTCGAGAAAATGCGATTTAAGCAATAAAATTAAAAATGCACCTAAAACCTAAACTAAACGTTGCAGGTGTTTATTTCTTCGTGCGCAGCAGTCAACGCGGCACTCTCTAGCTGCCAAGAGCACTTTTTACTATGCGCACCCAACCAGAGTGACGGGAGGAGCACATTTCAGAAAACGTGCTCAGCTCGTCGAGTAAATGCAATTTAAGCAATAAAATTAAAAATGCACCCAAAACCTAAACCAAACGTTGCAGGTGGTTATTTCTTCATGCGCAGTGGTCAACGCGGCACTCTCTAGCTGCCAAGACCACTTTTTACTATGCGCACCCAACCAGAGTGACGGGAGGAGCACATTTCAGAAAACGTGCTCAGCTCGTCCAGAAAATGCGATTTAAGCAATAAAATTAAAAATGAACCTAAAACCTAAACCAAACGTTGCAGATGGTCATTTCTTCATGCGCAGTGGTCAACGCGGCACTCTCTAGCTGCCAAGAGCACTTTTTACTATGCGCACCCAACCAGAGTGACGGGAGGAGCACATTTCAGAAAACGTTCTCAGCTCGTGCAGACAATGCGATTTAAGCAATAAAATTAAAAATGCACCCAAAACCTAAACCAAACGTTGCAGGTGGTTATTTCTTCATGCGCAGTGGTCAACGCGGCACTCTCTAGCTGCCAAGAGCACTTTTTACTATGCGCACCCAACCAGAGTGACGGGAGGAGCACATTTCAGAAAACGTGCTCAGCTCGTCGAGAAAATGCGATTTAAGCAATAAAATTAAAAATGCACCCAAAACCTAAACCAAACGTTGCAGGTGGTTATTTCTTCATATGCAGCAGTCAACGCGGCACTCTCTAGCTGCCAAGAGCACTTTTTACTATGCGCACCCAACCAGAGTGACGGGAGGAGCACATTTCAGAAAACGTGCTCAGCTCGTCGAGAAAATGCGATTTAAGCAATAAAATAAAAAATGCACCTAAAACCTAAACCAAACGTTGCAGGTGGATATTTCTTCATGCGCAGTGGTCAACGCGGCACTCTCTAGCTGCCAAGAGCACTTTTTACTATGCGCACCCAACCAGAGTGACGGGAGGAGCACATTTCAGAAAACGTGCTCAGCTCGTCGAGAAAATACGATTTAAGCAATAACATTAAAAATGCACCTAAAACCTAAACCAAACGTTGCAGGTGGTTATTTCTTCATGCGCAGTGGTCAACGCGGCACTCTCTCGCTGCCAAGAGCACTTTTTACTATGCGCACCCAACCAGAGTGACGGGAGGAGCACATTTCAGAAAACGTGCTCAGCTCATCGAGAAAATGCGATTTAAGCAATAAAATTAAAAATGCACCTAAAACCTAAACCAAACGTTGCAGGTGGTTATTTCTTCATGCGCAGTGGTCAACGCGGCACTCTCTAGCTGCCAAGAGCACTTTTTACTATGCGCACCCAACCAGAGTGACGGGAGGAGCACATTTCAGAAAACGTGCTCAGCTCGTCGAGAAAATGCGATTTAAGCAATAAAATTAAAAATGCACCCAAAACCTAAACCAAACGTTGCAGGTGGTTATTTCTTCATATGCAGCAGTCAACGCGGCACTCTCTAGCTGCCAAGAGCACTTTTTACTATGCGCACCCAACCAGAGTGACGGGAGGAGCACATTTCAGAAAACGTGCTCAGCTCGTCGAGAAAATGCGATTTAAGCAATAAAATAAAAAATGCACCTAAAACCTAAACCAAACGTTGCAGGTGGTTATTTCTTAATGTGCAGTGGTCAACGCGGCACTCTCTAGCTGCCAAGAGCACTTTTTACTATGCGCACCCAACCAGAGTGACGGGAGGAGCGCATTTCACAAAACGTGCTCAGCTCGTCGAGAAAATGCGATTTAAGCAATAAAATTAAAAATGCACCCAAAACCTAAACCAAACGTTGCAGGTGGTTATTTCTTCATGCGCAGTGGTCAACGCGGCACTCTCTAGCTGCCAAGAGCACTTTTTACTATGCGCACCCAACCAGAGTGACGGGAGGAGCACATTTCAGAAAACGTGCTCAGCTCGCCGAGAAAATGCGATTTAAGCAATACAATTAAAAATGCACCTAAAACCTAAACCAAACGTTGCAGGTGGTTATTTCTTCATGTGCAGTGGTCAACGCGGCACTCTCTAGCTGCCAAGAGCACTTTGTACTATGCGCACCCACCCAGAGTGACGGGAGGAGCACATTTAAGAAAACATGCTCAGCTCGTCGAGAAAATGCGATTTAAGCAATAAAACTAAAAATGCACCTAAAATCTATACCAAACGTTGCAGGTGGTTATTTCTTCATGCGCAGCAGTCAACACGGCACTCTCTAGCTGCCAAGAGCACTTTTGACTATGCACACCCAACCAGAGTGACGGGAGAAGCACATTTCAGAAAACGTGCTCAGCTCGTCGAGAAAATGCGATTTAAGCAATAAAATTAAAAATGCACCCAAAACATTAAACCAAACGTTGCAGGTGGTTATTTCTTCATGCGCAGTGGTCAACGCGGCACTCTCTAGCTGCCAAGAGCATTTTTTACTATGCGCACCCAACCAGAGTGACGGGAGGAGCACATTTCAGAAAACGTGCTCAGCTCGTCGAGTAAATGCAATTTAAGCAATAAAATTAAAAATGCACCCAAAACCTAAACCAAACGTTGCAGGTGGTTATTTCTTCATGCGCAGTGGTCAACGCGGCACTCTCTAGCTGCCAAGAGCACTTTTTACTATGCGCACCCAACCAGAGTGACGGGAGGAGCACATTTCAGAAAACGTGCTCAGCTCGTCCAGAAAATGCGATTTAAGCAATAAAATTAAAAATGCACCTAAAACCTAAACCAAACGTTGCAGATGGTCATTTCTTCATGCGCAGCGGTCAACGCGGCACTCTCTAGCTGCCAAGAGCACTTTTTACTATGCGCACCCAACCAGAGTGACGGGAGGAGCACATTTCAGAAAACGTGCTCAGCTCGTCCAGAAAATGCGATTTAAGCAATAAAATTAAAAATGCACCTAAAACCTAAACCAAACGTTGCAGATGGTCATTTCTTCATGCGCAGTGGTCAACGCGGCACTCTCTAGCTGCCAAGAGCACTTTTTACTATGCACACCCAACCAGAGTGACGGGAGGAGCACATTTCAGAAAACGTGCTCAGCTCGTCCAGACAATGCGATTTAAGCAATAAAATTAAAAATGCACCAAAAACCGAAACCAAACGTTGCAGATGGTCATTTCTTCATGCGCAGTGGTCAACGCGGCACTCTCTAGCTGCCAAGAGTACTTTTTACTATGCACACCCAACCAGAGTGACGGGAGGAGCACATTTCAGAAAACGTGCTCAGCTCGTCGAGAAAATGCGATTTAAGCAATAAAATTAAAAATGCACCCAAAACATTAAACCAAACGTTGCAGGTGGTTATTTCTTCATGCGCAGTGGTCAACGCGGCACTCTCTAGCTGCCAAGAGCATTTTTTACTATGCACACCCAACCAGAGTGACGGGAGGAGCACATTTCAGAAAACGTGCTCAGCTCGTCGAGAAAATGCGATTTAAGCAATAAAATTAAAAATGCACCTAAAACCTAAACCAAACGTTGCAGGTGGTTATTTCTTCATGCGCAGTGGTCAACGCGGCACTCTCTAGCTGCCAAGAGCACTTTTTACTATGCGCACCCAACCAGAGTGACGGGAGGAGCACATTTCAGAAAACGTGCTCAGCTCGTCGAGAAAATGCGATTTAAGCAATAAAATTAAAAATGCACCTAAAACCTAAACCAAACGTTGCAGGTGGTTATTTCTTCGTGCGCAGCAGTCAACACGGCACTCTCTAGCTGCCAAGAGCACTTTTTACTATGCGCACCCAACCAGAGTGACGGGAGGAGCACATTCCAGAAAACGTGCTCAGCTCGTCGAGAAAATGCGATTTAAGCAATAAAATTAAAAATGCACCCAAAACCTAAACCAAACGTAGCAGGTGGTAATTTCTTCATGCGCAGTGGTCAACGCGGCACTCTCTAGCTGCCAAGAGCACTTTTTACTATGCGCACCCAACCAGAGTGACGGGAGGAGCACATTTCAGAAAACGTGCTCAGCTCGTCGAGAAAATGCGATTTAAGCAATAAAATTAAAAATGCACCCAAAACCTAAACCAAACGTTGCAGGTGGTTATTTCTTCATATGCAGCAGTCAACGCGGCACTCTCTAGCTGCCAAGAGCACTTTTTACTATGCGCACCCAACCAGAGTGACGGGAGGAGCACATTTCAGAAAACGTGCTCAGCTCGTCGAGAAAATGCGATTTAAGCAATAAAATAAAAAATGCACCTAAAACCTAAACCAAACGTTGCAGGTGGATATTTCTTCATGCGCAGTGGTCAACGCGGCACTCTCTAGCTGCCAAGAGCACTTTTTACTATGCGCACCCAACCAGAGTGACGTGAGGAGCACATTTCAGAAAACGTGCTCAGCTCGTCGAGAAAATGCGATTTAAGCAATAAAATTAAAAATGCACCCAAAACATTAAACCAAACGTTGCAGGTGGTTATTTCTTCATGCGCAGTGGTCAACGCGGCACTCTCTCGCTGCCAAGAGCATTTTTTACTATGCGCACCCAACCAGAGTGACGGGAGGAGCACATTTCAGAAAACGTGCTCAGCTCATCGAGAAAATGCGATTTAAGCAATAAAATTAAAAATGCACCTAAAACCTAAAGCAAACGTTGCAGATGGTCATTTCTTCATGCGCAGCAGTCAACGCGGCACTCTCTAGCTTCCAAGAGCACTTTTTACTATGCGCACCCAACCAGAGTGACGGGAGGAGCACATTTCAGAAAACGTGCTCAGCTCGTCGAGAAAATGCGATTTAAGCAATAAAATTAAAAATGCACCTAAAACCTAAACCAAACGTTGCAGGTGGTTATTTCTTCGTGCGCAGCAGTCAACGCGGCACTCTCTAGCTGCCAAGAGCACTTTTTACTATGCGCACCCAACCAGAGTGACGGGAGGAGCACATTTCAGAAAACGTGCTCAGCTCGTCGAGTAAATGCGATTTAAGCAATAAAATTAAAAATGCACCCAAAACCTAAACCAAACGTTGCAGGTGGTTATTTCTTCATGCGCAGTGGTCAACGCGGCACTCTCTAGCTGCCAAGAGCACTTTTTACTATGCGCACCCACCCAGAGTGACGGGAGGAGCACATTTAAGAAAACGTGCTCAGCTCGTCGAGAAAATGCGATTTAAGCAATTAAATTAAAAATGCACCTCAAATCTATACCAAACGTTGCAGGTGGTTATTTCTTCATGCGCAGCAGTCAACACGGCACTCTCTAGCTGCCAAGAGCACTTTTTACTATGCACACCCAACCAGAGTGACGGGAGGAGCACATTTCAGAAAACGTGCTCAGCTCGTCGAGTAAATGCGATTTAAGCAATAAAATTAAAAATGCACCCAAAACCTAAACCAAACGTTGCAGGTGGTTATTTCTTCATGCGCAGTGGTCAACGCGGCACTCTCTAGCTGCCAAGAGCACTTTTTACTATGCGCACCCAACCAGAGTGACGGGAGGAGCACATTTCAGAAAACGTGCTCAGGTCGACGAGGAAATGCGATTTAAGCAATAAAATTAAAAATGCACCTAAAACCTAAACCAAACGTTGCAGGTGGTTATTTCTTCATGCGCAATGGTCAACGCGGCACTCTCTAGCTGCCAAAAAGACTTTTTACTATGCGCACCCGACCAGAGTGACGGGAGGAGCACATTTCAGAAAACGTGCTCAGCTCGTCGAGAAAATGCGATTTAAGCAATAAAATTAAAAATGCACCTAAAACCTAAACCAAACGCTGCAGATGGTCATTTCTTCATGCGCAGTGGTCAACGCGGCACTCTCTAGCTGCCAAAAGCACTTTTTACTATACACACCCAACCAGAGTGACGGGAGGAGCACATTCCAGAAAACGTGCTCAGCTCGTCGAGAAAATGCGATTTAAGCAATAAAATTAAAAATGCACCCAAAACCTAAAGCAAACGTTGCAGATGGTCATTTCTTCGTGTGCAGTGGTCAACGCGGCACTCTCTAGCTGCCAAGAGCACTTTTTACTATGCACACCCAACCAGAGTGACGGGAGGAGCGCATTTCAGGAAACGTGCTCAGCTCGTCGAGAAAATGCGATTTAAGCAATAAAATTAAAAATGCACCCAAAACCTAAACCAAACGTTGCAGGTGGTTATTTCTTCATGCGCAGTGGTCAACGCGGCACTCTCTAGCTGCCAAGAGCACTTTTTACTATGCGCACCCAACCAGAGTGACGGGAGGAGCACATTTCAGAAAACGTGCTCAGGTCGACGAGGAAATGCGATTTAAGCAATAAAATTAAAAATGCACCTAAAACCTAAACCAAACGTTGCAGGTGGTTATTTCTTCATGCGCAATGGTCAACGCGGCACTCTCTAGCTGCCAAAAAGACTTTTTACTATGCGCACCCGACCAGAGTGACGGGAGGAGCACATTTCAGAAAACGTGCTCAGCTCGTCGAGAAAATGCGATTTAAGCAATAAAATTAAAAATGCACCTAAAACCTAAACCAAACGCTGCAGATGGTCATTTCTTCATGCGCAGTGGTCAACGCGGCACTCTCTAGCTGCCAAAAGCACTTTTTACTATACACACCCAACCAGAGTGACGGGAGGAGCACATTCCAGAAAACGTGCTCAGCTCGTCGAGAAAATGCGATTTAAGCAATAAAATTAAAAATGCACCCAAAACCTAAAGCAAACGTTGCAGATGGTCATTTCTTCGTGTGCAGTGGTCAACGCGGCACTCTCTAGCTGCCAAGAGCACTTTTTACTATGCACACCCAACCAGAGTGACGGGAGGAGCGCATTTCAGGAAACGTGCTCAGCTCGTCGAGAAAATGCGATTTAAGCAATAAAATTAAAAATGCACCCAAAACCTAAACCAAACGTTGCAGGTGGTTATTTCTTCATGCGCAGTGGTCAACGCGGCACTCTCTAGCTGCCAAGAGCACTTTTTACTATGCGCACCCAACCAGAGTGACGGGAGGAGCACATTTCAGAAAACGTGCTCAGCTCGCCGAGAAAATGCGATTTAAGCAATACAATTAAAAATGCACCTAAAACCTAAACCAAACGTTGCAGGTGGTTATTTCTTCATGTGCAGTGGTCAACGCGGCACTCTCTAGCTGCCAAGAGCACTTTTTACTATGCGCACCCACCCAGAGTGACGGGAGGAGCACATTTAAGAAAACGTGCTCAGCTCGTCGAGAAAATGCAATTTAAGCAATTAAATTAAAAATGCACCTAAAATCTATACCAAACGTTGCAGGTGGTTATTTCTTCATGCGCAGCAGTCAACACGGCACTCTCTAGCTGCCAAGAGCACTTTTTACTATGCACACCCAACCAGAGTGACGGGAGGAGCACATTTCAGAAAACGTGCTCAGCTCGTCGAGAAAATGCGATTTAAGCAATAAAATTAAAAATGCACCCAAAACATTAAACCAAACGTTGCAGGTGGTTATTTCTTCATGCGCAGTGGTCAACGCGGCACTCTCTAGCTGCCAAGAGCATTTTTTACTATGCGCACCCAACCAGAGTGACGGGAGGAGCACATTTCAGAAAACGTGCTCAGCTCGTCGAGAAAATGCGATTTAAGCAATAAAATTAAAAATGCACCTAAAACCTAAACCAAACGTTGCAGGTGGTTATTTCTTCATGCGCAGTGGTCAACGCGGCACTCTCTAGCTGCCAAGAGCACTTTTTACTATGCGCACCCAACCAGAGTGACGGGAGGAGCACATTTCAGAAAATGTGCTCAGCTCGTCGAGAAAATGCCATTTAAGCCGTACAATTAAAAATGCACCTAAAACCTAAACCAAACGTTGCAGGTGGTTATTTCTTCATGCGCAGCAGTCAACACGGCACTCTCTAGCTGCCAAGAGCACTTTTTACTATGCACACCCAACCAGAGTGACTGGAGGAGCGCATTTCGGAAAACGTGCTCAGCTCGACGAGAAAATGCGATTTAAGCAATAAAATTAAAAATGCACCCAAAACCTAAACCAAACATTGCAGGTGGTTATTTCTTCATGCGCAGTGGTCAACGCGGCACTCTCTAGCTGCCAAGAGCACTTTTTACTATACACACCCAACTAGAGTGACGGGAGGAGCACATTCCAGAAAACGTGCTCAGCTAGTCGAGAAAATGCGATTTAAGCAATAAAATTAAAAATGCACCCAAAACCTAAACCAAACGTTGCAGGTGGTTATTTCTTCATGCGCAGCAGTCAACGCGGCACTCTCTAGCTGCCAAGAGCACTTTTTACTATGCGCACCCAACCAGAGTGACGGGAGGAGCACATTTCAGAAAACGTGCTCAGCTCGTCGAGAAAATGCGATTTAAGCAATAAAATTAAAAATGCACCCAAAACCTAAACCAAACGTTGCAGGTGATTATTTCTTCATGCGCAGTGGTCAACGCGGCACTCTCTAGCTGCCAAGAGCACTTTTTACTATGCGCACCCAACCAGAGTGACGGGAGGAGCACTTTTCAGAAAACGTGCTCAGCTCGTCGAGAAAATGCAAATTAAGCAATAAAATTAAAAATGCACCCAAAACCTAAACCAAACGTTGCAGATGGTCATTTCTTCATGCGCAGTGGTCAACGCGGCACTCTCTAGCTGCCAAGAGCACTTTTTACTATGCGCACCCAACCAGAGTGACTGGAGGAGCACATTTCAGAAAACGTGCTCAGCTCGTCGAGAAAATGCGATTTAAGCAATAAAATTAAAAATGCACCTAAAACCCAAACCAAACGTTGCAGGTGGTTATTTCTTCATGCGCAGTGGTCAACGCGGCACTCTCTAGCTGCCAAGAGCACTTTTTACGATGCACACCCAACCAGAGAGACGGGAGGAGCGCATTTCAGAAAACGTGCTCAGCTCGACGAGAAAATGCGATTTAAGCAATAAAATTAAAAATGCACCCAAAACCTAAACCAAACGTTGCAGGTTTTTATTTCTTCATGCGCAGTGGTCAACGCGGCACTCTCTAGCTGCCAAGAGCACTTTTTACTATGCGCACCCAACCAGAGTGACGGGAGGAGCACATTTCAGAAAACGTGCTCAGCTCGTCGAGAAAATGCGATTTAAGCAATAAAATTAAAAATGCACCCAAAACCTAAACCAAACGTTACAGGTGGTTATTTCTTCATGCGCAGTGGTCAACGCGGCACTCTCTAGCTGCCAAGAGCACTTTTTACTATGCGCACCCAACCAGAGTGACGGGAGGAGCACATTTCAGAAAACGTGCTCAGCTCGTCCAGAAAATGCGATTTAAGCAATAAAATTAAAAATGCACCTAAAACCTAAACCAAACGTTGCAGATGGTCATTTCTTCATGCGCAGTGGTCAACGCGGCACTCTCTGGCTGCCAAGAGCACTTTTTACTATGCGCACCCAACCAGAGTGACGGGAGGAGCACATTTCAGAAAACGTGCTCAGCTCGTCCAGAAAATGCGATTTAAGCAATAAAATTAAAAATGCACCTAAAACCTAAACCAAACGTTGCAGATGGTCATTTCTTCATGCGCAGTGGTCAACGCGGCACTCTCTAGCTGCCAAGAGCACTTTTTACTATGTGCACCCAACCAGAGTGACGTGAGGAGCACATTTCAGAAAACGTGCTCAACTCGTCGAGAAAATGCGATTTAAGCAATAAAATTAAAAATGCACCAAAAACCGAAACCAAACGTTGCAGATGGTCATTTCTTCATGCGCAGTGGTCAACGCGGCACTCTCTAGCTGCCAAGAGCACTTTTTATTATGCACACCCAACCAGAGTGACGGGAGGAGCACATTTCAGAAAACGTGCTCAGCTCGTCGAGAAAATGCGATTTAAGCAATAAAATTAAAAATGCACCCAAAACATTAAACCAAACGTTGCAGGTGGTTATTTCTTCATGCGCAGTGGTCAACGCGGCACTCTCTAGCTGCCAAGAGCATTTTTTACTATGCACACCCAACCAGAGTGACGGGAGGAGCACATTTCAGAAAACGTGCTCAGCTCGTCGAGAAAATGCGATTTAAGCAATAAAATTAAAAATGCACCTAAAACCTAAACCAAACGTTGCAGGTGGTTATTTCTTCATGCGCAGTGGTCAACGCGGCACTCTCTAGCTGCCAAGAGCACTTTTTACTATGCGCACCCAACCAGAGTGACGGGAGGAGCACATTTCAGAAAACGTGCTCAGCTCGTCCAGAAAATGCGATTTAAGCAATACAATTAAAAATGCACCTAAAACCTAAACCAAACGTTGCAGGTGGTTATTTCTTCGTGCGCAGCAGTCAACGCGGCACTCTCTAGCTGCCAAGAGCACTTTTTACTATGCGCACCCAACCAGAGTGACGGGAGGAGCACATTTCAGAAAACGTGCTCAGCTCGTCGAGTAAATGCAATTTAAGCAATAAAATTAAAAATGCACCCAAAACCTAAACCAAACGTTGCAGGTGGTTATTTCTTTATGCGCAGTGGTCAACGCGGCACTCTCTAGCTGCCAAGAGCACTTTTTACTATGCGCACCCAACCAGAGTGACGGGAGGAGCACATTCCAGAAAACGTGCTCAGCTCGTCGAGAAAATGCGATTTAAGCAATAAAATTAAAAATGCACCCAAAACCTAAACCAAACGTTGCAGATGGTCATTTCTTCATGCGCAGTGGTCAACGCGGCACTCTCTAGCTGCCAAGAGCACTTTTTACTATGCGCACCCAACCAGAGTGACGGGAGGAGCATATTTCAGAAAACGTGCTCAGCTCGTTGAGAAAATGCGATTTAAGCAATAAAATTAAAAATGCACCCAAAACCTAAACCAAACGTTGCATGTGGTTATTTCTTCATGCGCAGTGGTCAACGCGGCACTCTCTAGCTGCCAAGAGCACTTTTTACTATGCACACCCAACCAGAGTGACGGGAGGAGCGCATTTCAGAAAACGTGCTCAGCTCGACGAGAAAATGCGATTTAAGCAATAAAATTAAAAATGCACCCAAAACCTAAACCAAACGTTGCAGGTGGTTATTTCTTCATGCGCAGTGGTCAACGCGGCACTCTCTAGCTGCCAAGAGCACTTTTTACGATGCACACCCAACCAGAGAGACGGGAGGAGCGCATTTCAGAAAACGTGCTCAGCTCGACGAGAAAATGCGATTTAAGCAATAAAATTAAAAATGCACCCAAAACCTAAACCAAACGTTGCAGGTGGTAATTTCTTCATGCGCAGTGGTCAACGCGGCACTCTCTAGCTGCCAAGAGCACTTTTTACTATGCGCACCCAACCAGAGTGACGGGAGGAGCACATTTCAGAAAACGTGCTCAGCTCGTCGAGAAAATGCGATTTAAGCAATAAAATTAAAAATGCACCCAAAACCTAAACCAAACGTTGCAGGTGGTTATTTCTTCATGCGCAGTGGTCAACGCGGCACTCTCTGGCTGCCAAGAGCACTTTTTACTATGCGCACCCAACCAGAGTGACGGGAGGAGCACATTTCAGAAAACGTGCTCAGCTCGTCCAGAAAATGCGATTTAAGCAATAAAATTAAAAATGCACCTAAAACCTAAACCAAACGTTGCAGATGGTCATTTCTTCATGCGCAGTGGTCAACGCGGCACTCTCTATCTGCCAAGAGCACTTTTTACTATGTGCACCCAACCAGAGTGACGTGAGGAGCACATTTCAGAAAACGTGCTCAACTCGTCGAGAAAATGTGATTTAAGCAATAAAATTAAAAATGCACCAAAAACCGAAACCAAACGTTGCAGATGGTCATTTCTTCATGCGCAGTGGTCAACGCGGCACTCTCTAGCTGCCAAGAACACTTTTTACTATGCACACCCAACCAGAGTGACGGGAGGAGCACATTTCAGAAAACGTGCTCAGCTCGTCGAGAAAATGCGATTTAAGCAATAAAATTAAAAATGCACCCAACACATTAAACCAAACGTTGCAGGTGGTTATTTCTTCATGCGCAGTGGTCAACGCGGCACTCTCTAGCTGCCAAGAGCACTTTTTACTATGCGCACCCAACCAGAGTGACGGGAGGAGCACATTCCAGAAAACGTGCTCAGCTCGTCGAGAAAATGCGATTTAAGCAATAAAATTAAAAATGCACCCAAAACCTAAACCAAACGTTGCAGATGGTCATTTCTTCATGCGCAGTGGTCAACGCGGCACTCTCTAGCTGCCAAGAGCACTTTTTACTATGCGCACCCAACCAGAGTGACGGGAGGAGCACATTTCAGAAAACGTGCTCAGCTCGTCCAGAAAATGCGATTTAAGCAATACAATTAAAAATGCACCTAAAACCTAAACCAAACGTTGCAGGTGGTTATTTCTTCGTGCGCAGCAGTCAACGCGGGACTCTCTAGCTGCCAAGAGCACTTTTTACTATGCGCACCCAACCAGAGTGACGCGAGGAGCACATTTCAGAAAACCTGCTCAGCTCGTCGAGTAAATGCAATTTAAGCAATAAAATTAAAAATGCACCCAAAACCTAAACCAAACGTTGCAGGTGGTTATTTCTTCATGCGCAGTGGTCAACGCGGCACTCTCTAGCTGCCAAGAGCACTTTTTACTATGCGCACCCAACCAGAGTGACGGGAGGAGCACATTTCAGAAAACGTGCTCAGCTCGTCCAGAAAATGCGATTTAAGCAATAAAATTAAAAATGCACCTAAAACCTAAACCAAACGTTGCAAATGGTCATTTCTTCATGCGCAGTGGTCAACGCGGCACTCTCTAGCTGCCAAGAGCACTTTTTACTATGCACACCCAACCAGAGTGACGGAAGGAGCGCATTTTAGAAAACGTGCTCAGCTCGACAAGAAAATGCGATTTAAGCAATAAAATTAAACATGCACCCAAAACCTAAACCAAACGTTGCAGGTGGTTATTTCTTCATGCGCAGTGGTCAACGCGGCACTCTATAGCTGCCAAGAGCACTTTTTACTATGCGCACCCAACCAGAGTGACGGGAGGAGCACATTTCAGAAAACGTGCTCAGCTCGTCGAGAAAATGCGATTTAAGCAATAAAATTAAAAATGCACCTAAAACCTAAACCAAACGTTGCAGGTGGTTATTTCTTCATGCGCAGCAGTCAACGCGGCACTCTCTAGCTGCCAAGAGCACTTTTTACTATGCGCACCCAACCAGAGTGACGGGAGGAGCACATTTCAGAAAACGTGCTCAGCTCGTCGAGAAAATGCGATTTAAGCAATAAAATTAAAAATGCACCTAAAACCTAAACCAAACGTTGCAGGTGGTTATTTGTTCATATGCAGCAGTCAACGCGGCACTCTCTAGCTTCCAAGAGCACTTTTTACTATGCGCACCCAACCAGAGTGACGGGAGGAGCACATTTCAGAAAACGTGCTCAGCTCGTCGAGAAAATGCGATTTAAGCAATAAAATTAAAAATGCACCTAAAAACCTAAACCAAACGTTGCAGGTGGTTATTTCTTCATGCGCATTGGTCAACGCGGCACTCTCTAGCTGCCAAGAGCACTTTTTACTATGTGCACCCAACCAGAGTGACGTGAGGAGCACATTTCAGAAAACGTGCTCAGCTCGTCCAGAAAAGGCTATTTAAGCAATAAAATAAAAAATGCACATAAAACCTAAACCAAACGTTGCAGATGGTCATTTCTTCATGCGCAGTGGTCAATGCGGCACTCTCTAGCTGCCAAGAGCACTTTTTACTATGCGCACCAAACCAGAGTGACGGGAGGAGCACATTTCAGAAAACGTGCTCAGCTCGTCGAGAAAATGCGATTTAAGCAATAAAATTAAAACTGCACCCAAAACCTAAACCAAACGTTGCAGATGGTCATTTCTTCATGCGCAGTGGTCAACGCGGCACTCTCTAGCTGCCAAGAGCACTTTTTACTATGCGCACCCAACCAGAGTGACGGGAGGAGCACATTTCAGAAAACGTGCTCAGCTCGTCGAGAAAATGCGATTTAAGCAATAAAATTAAAAATGCACCCAAAACCTAAACCAAACGTTGCAGGTGGTTATTTCTTCATGCGCAGCAGTCAACGCGGCACTCTCTAGCTGCCAAGAGCACTTTTTACTATGCGCACCCAACCAGAGTGACGAGAGGAGCACATTTCAGAAAACGTGCTCAGCTCGTCGAGAAAATGCGATTTAAGCAATAAAATTAAAAATGCACCCAAAACCTAAACCAAACGTTGCAGATGGTCATTTCTTCATGCGCAGTGGTCAACGCGGCACTCTCTAGCTGCCAAGAGCACTTTTTACTATGCGCACCCAACCAGAGTGACGGGAGGACCACATTTCAGAAAACGTGCTCAGCTCGTCGAGAAAATGCGATTTAAGCAATAAAATTAAAAATGCACCCAAAACTTAAACCAAACGTTGCAGGTGGTTATTTCTTCATGCGCAGTGGTCAACGCGGCACTCTCTAGCTGCCAAGAGCACTTTTTACTATGCGCACCCAACCAGAGTGACGGGAGGAGCACATTTCAGAAAACGTGCTCAGCTCGTCGAGAAAATGCGATTTAAGCAATAAAATTAAAAATGCACCTAAAACCTAAACCAAACGTTGCAGGTGGTTATTTCTTCATGCGCAGTGGTCAACGCGGCACTCTCTAGCTGCCAAGAGCACTTTTTACTATGCGCACCCAACCAGAGTGACGGGAGGAGCACATTTCAGAAAACGTGCGCAGCTCGTCCAGAAAATGCGATTTAAGCAATAAAATTAAAAATGCACCTAAAACCTAAACCAAACGTTGCAGATGGTCATTTCTTCATGCGCAGTGGTCAACGCGGCACTCTCTAGCTGCCAAGAGCACTTTTTACTATGCACACCCAACCAGAGTGACGGGAGGAGCACATTTCAGAAAACGTGCTCAGCTCGTCCAGACAATGCGATTTAAGCAATAAAATTAAAAATGCACCCAAAACCTAAACCAAACGTTGCAGGTGGTTATTTCTTAATGTGCAGTGGTCAACGCGGCACTCTCTAGCTGCCAAGAGCACTTTTTACTATGCGCACCCAACCAGAGTGACGGGAGGAGCACATTTCAGAAAACGTGCTCAGCTCGCCGAGAAAATGCGATTTAAGCAATACAATTAAAAATGCACCTAAAACCTAAACCAAACGTTGCAGGTGGTTATTTCTTCATGTGCAGTGGTCAACGCCGCACTCTCTAGCTGCCAAGAGCACTTTTTACTATGCGCACCCACCCAGAGTGACGGGAGGAGCACATTTAAGAAAACGTGCTCAGCTCGTCGAGAAAATGCGATTTAAGCAATTAAATTAAAAATGCACCTAAAATCTATACCAAACGTTGCAGGTGGTTATTTCTTCATGCACAGCAGTCAACACGGCACTCTCTAGCTGCCAAGAGCACTTTTTACTATGCACACCCAACCAGAGTGACGGGAGGAGCGCATTTCAGGAAACGTGCTCAGCTCTTCGAGAAAATGCGATTTAAGCCGTACAATTAAAAATGCACCTAAAACCTAAACCAAACGTTGCAGGTGGTTATTTCTTCATGCGCAGTGGTCAACGCGGCACTCTCTAGCTGCCAAGAGCACTTTTTACGATGCGCACCCAACCAGAGTGACGGGAGGAGCTCATTTCAGAAAACGTGCTCAGCTCGTTAAGAAAATGCGATTTAAGCAATGAAATTAAAAATGCACCCAAAACCTAAACCAAACGTTGCAGGTGGTTATTTCTTCATGCGCAGTGGTCAACGCGGCACTCTCTAGCTGCCAAGAGCACTTTTTACTATGCGCACCCAACCAGAGTGACGGGAGGAGCACATTTCAGAAAACGTGCGCAGCTCATCCAGAAAATGCGATTTAAGCAATAAAATTAAAAATGCACCTAAAATCTATACCAAACGTTGCAGGTGGTTATTTCTTCGTGCGCAGCAGTCAACGCGGCACTCTCTAGCTGCCAAGAGCACTTTTTACTATGCGCACCCAACCAGAGTGACGGGAGGAGCACATTTCAGAAAACGTGCTCAGCTCGTCGAGAAAATGCGATTTAAGCAATAAAATTAAAAATGCACCCAAAACCTAAACCAAACGTTGCAGATGGTCATTTCTTCATGCGCAGTGGTCAACGCGGCACTCTCTAGCTGCCAAGAGCACTTTTTACTATGTGCACCCAACCAGAGTGACGGGAGGAGCACATTTCAGAAAACGTGCTCAGCTCGACGAGAAAATGCGATTTAAGCAATAAAATTAAAAATGCACCCAAAACCTAAACCAAACGTTGCAGGTGGTTATTTCTTCATGCGCAGTGGTCAACGCGGCACTCTCTAGCTGCCAAGAGCACTTTTTACTATGCGCACCCAACCAGAGTGACGGGAGGAGCACATTTCAGAAAACGTGCTCAGCTCGTCGAGAAAATGCGATTTAAGCAATAAAATTAAAAATGCACATAAAACCTAAACCAAACGTTGCAGGTGGTTATTTCTTCATGCGCAATGGTCAACGCGGCACTCTCTAGCTGCCAAGAGCACTTTTTACTATGCGCACCCAACCAGAGTGACGGGAGGAGCACATTTCAGAAAACGTGCTCAGCTCGTCGAGAAAATGCGATTTAAGCAATAAAATTAAAAATGCACCTAAAACCTAAACCAAACGTTGCAGATGGTCATTTCTTCATGCGCAGTGGTCAACGCGGCACTCTCTAGCTGCCAAGAGCACTTTTTACTATGCGCACCCAACCAGAGTGACGGGAGGAGCACATTTCAGAAAACGTGCTCAGCTCGACGAGAAAATGCCATTTAAGCAATACAATTAAAAATGCACCCAAAACCTAAACCAAACGTTGCAGGTGGTTATTTCTTCATGCGCAGTGGTCAACGCGGCACTCTCTAGCTGCCAAGAGCAGTTTTTATTATGCGCACCCAACCAGAGTGACGGGAGGAGCACATTCCAGAAAACGTGCTCAGCTCGTCGAGAAAATGCGATTTAAGCAATAAATTTAAAAATGCACCTAAAACCTAAACCAAACGTTGCAGGTGGTTATTTCTTCGTGCGCAGCAGTCAACGCGGCACTCTCTAGCTGCCAAGAGCACTTTTTACTATGCGCACCCAACCAGAGTGACGGGAGGAGCACATTTTAGAAAACGTGCTCAGCTCGACGAGAAAATGCGATTTAAGCAATAAAATTAAAAATGCACCCAAAACCTAAACCAAACGTTGCAGATGGTCATTTCTTCATGCGCAGTGGTCAACGCGGCACTCTCTAGCTGCCAAGAGCACTTTTTACTATGCGCACCCAACCAGAGTGACGGGAGGAGCACATTTCAGAAAACGTGCTCAGCTCGTCCAGAAAATGCGATTTAAGCAATAAAATTAAAAATGCACCCAAAACCTAAACCAAACGTTGCAGGTGGTTATTTCTTCATGCGCAGTGGTCAACGCGGCACTCTCTAGCTGCCAAGAGCACTTTTTACTATGCACACCCAACCAGAGTGACGGGAGGAGCGCATTTTAGAAAACGTGCTCAGCTCGACGAGAAAATGCGATTTAAGCAATAAAATTAAAAATGCACCCAAAACCTAAACCAAACGTTGCAGATGGTCATTTCTTCATGCGCAGTGGTCAACGCGGCACTCTCTAGCTGCCAAGAGCACTTTTTACTATGCGCACCCAACAAGAGTGACGGGAGGAGCACATTTCAGAAAACGTGCTCAGCTCGTCGAGAAAATGCGATTTAAGCAATAAAATTAAAAATGCACCCAAAACCTAAACCAAACGTTGCAGGTGGTTATTTCTTCATGCGCAGTGGTCAACGCGGCACTCTCTAGCTGCCAAGAGCACTTTTTACTATGCGCACCCAACCAGAGTGACGGGAGGAGCGCATTTCAGAAAACGTGCTCAGCTCGACGAGAAAATGCGATTTAAGCAATAAATTAAAAATGCACCCAAAACCTAAACCAAACGTTGCAGATGGTCATTTCTTCATGCGCAGTGGTCAACGCGGCACTCTCTAGCTGCCAAGAGCACTTTTTACTATGCACACCCAACCAGAGTGACGGGAGGAGCGCATTTTAGAAAACGTGCTCAGCTCGACGAGAAAATGCGATTTAAGCAATAAAATTAAAAATGCACCCAAAACGTAAACCAAACGTTGCAGGTGGTTATTTCTTCATGCGCAGTGGTCAACGCGGCACTCTCTAGCTGCCAAGAGCACTTTTTACTATGCGCACCCAACCAGAGAGACGGGAGGAGCGCATTTCAGAAAACGTGCTCAGCTCGACGAGAAAATGCGATTTAAGCAATAAAATTAAAAATGCACCCAAAACCTAAACCAAACGTTGCAGGTGGTTATTTCTTAATGCGCAGTGGTCAAAGGCGGCACTCTCTAGCTGCCAAGAGCACTTTTTACTATGCGCACCCAACCAGAGTGACGGGAGGAGCACATTTCAGAAAACGTGCTCAGCTCGTCCAGAAAATGCGATTTAAGCAATACAATTAAAAATGCACATAAAACCTAAACCAAACGTTGCGGATGGTCATTTCTTCATGCGCAGTGGTCAACGCGGCACTCTCTAGCTGCCAAGAGCACTTTTTACTATGCACACCCAACCAGAGTGACGGGAGGAGCGCATTTTAGAAAACGTGCTCAGCTCGACGAGAAAATGCAATTTAAGCAATAAAATTAAAAATGCACCCAAAACCTAAACCAAACGTTGCAGGTGGTTATTTCTTCATGCGCAGTGGTCAACGCGGCACTCTCTAGCTGCCAAGAGCACTTTTTACTATGCGCACCCAACCAGAGTGACGGGAGGAGCACATTTCAGAAAACGTGCTCAGCTCGTCGAGAAAATGCGATTTAAGCAATAAAATTAAAAATGCACCTAAAACCTAAACCAAACCTTGCAGGTGGTTATTTCTTCATGCGCAGCAGTCAACGCGGCACTCTCTAGCTGCGAAGAGCACTTTTTACTATGCGCACCCAACCAGAGTGACGGGAGGAGCACATTTCAGAAAACGTGCTCAGCTCGTCGAGAAAATGCGATTTAAGCAATAAAATTAAAAATGCACCTAAAACCTAAACCAAACGTTGCAGGTGGTTATTTCTTCATATGCAGCAGTCAACGCTGCACTCTCTAGCTGCCAAGAGCACTTTTTACTATACACACCCAACCAGAGTGACAGGAGGAGCACATTCCAGAAAACGTGCTCAGCTCGTCGAGAAAATGCGATTTAAGCAATACATTTAAAAATGCACCCAAAACCTAAACCAAACGTTGCAGATGGTAATTTCTTCATGCACAGTGGTCAACGCGGCACTCTCTAGCTGCCAAGAGCACTTTTTACTATGCGCACCCAACCAGAGTGACGGGAGGAGCACATTTCAGAAAACGTGCTCAGCTCGCCGAGAAAATGCGATTTAAGCAATACAATTAAAAATGCACCTAAAACCTAAACCAAACGTTGCAGGTGGTTATTTCTTCATGTGCAGTGGTCAACGCGGCACTCTAGCCGCCAAGAGCACTTTTTACTATGCGCACCCACCCAGAGTGACGGGAGGAGCACATTTCAGAAAACGTGCTCAGCTCGTCGAGAAAATGCGATTTAAGCAATAAAATTAAAAATGCACCTAAAATCTATACCAAACGTTGCAGGTGGTTATTTCTTCATATGCAGTGGTCAACGCGGCACTCTCTAGCTGCCAAGAGCACTTTTTACTATGCGCACCCAACCAGAGTGACGCGAGGAGCACATTCCAGAAAACGTGCTCAGCTCGTCGAGTAAATGCAATTTAAGCAATAAAATTAAAAATGCACCCAAAACCTAAACCAAACGCTGCAGATGGTCATTTCTTCATGCGCAGTGGTCAACGCGGCACTCTCTAGCTGCCAAAAGCACTTTTTACTATACACACCCAACCAGAGTGACGGGAGGAGCACATTCCAGAAAACGTGCTCAGCTCGTCGAGAAAATGCGATTTAAGCAATAAAATTAAAAATGCACCCAAAACCTAAAGCAAACGTTGCAGATGGTCATTTCTTCGTGTGCAGTGGTCAACGCGGCACTCTCTAGCTGCCAAGAGCACTTTTTACTATGCACACCCAACCAGAGTGACGGGAGGAGCGCATTTCAGGAAACGTGCTCAGCTCGTCGAGAAAATGCGATTTAAGCAATAAAATTAAAAATGCACCCAAAACCTAAACCAAACGTTGCAGGTGGTTATTTCTTCATGCGCAGTGGTCAACGCGGCACTCTCTAGCTGCCAAGAGCACTTTTTACTATGCGCACCCAACCAGCGTGACGGGAGGAGCACATTTCAGAAAACGTGCTCAGCTCGCCGAGAAAATGCGATTTAAGCAATACAATTAAAAATGCACCTAAAACCTAAACCAAACGTTGCAGGTGGTTATTTCTTCATGTGCAGTGGTCAACGCCGCACTCTCTAGCTGCCAAGAGCACTTTTTACTATGCGCACCCACCCAGAGTGACGGGAGGAGCACATTTAAGAAAACGTGCTCAGCTCGTCGAGAAAATGCGATTTAAGCAATTAAATTAAAAATGCACCTAAAATCTATACCAAACGTTGCAGGTGGTTATTTCTTCATGCACAGCAGTCAACACGGCACTCTCTAGCTGCCAAGAGCACTTTTTACTATGCACACCCAACCAGAGTGACGGGAGGAGCGCATTTCAGGAAACGTGCTCAGCTCTTCGAGAAAATGCGATTTAAGCCGTACAATTAAAAATGCACCTAAAACCTAAACCAAACGTTGCAGGTGGTTATTTCTTCATGCGCAGTGGTCAACGCGGCACTCTCTAGCTGCCAAGAGCACTTTTTACGATGCGCACCCAACCAGAGTGACGGGAGGAGCTCATTTCAGAAAACGTGCTCAGCTCGTTAAGAAAATGCGATTTAAGCAATGAAATTAAAAATGCACCCAAAACCTAAACCAAACGTTGCAGGTGGTTATTTCTTCATGCGCAGTGGTCAACGCGGCACTCTCTAGCTGCCAAGAGCACTTTTTACTATGCGCACCCAACCAGAGTGACGGGAGGAGCACATTTCAGAAAACGTGCGCAGCTCGTCCAGAAAATGCGATTTAAGCAATAAAATTAAAAATGCACCTAAAATCTATACCAAACGTTGCAGGTGGTTATTTCTTCGTGCGCAGCAGTCAACGCGGCACTCTCTAGCTGCCAAGAGCACTTTTTACTATGCGCACCCAACCAGAGTGACGGGAGGAGCACATTTCAGAAAACGTGCTCAGCTCGTCGAGAAAATGCGATTTAAGCAATAAAATTAAAAATGCACCCAAAACCTAAACCAAACGTTGCAGATGGTCATTTCTTCATGCGCAGTGGTCAACGCGGCACTCTCTAGCTGCCAAGAGCACTTTTTACTATGTGCACCCAACCAGAGTGACGGGAGGAGCGCATTTCAGGAAACGTGCTCAGCTCTTCGAGAAAATGCGATTTAAGCCGTACAATTAAAAATGCACCTAAAACCTAAACCAAACGTTGCAGGTGGTTATTTCTTCATGCGCAGTGGTCAACGCGGCACTCTCTAGCTGCCAAGAGCACTTTTTACGATGCGCACCCAACCAGAGTGACGGGAGGAGCTCATTTCAGAAAACGTGCTCAGCTCGTTGAGAAAATGCGATTTAAGCAATGAAATTAAAAATGCACCCAAAACCTAAACCAAACGTTGCAGGTGGTTATTTCTTCATGCGCAGTGGTCAACGCGGCACTCTCTAGCTGCCAAGAGCACTTTTTACTATGCGCACCCAACCAGAGTGACGGGAGGAGCACATTTCAGAAAACGTGCTCAGCTCGTCCAGAAAATGCGATTCAAGCAATAAAATTAAAAATGCACCTAAAACCTAAACCAAACGTTGCAGATGGTCATTTCTTCATGCGCAGTGGTCAACGCGGCACTCTCTAGCTGCCAAGAGCACTTTTTACTATGCACACCCAACCAGAGTGACGGGAGGAGCGCATTTTAGAAAACGTGCTCAGCTCGACGAGAAAATGCGATTTAAGCAATAAAATTAAAAATGCACCCAAAACCTAAACCAAACGTTGCAGGAGGTTATTTCTTCATGCGCAGTGGTCAACGCGGCACTCTCTAGCTGCCAAGAGCACTTTTTACTATGCGCACCCAACCAGAGTGACGGGAGGAGCGCATTTTAGAAAACGTGCTCAGCTCGACGAGAAAATGCGATTTAAGCAATAAAATTAAAAATGCACCCAAAACCTAAACCAAACGTTGCAGGTGGTTATTTCTTCATATGCAGCAGTCAACGCGGCACTCTCTAGCTGCCAAGAGCACTTTTTACTATGCGCACCCAACCAGAGTGACGGGAGGAGCACATTTCAGAAAACGTGCTCAGCTCGTCGAGAAAATGCGATTTAAGCAATAAAATAAAAAATGCACCTAAAACCTAAACCAAACGTTGCAGGTGGATATTTCTTCATGCGCAGTGGTCAACGCGGCACTCTCTAGCTGCCAAGAGCACTTTTTACTATGCGCACCCAACCAGAGTGACGTGAGGAGCACATTTCAGAAAACGTGCTCAGCTCGTCGAGAAAATGCAATTTAAGCAATAACATTAAAAATGCACCTAAAACCTAAACCAAACGTTGCAGGTGGTTATTTCTTCATGCGCAGTGGTCGACGCGGCACTCTCTCGCTGCCAAGAGCACTTTTTACTATGCGCACCCAACCAGAGTGACGGGAGGAGCACATTTCAGAAAACGTGCTCAGCTCGTCGAGAAAATGCGATTTAAGCAATAAAATTAAAAACGCACCTAAAACCTAAACCAAACGTTGCAGGTGGTTATTTCTTCGTGCGCAGCAGTCAACGCGGCACTCTCTAGCTGCCAAGAGCACTTTTTACTATGCGCACCCAACCAGAGTGACGGGAGGAGCACATTTCAGAAAACGTGCTCAGCTCGTCGAGTAAATGCGATTTAAGCAATAAAATTAAAAATGCACCCAAAACCTAAACCAAACGTTGCAGGTGGTTATTTCTTCATGCGCAGTGGTCAACGCGGCACTCTCTAGCTGCCAAGAGCACTTTTTACTATGCGCACCCAACCAGAGTGACGGGAGGAGCACATTTCAGAAAACGTGCTCAGCTCGTCCAGAAAATGCGATTTAAGCAATAAAATTAAAAATGCACCTAAAACCTAAACCAAACGTTGCAGATGGTCATTTCTTCATGCGCAGTGGTCAACGCGGCACTCTCTAGCTACCAAGAGCATTTTTTACTATGCGCACCCAACCAGAGTGACGGGAGGAGCACATTTCAGAAAACGTGCTCAGCTCGTCGAGAAAATGCGATTTAAGCAATAAAATTAAAAATGCACCTAAAACCTAAACCAAACGTTGCAGGTGGTTATTTCTTCATGCACAGCAGTCAACGCGGCACTCTCTAGCTGCCAAGAGCACATTTTACTATGCGCACCCAACCAGAGTGACGGGTGGAGCACATTTCAGAAAACGTGCTCAGCTCGTCGAGAAAATGCGATTTAAGCAATAAAATTAAAAATGCACCTAAAACCTAAACCAAACGTTGCAGGTGGTTATTTCTTCATGCGCAGTGGTCAACGCGGCACTCTCTAGCTGCCAAGAGCACTTTTTACTATGCGCACCCAACCAGAGTGACGGGAGGAGCACATTTCAGAAAACGTGCTCAGCTCGTCGAGTAAATGCAATTTAAGCAATAAAATTAAAAATGCACCCAAAACCTAAACCAAACGTTGCAGGTGGTTATTTCTTCATGCGCAGTGGTCAACGCGGCACTCTCTAGCTGCCAAGAGCACTTTTTACTATGCGCACCCAACCAGAGTGACGGGAGGAGCGCATTTCAGAAAACGTGCTCAGCTCGTCGAGAAAATGCGATTTAAGCAATAAAATTAAAAATGCACCTAAAACCTAAACCAAAAGTTGCAGGTGGTTATTTCTTCATGCGCAGCAGTCAACACGGCACTCTCTAGCTGCCAAGAGCACTTTTTACTATGCACACCCAACCAGAGTGACGGGAGGAGCGCATTTTAGAAAACGTGCTCAGCTCGACGAGAAAATGCGATTTAAGCAATAAAATTAAAAATGCACCCAAAACCTAAACCAAACGTTGCAGATGGTCATTTCTTCATGTGCAGTGGTCAACGCGGCACTCTCTAGCTGCCAAGAGCACTTTTTACAATGCACACCCAACCAGAGTGACGGGAGGAGCGCATTTCAGAAAACGTGCTCAGCTCATCGAGAAAATGCGATTTAAGCAATAAAATTAAAAATGCACCCACAACCTAAACCAAACGTTGCAGGTGGTTATTTCTTCATGCGCAGTGGTCAACGCGGCACTCTCTAGCTGCCAAGAGCACTCTCTAGCTGCCAAGAGCACTTTTTTACTATGCGCACCCAACCAGAGTGACGGGAGGAGCACATTTCAGAAAACGTGCTCAGCTCGTCGAGTAAATGCGATTTAAGCAATAAAATTAAAAATGCACCCAAAACCTAAACCAAACGTTGCAGGTGGTTATTTCTCCATGCGCAGTGGTCAACGCGGCAGTCTCTAGCTGCCAAGAGCACTTTTTACTATGCGCACCCAACCAGAGTGACGGGAGGAGCACATTTCAGAAAACGTGCTCAGCTCGTCCAGAAAATGCGATTTAAGCAATAAAATTAAAAATGCACCTAAAACCTAAACCAAACGTTGCAGATGGTCATTTCTTCATGCGCAGTGGTCAACGCGGCACTCTCTAGCTGCCAAGAGCACTTTTTACTATGCACACCCAACCAGAGTGACGGGAGGAGCACATTTCAGAAAACGTGCTCAGCTCGTCCAGACAATGCGATTGAAGCAATAAAATTAAAAATGCACCCAAAACCTAAACCAAACGTTGCAGGTGGTTATTTCTTAATGCGCAGTGGTCAACGCGGCACTCTCTAGCTGCCAAGAGCACTTTTTACTATGCGCACCCAACCAGAGTGACGGGAGGAGCGCATTTCAGAAAACGTGCTCAGCTCGTCGAGAAAATGCGATTTAAGCAATAAAATTAAAAATGCACCTAAAACCTAAACCAAACGTTGCAGGTGGTTATTTCTTCATGCGCAGCAGTCAACGCGGCACTCTCTAGCTGCCAAGAGCACTTTTTACTATGCGCACCCAACCAGAGGGACGGGAGGAGCACATTTCAGAAAACGTGCTCAGCTCGTCGAGAAAATGCGATTTAAGCAATAAAATTAAAAATGCACCCAAAACCTAAACCAAACGTTGCAGGTGGTTATTTCTTCATGCGCAGTGGTCAACGCGGCACTCTCTAGCTGCCAAGAGGACTTTTTACTATGCGCACCCAACCAGAGTGACGGGAGGAGCACTTTTCAGAAAACGTGCTCAGCTCGTCGAGAAAATGCGAATTAAGCAATAAAATTAAAAATGCACCCAAAACCTAAACCAAACGTTGCAGATGGTCATTTCTTCATGCGCAGTGGTCAACGCGGCACTCTCTAGCTGCCAAGAGCACTTTTTACTATGCGCACCCAACCAGAGGGACGGGAGGAGCACATTTCAGAAAACGTGCTCAGCTCGTCGAGAAAATGCGATTTAAGCAATAAAATTAAAAATGCACCTAAAACCCAAACCAAACGTTGCAGGTGGTTATTTCTTCATGCGCAGTGGTCAACGCGGCACTCTCTAGCTGCCAAGAGCACTTTTTACTATGCGCACCCAACCAGAGTGACGGGAGGAGCACATTTCAGAAAACGTGCTCAGCTCGTCGAGAAAATGCGATTTAAGCAATAAAATTAAAAATGCACCTAAAACCTAAACCAAACGTTGCAGGTGGTTATTTCTTCATGCGCAGTGGTCAACGCGGCACTGTCTAGCTGCCAAGAGCACTTTTTACTATGCGCACCCAACCAGAGTGACGGGAGGAGCACATGTCAGAAAACGTGCTCAGCTCGTCGAGAAAATGCGATTTAAGCAATAAAATTAAAAATGCACCTAAAACCTAAACCAAACATTGCAGATGGCCATTTCTTCATGCGCAGTGGTCAACGCGGCACTCTCTAGCTGCCAAGAGCACTTTTTACTATGCACACCCAACCAGAGTGACGGGGGGAGCACATTTCAGAAAACGTGCTTAGCTCGTCCAGACAATGCGATTTAAGGAATAAAATTAAAAATGCACCCAAAACCTAAACCAAACGTTGCAGGTGGTTATTTCTTCATGCGCAGTGGTCAACGCGGCACTCTCTAGCTGCCAAGAGCACTTTTTACTATGCGCACCCAACCAGAGTGACGGGAGGAGCACATTTCAGAAAACGTGCTCAGCTCGTCGAGAAAATGCGATTTAAGCAATAAAATTAAAAATGCACCCAAAACCTAAACCAAACGTTGCAGATGGTCATTTCTTCATGCGCAGTGGTCAACGCGGCACTCTCTAGCTGCCAAGAGCACTTTTTACTATGCACACCCAACCAGAGTGACGGGAGGAGCGCATTTCAGAAAACGTGCTCAGCTCGACGACAAAATGCGATTTAAGCAATAAAATTAAAAATGCACCCAAAACCTAAACCAAACGTTGCAGGTGGTTATTTCTTCATGCGCAGTGGTCAACGGGGCACTCTCTAGCTGCCAAGAGCACTTTTTACTATACACACCCAACTAGAGTGACGGGAGGAGCACATTCCAGAAAACGTGCTCAGCTCGTCGAGAAAATGCGATTTAAGCAATAAAATTAAAAATGCACCCAAAACCTAAACCAAACGTTGCAGGTGGTTATTTCTTCATGCGCAGCAGTCAACGCGGCACTCTCTAGCTGCCAAGAGCACTTTTTACTATGCGCACCCAACCAGAGGGACGGGAGGAGCACATTTCAGAAAACGTGCTCAGCTCGTCGAGAAAATGCGATTTAAGCAATAAAATTAAAAATGCACCCAAAACCTAAACCAAACGTTGCAGGTGGTTATTTCTTCATGCGCAGTGGTCAACGCGGCACTCTCTAGCTGCCAAGAGCACTTTTTACTATGCGCACCCAACCAGAGTGACGGGAGGAGCACATGTCAGAAAACGTGCTCAGCTCGTCGAGAAAATGCGATTTAAGCAATAAAATTAAAAATGCAACTAAAACCTAAACCAAACGTTGCAGGTGGTTATTTCTTCGTGCGCAGCAGTCAACGCGGCACTCTCTAGCTGCCAAGAGCACTTTTTACTATGCGCACCCAACCAGAGTGACGGGAGGAGCACATTTAAGAAAACGTGCTCAGCTCGTCGAGAAAATGCGATTTAAGCAATTAAATTAAAAATGCACCTAAAATCTATACCAAACGTTGCAGGTGGTTATTTATTCATGCGCAGCAGTCAACACGGCACTCTCTAGCTGCCAAGAGCACTTTTTACTATGCACACCCAACCAGAGTGACGGGAGGAGCACATTTCAGAAAACGTGCTCAGCTCGTCGAGTAAATGCGATTTAAGCAATAAAATTAAAAATGCACCCAAAACCTAAACCAAACGTTGCAGGTGGTTATTTCTTCATGCGCAGTGGTCAACGCGGCACTCTCTAGCTGCCAAGAGCACTTTTTACTATGCGCACCCAACCAGAGTGACGGGAGGAGCACATTTCAGAAAACGTGCGCAGCTCGTCCAGAAAATGCGATTTAAGCAATAAAATTAAAAATGCACCTAAAACCTAAACCAAACGTTGCAGATGGTCATTTCTTCATGCGCAGTGGTCAACGCGGCACTCTCTAGCTGCCAAGAGCACTTTTTACTATGCACACCCAACCAGAGTGACGGGAGGAGCACATTTCAGAAAACGTGCTCAGCTCGTCCAGACAATGCGATTTAAGCAATAAAATTAAAAATGCACCCAAAACCTAAACCAAACGTTGCAGGTGGTTATTTCTTAATGTGCAGTGGTCAACGCGGCACTCTCTAGCTGCCAAGAGCACTTTTTACTATGCGCACCCAACCAGAGGGACGGGAGGAGCACATTTCAGAAAACGTGCTCAGCTCGTCGAGAAAATGCGATTTAAGCAATAAAATAAAAAATGCACCTAAAACCTAAACCAAACGCTGCAGATGGTCATTTCTTCATGCGCAGTGGTCAACGCGGCACTCTCTAGCTGCCAAAAGCACTTTTTACTATACACACCCAACCAGAGTGACGGGAGGAGCACATTCCAGAAAACGTGCTCAGCTCGTCGAGAAAATGCGATTTAAGCAATAAAATTAAAAATGCACCCAAAACCTAAAGCAAACGTTGCAGATGGTCATTTCTTCGTGTGCAGTGGTCAACGCGGCACTCTCTAGCTGCCAAGAGCACTTTTTACTATGCACACCCAACCAGAGTGACGGGAGGAGCGCATTTCAGGAAACGTGCTCAGCTCGTCGAGAAAATGCGATTTAAGCAATAAAATTAAAAATGCACCCAAAACCTAAACCAAACGTTGCAGGTGGTTATTTCTTCATGCGCAGTGGTCAACGCGGCACTCTCTAGCTGCCAAGAGCACTTTTTACTATGCGCACCCAACCAGAGTGACGGGAGGAGCACATTTCAGAAAACGTGCTCAGCTCGCCGAGAAAATGCGATTTAAGCAATACAATTAAAAATGCACCTAAAACCTAAACCAAACGTTGCAGGTGGTTATTTCTTCATGTGCAGTGGTCAACGCCGCACTCTCTAGCTGCCAAGAGCACTTTTTACTATGCGCACCCACCCAGAGTGACGGGAGGAGCACATTTAAGAAAACGTGCTCAGCTCGTCGAGAAAATGCGATTTAAGCAATTAAATTAAAAATGCACCTAAAATCTATACCAAACGTTGCAGGTGGTTATTTCTTCATGCACAGCAGTCAACACGGCACTCTCTAGCTGCCAAGAGCACTTTTTACTATGCACACCCAACCAGAGTGACGGGAGGAGCGCATTTCAGGAAACGTGCTCAGCTCTTCGAGAAAATGCGATTTAAGCCGTACAATTAAAAATGCACCTAAAACCTAAACCAAACGTTGCAGGTGGTTATTTCTTCATGCGCAGTGGTCAACGCGGCACTCTCTAGCTGCCAAGAGCACTTTTTACGATGCGCACCCAACCAGAGTGACGGGAGGAGCTCATTTCAGAAAACGTGCTCAGCTCGTTAAGAAAATGCGATTTAAGCAATGAAATTAAAAATGCACCCAAAACCTAAACCAAACGTTGCAGGTGGTTATTTCTTCATGCGCAGTGGTCAACGCGGCACTCTCTAGCTGCCAAGAGCACTTTTTACTATGCGCACCCAACCAGAGTGACGGGAGGAGCACATTTCAGAAAACGTGCGCAGCTCGTCCAGAAAATGCGATTTAAGCAATAAAATTAAAAATGCACCTAAAATCTATACCAAACGTTGCAGGTGGTTATTTCTTCGTGCGCAGCAGTCAACGCGGCACTCTCTAGCTGCCAAGAGCACTTTTTACTATGCGCACCCAACCAGAGTGACGGGAGGAGCACATTTCAGAAAACGTGCTCAGCTCGTCGAGTAAATGCAATTTAAGCAATAAAATTAAAAATGCACCCAAAACCTAAACCAAACGTTGCAGGTGGTTATTTCTTCATGCGCAGTGGTCAACGCGGCACTCTCTAGCTGCCAAGACCACTTTTTACTATGCGCACCCAACCAGAGTGACGGGAGGAGCACATTTCAGAAAACGTGCTCAGCTCGTCCAGAAAATGCGATTTAAGCAATAAAATTAAAAATGCACCTAAAACCTAAACCAAACGTTGCAGATGGTCATTTCTTCATGCGCAGTGGTCAACGCGGCACTCTCTAGCTGCCAAGAGCACTTTTTACTATGCACACCCAACCAGAGTGACGGGAGGAGCGCATTTTAGAAAACGTGCTCAGCTCGACGAGAAAATGCGATTTAAGCAATAAAATTAAAAATGCACCCAAAACCTAAACCAAACGTTGCAGGAGGTTATTTCTTCATGCGCAGTGGTCAACGCGGCACTCTCTAGCTGCCAAGAGCACTTTTTACTATGCGCACCCAACCAGAGTGACGGGAGGAGCACATTTCAGAAAACGTGCTCAGCTCGTCGAGAAAATGCGAATTAAGCAATAAAATTAAAAATGCACCTAAAACCTAAACCAAACGTTGCAGGTGGTTATTTCTTCGTGCGCAGCAGTCAACGCGGCACTCTCTAGCTGCCAAGAGCACTTTTTACTATGCGCACCCAACCAGAGTGACGGGAGGAGCACATTTCAGAAAACGTGCTCAGCTCGTCGAGTAAATGCGATTTAAGCAATAAAATTAAAAATGCACCCAAAACCTAAACCAAACGTTGCAGGTGGTTATTTCTTCATGCGCAGTGGTCAACGCGGCACTCTCTAGCTGCCAAGAGCACTTTTTACTATGCGCACCCAACCAGAGTGACGGGAGGAGCACATTTCAGAAAACGTGCTCAGCTCGTCCAGAAAATGCGATTTAAGCAATAAAATTAAAAATGCACCCAAAACCTAAACCAAACGTTGCAGGTGGTTATTTCTTCATGCGCAGTGGTCAACGCGGCACTCTCTAGCTGCCAAGAGCACTTTTTACTATGCACACCCAACCAGAGTGACGGGAGGAGCGCATTTTAGAAAACGTGCTCAGCTCGACGAGAAAATGCGATTTAAGCAATAAAATTAAAAATGCACCCAAAACCTAAACCAAACGTTGCAGGTGGTTATTTCTTCATGCGCAGTGGTCAACGCGGCACTCTCTAGCTGCCAAGAGCACTTTTTACTATGCGCACCCAACAAGAGTGACGGTAGGAGCACATTTCAGAAAACGTGCTCAGCTCGTCGAGAAAATGCGATTTAAGCAATAAAATTAAAAATGCACCTAAAACCTAAACCAAACGTTGCAGGTGGTTATTTCTTCATATGCAGCAGTCAACGCGGCACTCTCTAGCTGCCAAGAGCACTTTTTACTATGCGCACCCAACCAGAGTGACGGGAGGAGCACATTTCAGAAAACGTGCTCAGCTCGTCGAGAAAATGCGATTTAAGCAATAAAATTAAAAATGCACCCAAAACCTAAACCAAACGTTGCAGATGGTCATTTCTTCATGCGCAGTGGTCAACGCGGCACTCTCTAGCTGCCAAGAGCACTTTTTACTATGCACACCCAACCAGAGTGACGGGAGGAGCGCATTTTAGAAAACGTGCTCAGCTCGACGAGAAAATGCGATTTAAGCAATAAAATTAAAAATGCACCCAAAACCTAAACTAAACGTTGCAGGTGGTTATTTCTTCATGCGCAGTGGTCAACGCGGCACTCTCTAGCTGCCAAGAGCACTTTTTACTATGCGCACCCAACCAGAGAGACGGGAGGAGCGCATTTCAGAAAACGTGCTCAGCTCGACGAGAAAATGCGATTTAAGCAATAAAATTAAAAATGCACCCAAAACCTAAACCAAACGTTGCAGGTGGTTATTTCTTAATGCGCAGTGGTCAAAGGCGGCACTCTCTAGCTGCCAAGAGCACTTTTTACTATTCGCACCCAACCAGAGTGACGGGAGGAGCACATTTCAGAAAACGTGCTCAGCTCGTCGAGAAAATGCGATTTAAGCAATAAAATTAAAAATGCACCCAAAACCTAAACCAAACGTTGCAGGTGGTTATTTCTTCATGCGCAGTGGTCAACGCGGCACTCTCTAGCTGCCAAGAGCACTTTTTACTATGCGCACCCAACCAGAGTGACGGGAGGAGCACATTTCAGAAAACGTGCTCAGCTCGTCCAGAAAATGCGATTTAAGCAATAAAATTAAAAATGCACATAAAACCTAAACCAAACGTTGCAGATGGTCATTTCTTCATGCGCAGTGGTCAACGCGGCACTCTCTAGCTGCCAAGAGCACTTTTTACTATGCACACCCAACCAGAGTGACGGGAGGAGCGCATTTTAGAAAACGTGCTCAGCTCGACGAGAAAATGCGATTTAAGCAATAAAATTAAAAATGCACCCAAAACCTAAACCAAACGTTGCAGGTGGTTATTTCTTCATGCGCAGTGGTCAACGCGGCACTCTCTAGCTGCCAAGAGCACTTTTTACTATGCGCACCCAACCAGAGTGACAGGAGGAGCACATTTCAGAAAACGTGCTCAGCTCGTCGAGAAAATGCGATTTAAGCAATAAAATTAAAAATGCACCCAAAACCTAAACCAAACGTTGCAGGTGGTTATTTCTTCATATGCAGCAGTCAACGCGGCACTCTCTAGCTGCCAAGAGCACTTTTTACTATGCGCACCCAACCAGAGTGACGGGAGGAGCACATTTCAGAAAACGTGCTCAGCTCGTCGAGAAAATGCGATTTAAGCAATAAAATAAAAAATGCACCTAAAACCTAAACCAAACGTTGCAGGTGGATATTTCTTCATGCGCAGTGGTCAACGCGGCACTCTCTAGCTGCCAAGAGCACTTTTTACTATGCGCACCCAACCAGAGTGACGTGAGGAGCACATTTCAGAAAACGTGCTCAGCTCGTCGAGAAAATGCAATTTAAGCAATAACATTAAAAATGCACCTAAAACCTAAACCAAACGTTGCAGGTGGTTATTTCTTCATGCGCAGTGGTCAACGCGGCACTCTCTCGCTGCCAAGAGCACTTTTTACTATGCGCACCCAACCAGAGTGACGGGAGGAGCACATTTCAGAAAACGTGCTCAACTCGTCGAGAAAATGCGATTTAAGCAATAAAATTAAAAATGCACCTAAAACCTAAACCAAACGTTGCAGGTGGTTATTTCTTCGTGCGCAGCAGTCAACGCGGCACTCTCTAGCTGCCAAGAGCACTTTTTACTATGCGCACCCAACCAGAGTGACGGGAGGAGCACATTTCAGAAAACGTGCTCTGCTCGTCGAGTAAATGCGATTTAAGCAATAAAATTAAAAATGCACCCAAAACCTAAACCAAACGTTGCAGGTGGTTATTTCTTCATGCGCAGTGGTCAACGCGGCAGTCTCTAGCTGCCAAGAGCACTTTTTACTATGCGCACCCAACCAGAGTGACGGGAGGAGCACATTTCAGAAAACGTGCTCAGCTCGTCCAGAAAATGCGATTTAAGCAATAAAATTAAAAATGCACCTAAAACCTAAACCAAACGTTGCAGATGGTCATTTCTTCATGCGCAGTGGTCAACGCGGCACTCTCTAGCTACCAAGAGCATTTTTTACTATGCGCACCCAACCAGAGTGACGGGAGGAGCACATTTCAGAAAACGTGCTCAGCTCGTCGAGAAAATGCGATTTAAGCAATAAAATTAAAAATGCACCTAAAACCTAAACCAAACGTTGCAGGTGGTTATTTCTTCATGCGCAGCAGTCAACGCGGCACTCTCTAGCTGCCAAGAGCACTTTTTACTATGCGCACCCAACCAGAGTGACGGGAGGAGCACATTTCAGAAAACGTGCTCAGCTCGTCGAGAAAATGCGATTTAAGCAATAAAATTAAAAATGCACCTAAAACCTAAACCAAACGTTGCAGGTGGTTATTTCTTCATGCGCAGTGGTCAACGCGGCACTCTCTAGCTGCCAAGAGCACTTCTTACTATGCGCACCCAACCAGAGTGACGGGAGGAGCACATTTCAGAAAACGTGCTCAGCTCGTCGAGTAAATGCAATTTAAGCAATAAAATTAAAAATGCACCCAAAACCTAAATCAAACGTTGCAGGTGGTTATTTCTTCATGCGCAGTGGTCAACGCGGCACTCTCTAGCTGCCAAGAGCACTTTTTACTATGCGCACCCAACCAGAGTGACGGGAGGAGCGCATTTCAGAAAACGTGCTCAGCTCGTCGAGAAAATGCGATTTAAGCAATAAAATTAAAAATGCACCTAAAACCTAAACCAAAAGTTGCAGGTGGTTATTTCTTCATGCGCAGCAGTCAACACGGCACTCTCTAGCTGCCAAGAGCACTTTTTACTATGCACACCCAACCAGAGTGACGGGAGGACCGCATTTTAGAAAACGTGCTAAGCTCGACGAGAAAATGCAATTTAAGCAATAAAATTAAAAATGCACCCAAAACCTAAACCAGACGTTGCAGATGGTCATTTCTTCATGTGCAGTGGTCAACGCGGCACTCTCTAGCTGCCAAGAGCACTTTTTACAATGCACACCCAACCAGAGTGACGGGAGGAGCGCATTTCAGAAAACGTGCTCAGCTCGTCGAGAAAATGCGATTTAAGCAATAAAATTAAAAATGCACCCAAAACCTAAACCAAACGTTGCAGGTGGTTATTTCTTCATGCGCAGTGGTCAACGCGGCACTCTCTAGCTGCCAAGAGCACTCTCTAGCTGCCAAGAGCACTTTTTTACTATGCGCACCCAACCAGAGTGACGGGAGGAGCACATTTCAGAAAACGTGCTCAGCTCGTCGAGTAAATGCGATTTAAGCAATAAAATTAAAAATGCACCCAAAACCTAAACCAAACGTTGCAGGTGGTTATTTCTTCATGCGCAGTGGTCAACGCGGCAGTCTCTAGCTGCCAAGAGCACTTTTTACTATGCGCACCCAACCAGAGTGACGGGAGGAGCACATTTCAGAAAACGTGCTCAGCTCGTCCAGAAAATGCGATTTAAGCAATAAAATTAAAAATGCACCTAAAACCTAAACCAAACGTTGCAGATGGTCATTTCTTCATGCGCAGTGGTCAACGCGGCACTCTCTAGCTGCCAAGAGCACTTTTTACTATGCGGACCCAACCAGAGTGACGGGAGGAGCACATTTCAGAAAACGTGCTCAGCTCGTCGAGAAAATGCGATTTAAGCAATAAAATAAAAAATGCACCTACAACCTAAACCAAACGCTGCAGATGGTCATTTCTTCATGTGCAGTGGTCAACGCGGAACTCTCTAGCTGCCAAGAGCACCTTTTACTATGCGCACCCAACCAGAGTGACGGGAGGAGCACATTTCAGAAAACGTGCTCAGCTCGTCGAGAAAATGCGATTTAAGCAATAAAATTAAAAATGCACCCAAAACCTAAACCAAACGTTGCAGGTGGTCATTTCTTAGTGCGCAGCAGTCAACGCGGCACTCTCTAGCTGCCAAGAGCACTTTTTAATATGCACACCCAACAAGAGTGACGGGAGGAGCGCATTTCAGAAAACGTGCTCAGCTCGACGAGAACATGCGATTTAAGCAATAAAATTAAAAATGCACCCAAAACCTAAACCAAACGTTGCAGGTGGTTATTTCTTCGTGCGCAGCAGTCAACGCGGCACTCTCTAGCTGCCAAGAACACTTTTTACTATGCGCACCCAACCAGAGTGACGGGAGGAGCACATTTCAGAAAACGTGCTCAGCTCGTCGAGAAAATGCGATTTAAGCAATAAAATTAAAAATGCACCTAAAACCTAAACCAAACGTTGCAGGTGGTTATTTCTTCATGCGCAGTGGTCAACGTGGCACTCTCTAGCTGCCAAGAGCACTTTTTACTATGCGCACCCAACCAGAGTGACGGGAGGAGCACATTTCAGAAAACGTGCTCAGCTCGTCGAGAAAATGCGATTTAAGCAATAAAATTAAAAATGCACCCAAAACCTAAACCAAACGTTGCAGATGGTCATTTCTTCATGCGCAGTGATCAACGCGGCACTCTCTAGCTGCCAAGAGCACTCTTTACTATGCACACCCAACCAGAGTGACGGGAGGAGCACATTTCAGAAAACGTGCTCAGCTCGTCGAGAAAATGCGATTTAAGCAATACAATTAAAAATGCACCCTAAACCTAAAGCAAACGTTGCAGGTGGTTATTTCTACATGTGCAGTGGTCAACGCGGCACTCTCTAGCTGCCAAAGGCATTTTTTACTATGCGCACCCAACCAGAGTGACGGGAGGAGCACATTTCAGAAAACGTGCTCAGCCCGTCGAGAAAATGCGATTTAAGCAATAAAATTAAAAATGCACCTAAAACCTAAACCAAACGTTGCAGGTGGTTATTTCTTCATGCGCAGTGGTCAACGCGGCACTCTCTAGCTGCCAAGAGCACTTTTTACTATGCGCACCCAACCAGAGTGACGGGAGGAGCACATTTCAGAAAACGTGCTCAGCTCGTCGAGAAAATGCGATTTAAGCAATAAAATTAAAAATGCACCTAAAACCTAAACCGAACGTTGCAGATGGTCATTTCTTCATGCGCAGTGGTCAACGCGGCACTCTCTAGCTGCCAAGAGCACTTTTTACTATGCGCACCCAACCAGAGTGACGGGAGGAGCACATTTCAGAAAACGTGCTCAGCTCGTCCAGACAATGCGATTTAAGCAATAAAATTAAAAATGCACCCAAAACCTAAACCAAACGTTGCAGTTGGTTATTTCTTCATATGCAGCAGTCAACGCGGCACTCTCTAGCTGCCAAGAGCACTTTTTACTATGCGCACCCAACCAGAGTGACGGGAGGAGCACATTTCAGAAAACGTGCTCAGCTCGTCGAGAAAATGCGATTTAAGCAATAAAATAAAAAATGCACCTAAAACCTAAACCAAACGTTGCAGGTGGATATTTCTTAATGCGCAGTGGTCAACGCGGCACTCTCTAGCTGCCAAGAGCACTTTTTACTATGCGCACCCAACCAGAGTGACGTGAGGAGCACATTTCAGAAAACGTGCTCAGCTCGTCGAGAAAATGCAATTTAAGCAATAACATTAAAAATGCACCTAAAACCTAAACCAAACGTTGCAGGTGGTTATTTCTTCATGCGCAGTGGTCAACGCGGCACTCTCTCGCTGCCAAGAGCACTTTTTACTATGCGCACCCAACCAGAGTGACGGGAGGAGCACATTTCAGAAAACGTGCTCAGCTCATCGAGAAAATGCGATTTAAGCAATAAAATTAAAAATGCACCTAAAACCTAAACCAAACGTTGCAGGTGGTTATTTCTTCATGCGCAGTGGTCAACGCGGCACTCTCTAGCTGCCAAGAGCACTTTTTACTATGCGCACCCAACCAGAGTGACGGGAGGAGCACATTTCAGAAAACGTGCTCAGCTCGTCGAGAAAATGCAATTTAAGCAATACAATTAAAAATGCAATTAAAACCTAAACCAAACGTTGCAGGTGGTTATTTCTTCGTGCGCAGCAGTCAACGCGGCACTCTCTAGCTGCCAAGAGCACTTTTTACTATGCGCACCCAACCAGAGTGACGGGAGGAGCACATTTCAGAAAACGTGCTCAGCTCGTCGAGTAAATGTGATTTAAGCAATAAAATTAAAAATGCACCCAAAACCTAAACCAAACGTTGCAGGTGGTTATTTCTTCATGCGCAGTGGTCAACGCGGCACTCTCTAGCTGCCAAGAGCACTTTTTACTATGTGCACCCAACCAGAGTGACGGGAGGAGCACATTTCAGAAAACGTGCTCAGCTCGTCCAGAAAATGCGATTTAAGCAATAAAATTAAAAATGCACCTAAAACCTAAACCAAACGTTGCAGATGGTCATTTCTTCATGCGCAGTGGTCAACGCGGCACTCTCTAGCTGCCAAGAGCACTTTTTACTATGCGCACCCAACCAGAGTGACGGGAGGAGCACATTTCAGAAAACGTGCTCAGCTCGTCGAGAAAATGCGATTTAAGCAATAAAATTAAAAATGCACCCAAAACCTAAACCAAACGTTGCAGATGGTCATTTCTTCATGCGCAGTGGTCAACGCGGCACTCTCTAGCTGCCAAGAGCACTTTTTACTATGCGCACCCAACCAGAGTGACGGGAGGAGCACATTTCAGAAAACGTGCTCAGCTCGTCGAGAAAATGCGATTTAAGCAATAAAATTAAAAATGCACCCAAAACCTAAACCAAACGTTGCAGGTGGTTATTTCTACATGTGCAGTGGTCAACGCGGCACTCTCTAGCTGCCAAAGGCATTTTTTACTATGCGCACCCAACCAGAGTGACGGGAGGAGCACATTTCAGAAAACGTGCTCAGCCAGTCGAGAAAATGCGATTTAAGCAATAAAATTAAAAATGCACCTAAAACCTAAACCAAACGTTGCAGGTGGTTATTTCTTCATGCGCAGTGGTCAACGCGGCACTCTCTAGCTGCCAAGAGCACTTTTTACTATGCGCACCCAACCAGAGTGACGGGAGGAGCACATTTCAGAAAACGTGCTCACCTCGTCGAGAAAATGCGATTTAAGCAATAAAATTAAAAATGCACCCAAAACCTAAACCAAACGTTGCAGGTGGTTATTGCTTCATGCGCAGTGGTCAACGCGGCACTCTCTAGCTGCCAAGAGCACTTTTTACTATGCGCACCCAACCAGAGTGACGGGAGGAGCACATTTCAGAAAACGTGCTCAGCTCGTCCAGAAAATGCGATTTAAGCAATAAAATTAAAAATGCACCCAAAACCTAAACCAAACGTTGCAGGTGGTTATTTCTTCATGCGCAGTGGTCAACGCGGCACTCTCTAGCTGCCAAGAGCACTTTTTACTATGCGCACCCAACCAGAGTGACGGGAGGAGCACTTTTCAGAAAACGTGCTCAGCTCGTCGAGAAAATGCGATTCCAGCAATAAAATTAAAAATGCACCCAAAACCTAAACCAAACGTTGCAGGTGGTTATTTCTTCATGCGCAGTGGTCAACGCGGCACTCTCTAGCTGCCAAGAGCACTTTTTACTATGCACACCCAACCAGAGTGACGGGAGGAGCGCATTTCAGGAAACGTGCTCAGCTCGTCGAGTAAATGCGATTTAAGCAATAAAATTAAAAATGCACCCAAAACCTAAACCAAACGTTGCAGGTGGTTATTTCTTCATGCGCAGTGGTCAACGCGGCACTCTCTAGCTGCCAAGAGCACTTTTTACTATGCGCACCCAACCAGAGTGACGGGAGGAGCGCATTTCAGAAAACGTGCTCAGCTCGTCGAGAAAATGCGATTTAAGCAATAAAATTAAAAATGCACCTAAAACCTAAACCAAAGTTGCAGGTGGTTATTTCTTCATGCGCAGCAGTCAACACGGCACTCTCTAGCTGCCAAGAGCACTTTTTACTATGCGCACCCAACCAGAGTGACGGGAGGAGCACATTTCAGAAAACGTGCTCAGCTCGTCCAGAAAATGCGATTTAAGCAATAAAATTAAAAATGCACCTAAAACCTAAACCAAACGTTGCAGATGGTCATTTCTTCATGCGCAGTGGTCAACGCGGCACTCTCTAGCTGCCAAGAGCACTTTTTACTATACACACCGAACCAGAGTGACGGGAGGAGCACATTCCAGAAAACGTGCTCAGCTCGTCGAGAAAATGCGATTTAAGCAATAAAATTAAAAATGCACCCAAAACCTAAAGCAAACGTTGCAGATGGTCATTTCTTCATGTGCAGTGGTCAACGCGGCACTCTCTAGCTGCCAAGAGCACTTTTTACTATGCACACCCAACCAGAGTGACGGGAGGAGCGCATTTCAGGAAACGTGCTCAGCTCTTCGAGAAAATGCGATTTAAGCCGTACAATTAAAAATGCACCTAAAGCCTAAACCAAACGTTGCAGGTGGTTATTTCTTCATGCGCAGTGGTCAACGCGGCACTCTCTAGCTGCCAAGAGCACTTTTTACGATGCGCACCCAACCAGAGTGACGGGAGGAGCTCATTTCAGAAAACGTGCTCAGCTCGTTGAGAAAATGCGATTTAAGCAATGAAATTAAAAATGCACCCAAAACCTAAACCAAACGTTGCAGGTGGTTATTTCTTCATGCGCAGTGGTCAACGCGGCACTCTCTAGCTGCCAAGAGCACTTTTTACTATGCGCACCCAACCAGAGTGACGGGAGGAGCACATTTCAGAAAACGTGCTCAGCTCGTCCAGAAAATGCGATTCAAGCAATAAAATTAAAAATGCACCTAAAACCTAAACCAAACGTTGCAGATGGTCATTTCTTCATGCGCAGTGGTCAACGCGGCACTCTCTAGCTGCCAAGAGCACTTTTTACTATGCACACCCAACCAGAGTGACGGGAGGAGCGCATTTTAGAAAACGTGCTCAGCTCGACGAGAAAATGCGATTTAAGCAATAAAATTAAAAATGCACCCAAAACCTAAACCAAACGTTGCAGGAGGTTATTTCTTCATGCGCAGTGGTCAACGCGGCACTCTCTAGCTGCCAAGAGCACTTTTTACTATGCGCACCCAACCAGAGTGACGGGAGGAGCACATTTCAGAAAACGTGCTCAGCTCGTCGAGAAAATGCGAATTAAGCAATAAAATTAAAAATGCACCTAAAACCTAAACCAAACGTTGCAGGTGGTTATTTCTTCGTGCGCAGCAGTCAACGCGGCACTCTCTAGCTGCCAAGAGCACTTTTTACTATGCGCACCCAACCAGAGTGACGGGAGGAGCACATTTCAGAAAACGTGCTCAGCTCGTCGAGTAAATGCGATTTAAGCAATAAAATTAAAAATGCACCCAAAACCTAAACCAAACGTTGCAGGTGGTTATTTCTTCATGCGCAGTGGTCAACGCGGCACTCTCTAGCTGCCAAGAGCACTTTTTACTATGCGCACCCAACCAGAGTGACGGGAGGAGCACATTTCAGAAAACGTGCTGTGCTCGTCCAGAAAATGCGATTTAAGCAATAAAATTAAAAATGCACCCAAAACCTAAACCAAACGTTGCAGGTGGTTATTTCTTCATGCGCAGTGGTCAACGCGGCACTCTCTAGCTGCCAAGAGCACTTTTTACTATGCGCACCCAACCAGAGTGACGGGAGGAGCGCATTTTAGAAAACGTGCTCAGCTCGACGAGAAAATGCGATTTAAGCAATAAAATTAAAAATGCACCCAAAACCTAAACCAAACGTTGCAGGTGGTTATTTCTTCATGCGCAGTGGTCAACGCGGCACTCTCTAGCTGCCAAGAGCACTTTTTACTATGCGCACCCAACAAGAGTGACGGGAGGAGCACATTTCAGAAAACGAGCTCAGCTCGTCGAGAAAATGCGATTTAAGCAATAAAATTAAAAATGCACCTAAAACCTAAACCAAACGTTGCAGGTGGTTATTTCTTCATATGCAGCAGTCAACGCGGCACTCTCTAGCTGCCAAGAGCACTTTTTACTATGCGCACCCAACCAGAGTGACGGGAGGAGCACATTTCAGAAAACGTGCTCAGCTCGTCGAGAAAATGCGATTTAAGCAATAAAATTAAAAATGCACCCAAAACCTAAACCAAACGTTGCAGATGGTCATTTCTTCATGCGCAGTGGTCAACGCGGCACTCTCTAGCTGCCAAGAGCACTTTTTACTATGCACACCCAACCAGAGTGACGGGAGGAGCGCATTTTAGAAAACGTGCTCAGCTCGACGAGAAAATGCGATTTAAGCAATAAAATTAAAAATGCACCCAAAACGTAAACCAAACGTTGCAGGTGGTTATTTCTTCATGCGCAGTGGTCAACGCGGCACTCTCTAGCTGCCAAGAGCACTTTTTACTATGCGCACCCAACCAGAGAGACGGGAGGAGCGCATTTCAGAAAACGTGCTCAGCTCGACGAGAAAATGCGATTTAAGCAATAAAATTAAAAATGCACCCAAAACCTAAACCAAACGTTGCAGGTGGTTATTTCTTAATGCGCAGTGGTCAAAGGCGGCACTCTCTAGCTGCCAAGAGCACTTTTTACTATTCGCACCCAACCAGAGTGACGGGAGGAGCACATTTCAGAAAACGTGCTCAGCTCGTCGAGAAAATGCGATTTAAGCAATAAAATTAAAAATGCACCCAAAACCTAAACCAAACGTTGCAGGTGGTTATTTCTTCATGCGCAGTGGTCAACGCGGCACTCTCTAGCTGCCAAGAGCACTTTTTACTATGCGCACCCAACCAGAGTGACGGGAGGAGCACATTTCAGAAAACGTGCTCAGCTCGTCCAGAAAATGCGATTTAAGCAATAAAATTAAAAATGCACATAAAACCTAAACCAAACGTTGCAGATGGTCATTTCTTCATGCGCAGTGGTCAACGCGGCACTCTCTAGCTGCCAAGAGCACTTTTTACTATGCACACCCAACCAGAGTGACGGGAGGAGCGCATTTTAGAAAACGTGCTCAGCTCGACGAGAAAATGCGATTTAAGCAATAAAATTAAAAATGCACCCAAAACCTAAACCAAACGTTGCAGGTGGTTATTTCTTCATGCGCAGTGGTCAACGCGGCACTCTCTAGCTGCCAAGAGCACTTTTTACTATGCGCACCCAACCAGAGTGACAGGAGGAGCACATTTCAGAAAACGTGCTCAGCTCGTCGAGAAAATGCGATTTAAGCAATAAAATTAAAAATGCACCCAAAACCTAAACCAAACGTTGCAGGTGGTTATTTCTTCATGCGCAGTGGTCGACGCGGCACTCTCTCGCTGCCAAGAGCACTTTTTACTATGCGCACCCAACCAGAGTGACGGGAGGAGCACATTTCAGAAAACGTGCTCAGCTCGTCGAGAAAATGCGATTTAAGCAATAAAATTAAAAATGCACCTAAAACCTAAACCAAACGTTGCAGGTGGTTATTTCTTCGTGCGCAGCAGTCAACGCGGCACTCTCTAGCTGCCAAGAGCACTTTTTACTATGCGCACCCAACCAGAGTGACGGGAGGAGCACATTTCAGAAAACGTGCTCAGCTCGTCGAGTAAATGCGATTTAAGCAATAAAATTAAAAATGCACCCAAAACCTAAACCAAACGTTGCAGGTGGTTATTTCTTCATGCGCAGTGGTCAACGCGGCAGTCTCTAGCTGCCAAGAGCACTTTTTACTATGCGCACCCAACCAGAGTGACGGGAGGAGCACATTTCAGAAAACGTGCTCAGCTCGTCCAGAAAATGCGATTTAAGCAATAAAATTAAAAATGCACCTAAAACCTAAACCAAACGTTGCAGATGGTCATTTCTTCATGCGCAGTGGTCAACGCGGCACTCTCTAGCTACCAAGAGCATTTTTTACTATGCGCACCCAACCAGAGTGACGGGAGGAGCACATTTCAGAAAACGTGCTCAGCTCGTCGAGAAAATGCGATTTAAGCAATAAAATTAAAAATGCACCTAAAACCTAAACCAAACGTTGCAGGTGGTTATTTCTTCATGCACAGCAGTCAACGCGGCACTCTCTAGCTGCCAAGAGCACATTTTACTATGCGCACCCAACCAGAGTGACGGGTGGAGCACATTTCAGAAAACGTGCTCAGCTCGTCGAGAAAATGCGATTTAAGCAATAAAATTAAAAATGCACCTAAAACCTAAACCAAACGTTGCAGGTGGTTATTTCTTCATGCGCAGTGGTCAACGCGGCACTCTCTAGCTGCCAAGAGCACTTTTTACTATGCGCACCCAACCAGAGTGACGGGAGGAGCACATTTCAGAAAACGTGCTCAGCTCGTCGAGTAAATGCAATTTAAGCAATAAAATTAAAAATGCACCCAAAACCTAAACCAAACGTTGCAGGTGGTTATTTCTTCATGCGCAGTGGTCAACGCGGCACTCTCTAGCTGCCAAGAGCACTTTTTACTATGCGCACCCAACCAGAGTGACGGGAGGAGCGCATTTCAGAAAACGTGCTCAGCTCGTCGAGAAAATGCGATTTAAGCAATAAAATTAAAAATGCACCTAAAACCTAAACCAAAAGTTGCAGGTGGTTATTTCTTCATGCGCAGCAGTCAACACGGCACTCTCTAGCTGCCAAGAGCACTTTTTACTATGCACACCCAACCAGAGTGACGGGAGGAGCGCATTTTAGAAAACGTGCTCAGCTCGACGAGAAAATGCGATTTAAGCAATAAAATTAAAAATGCACCCAAAACCTAAACCAAACGTTGCAGATGGTCATTTCTTCATGTGCAGTGGTCAACGCGGCACTCTCTAGCTGCCAAGAGCACTTTTTACAATGCACACCCAACCAGAGTGACGGGAGGAGCGCATTTCAGAAAACGTGCTCAGCTCATCGAGAAAATGCGATTTAAGCAATAAAATTAAAAATGCACCCACAACCTAAACCAAACGTTGCAGGTGGTTATTTCTTCATGCGCAGTGGTCAACGCGGCACTCTCTAGCTGCCAAGAGCACTCTCTAGCTGCCAAGAGCACTTTTTTACTATGCGCACCCAACCAGAGTGACGGGAGGAGCACATTTCAGAAAACGTGCTCAGCTCGTCGAGTAAATGCGATTTAAGCAATAAAATTAAAAATGCACCCAAAACCTAAACCAAACGTTGCAGGTGGTTATTTCTTCATGCGCAGTGGTCAACGCGGCAGTCTCTAGCTGCCAAGAGCACTTTTTACTATGCGCACCCAACCAGAGTGACGGGAGGAGCACATTTCAGAAAACGTGCTCAGCTCGTCCAGAAAATGCGATTTAAGCAATAAAATTAAAAATGCACCTAAAACCTAAACCAAACGTTGCAGATGGTCATTTCTTCATGCGCAGTGGTCAACGCGGCACTCTCTAGCTGCCAAGAGCACTTTTTACTATGCACACCCAACCAGAGTGACGGGAGGAGCACATTTCAGAAAACGTGCTCAGCTCGTCCAGACAATGCGATTGAAGCAATAAAATTAAAAATGCACCCAAAACCTAAACCAAACGTTGCAGGTGGTTATTTCTTAATGCGCAGTGGTCAACGCGGCACTCTCTAGCTGCCAAGAGCACTTTTTACTATGCGCACCCAACCAGAGTGACGGGAGAAGCGCATTTCAGAAAACGTGCTCAGCTCGTCGAGAAAATGCGATTTAAGCAATAAAATTAAAAATGCACCTAAAACCTAAACCAAACGTTGCAGGTGGTTATTTCTTCATGCGCAGCAGTCAACGCGGCACTCTCTAGCTGCCAAGAGCACTTTTTACTATGCGGACCCAACCAGAGTGACGGGAGGAGCACATTTCAGAAAACGTGCTCAGCTCGTCGAGAAAATGCCATTTAAGCAATAAAATAAAAAATGCACCTACAACCTAAACCAAACGCTGCAGATGGTCATTTCTTCATGTGCAGTGGTCAACGCGGAACTCTCTAGCTGCCAAGAGCACCTTTTACTATGCGCACCCAACCAGAGTGACGGGAGGAGCACATTTCAGAAAACGTGCTCAGCTCGTCGAGAAAATGCGATTTAAGCAATAAAATTAAAAATGCACCCAAAACCTAAACCAAACGTTGCAGGTGGTTATTTCTTAGTGCGCAGCAGTCAACGCGGCACTCTCTAGCTGCCAAGAGCACTTTTTAATATGCACACCCAACAAGAGTGACGGGAGGAGCGCATTTCAGAAAACGTGCTCAGCTCGACGAGAACATGCGATTTAAGCAATAAAATTAAAAATGCACCCAAAACCTAAACCAAACGTTGCAGGTGGTTATTTCTTCGTGCGCAGCAGTCAACGCGGCACTCTCTAGCTGCCAAGAACACTTTTTACTATGCGCACCCAACCAGAGTGACGGGAGGAGCACATTTCAGAAAACGTGCTCAGCTCGTCGAGAAAATGCGATTTAAGCAATAAAATTAAAAATGCACCCAAAACCTAAACCAAACGTTGCAGATGGTCATTTCTTCATGCGCAGTGGTCAACGCGGCACTCTCTAGCTGCCAAGAGCACTTTTTACTATGCACACCCAACCAGAGTGACGGGAGGAGCGCATTTCAGAAAACGTGCTCAGCTCGACGAGAAAATGCGATTTAAGCAATACAATTAAAAATGCACCCAAAACCTAAACCAAACGTTGCAGGTGGTTATTTTTTCATGCGCAGTGGTCAACGCGGCACTCTCTAGCTGCCAAGAGCACTTTTTACTATACACACCCAACTAGAGTGACGGGAGGAGCACATTCCAGAAAACGTGCTCAGCTCGTCGAGAAAATGCGATTTAAGCAATAAAATTAAAAATGCACCCAAAACCTAAACCAAACGTTGCAGGTGGTTATTTCTTCATGCGCAGCAGTCAACGCGGCACTCTCTAGCTGCCAAGAGCACTTTTTACTATGCGCACCCAACCAGAGGGACGGGAGGAGCACATTTCAGAAAACGTGCTCAGCTCGTCGAGAAAATGCGATTTAAGCAATAAAATTAAAAATGCACCCAAAACCTAAACCAAACGTTGCAGGTGGTTATTTCTTCATGCGCAGTGGTCAACGCGGCACTCTCTAGCTGCCAAGAGGACTTTTTACTATGCGCACCCAACCAGAGTGACGGGAGGAGCACTTTTCAGAAAACGTGCTCAGCTCGTCGAGAAAATGCGAATTAAGCAATAAAATTAAAAATGCACCCAAAACCTAAACCAAACGTTGCAGATGGTCATTTCTTCATGCGCAGTGGTCAACGCGGCACTCTCTAGCTGCCAAGAGCACTTTTTACTATGCGCACCCAACCAGAGGGACGGGAGGAGCACATTTCAGAAAACGTGCTCAGCTCGTCGAGAAAATGCGATTTAAGCAATAAAATTAAAAATGCACCCAAAACATTAAACCAAACGTTGCAGGTGGTTATTTCTTCATGCGCAGTGGTCAACGCGGCACTCTCTAGCTGCCAAGAGCATTTTTTACTATGCACACCCAACCAGAGTGACGGGAGGAGCACATTTCAGAAAACGTGCTCAGCTCGTCGAGAAAATGCGATTTAAGCAATAAAATTAAAAATGCACCTAAAACCTAAACCAAACGTTGCAGGTGGTTATTTCTCCGTGCGCAGCAGTCAACGCGGCACTCTCTAGCTGCCAAGAGCACTTTTTACTATGCGCACCCAACCAGAGTGACGGGAGGAGCACATTTCAGAAAACGTGCTCAGCTCGTCGAGTAAATGCAATTTAAGCAATAAAATTAAAAATGCACCCAAAACCTAAACCAAACGTTGCAGGTGGTAATTTCTTCATGCGCAGTGGTCAACGCGGCACTCTCTCGCTGCCAAGAGCATTTTTTACTATGCGCACCCAACCAGAGTGACGGGAGGAGCACATTTCAGAAAACGTGCTCAGCTCATCGAGAAAATGCGATTTAAGCAATAAAATTAAAAATGCACCTAAAACCTAAAGCAAACGTTGCAGATGGTCATTTCTTCATGCGCAGCAGTCAACGCGGCACTCTCTAGCTTCCAAGAGCACTTTTTACTATGCGCACCCAACCAGAGTGACGGGAGGAGCACATTTCAGAAAACGTGCTCAGCTCGTCGAGAAAATGCGATTTAAGCAATAAAATTAAAAATGCACCTAAAACCTAAACCAAACGTTGCAGGTGGTTATTTCTTCGTGCGCAGCAGTCAACGCGGCACTCTCTAGCTGCCAAGAGCACTTTTTACTATGCACACCCAACCAGAGTGACAGGAGGAGCACATTTCAGAAAACGTGCTCGTCGAGTAAATGCGATTTAAGCAATAAAATTAAAAATGCACCCAAAACCTAAACCAAACGTTGCAGGTGGTTATTTCTTCATGCGCAGTGGTCAACGCGGCACTCTCTAGCTGCCAAGAGCACTTTTTACTATGCGCACCCAACCAGAGTGACGGGAGGAGCACATTTCAGAAAACGTGCGCAGCTCGTCCAGAAAATGCGATTTAAGCAATAAAATTAAAAATGCACCCAAAACCTAAACCAAACATTGCAGGTGGTTATTTCTTCATGCGCAGTGGTCAACGCGGAACTCTCTAGCTGCCAAGAGCACTTTTTACTATGCGCACCCAACCAGAGTGACGGGAGGAGCACATTTCAGAAAACGTGCTCAGCTCGTCGAGAAAATGCGATTTAAGCAATAAAATTAAAAATGCACCTAAAACCTAAACCAAACGCTGCAGATGGTCATTTCTTCATGCGCAGTGGTCAACGCGGCACTCTCTAGATGCCAAAAGCACTTTTTACTATACACACCCAACCAGAGTGACGGGAGGAGCACATTCCAGAAAACGTGCTCAGCTCGTCGAGAAAATGCGATTTAAGCAATAAAATTAAAAATGCACCCAAAACCTAAAGCAAACGTTGCAGATGGTCATTTCTTCATGTGCAGTGGTCAACGCAGCACTCTCTAGCTGCCAAGAGCACTTTTTACTATGCACACCCAACCAGAGTGACGGGAGGAGCGCATTTCAGGAAACGTGCTCAGCTCGTCGAGAAAATGCGATTTAAGCAATAAAATTAAAAATGCACCCAAAACCTAAACCAAACGTTGCAGGTGGTTATTTCTTCATGTGCAGTGGTCAACGCGGCACTCTCTAGCTGCCAAGAGCACTTTTTACTATGCGCACCCAACCAGAGTGACGGGAGGAGCACATTTCAGAAAACGTGCTCAGCTCGCCGAGAAAATGCGATTTAAGCAATACAATTAAAAATGCACCTAAAACCTAAACCAAACGTTGCAGGTGGTTATTTCTTCATGCGCAGTGGTCAACGCGGCACTCTCTAGCTGCCAAGAGCATTTTTTACTATGCGCACCCAACCAGAGTGACGGGAGGAGCACATTTCAGAAAACGTGCTCAGCTCGTCGAGAAAATGCGATTTAAGCAATAAAATTAAAAATGCACCTAAAACCTAAACCAAACGTTGCAGGTGGTTATTTCTTCATGCGCAGTGGTCAACGCGGCACTCTCTAGCTGCCAAGAGCACTTTTTACTATGCGCATCCAACCAGAGCGACGGGAGGAGCACATTTCAGAAAACGTGCTCAGCTCGTCCAGAAAATGCGATTTAAGCAATAAAATTAAAAATGCACCTAAAACCTAAACCAAACGTTGCAGATGGTCATTTCTTCATGCGCAGTGGTCAACGCGGCACTCTCTAGCTGCCAAGAGCACTTTTTACTATGCGCACCCAACCAGAGTGACGGGAGGAGCACATTTCAGGAAACGTTCTCAGCTCGTCCAGACAATGCGATTTAAGCAATAAAATTAAAAATGCACCCAAAACCTAAACCAAACGTTGCAGGTGGTTATTTCTTCATGCGCAGTGGTCAACGCGGCACTCTCTAGCTGCCAAGAGCACTTTTTACTATGCCCACCCAACCAGAGTGACGGGAGGAGCGCATTTCAGAAAACGTGCTCAGCTCGTCGAGAAAATGCGATTTAAGCAATAAAATTAAAAATGCACCTAAAACCCAAACCAAACGTTGCAGGTGGTCATTTCTTCATGCGCAGTGGTCAACGCGGCACTCTCTGGCTGCCAAGAGCACTTTTTACTATGCGCACCCAACCAGAGTGACGGGAGGAGCACATTTCAGAAAACGTGCTCAGCTCGTCCAAAAAATGCGATTTAAGCAATAAAATTAAAAATGCACCTAAAACCTAAACCAAACGTTGCAGATGGTCATTTCTTCATGCGCAGTGGTCAACGCGGCACTCTCTAGCTGCCAAGAGCACTTTTTACTATGTGCACCCAACCAGAGTGACGTGAGGAGCACATTTCAGAAAACGTGCTCAACTCGTCGAGAAAATGCGATTTAAGCAATAAAATTAAAAATGCACCAAAAACCGAAACCAAACGTTGCAGATGGTCATTTCTTCATGCGCAGTGGTCAACGCGGCACTCTCTAGCTGCCAAGAGCACTTTTTACTATGCACACCCAACCAGAGTGACGGGAGGAGCACATTTCAGAAAACGTGCTCAGCTCGTCGAGAAAATGCGATTTAAGCAATAAAATTAAAAATGCACCCAAAACATTAAACCAAACGTTGCAGGTGGTTATTTCTTCATGCGCAGTGGTCAACGCGGCACTCTCTAGCTGCCAAGAGCATTTTTTACTATGCACACCCAACCAGAGTGACGGGAGGAGCACATTTCAGAAAACGTGCTCAGCTCGTCGAGAAAATGCGATTTAAGCAATAAAATTAAAAATGCACCCAAAACCTAAACCAAACGTTGCAGGTGGTTATTTCTTCATGCGCAGTGGTCAACGCGGCACTCTCTAGCTGCCAAGAGCACTTTTTACTATGCGCACCCAACCAGAGTGACGGGAGGAGCACATTTCAGAAAACGTGCTCAGCTCGTCCAGAAAATGCGATTTAAGCAATAAAATTAAAAATGCACCTAAAACCTAAACCAAACGTTGCAGGTGGTTATTTCTTCATGCGCAGTGGTCAACGCGGCACTCTCTAGCTGCCAAGAGCACTTTTTACTATGCGCACCCAACCAGAGTGACGGGAGGAGCACATTTCAGAAAACGTGCTCAGCTCGTCGAGAAAATGCGATTTAAGCAATAAAATTAAAAATGCACACAAAACCTAAACCAAACGTTGCAGGTGGTTATTTCTTCATGCGCAGTGGTCAACGCGGCACTCTCTAGCTGCCAAGAGCACTTTTTACTATGCGCACCCAACCAGAGTGACGGGAGGAGCACATTTCAGAAAACGTGCTCAGCTCGTCGAGAAAATGCGATTTAAGCAATAAAATTAAAAATGCACCCAAAACCTAAACTAAACGTTGCAGGTGGTTATTTCTTCATATGCAGCAGTCAACGCGGCACTCTCTAGCTGCCAAGAGCACTTTTTACTATGCGCACCCAACCAGAGTGACGGGAGGAGCACATTTAAGAAAACGTGCTCAGCTCGTCGAGAAAATGCGATTTAAGCAATAAAATTAAAAATGCACCCAAAACCTAAACCAAACGTTGCAGATGGTTATTTCTTCATGCGCAGTGGTCAACGCGGCACTCTCTAGCTGCCAAGAGCACTTTTTACTATGCGCACCCAACCAGAGTGACGGGAGGAGCACATTTCAGAAAACGTGCGCAGCTCGTCCAGAAAATGCGATTTAAGCAATACAATTAAAAATGCACCTAAAACCTAAACCAAACGTTGCAGGTGGTTATTTCTTCATGTGCAGTGGTCAACGCGGCACTCTCTAGCTGCCAAGAGCACTTTTTACTATGCGCACCCACCCAGAGTGACGGGAGGAGCGCATTTCAGGAAACGTGCTCAGCTCGTCGAGAAAATGCGATTTAAGCAATAAAATTAAAAATGCACCTAAAACCTAAACTAAACGTTGCAGGTGGTTATTTCTTCGTGCGCAGCAGTCAACGCGGCACTCTCTAGCTGCCAAGAGCACTTTTTACTATGCGCACCCAACCAGAGTGACGGGAGGAGCACATTTCAGAAAACGTGCTCAGCTCGTCGAGTAAATGCAATTTAAGCAATAAAATTAAAAATGCACCCAAAACCTAAACCAAACGTTGCAGGTGGTTATTTCTTCATGCGCAGTGGTCAACGCGGCACTCTCTAGCTGCCAAGACCACTTTTTACTATGCGCACCCAACCAGAGTGACGGGAGGAGCACATTTCAGAAAACGTGCTCAGCTCGTCCAGAAAATGCGATTTAAGCAATAAAATTAAAAATGCACCTAAAACCTAAACCAAACGTTGCAGATGGTCATTTCTTCATGCGCAGTGGTCAACGCGGCACTCTCTAGCTGCCAAGAGCACTTTTTACTATGCGCACCCAACCAGAGTGACGGGAGGAGCACATTTCAGAAAACGTTCTCAGCTCGTCCAGACAATGCGATTTAAGCAATAAAATTAAAAATGCACCCAAAACCTAAACCAAACGTTGCAGGTGGTTATTTCTTCATGCGCAGTGGTCAACGCGGCACTCACTAGCTGCCAAGAGCACTTTTTACTATGCGCACCCAACCAGAGTGACGGGAGGAGCGCATTTCAGAAAACGTGCTCAGCTCGTCGAGAAAATGCGATTTAAGCAATAAAATTAAAAATGCACCTACAACCCAAACCAAACGTTGCAGGTGGTCATTTCTTCATGCGCAGTGGTCAACGCGGCACTCTCTGGCTGCCAAGAGCACTTTTTACTATGCGCACCCAACCAGAGTGACGGGAGGAGCACATTTCAGAAAACGTGCTCAGCTCGTCGAGAAAATGCGATTTAAGCAATAAAATTAAAAATGCACCCAAAACATTAAACCAAATGTTGCAGGTGGTTATTTCTTCATGCGCAGTGGTCAACGCGGCACTCTCTAGCTGCCAAGAGCATTTTTTACAATGCACACCCAACCAGAGTGACGGGAGGAGCACATTTCAGAAAACGTGCTCAGCTCGTCGAGAAAATGCGATTTAAGCAATAAAATTAAAAATACACCTAAAACCTAAACCAAACGTTGCAGGTGGTTATTTCTTCATGCGCAGTGGTCAACGCGGCACTCTCTAGCTGCCAAGAGCACTTTTTACTATGCGCACCCAACCAGAGTGACGGGAGGAGCACATTTCAGAAAACGTGCTCAGCTCGTCGAGATAATGCGATTTAAGCAATAAAATTAAAAATGCACCTAAAACCTAAACCAAACGTTGCAGGTGGTTATTTCTCCGTGCGCAGCAGTCAACGCGGCACTCTCTAGCTGCCAAGAGCACTTTTTACTATGCGCACCCAACCAGAGTGACGGGAGGAGCACATTTCAGAAAACGTGCTCAGCTCGTCGAGTAAATGCAATTTAAGCAATAAAATTAAAAATGCACCCAAAACCTAAACCAAACGTTGCAGGTGGTTATTTCTTTATGCGCAGTGGTCAACGCGGCACTCTCTAGCTGCCAAGAGCACTTTTTACGATGCACACCCAACCAGAGAGACGGGAGGAGCGCATTTCAGAAAACGTGCTCAGCTCGACGAGAAAATGCGATTTAAGCAATAAAATTAAAAATGCATCCAAAACCTAAACCAAACGTAGCAGGTGGTAATTTCTTCATGCGCAGTGGTCAACGCGGCACTCTCTAGCTGCCAAGAGCACTTTTTACTATGCGCACCCAACCAGAGTGACGGGAGGAGCACATTTCAGAAAACGTGCTCAGCTCGTCGAGAAAATGCGATTTAAGCAATAAAATTAAAAATGCACCCAAAACCTAAACCAAACGTTGCAGGTGGTTATTTCTTCATGCGCAGTGGTCAACGCGGCACTCTCTAGCTGCCAAGAGCACTTTTTACTATGCGCACCCAACCAGAGTGACGGGAGGAGCACATTTCAGAAAACGTGCTCAGCTCGTCCAGAAAATGCGATTTAAGCAATAAAATTAAAAATGCACCTAAAACCTAAACCAAACGTTGCAGATGGTCATTTCTTCATGCGCAGTGGTCAACGCGGCACTCTCTAGCTGCCAAGAGCACTTTTTACTATGCACACCCAACCAGAGTGACGGGAGGAGCGCATTTTAGAAAACGTGCTCAGCTCGACGAGAAAATGCGATTTAAGCAATAAAATTAAAAATGCACCCAAAACCTAAACCAAACGTTGCAGGTGGTTATTTCTTCATGCGCAGTGGTCAACGCGGCACTCTCTAGCTGCTAAGAGCACTTTTTACTATGCGCACCCAACCAGAGTGACGGGAGGAGCACATTTCTGAAAACGTGCTCAGCTCGTCGAGAAAATGCGATTTAAGCAATAAAATTAAAAATGCACCCAAAACCTAAACCAAACGTTGCAGGTGGTTATTTCTTCATGCGCAGTGGTCAACGCGGCACTCTCTAGCTGCCAAGAGCACTTTTTACTATGCGCACCCAACCAGAGTGACGGGAGGAGCACATTTCAGAAAACGTGCTCAGCTCGTCGAGAAAATGCGATTTAAGCAATAAAATTAAAAATGCACCCAAAACCTAAACCAAACGTTGCAGGTGATTATTTCTTCATGTGCAGCAGTCAACGCGGCACTCTCTAGCTGCCAAGAGCACTTTTTACTATGCGCACCCAACCAGAGTGACGGGAGGAGCACATTTCAGAAAACGTGCTCAGCTCGTCGAGAAAATGCGATTTAAGCAATAAAATAAAAAATGCACCTAAAACCTAAACCAAACGTTGCAGGTGGATATTTCTTCATGCGCAGTGGTCAACGCGGCACTCTCTAGCTGCCAAGAGCACTTTTTACTATGCGCACCAAACCAGAGTGACGTGAGGAGCACATTTCAGAAAACGTGCTCAGCTTGTCGAGAAAATGCGATTTAAGCAATAAAATTAAAAATGCACCCAAAACATTAAACCAAACGTTGCAGGTGGTAATTTCTTCATGCGCAGTGGTCAACGCGGCACTCTCTCGCTGCCAAGAGCATTTTTTACTATGCGCACCCAACCAGAGTGACGGGAGGAGCACATTTCAGAAAACGTGCTCAGCTCGTCGAGAAAATGCGATTTAAGCAATAAAATTAAAAATGCACCTAAAACCTAAACCAAACGTTGCAGGTGGTTATTTCTTCATGCGCAGTGGTCAACGCGGCACTCTCTAGCTGCCAAGAGCACTTTTTACTATGCGCATCCAACCAGAGCGACGGGAGGAGCACATTTCAGAAAACGTGCTCAGCTCGTCGAGAAAATGCGATTTAAGCAATAAAATTAAAAATGCACCTAAAACCTAAACTAAACGTTGCAGGTGTTTATTTCTTCGTGCGCAGCAGTCAACGCGGCACTCTCTAGCTGCCAAGAGCACTTTTTACTATGCGCACCCAACCAGAGTGACGGGAGGAGCACATTTCAGAAAACGTGCTCAGCTCGTCGAGTAAATGCAATTTAAGCAATAAAATTAAAAATGCACCCAAAACCTAAACCAAACGTTGCAGGTGGTTATTTCTTCATGCGCAGTGGTCAACGCGGCACTCTCTAGCTGCCAAGACCACTTTTTACTATGCGCACCCAACCAGAGTGACGGGAGGAGCACATTTCAGAAAACGTGCTCAGCTCGTCCAGAAAATGCGATTTAAGCAATAAAATTAAAAATGCACCTAAAACCTAAACCAAACGTTGCAGATGGTCATTTCTTCATGCGCAGTGGTCAACGCGGCACTCTCTAGCTGCCAAGAGCACTTTTTACTATGCGCACCCAACCAGAGTGACGGGAGGAGAACATTTCAGAAAACGTTCTCAGCTCGTCCAGACAATGCGATTTAAGCAATAAAATTAAAAATGCACCCAAAACCTAAACCAAACGTTGCAGGTGGTTATTTCTTCATGCGCAGTGGTCAACGCGGCACTCTCTAGCTGCCAAGAGCACTTTTTACTATGCGCACCCAACCAGAGTGACGGGAGGAGCACATTTCAGAAAACGTGCTCAGCTCGTCGAGAAAATGCGATTTAAGCAATAAAATTAAAAATGCACCCAAAACCTAAACCAAACGTTGCAGGTGGTTATTTCTTCATATGCAGCAGTCAACGCGGCACTCTCTAGCTGCCAAGAGCACTTTTTACTATGCGCACCCAACCAGAGTGACGGGAGGAGCACATTTCAGAAAACGTGCTCAGCTCGTCGAGAAAATGCGATTTAAGCAATAAAATAAAAAATGCACCTAAAACCTAAACCAAACGTTGCAGGTGGATATTTCTTCATGCGCAGTGGTCAACGCGGCACTCTCTAGCTGCCAAGAGCACTTTTTACTATGCGCACCCAACCAGAGTGACGTGAGGAGCACATTTCAGAAAACGTGCTCAGCTCGTCGAGAAAATACGATTTAAGCAATAACATTAAAAATGCACCTAAAACCTAAACCAAACGTTGCAGGTGGTTATTTCTTCATGCGCAGTGGTCAACGCGGCACTCTCTCGCTGCCAAGAGCACTTTTTACTATGCGCACCCAACCAGAGTGACGGGAGGAGCACATTTCAGAAAACGTGCTCAGCTCATCGAGAAAATGCGATTTAAGCAATAAAATTAAAAATGCACCTAAAACCTAAACCAAACGTTGCAGGTGGTTATTTCTTCATGCGCAGTGGTCAACGCGGCACTCTCTAGCTGCCAAGAGCACTTTTTACTATGCGCACCCAACCAGAGTGACGGGAGGAGCACATTTCAGAAAACGTGCTCAGCTCGTCGAGAAAATGCGATTTAAGCAATAAAATTAAAAATGCACCCAAAACCTAAACCAAACGTTGCAGGTGGTTATTTCTTCATATGCAGCAGTCAACGCGGCACTCTCTAGCTGCCAAGAGCACTTTTTACTATGCGCACCCAACCAGAGTGACGGGAGGAGCACATTTCAGAAAACGTGCTCAGCTCGTCGAGAAAATGCGATTTAAGCAATAAAATAAAAAATGCACCTAAAACCTAAACCAAACGTTGCAGGTGGATATTTCTTCATGCGCAGTGGTCAACGCGGCACTCTCTAGCTGCCAAGAGCACTTTTTACTATGCGCACCCAACCAGAGTGACGTGAGGAGCACATTTCAGAAAACGTGCTCAGCTCGTCGAGAAAATACGATTTAAGCAATAACATTAAAAATGCACCTAAAACCTAAACCAAACGTTGCAGGTGGTTATTTCTTCATGCGCAGTGGTCAACGCGGCACTCTCTCGCTGCCAAGAGCACTTTTTACTATGCGCACCCAACCAGAGTGACGGGAGGAGGACATTTCAGAAAACGTGCTCAGCTCATCGAGAAAATGCGATTTAAGCAATAAAATTAAAAATGCACCTAAAACCTAAACCAAACGTTGCAGGTGGTTATTTCTTCATGCGCAGTGGTCAACGCGGCACTCTCTAGCTGCCAAGAGCACTTTTTACTATGCGCACCCAACCAGAGTGACGGGAGGAGCACATTTCAGAAAACGTGCTCAGCTCGTCGAGTAAATGCGATTTAAGCAATAAAATTAAAAATGCACCCAAAACCTAAACCAAACGTTGCAGGTGGTTATTTCTTCATGCGCAGTGGTCAACGCGGCACTCTCTAGCTGCCAAGAGCACTTTTTACTATGCACACCCAACCAGAGTGACGGGAGGAGCACATTTCAGAAAACGTGCGCAGCTCGTCCAGAAAATGCGATTTAAGCAATAAAATTAAAAATGCACCTAAAACCTAAACCAAACGTTGCAGATGGTCATTTCTTCATGCGCAGTGGTCAACGCGGCACTCTCTAGCTGCCAAGAGCACTTTTTACTATGCACACCCAACCAGAGTGACGGGAGGAGCACATTTCAGAAAACGTGCTCAGCTCGTCCAGACAATGCGATTTAAGCAATAAAATTAAAAATGCACCCAAAACCTAAACCAAACGTTGCAGGTGGTTATTTCTTAATGTGCAGTGGTCAACGCGGCACTCTCTAGCTGCCAAGAGCACTTTTTACTATGCGCACCCAACCAGAGTGACGGGAGGAGCGCATTTCAGAAAACGTGCTCAGCTCGTCGAGAAAATGCGATTTAAGCAATAAAATTAAAAATGCACCCAAAACCTAAACCAAACGTTGCAGGTGGTTATTTCTTCATGCGCAGTGGTCAACGCGGCACTCTCTAGCTGCCAAGAGCACTTTTTACTATGCGCACCCAACCAGAGTGACGGGAGGAGCACATTTCAGAAAACGTGCTCAGCTCGCCGAGAAAATGCGATTTAAGTAATACAATTAAAAATGCACCTAAAACCTAAACCAAACGTTGCAGGTGGTTATTTCTTCATGTGCAGTGGTCAACGCGGCACTCTCTAGCTGCCAAGAGCACTTTTTACTATGCGCACCCACCCAGAGTGACGGGAGGAGCACATTTAAGAAAACATGCTCAGCTCGTCGAGAAAATGCGATTTAAGCAATAAAACTAAAAATGCACCTAAAATCTATACCAAACGTTGCAGGTGGTTATTTCTTCATGCGCAGCAGTCAACACGGCACTCTCTAGCTGCCAAGAGCACTTTTGACTATGCACACCCAACCAGAGTGACGGGAGAAGCACATTTCAGAAAACGTGCTCAGCTCGTCGAGAAAATGCGATTTAAGCAATAAAATTAAAAATGCACCCAAAACATTAAACCAAACGTTGCAGGTGGTTATTTCTTCATGCGCAGTGGTCAACGCGGCACTCTCTAGCTGCCAAGAGCATTTTTTACTATGCGCACCCAACCAGAGTGACGGGAGGAGCACATTTCAGAAAACGTGCTCAGCTCGTCGAGTAAATGCAATTTAAGCAATAAAATTAAAAATGCACCCAAAACCTAAACCAAACGTTGCAGGTGGTTATTTCTTCATGCGCAGTGGTCAACGCGGCACTCTCTAGCTGCCAAGAGCACTTTTTACTATGCGCACCCAACCAGAGTGACGGGAGGAGCACATTTCAGAAAACGTGCTCAGCTCGTCCAGAAAATGCGATTTAAGCAATAAAATTAAAAATGCACCTAAAACCTAAACCAAACGTTGCAGATGGTCATTTCTTCATGCGCAGCGGTCAACGCGGCACTCTCTAGCTGCCAAGAGCACTTTTTACTATGCGCACCCAACCAGAGTGACGGGAGGAGCACATTTCAGAAAACGTGCTCAGCTCGTCCAGAAAATGCGATTTAAGCAATAAAATTAAAAATGCACCTAAAACCTAAACCAAACGTTGCAGATGGTCATTTCTTCATGCGCAGTGGTCAACGCGGCACTCTCTAGCTGCCAAGAGCACTTTTTACTATGCACACCCAACCAGAGTGACGGGAGGAGCACATTTCAGAAAACGTGCTCAGCTCGTCCAGACAATGCGATTTAAGCAATAAAATTAAAAATGCACCCAAAACCTAAACCAAACGTTGCAGGTGGTTATTTCTTCATGCGCAGTGGTCAACGCGGCACTCTCTAGCTGCCAAGAGCACTTTTTACTATGCGCACCCAACCAGAGTGACGGGAGGAGCGCATTTCAGAAAACGTGCTCAGCTCGTCGAGAAAATGCGATTTAAGCAATAAAATTAAAAATGCACCTAAAACCTAAACCAAAAGTTGCAGGTGGTTATTTCTTCATGCGCAGCAGTCAACACGGCACTCTCGAGCTGCCAAGAGCACTTTTTACTATGCACACCCAACAAGAGTGACGGGAGGAGCACATTTCAGAAAACGTGCTCAGCTCGTCGAGAAAATGCGATTTAAGCAATAAAATTAAAAATGCACCCAAAACCTAAACCAAACGTTGCAGATGGTCATTTCTTCATGTGCAGTGGTCAACGCTGCACTCTCGAGCTGCCAAGAGCACCTTTTACTATGCACACCCAACCAGAGTGACGGGAGGAGCACATTTCAGAAAACGTGCTCAGCTCGTCGAGAAAATGCGATTTAAGCAATAAAATTAAAAATGCACCTAAAACCCAAACCAAACGTTGCAGGTGGTTATTTCTTCATGCGCAGTGGTCAACGCGGCACTCTCTAGCTGCCAAGAGCACTTTTTACTATGCGCACCCACCCAGAGTGACGGGAGGAGCACATTTCAGAAAACGTGCTCAGCTCGTTGAGAAAATGCGATTTAAGCAATTAAATTAAAAATGCACCTCAAATCTATACCAAACGTTGCAGGTGGTTATTTCTTCATGCGCAGCAGTCAACACGGCACTCTCTAGCTGCCAAGAGCACTTTTTACTATGCACACCCAACCAGAGTGACGGGAGGAGCACATTTCAGAAAACGTGCTCAGCTCGTCGAGAAAATGCGATTTAAGCAATAAAATTAAAAATGCACCCAAAACATTAAACCAAACGTTGCAGGTGGTTATTTCTTCATGCGCAGTGGTCAACGCGGCACTCTCTAGCTGCCAAGAGCATTTTTTACTATGCGCACCCAACCAGAGTGACGGGAGGAGCACATTTCAGAAAACGTGCTCAGCTCGTCGAGAAAATGCGATTTAAGCAATAAAATTAAAAATGCACCTAAAACCTAAACCAAACGTTGCAGGTGGTTATTTCTTCATGCGCAGTGGTCAACGCGGCACTCTCTAGCTGCCAAGAGCACTTTTTACTATGCGCACCCAACCAGAGTGACGGGAGGAGCACATTTCAGAAAATGTGCTCAGCTCGTCGAGAAAATGCCATTTAAGCCGTACAATTAAAAATGCACCTAAAACCTAAACCAAACGTTGCAGGTGGTTATTTCTTCATGCGCAGCAGTCAACACGGCACTCTCTAGCTGCCAAGAGCACTTTTTACTATGCACACCCAACCAGAGTGACTGGAGGAGCGCATTTCGGAAAACGTGCTCAGCTCGACGAGAAAATGCGATTTAAGCAATAAAATTAAAAATGCACCCAAAACCTAAACCAAACATTGCAGGTGGTTATTTCTTCATGCGCAGTGGTCAACGCGGCACTCTCTAGCTGCCAAGAGCACTTTTTACTATACACACCCAACTAGAGTGACGGGAGGAGCACATTCCAGAAAACGTGCTCAGCTAGTCGAGAAAATGCGATTTAAGCAATAAAATTAAAAATGCACCCAAAACCTAAACCAAACGTTGCAGGTGGTTATTTCTTCATGCGCAGCAGTCAACGCGGCACTCTCTAGCTGCCAAGAGCACTTTTTACTATGCGCACCCAACCAGAGTGACGGGAGGAGCACATTTCAGAAAACGTGCTCGGCTCGTCGAGAAAATGCGATTTAAGCAATAAAATTAAAAATGCACCCAAAACCTAAACCAAACGTTGCAGGTGATTATTTCTTCATGCGCAGTGGTCAACGCGGCACTCTCTAGCTGCCAAGAGCACTTTTTACTATGCGCACCCAACCAGAGTGACGGGAGGAGCACTTTTCAGAAAACGTGCTCAGCTCGTCGAGAAAATGCAAATTAAGCAATAAAATTAAAAATGCACCCAAAACCTAAACCAAACGTTGCAGATGGTCATTTCTTCATGCGCAGTGGTCAACGCGGCACTCTCTAGCTGCCAAGAGCACTTTTTACTATGCGCACCCAACCAGAGTGACTGGAGGAGCACATTTCAGAAAACGTGCTCAGCTCGTCGAGAAAATGCGATTTAAGCAATAAAATTAAAAATGCACCTAAAACCCAAACCAAACGTTGCAGGTGGTTATTTCTTCATGCGCAGTGGTCAACGCGGCACTCTCTAGCTGCCAAGAGCACTTTTTACGATGCACACCCAACCAGAGAGACGGGAGGAGCGCATTTCAGAAAACGTGCTCAGCTCGACGAGAAAATGCGATTTAAGCAATAAAATTAAAAATGCACCCAAAACCTAAACCAAACGTTGCAGGTTTTTATTTCTTCATGCGCAGTGGTCAACGCGGCACTCTCTAGCTGCCAAGAGCACTTTTTACTATGCGCACCCAACCAGAGTGACGGGAGGAGCACATTTCAGAAAACGTGCTCAGCTCGTCGAGAAAATGCGATTTAAGCAATAAAATTAAAAATGCACCCAAAACCTAAACCAAACGTTACAGGTGGTTATTTCTTCATGCGCAGTGGTCAACGCGGCACTCTCTAGCTGCCAAGAGCACTTTTTACTATGCGCACCCAACCAGAGTGACGGGAGGAGCACATTTCAGAAAACGTGCTCAGCTCGTCCAGAAAATGCGATTTAAGCAATAAAATTAAAAATGCACCTAAAACCTAAACCAAACGTTGCAGATGGTCATTTCTTCATGCGCAGTGGTCAACGCGGCACTCTCTGGCTGCCAAGAGCACTTTTTACTATGCGCACCCAACCAGAGTGACGGGAGGAGCACATTTCAGAAAACGTGCTCAGCTCGTCCAGAAAATGCGATTTAAGCAATAAAATTAAAAATGCACCTAAAACCTAAACCAAACGTTGCAGATGGTCATTTCTTCATGCTCAGTGGTCAACGCGGCACTCTCTAGCTGCCAAGAGCACTTTTTACTATGTGCACCCAACCAGAGTGACGTGAGGAGCACATTTCAGAAAACGTGCTCAACTCGTCGAGAAAATGCGATTTAAGCAATAAAATTAAAAATGCACCAAAAACCGAAACCAAACGTTGCAGATGGTCATTTCTTCATGCGCAGTGGTCAACGCGGCACTCTCTAGCTGCCAAGAGCACTTTTTATTATGCACACCCAACCAGAGTGACGGGAGGAGCACATTTCAGAAAACGTGCTCAGCTCGTCGAGAAAATGCGATTTAAGCAATAAAATTAAAAATGCACCCAAAACATTAAACCAAACGTTGCAGGTGGTTATTTCTTCATGCGCAGTGGTCAACGCGGCACTCTCTAGCTGCCAAGAGCATTTTTTACTATGCACACCCAACCAGAGTGACGGGAGGAGCACATTTCAGAAAACGTGCTCAGCTCGTCGAGAAAATGCGATTTAAGCAATAAAATTAAAAATGCACCTAAAACCTAAACCAAACGTTGCAGGTGGTTATTTCTTCATGCGCAGTGGTCAACGCGGCACTCTCTAGCTGCCAAGAGCACTTTTTACTATGCGCACCCAACCAGAGTGACGGGAGGAGCACATTTCAGAAAACGTGCTCAGCTCGTCCAGAAAATGCGATTTAAGCAATACAATTAAAAATGCACCTAAAACCCAAACCAAACGTTGCAGGTGGTTATTTCTTCGTGCGCAGCAGTCAACGCGGGACTCTCTAGCTGCCAAGAGCACTTTTTACTATGCGCACCCAACCAGAGTGACGCGAGGAGCACATTTCAGAAAACCTGCTCAGCTCGTCGAGTAAATGCAATTTAAGCAATAAAATTAAAAATGCACCCAAAACCTAAACCAAACGTTGCAGGTGGTTATTTCTTCATGCGCAGTGGTCAACGCGGCACTCTCTAGCTGCCAAGAGCACTTTTTACTATGCGCACCCAACCAGAGTGACGGGAGGAGCACATTTCAGAAAACGTGCTCAGCTCGTCCAGAAAATGCGATTTAAGCAATAAAATTAAAAATGCACCTAAAACCTAAACCAAACGTTGCAGATGGTCATTTCTTCATGCGCAGTGGTCAACGCGGCACTCTCTAGCTGCCAAGAGCACTTTTTACTATGCACACCCAACCAGAGTGACGGGAGGAGCGCATTTTAGAAAACGTGCTCAGCTCGACGAGAAAATGCGATTTAAGCAATAAAATTAAACATGCACCCAAAACCTAAACCAAACGTTGCAGGTGGTTATTTCTTCATGCGCAGTGGTCAACGCGGCACTCTCTAGCTGCCAAGAGCACTTTTCAATATGCACACCCAACAAGAGTGACGGGAGGAGCGCATTTCAGAAAACGTGCTCAGCTCGACGAGAACATGCGATTTAAGCAATAAAATTAAAAATGCACCCAAAACCTAAACCAAACGTTGCAGGTGGTTATTTCTTCATGCGCAGTGGTCAACGCGGCACTCTCTAGCTGCCAAGAGCACTTTTTACTATGCGCACCCAACCAGAGTGACGGGAGGAGCACATTTCAGAAAACGTGCTCAGCTCGTCGAGAAAATGCGATTTAAGCAATAAAATTAAAAATGCACCCAAAACCTAAACCAAACGTTGCAGGTGGTTATTTCTTCATGCGCAGTGGTAAACGCGGCACTCTCTAGCTGCCAAGAGCACTTTTTACTATGCGCACCCAACCAGAGTGACGGGAGGAGCACATTTCATAAAACGTGCTCAGCTCGTCCAGAAAATGCTATTTAAGCAATAAAATTAAAAATGCACCTAAAACCTAAACCAAACGTTGCAGATGGTCATTTCTTCATGCGCAGTGGTCAACGCGGCACTCTCTAGCTGCCAAGAGCACTTTTTACTATGCACAACCAACCAGAGTGACGGGAGGAGCACATTTCAGAAAACGTGCTCAGCTCGTCCAGAAAATGCGATTTAAGCAATAAAATTAAAAATGCACCCAAAACCTAAACCAAACGTTGCAGGTGGTTATTTCTTCATGCGCAGTGGTCAACGCGGCACTCTCTAGCTGCCAAGAGCACTTTTTACTATGCGCACCCAACCAGAGTGACGGGAGGAGCACATTTCAGAAAACGTGCTCAGCTCGTCGAGAAAATGCGATTTAAGCAATAAAATTAAAAATGCACCTAAAACCTAAACCAAACGTTGCAGGTGGTTATTTCTTCATATGCAGCAGTCAACGCGGCACTCTCTAGCTTCCAAGAGCACTTTTTACTATGCGCACCCAACCAGAGTGACGGGAGGAGCACATTTCAGAAAACGTGCTCAGCTCGTCGAGAAAATGCGATTTAAGCAATAAAATTAAAAATGCACCTAAAAACCTAAACCAAACGTTGCAGGTGGTTATTTCTTCATGCGCATTGGTCAACGCGGCACTCTCTAGCTGCCAAGAGCACTTTTTACTATGTGCACCCAACCAGAGTGACGTGAGGAGCACATTTCAGAAAACGTGCTCAACTCGTCGAGAAAATGCGATTTAAGCAATAAAATTAAAAATGCACCCAAAACCGAAACCAAACGTTGCAGATGGTCATTTCTTCATGCGCAGTGGTCAACGCGGCACTCTCTAGCTGCCAAGAGCACTTTTTACTATGCGCACCCAACCAGAGTGACGGGAGGAGCACATTTCAGAAAACGTGCTCAGCTCGTCCAGAAAATGCGATTTAAGCAATAAAATTAAAAATGCACCTAAAACCTAAACCAAACGTTGCAGATGGTCATTTCTTCATGCGCAGTGATCAACGCGGCACTCTCTAGCTGCCAAGAGCACTTTTTACTATGCGCACCCAACCAGACTGACGGGAGGAGCACATTTCAGAAAACGTGCTCAGCTCGTCGAGAAAATGCGATTTAAGCAACAAAATTAAAAATGCACCCAAAACCTAAACCAAACGTTGCAGGTGGTTATTTCTTCATGCGCAGCAGTCAACGCGGCACTCTCTAGCTGCCAAGAGCACTTTTCAATATGCACACCCAACAAGAGTGACGGGAGGAGCGCATTTCAGAAAACGTGCTCAGCTCGACGAGAACATGCGATTTAAGCAATAAAATTAAAAATGCACCCAAAACCTAAACCAAACGTTGCAGGTGGTTATTTCTTCATGCGCAGTGGTCAACGCGGCACTCTCTAGCTGCCAAGAGCACTTTTTACTATGCGCACCCAACCAGAGTGACGGGAGGAGCACATTTCAGAAAACGTGCTCAACTCGTCGAGAAAATGCGATTTAAGCAATAAAATTAAAAATGCACCCAAAACCTAAACCAAACGTTGCAGGTGGTTATTTCTTCATGCGCAGTGGTAAACGCGGCACTCTCTAGCTGCCAAGAGCACTTTTTACTATGCGCACCCAACCAGAGTGACGGGAGGAGCACATTTCATAAAACGTGCTCAGCTCGTCCAGAAAATGCTATTTAAGCAATAAAATTAAAAATGCACCTAAAACCTAAACCAAACGTTGCAGATGGTCATTTCTTCATGCGCAGTGGTCAACGCGGCACTCTCTAGCTGCCAAGAGCACTTTTTACTATGCACAACCAACCAGAGTGACGGGAGGAGCACATTTCAGAAAACGTGCTCAGCTCGTCCAGAAAATGCGATTTAAGCAATAAAATTAAAAATGCACCCAAAACCTAAACCAAACGTTGCAGGTGGTTATTTCTTCATGCGCAGTGGTCAACGCGGCACTCTCTAGCTGCCAAGAGCACTTTTTACTATGCGCACCCAACCAGAGTGACGGGAGGAGCACATTTCAGAAAACGTGCTCAGCTCGTCGAGAAAATGCGATTTAAGCAATAAAATTAAAAATGCACCTAAAACCTAAACCAAACTTGCAGGTGGTTATTTCTTCATGTGCAGTGGTCAACGCGGCACTCTCTAGCTGCCAAGAGGACTTTTAACTATGCGCACCCAACCAGAGTGACGGGAGGAGCACATTTCAGAAAACGTGCTCAGCTCGTCGAGAAAATGCGATTTAAGCAATAAAATTAAAAATGCACCTAAAACCTAAACCAAACGTTGCAGGTGGTTATTTCTTCATGCGCAGTGGTCAACGCGGCACTCTCTAGCTGCCAAGAGCACTTTTTACTATGCGCACCCAACCAGAGTGACGGGAGGAGCACATTTCAGAAAACGTGCTCAGCTCGTCGAGAAAATGCGATTTAAGCAATAAAATTAAAAATGCACCTAAAACCTAAACCAAACGTTGCAGATGGTCATTTCTTCATGCGCAGTGGTCAACGCGGCACTCTCTAGCTGCCAAGAGCACTTTTTACTATGCGCACCCAACCAGAGTGACGGGAGGAGCACATTTCAGAAAACGTGCTCAGCTCGTCGAGAAAATGCGATTTAAGCAATAAAATTAAAAATGCACCTAAAACCTAAACCAAACGTTTAAGGTGGTTATTTCTTCATGCGCAGTGGTCAACGCGGCACTCTCTAGCTGCCAAGAGCACTTTTTACTATGCGCACCCAACCAGAGTGACGGGGAGGAGCACATTTCAGAAAACGTGCTGAGCTCGTCGAGAAAATGCGATTTAAGCAATAAAATTAAAAATGCACCTAAAACCTAAACCAAACGTTGCAGGTGGTTATTTCTTCATGCGCAGTGGTCAACGCGGCACTCTCTAACTGCCAAGAGCACTTTTTTCTATGCGCACCCAACAAGAGTGACGGGAGGAGCACATTTCAGAAAACGTGCTCAGCTCGTCGGGAAAATGCGATTCAAGCAATAAAATTAAAAATGCACCTAAAACCTAAACCAAACGTTGCAGATGGTCATTTCTTCATGCGCAGTGGTCAACGCGGCACTCTCTAGCTGCCAAGAGCATTTTTTACTATGCGGACCCAACCAGAGTGACGGGAGGAGCACATTTCAGAAAACGTGCTCAGCTCGTCCAGAAAATGCGATTTAAGCAATAAAATTAAAAATGCACCCAAAACCTAAACCAAACGTTGCAGGTGGTTATTTCTTCATGCGCAGTGGTCAACGCGGCACTCTCTAGCTGCCAAGAGCACATTTTACTATGCGCACCCAACCAGAGTGACGGGAGGAGCACATTTCAGAAAACGTGCTTTGCTCGTCGAGAAAATGCGATTTAAGCAATAAAATTAAAAATGCACCTAAAACCTAAACCAAACGTTGCAGGTGGTTATTTCTTCATGCGCAGCAGTCAACGCGGCACTCTCTAGCTGCCAAGAGCACTTTTTACTATGCACACCCAACCAGAGTGACGGGAGGAGCACATTTCAGAAAACGTGCTCATCTCGTCGAGAAAATGCAATTTAAGCAATAAAATTAAAAATGCACCTAAAACCTAAACCAAACGTTGCAGGTGGTTATTTCTTCATGCGCAGTGGTCAACGCGGCACTCTCTAGCTGCCAAGAGCACTTTTTACTATGCGCACCCAACCAGAGTGACGGGAGGAGCACATTTCAGAAAACGTGCTAAGCTCGTCGAGAAAATGCGATTTAAGCAATAAAATTAAAAATGCACCTAAAACCTAAACCAAACGTTGCAGATGGTCATTTCTTCATGCGCAGTGGTCAACGCGGCACTCTCTAGCTGCCAAGAGCACTTTTTACTATGCGCACCCAACCAGAGTGACGGGAGGAGCACATTTCAGAAAACGTGCTCAGCTCGTCGAGAAAATGCGATTTAAGCAATAAAATTAAAAATGCACCTAAAACCTAAACCAAACGTTGCAGATGGTCATTTCTTCATGCGCAGTGGTCAACGTGGCACTCTCTAGCTGCCAAGAGCACTTTTTACTATGCGCACCCAACCAGAGTGACGGGAGGAGCACATTTCAGAAAACGTGCTCAGCTCGTCGAGAAAATGCGATTTAAGCAGTAAAATTAAAGATGCACCTAAGACCTAAACCAAACGTTGCAGGTGGTTATTTCTTCATGCGCAGTGGTCAACGCGGCACTCTCTAGCTGCCAAGAACACATTTTACTATGCGCACCCAACAAGAGTGACGGGAGGAGCACATTTCAGAAAACGTGCTCAGCTCGTCGAGAAAATGCGATTTAAGCAATAAAATTAAAAATGCACCCAAAACCTAAACCAAACGTTGCAGGTGGTTATTTCTTCATGCGCAGTGGTCAACGCGGCACTCTCTAGCTGCCAAGCGGACTTTTTACTATGCGCACCCAACCAGAGTGACGGGACGAGCACATTTCAGAAAACATGCTCAGCTCGTCGAGAAAATGCGATTTAAGCAATAAAATTAAAAATGCACCTAAAACCTAAACCAAACGTTGCAGATGGTCATTTCTTCATGCGCAGTGGTCAACGCGGCACTCTCTAGCTGCCAAGAGCACTTTTTACTATGCGCACCCAACCAGAGTGACGGGAGGAGCACATTTCAGAAAACGTGCTCAGCTCGTCGAGAAAATGCGATTTAAGCAATTAAATTAAAAATGCACCTAAAACCTAAACCAAACTTGCAGGTGGTTATTTCTTCATGTGCAGTGGTCAACGCGGCACTCTCTAGCTGCCAAGAGCACTTTTTACTATGCGCACCCAACCAGAGTGACGGGAGGAGCACATTTCAGAAAACGTGCTCAGCTCGTCGAGAAAATGCGATTTAAGCAATAAAATTAAAAATGCACCTAAAACCTAAACCAAACTTGCAGGTGGTTATTTCTTCATGTGCAGTGGTCAACGCGGCACTCTCTAGCTGCCAAGAGCACTTTTTACTATGCGCACCCAACCAGAGTGACGGGAGGAGCACATTTCAGAAAACGTGCTCTGCTCGTCGAGAAAATGCGATTTAAGCAATAAAATTAAAAATGCACCTAAAACCTAAACCAAACGTTGCAGGTGGTTATTTCTTTATGCGCAATGGTCAACGCGGCACTCTCTAGCTGCCAAGAGCACTTTTTACTATGCGCACCCAACCAGAGTGACGGGAGGAGCACATTTCAGAAAACGTGCTCAGCTCGTCGAGAAAATGCGATTTAAGCAATAAAATTAAAAATGCACCTAAAACCTAAACCAAACGTTGCAGATGGTCATTTCTTCATGCGCAATGGTCAACGTGGCACTCTCTAGCTGCCAAGAGCACTTTTTACTATGCGCACCCAACCAGAGTGACGGGAGGAGCACATTTCAGAAAACGTGCTCAGCTCGTCGAGAAAATGCGATTTAAGCAATAAAATTAAAGATGCACCTAAGACCTAAACCAAACGTTGCAGGTGGTTATTTCTTCATGCGCAGTGGTCAACGCGGCACTCTCTAGCCGCCAAGAACACATTTTACTATGCGCACCCAACCAGAGTGACGGGAGGAGCACATTTCAGAAAACGTGCTCAGCTCGTCGAGAAAATGCGATTTAAGCAATAAAATTAAAAATGCACCTAAAACCTAAACCAAACGTTGCAGGTGGTTATTTCTTCATGCGCAGTGGTCAACGCGGCACTCTCTAGCTGCCAAGAGCACTTTTTACTATGCGCACCCAACCAGAGTGACGGGAGGAGCACATTTCAGAAAACGTGCTCAGCTCGTCGAGAAAATGCAATTTAAGCAATAAAATTAAAAATGCACCCAAAACCTAAACCAAACGTTGCAGATGGTCATTTCTTCATGCGCAGTGGTCAACGCGGCACTCTCTAGCTGCCATGAGCACTTTTTACTATGCGCACCCAACCAGAGTGACGGGAGGAGCACATTTCAGAAAACGTGCTCAGCTCGTCGAGAAAATGCTATTTAAGCAATCAAATTAAAAATGCACCTAAAACCTAAAACAAACGTTGCACGTGGTTATTTCTTCATGCGCAGTGGTCAACGCGGCACTCTCTAGCTGCCAAAAGCACTTTTTACTATGCGCACCCAACCAGAGTGACGGGAGGAGCACATTTCAGAAAACGTGCTGAGCTCGTCGAGAAAATGCGATTTAAGAAATAAAATTAAAAATGCACCCAAAACCTAAACCAAACGTTGCAGATGGTCATTTCTTCATGCGCAGTGGTCAACGCGGCACTCTCTAGCTGCCAAGAGCACTTTTTACTATGTGCACCCAACCAGAGTGACGGGAGGAGCACATTTCAGAAAACGTGCTCAGCTCGACGAGAAAATGCGATTTAAGCAATAAAATTAAAAATGCACCCAAAACCTAAACCAAACGTTGCAGGTGGTTATTTCTTCATGCGCAGTGGTCAACGCGGCACTCTCTAGCTGCCAAGAGCACTTTTTACTATGCGCACCCAACCAGAGTGACGGGAGGAGCACATTTCAGAAAACGTGCTCAGCTCGTCGAGAAAATGCGATTTAAGCAATAAAATTAAAAATGCACCTAAAACCTAAACCAAACGTTGCAGGTGGTTATTTCTTCATGCGCAATGGTCAACGCGGCACTCTCTAGCTGCCAAGAGCACTTTTTACTATGCGCACCCAACCAGAGTGACGGGAGGAGCACATTTCAGAAAACGTGCTCAGCTCGTCGAGAAAATGCGATTTAAGCAATAAAATTATAAATGCACCTAAAACCTAAACCAAACGTTGCAGATGGTCATTTCTTCATGCGCATTGGTCAACGCGGCACTCTCTAGCTGCCAAGAGCACTTTTTACTATGCGCACCCAACCAGAGTGACGGGAGGAGCACATTTCAGAAAACGTGCTCAGCTCGTCGAGAAAATGCGATTTAAGCAATAAAATTAAAAATGCACCTAAAACCTAAACCAAACGTTGCAGATGGTCATTTCTTCATGCACAGTGGTCAACGTGGCACTCTCTAGCTGCCAAGAGCACTTTTTACTATGCGCACCCAACCAGAGTGACGGGAGGAGCACATTTCAGAAAACGTGCTCAGCTCGTCGAGAAAATGCGATTTAAGCAATAAAATTAAAGATGCACTTAAGACCTAAACCAAACGTTGCAGGTGGTTATTTCTTCATGCGCAGTGGTCAACGCGGCACTCTCTAGCTGCCAAGAGCACATTTTACTATGCGCACCCAACCAGAGTGACGGGAGGAGCACATTTCAGAAAACGTGCTCAGCTCGTCGAGAAAATGCGATTTAAGCAATAAAATTAAAAATGCACCTAAAAACCTAAACCAAACGTTGCAGGTGGTTATTTCTTCATGCGCATTGGTCAACGCGGCACTCTCTAGCTGCCAAGACCACTTATTACTATGTGCACCCAACCAGAGTGACGGGAGGAGCACATTTCAGAAAACGTGCTCAGCTCGTCGAGAAAATGCGATTTAAGCAATAAAAGTAAAAATGCACGCAAAACATTAAACCAAACGTTGCAGGTGGTTATTTCTTCATGCGCAGTGATCAACGCGGCACTCTCTAGCTGCCAAGAGCACTTTTTACTATGTGCACCCAACCAGAGTGACGGGAGGAGCACATTTCAGAAAACGTGCTCAGCTCGTCCAGAAAATGCGATTTAAGCAATAAAATTAAAAATGCACCTAAAACTTAAACCAAACGCTTCAGATGGTCATTTCTTCATGCGCAGTGGTCAACGCGGCACTCTCTAGCTGCCAAGATCACTTTTTACTATGCACACCCAACCAGAGTGACGGGAGGACCGCATTTTAGAAAACGTGCTCAGCTCGACGAGAAAATGCGATTTAAGCAATAAAATTAAAAATGCACCCAAAACCTAAACCAAACGTTGCAGGTGGTTATTTCTTCATGCGCAGTGGTCAACGCGGCACTCTCTAGCTGCCAAGAGCACTTTTTACTATGCGCACCTAACCAGAGTGACGGGAGGAGCACATTTCAGAAAACGTGCTCAGCTCGTCGAGAAAATGCGATTTAAGCAATAAAAATAAAAATGCACCTAAAACCTAAACCAAACGTTGCAGGTGGTTATTTCTTCGTGCGCAGCAGTCAACGCGGCACTCTCTAGCTGCCAAGAGCACTTTTTACTATGCGCACCCAACCAGAGTGACGGGAGGAGCACATTTCAGAAAACGTGCTCAGCTCGTCGAGAAAATGCGATTTAAGCAACAAAATTAAAAATGCACCCAAAACCTAAACCAAACGTTGCAGGTGGTTATTTCTTCATGCGCAGCAGTCAACGCGGCACTCTCTAGCTGCCAAGAGCACTTTTCAATATGCACACCCAACAAGAGTGACGGGAGGAGCGCATTTCAGAAAACGTGCTCAGCTCGACGAGAACATGCGATTTAAGCAATAAAATTAAAAATGCACCCAAAACCTAAACCAAACGTTGCAGGTGGTTATTTCTTCATGCGCAGTGGTCAACGCGGCACTCTCTAGCTGCCAAGAGCACTTTTTACTATGCGCACCCAACCAGAGTGACGGGAGGAGCACATTTCAGAAAACGTGCTCAGCTCGTCGAGAAAATGCGATTTAAGCAATAAAATTAAAAATGCACCCAAAACCTAAACCAAACGTTGCAGGTGGTTATTTCTTCATGCGCAGTGGTAAACGCGGCACTCTCTAGCTGCCAAGAGCACTTTTTACTATGCGCACCCAACCAGAGTGACGGGAGGAGCACATTTCATAAAACGTGCTCAGCTCGTCCAGAAAATGCTATTTAAGCAATAAAATTAAAAATGCACCTAAAACCTAAACCAAACGTTGCAGATGGTCATTTCTTCATGCGCAGTGGTCAACGCGGCACTCTCTAGCTGCCAAGAGCACTTTTTACTATGCACAACCAACCAGAGTGACGGGAGGAGCACATTTCAGAAAACGTGCTCAGCTCGTCCAGAAAATGCGATTTAAGCAATAAAATTAAAAATGCACCCAAAACCTAAACCAAACGTTGCAGGTGGTTATTTCTTCATGCGCAGTGGTCAACGCGGCACTCTCTAGCTGCCAAGAGCACTTTTTACTATGCGCACCCAACCAGAGTGACGGGAGGAGCACATTTCAGAAAACGTGCTCAGCTCGTCGAGAAAATGCGATTTAAGCAATAAAATTAAAAATGCACCTAAAACCTAAACCAAACGTTGCAGGTGGTTATTTCTTCATATGCAGCAGTCAACGCGGCACTCTCTAGCTTCCAAGAGCACTTTTTACTATGCGCACCCAACCAGAGTGACGGGAGGAGCACATTTCAGAAAACGTGCTCAGCTCGTCGAGAAAATGCGATTTAAGCAATAAAATTAAAAATGCACCTAAAAACCTAAACCAAACGTTGCAGGTGGTTATTTCTTCATGCGCATTGGTCAACGCGGCACTCTCTAGCTGCCAAGAGCACTTTTTACTATGTGCACCCAACCAGAGTGACGTGAGGAGCACATTTCAGAAAACGTGCTCAACTCGTCGAGAAAATGCGATTTAAGCAATAAAATTAAAAATGCACCCAAAACCGAAACCAAACGTTGCAGATGGTCATTTCTTCATGCGCAGTGGTCAACGCGGCACTCTCTAGCTGCCAAGAGCACTTTTTACTATGCGCACCCAACCAGAGTGACGGGAGGAGCACATTTCAGAAAACGTGCTCAGCTCGTCCAGAAAATGCGATTTAAGCAATAAAATTAAAAATGCACCTAAAACCTAAACCAAACGTTGCAGATGGTCATTTCTTCATGCGCAGTGATCAACGCGGCACTCTCTAGCTGCCAAGAGCACTTTTTACTATGCGCACCCAACCAGACTGACGGGAGGAGCACATTTCAGAAAACGTGCTCAGCTCGTCGAGAAAATGCGATTTAAGCAACAAAATTAAAAATGCACCCAAAACCTAAACCAAACGTTGCAGGTGGTTATTTCTTCATGCGCAGCAGTCAACGCGGCACTCTCTAGCTGCCAAGAGCACTTTTCAATATGCACACCCAACAAGAGTGACGGGAGGAGCGCATTTCAGAAAACGTGCTCAGCTCGACGAGAACATGCGATTTAAGCAATAAAATTAAAAATGCACCCAAAACCTAAACCAAACGTTGCAGGTGGTTATTTCTTCATGCGCAGTGGTCAACGCGGCACTCTCTAGCTGCCAAGAGCACTTTTTACTATGCGCACCCAACCAGAGTGACGGGAGGAGCACATTTCAGAAAACGTGCTCAGCTCGTCGAGAAAATGCGATTTAAGCAATAAAATTAAAAATGCACCCAAAACCTAAACCAAACGTTGCAGGTGGTTATTTCTTCATGCGCAGTGGTAAACGCGGCACTCTCTAGCTGCCAAGAGCACTTTTTACTATGCGCACCCAACCAGAGTGACGGGAGGAGCACATTTCATAAAACGTGCTCAGCTCGTCCAGAAAATGCTATTTAAGCAATAAAATTAAAAATGCACCTAAAACCTAAACCAAACGTTGCAGATGGTCATTTCTTCATGCGCAGTGGTCAACGCGGCACTCTCTAGCTGCCAAGAGCACTTTTTACTATGCACAACCAACCAGAGTGACGGGAGGAGCACATTTCAGAAAACGTGCTCAGCTCGTCCAGAAAATGCGATTTAAGCAATAAAATTAAAAATGCACCCAAAACCTAAACCAAACGTTGCAGGTGGTTATTTCTTCATGCGCAGTGGTCAACGCGGCACTCTCTAGCTGCCAAGAGCACTTTTTACTATGCGCACCCAACCAGAGTGACGGGAGGAGCACATTTCAGAAAACGTGCTCAGCTCGTCCAGAAAATGCGATTTAAGCAATAAAATTAAAAATGCACCTAAAACCTAAACCAAACGTTGCAGATGGTCATTTCTTCATGCGCAGTGGTCAACGCGGCACTCTCTAGCTGCCAAGAGCACTTTTTACTATGCGCACCCAACCAGAGTGACGGGAGGAGCACATTTCAGAAAACGTTCTCAGCTCGTCCAGACAATGCGATTTAAGCAATAAAATTAAAAATGCACCCAAAACCTAAACCAAACGTTGCAGGTGGTTATTTCTTCATGCGCAGTGGTCAACGCGGCACTCACTAGCTGCCAAGAGCACTTTTTACTATGCGCACCCAACCAGAGTGACGGGAGGAGCGCATTTCAGAAAACGTGCTCAGCTCGTCGAGAAAATGCGATTTAAGCAATAAAATTAAAAATGCACCTACAACCCAAACCAAACGTTGCAGGTGGTCATTTCTTCATGCGCAGTGGTCAACGCGGCACTCTCTGGCTGCCAAGAGCACTTTTTACTATGCGCACCCAACCAGAGTGACGGGAGGAGCACATTTCAGAAAACGTGCTCAGCTCGTCGAGAAAATGCGATTTAAGCAATAAAATTAAAAATGCACCCAAAACATTAAACCAAATGTTGCAGGTGGTTATTTCTTCATGCGCAGTGGTCAACGCGGCACTCTCTAGCTGCCAAGAGCATTTTTTACAATGCACACCCAACCAGAGTGACGGGAGGAGCACATTTCAGAAAACGTGCTCAGCTCGTCGAGAAAATGCGATTTAAGCAATAAAATTAAAAATACACCTAAAACCTAAACCAAACGTTGCAGGTGGTTATTTCTTCATGCGCAGTGGTCAACGCGGCACTCTCTAGCTGCCAAGAGCACTTTTTACTATGCGCACCCAACCAGAGTGACGGGAGGAGCACATTTCAGAAAACGTGCTCAGCTCGTCGAGATAATGCGATTTAAGCAATAAAATTAAAAATGCACCTAAAACCTAAACCAAACGTTGCAGGTGGTTATTTCTCCGTGCGCAGCAGTCAACGCGGCACTCTCTAGCTGCCAAGAGCACTTTTTACTATGCGCACCCAACCAGAGTGACGGGAGGAGCACATTTCAGAAAACGTGCTCAGCTCGTCGAGTAAATGCAATTTAAGCAATAAAATTAAAAATGCACCCAAAACCTAAACCAAACGTTGCAGGTGGTTATTTCTTTATGCGCAGTGGTCAACGCGGCACTCTCTAGCTGCCAAGAGCACTTTTTACGATGCACACCCAACCAGAGAGACGGGAGGAGCGCATTTCAGAAAACGTGCTCAGCTCGACGAGAAAATGCGATTTAAGCAATAAAATTAAAAATGCATCCAAAACCTAAACCAAACGTAGCAGGTGGTAATTTCTTCATGCGCAGTGGTCAACGCGGCACTCTCTAGCTGCCAAGAGCACTTTTTACTATGCGCACCCAACCAGAGTGACGGGAGGAGCACATTTCAGAAAACGTGCTCAGCTCGTCGAGAAAATGCGATTTAAGCAATAAAATTAAAAATGCACCCAAAACCTAAACCAAACGTTGCAGGTGGTTATTTCTTCATGCGCAGTGGTCAACGCGGCACTCTCTAGCTGCCAAGAGCACTTTTTACTATGCGCACCCAACCAGAGTGACGGGAGGAGCACATTTCAGAAAACGTGCTCAGCTCGTCCAGAAAATGCGATTTAAGCAATAAAATTAAAAATGCACCTAAAACCTAAACCAAACGTTGCAGATGGTCATTTCTTCATGCGCAGTGGTCAACGCGGCACTCTCTAGCTGCCAAGAGCACTTTTTACTATGCACACCCAACCAGAGTGACGGGAGGAGCGCATTTTAGAAAACGTGCTCAGCTCGACGAGAAAATGCGATTTAAGCAATAAAATTAAAAATGCACCCAAAACCTAAACCAAACGTTGCAGGTGGTTATTTCTTCATGCGCAGTGGTCAACGCGGCACTCTCTAGCTGCTAAGAGCACTTTTTACTATGCGCACCCAACCAGAGTGACGGGAGGAGCACATTTCTGAAAACGTGCTCAGCTCGTCGAGAAAATGCGATTTAAGCAATAAAATTAAAAATGCACCCAAAACCTAAACCAAACGTTGCAGGTGGTTATTTCTTCATGCGCAGTGGTCAACGCGGCACTCTCTAGCTGCCAAGAGCACTTTTTACTATGCGCACCCAACCAGAGTGACGGGAGGAGCACATTTCAGAAAACGTGCTCAGCTCGTCGAGAAAATGCGATTTAAGCAATAAAATTAAAAATGCACCCAAAACCTAAACCAAACGTTGCAGGTGATTATTTCTTCATGTGCAGCAGTCAACGCGGCACTCTCTAGCTGCCAAGAGCACTTTTTACTATGCGCACCCAACCAGAGTGACGGGAGGAGCACATTTCAGAAAACGTGCTCAGCTCGTCGAGAAAATGCGATTTAAGCAATAAAATAAAAAATGCACCTAAAACCTAAACCAAACGTTGCAGGTGGATATTTCTTCATGCGCAGTGGTCAACGCGGCACTCTCTAGCTGCCAAGAGCACTTTTTACTATGCGCACCAAACCAGAGTGACGTGAGGAGCACATTTCAGAAAACGTGCTCAGCTTGTCGAGAAAATGCGATTTAAGCAATAAAATTAAAAATGCACCCAAAACATTAAACCAAACGTTGCAGGTGGTAATTTCTTCATGCGCAGTGGTCAACGCGGCACTCTCTCGCTGCCAAGAGCATTTTTTACTATGCGCACCCAACCAGAGTGACGGGAGGAGCACATTTCAGAAAACGTGCTCAGCTCGTCGAGAAAATGCGATTTAAGCAATAAAATTAAAAATGCACCTAAAACCTAAACCAAACGTTGCAGGTGGTTATTTCTTCATGCGCAGTGGTCAACGCGGCACTCTCTAGCTGCCAAGAGCACTTTTTACTATGCGCATCCAACCAGAGCGACGGGAGGAGCACATTTCAGAAAACGTGCTCAGCTCGTCGAGAAAATGCGATTTAAGCAATAAAATTAAAAATGCACCTAAAACCTAAACTAAACGTTGCAGGTGTTTATTTCTTCGTGCGCAGCAGTCAACGCGGCACTCTCTAGCTGCCAAGAGCACTTTTTACTATGCGCACCCAACCAGAGTGACGGGAGGAGCACATTTCAGAAAACGTGCTCAGCTCGTCGAGTAAATGCAATTTAAGCAATAAAATTAAAAATGCACCCAAAACCTAAACCAAACGTTGCAGGTGGTTATTTCTTCATGCGCAGTGGTCAACGCGGCACTCTCTAGCTGCCAAGACCACTTTTTACTATGCGCACCCAACCAGAGTGACGGGAGGAGCACATTTCAGAAAACGTGCTCAGCTCGTCCAGAAAATGCGATTTAAGCAATAAAATTAAAAATGCACCTAAAACCTAAACCAAACGTTGCAGATGGTCATTTCTTCATGCGCAGTGGTCAACGCGGCACTCTCTAGCTGCCAAGAGCACTTTTTACTATGCGCACCCAACCAGAGTGACGGGAGGAGCACATTTCAGAAAACGTTCTCAGCTCGTCCAGACAATGCGATTTAAGCAATAAAATTAAAAATGCACCCAAAACCTAAACCAAACGTTGCAGGTGGTTATTTCTTCATGCGCAGTGGTCAACGCGGCACTCTCTAGCTGCCAAGAGCACTTTTTACTATGCGCACCCAACCAGAGTGACGGGAGGAGCACATTTCAGAAAACGTGCTCAGCTCGTCGAGAAAATGCGATTTAAGCAATAAAATTAAAAATGCACCCAAAACCTAAACCAAACGTTGCAGGTGGTTATTTCTTCATATGCAGCAGTCAACGCGGCACTCTCTAGCTGCCAAGAGCACTTTTTACTATGCGCACCCAACCAGAGTGACGGGAGGAGCACATTTCAGAAAACGTGCTCAGCTCGTCGAGAAAATGCGATTTAAGCAATAAAATAAAAAATGCACCTAAAACCTAAACCAAACGTTGCAGGTGGATATTTCTTCATGCGCAGTGGTCAACGCGGCACTCTCTAGCTGCCAAGAGCACTTTTTACTATGCGCACCCAACCAGAGTGACGTGAGGAGCACATTTCAGAAAACGTGCTCAGCTCGTCGAGAAAATACGATTTAAGCAATAACATTAAAAATGCACCTAAAACCTAAACCAAACGTTGCAGGTGGTTATTTCTTCATGCGCAGTGGTCAACGCGGCACTCTCTCGCTGCCAAGAGCACTTTTTACTATGCGCACCCAACCAGAGTGACGGGAGGAGCACATTTCAGAAAACGTGCTCAGCTCATCGAGAAAATGCGATTTAAGCAATAAAATTAAAAATGCACCTAAAACCTAAACCAAACGTTGCAGGTGGTTATTTCTTCATGCGCAGTGGTCAACGCGGCACTCTCTAGCTGCCAAGAGCACTTTTTACTATGCGCACCCAACCAGAGTGACGGGAGGAGCACATTTCAGAAAACGTGCTCAGCTCGTCGAGAAAATGCGATTTAAGCAATAAAATTAAAAATGCACCCAAAACCTAAACCAAACGTTGCAGGTGGTTATTTCTTCATATGCAGCAGTCAACGCGGCACTCTCTAGCTGCCAAGAGCACTTTTTACTATGCGCACCCAACCAGAGTGACGGGAGGAGCACATTTCAGAAAACGTGCTCAGCTCGTCGAGAAAATGCGATTTAAGCAATAAAATAAAAAATGCACCTAAAACCTAAACCAAACGTTGCAGGTGGATATTTCTTCATGCGCAGTGGTCAACGCGGCACTCTCTAGCTGCCAAGAGCACTTTTTACTATGCGCACCCAACCAGAGTGACGTGAGGAGCACATTTCAGAAAACGTGCTCAGCTCGTCGAGAAAATACGATTTAAGCAATAACATTAAAAATGCACCTAAAACCTAAACCAAACGTTGCAGGTGGTTATTTCTTCATGCGCAGTGGTCAACGCGGCACTCTCTCGCTGCCAAGAGCACTTTTTACTATGCGCACCCAACCAGAGTGACGGGAGGAGCACATTTCAGAAAACGTGCTCAGCTCATCGAGAAAATGCGATTTAAGCAATAAAATTAAAAATGCACCTAAAACCTAAACCAAACGTTGCAGGTGGTTATTTCTTCATGCGCAGTGGTCAACGCGGCACTCTCTAGCTGCCAAGAGCACTTTTTACTATGCGCACCCAACCAGAGTGACGGGAGGAGCACATTTCAGAAAACGTGCTCAGCTCGTCGAGTAAATGCGATTTAAGCAATAAAATTAAAAATGCACCCAAAACCTAAACCAAACGTTGCAGGTGGTTATTTCTTCATGCGCAGTGGTCAACGCGGCACTCTCTAGCTGCCAAGAGCACTTTTTACTATGCACACCCAACCAGAGTGACGGGAGGAGCACATTTCAGAAAACGTGCGCAGCTCGTCCAGAAAATGCGATTTAAGCAATAAAATTAAAAATGCACCTAAAACCTAAACCAAACGTTGCAGATGGTCATTTCTTCATGCGCAGTGGTCAACGCGGCACTCTCTAGCTGCCAAGAGCACTTTTTACTATGCACACCCAACCAGAGTGACGGGAGGAGCACATTTCAGAAAACGTGCTCAGCTCGTCCAGACAATGCGATTTAAGCAATAAAATTAAAAATGCACCCAAAACCTAAACCAAACGTTGCAGGTGGTTATTTCTTAATGTGCAGTGGTCAACGCGGCACTCTCTAGCTGCCAAGAGCACTTTTTACTATGCGCACCCAACCAGAGTGACGGGAGGAGCGCATTTCAGAAAACGTGCTCAGCTCGTCGAGAAAATGCGATTTAAGCAATAAAATTAAAAATGCACCCAAAACCTAAACCAAACGTTGCAGGTGGTTATTTCTTCATGCGCAGTGGTCAACGCGGCACTCTCTAGCTGCCAAGAGCACTTTTTACTATGCGCACCCAACCAGAGTGACGGGAGGAGCACATTTCAGAAAACGTGCTCAGCTCGCCGAGAAAATGCGATTTAAGCAATACAATTAAAAATGCACCTAAAACCTAAACCAAACGTTGCAGGTGGTTATTTCTTCATGTGCAGTGGTCAACGCGGCACTCTCTAGCTGCCAAGAGCACTTTTTACTATGCGCACCCACCCAGAGTGACGGGAGGAGCACATTTAAGAAAACATGCTCAGCTCGTCGAGAAAATGCGATTTAAGCAATAAAACTAAAAATGCACCTAAAATCTATACCAAACGTTGCAGGTGGTTATTTCTTCATGCGCAGCAGTCAACACGGCACTCTCTAGCTGCCAAGAGCACTTTTGACTATGCACACCCAACCAGAGTGACGGGAGAAGCACATTTCAGAAAACGTGCTCAGCTCGTCGAGAAAATGCGATTTAAGCAATAAAATTAAAAATGCACCCAAAACATTAAACCAAACGTTGCAGGTGGTTATTTCTTCATGCGCAGTGGTCAACGCGGCACTCTCTAGCTGCCAAGAGCATTTTTTACTATGCGCACCCAACCAGAGTGACGGGAGGAGCACATTTCAGAAAACGTGCTCAGCTCGTCGAGTAAATGCAATTTAAGCAATAAAATTAAAAATGCACCCAAAACCTAAACCAAACGTTGCAGGTGGTTATTTCTTCATGCGCAGTGGTCAACGCGGCACTCTCTAGCTGCCAAGAGCACTTTTTACTATGCGCACCCAACCAGAGTGACGGGAGGAGCACATTTCAGAAAACGTGCTCAGCTCGTCCAGAAAATGCGATTTAAGCAATAAAATTAAAAATGCACCTAAAACCTAAACCAAACGTTGCAGATGGTCATTTCTTCATGCGCAGCGGTCAACGCGGCACTCTCTAGCTGCCAAGAGCACTTTTTACTATGCGCACCCAACCAGAGTGACGGGAGGAGCACATTTCAGAAAACGTGCTCAGCTCGTCCAGAAAATGCGATTTAAGCAATAAAATTAAAAATGCACCTAAAACCTAAACCAAACGTTGCAGATGGTCATTTCTTCATGCGCAGTGGTCAACGCGGCACTCTCTAGCTGCCAAGAGCACTTTTTACTATGCACACCCAACCAGAGTGACGGGAGGAGCACATTTCAGAAAACGTGCTCAGCTCGTCCAGACAATGCGATTTAAGCAATAAAATTAAAAATGCACCCAAAACCTAAACCAAACGTTGCAGGTGGTTATTTCTTCATGCGCAGTGGTCAACGCGGCACTCTCTAGCTGCCAAGAGCACTTTTTACTATGCGCACCCAACCAGAGTGACGGGAGGAGCGCATTTCAGAAAACGTGCTCAGCTCGTCGAGAAAATGCGATTTAAGCAATAAAATTAAAAATGCACCTAAAACCTAAACCAAAAGTTGCAGGTGGTTATTTCTTCATGCGCAGCAGTCAACACGGCACTCTCGAGCTGCCAAGAGCACTTTTTACTATGCACACCCAACAAGAGTGACGGGAGGAGCACATTTCAGAAAACGTGCTCAGCTCGTCGAGAAAATGCGATTTAAGCAATAAAATTAAAAATGCACCCAAAACCTAAACCAAACGTTGCAGATGGTCATTTCTTCATGTGCAGTGGTCAACGCTGCACTCTCGAGCTGCCAAGAGCACCTTTTACTATGCACACCCAACCAGAGTGACGGGAGGAGCACATTTCAGAAAACGTGCTCAGCTCGTCGAGAAAATGCGATTTAAGCAATAAAATTAAAAATGCACCTAAAACCCAAACCAAACGTTGCAGGTGGTTATTTCTTCATGCGCAGTGGTCAACGCGGCACTCTCTAGCTGCCAAGAGCACTTTTTACTATGCGCACCCACCCAGAGTGACGGGAGGAGCACATTTCAGAAAACGTGCTCAGCTCGTTGAGAAAATGCGATTTAAGCAATTAAATTAAAAATGCACCTCAAATCTATACCAAACGTTGCAGGTGGTTATTTCTTCATGCGCAGCAGTCAACACGGCACTCTCTAGCTGCCAAGAGCACTTTTTACTATGCACACCCAACCAGAGTGACGGGAGGAGCACATTTCAGAAAACGTGCTCAGCTCGTCGAGAAAATGCGATTTAAGCAATAAAATTAAAAATGCACCCAAAACATTAAACCAAACGTTGCAGGTGGTTATTTCTTCATGCGCAGTGGTCAACGCGGCACTCTCTAGCTGCCAAGAGCATTTTTTACTATGCGCACCCAACCAGAGTGACGGGAGGAGCACATTTCAGAAAACGTGCTCAGCTCGTCGAGAAAATGCGATTTAAGCAATAAAATTAAAAATGCACCTAAAACCTAAACCAAACGTTGCAGGTGGTTATTTCTTCATGCGCAGTGGTCAACGCGGCACTCTCTAGCTGCCAAGAGCACTTTTTACTATGCGCACCCAACCAGAGTGACGGGAGGAGCACATTTCAGAAAATGTGCTCAGCTCGTCGAGAAAATGCCATTTAAGCCGTACAATTAAAAATGCACCTAAAACCTAAACCAAACGTTGCAGGTGGTTATTTCTTCATGCGCAGCAGTCAACACGGCACTCTCTAGCTGCCAAGAGCACTTTTTACTATGCACACCCAACCAGAGTGACTGGAGGAGCGCATTTCGGAAAACGTGCTCAGCTCGACGAGAAAATGCGATTTAAGCAATAAAATTAAAAATGCACCCAAAACCTAAACCAAACATTGCAGGTGGTTATTTCTTCATGCGCAGTGGTCAACGCGGCACTCTCTAGCTGCCAAGAGCACTTTTTACTATACACACCCAACTAGAGTGACGGGAGGAGCACATTCCAGAAAACGTGCTCAGCTAGTCGAGAAAATGCGATTTAAGCAATAAAATTAAAAATGCACCCAAAACCTAAACCAAACGTTGCAGGTGGTTATTTCTTCATGCGCAGCAGTCAACGCGGCACTCTCTAGCTGCCAAGAGCACTTTTTACTATGCGCACCCAACCAGAGTGACGGGAGGAGCACATTTCAGAAAACGTGCTCGGCTCGTCGAGAAAATGCGATTTAAGCAATAAAATTAAAAATGCACCCAAAACCTAAACCAAACGTTGCAGGTGATTATTTCTTCATGCGCAGTGGTCAACGCGGCACTCTCTAGCTGCCAAGAGCACTTTTTACTATGCGCACCCAACCAGAGTGACGGGAGGAGCACTTTTCAGAAAACGTGCTCAGCTCGTCGAGAAAATGCAAATTAAGCAATAAAATTAAAAATGCACCCAAAACCTAAACCAAACGTTGCAGATGGTCATTTCTTCATGCGCAGTGGTCAACGCGGCACTCTCTAGCTGCCAAGAGCACTTTTTACTATGCGCACCCAACCAGAGTGACTGGAGGAGCACATTTCAGAAAACGTGCTCAGCTCGTCGAGAAAATGCGATTTAAGCAATAAAATTAAAAATGCACCTAAAACCCAAACCAAACGTTGCAGGTGGTTATTTCTTCATGCGCAGTGGTCAACGCGGCACTCTCTAGCTGCCAAGAGCACTTTTTACGATGCACACCCAACCAGAGAGACGGGAGGAGCGCATTTCAGAAAACGTGCTTAGCTCGACGAGAAAATGCGATTTAAGCAATAAAATTAAAAATGCACCCAAAACCTAAACCAAACGTTGCAGGTTTTTATTTCTTCATGCGCAGTGGTCAACGCGGCACTCTCTAGCTGCCAAGAGCACTTTTTACTATGCGCACCCAACCAGAGTGACGGGAGGAGCACATTTCAGAAAACGTGCTCAGCTCGTCGAGAAAATGCGATTTAAGCAATAAAATTAAAAATGCACCCAAAACCTAAACCAAACGTTACAGGTGGTTATTTCTTCATGCGCAGTGGTCAACGCGGCACTCTCTAGCTGCCAAGAGCACTTTTTACTATGCGCACCCAACCAGAGTGACGGGAGGAGCACATTTCAGAAAACGTGCTCAGCTCGTCCAGAAAATGCGATTTAAGCAATAAAATTAAAAATGCACCTAAAACCTAAACCAAACGTTGCAGATGGTCATTTCTTCATGCGCAGTGGTCAACGCGGCACTCTCTGGCTGCCAAGAGCACTTTTTACTATGCGCACCCAACCAGAGTGACGGGAGGAGCACATTTCAGAAAACGTGCTCAGCTCGTCCAGAAAATGCGATTTAAGCAATAAAATTAAAAATGCACCTAAAACCTAAACCAAACGTTGCAGATGGTCATTTCTTCATGCGCAGTGGTCAACGCGGCACTCTCTAGCTGCCAAGAGCACTTTTTACTATGTGCACCCAACCAGAGTGACGTGAGGAGCACATTTCAGAAAACGTGCTCAACTCGTCGAGAAAATGCGATTTAAGCAATAAAATTAAAAATGCACCAAAAACCGAAACCAAACGTTGCAGATGGTCATTTCTTCATGCGCAGTGGTCAACGCGGCACTCTCTAGCTGCCAAGAGCACTTTTTATTATGCACACCCAACCAGAGTGACGGGAGGAGCACATTTCAGAAAACGTGCTCAGCTCGTCGAGAAAATGCGATTTAAGCAATAAAATTAAAAATGCACCCAAAACATTAAACCAAACGTTGCAGGTGGTTATTTCTTCATGCGCAGTGGTCAACGCGGCACTCTCTAGCTGCCAAGAGCATTTTTTACTATGCACACCCAACCAGAGTGACGGGAGGAGCACATTTCAGAAAACGTGCTCAGCTCGTCGAGAAAATGCGATTTAAGCAATAAAATTAAAAATGCACCTAAAACCTAAACCAAACGTTGCAGGTGGTTATTTCTTCATGCGCAGTGGTCAACGCGGCACTCTCTAGCTGCCAAGAGCACTTTTTACTATGCGCACCCAACCAGAGTGACGGGAGGAGCACATTTCAGAAAACGTGCTCAGCTCGTCCAGAAAATGCGATTTAAGCAATACAATTAAAAATGCACCTAAAACCCAAACCAAACGTTGCAGGTGGTTATTTCTTCGTGCGCAGCAGTCAACGCGGGACTCTCTAGCTGCCAAGAGCACTTTTTACTATGCGCACCCAACCAGAGTGACGCGAGGAGCACATTTCAGAAAACCTGCTCAGCTCGTCGAGTAAATGCAATTTAAGCAATAAAATTAAAAATGCACCCAAAACCTAAACCAAACGTTGCAGGTGGTTATTTCTTCATGCGCAGTGGTCAACGCGGCACTCTCTAGCTGCCAAGAGCACTTTTTACTATGCGCACCCAACCAGAGTGACGGGAGGAGCACATTTCAGAAAACGTGCTCAGCTCGTCCAGAAAATGCGATTTAAGCAATAAAATTAAAAATGCACCTAAAACCTAAACCAAACGTTGCAGATGGTCATTTCTTCATGCGCAGTGGTCAACGCGGCACTCTCTAGCTGCCAAGAGCACTTTTTACTATGCACACCCAACCAGAGTGACGGGAGGAGCGCATTTTAGAAAACGTGCTCAGCTCGACGAGAAAATGCGATTTAAGCAATAAAATTAAACATGCACCCAAAACCTAAACCAAACGTTGCAGGTGGTTATTTCTTCATGCGCAGTGGTCAACGCGGCACTCTCTAGCTGCCAAGAGCACTTTTTACTATGCGCACCCAACCAGAGTGACGGGAGGAGCACATTTCAGAAAACGTGCTCAGCTCGTCGAGAAAATGCGATTTAAGCAATAAAATTAAAAATGCACCTAAAACCTAAACCAAACGTTGCAGGTGGTTATTTCTTCATGCGCAGCAGTCAACGCGGCACTCTCTAGCTGCCAAGAGCACTTTTTACTATGCGCACCCAACCAGAGTGACGGGAGGAGCACATTTCAGAAAACGTGCTCAGCTCGTCGAGAAAATGCGATTTAAGCAATAAAATTAAAAATGCACCTAAAACCTAAACCAAACGTTGCAGGTGGTTATTTCTTCATATGCAGCAGTCAACGCGGCACTCTCTAGCTTCCAAGAGCACTTTTTACTATGCGCACCCAACCAGAGTGACGGGAGGAGCACATTTCAGAAAACGTGCTCAGCTCGTCGAGAAAATGCGATTTAAGCAATAAAATTAAAAATGCACCTAAAAACCTAAACCAAACGTTGCAGGTGGTTATTTCTTCATGCGCATTGGTCAACGCGGCACTCTCTAGCTGCCAAGAGCACTTTTTACTATGTGCACCCAACCAGAGTGACGTGAGGAGCACATTTCAGAAAACGTGCTCAACTCGTCGAGAAAATGCGATTTAAGCAATAAAATTAAAAATGCACCCAAAACCGAAACCAAACGTTGCAGATGGTCATTTCTTCATGCGCAGTGGTCAACGCGGCACTCTCTAGCTGCCAAGAGCACTTTTTACTATGCGCACCCAACCAGAGTGACGGGAGGAGCACATTTCAGAAAACGTGCTCAGCTCGTCCAGAAAATGCGATTTAAGCAATAAAATTAAAAATGCACCTAAAACCTAAACCAAACGTTGCAGATGGTCATTTCTTCATGCGCAGTGATCAACGCGGCACTCTCTAGCTGCCAAGAGCACTTTTTACTATGCGCACCCAACCAGACTGACGGGAGGAGCACATTTCAGAAAACGTGCTCAGCTCGTCGAGAAAATGCGATTTAAGCAACAAAATTAAAAATGCACCCAAAACCTAAACCAAACGTTGCAGGTGGTTATTTCTTCATGCGCAGCAGTCAACGCGGCACTCTCTAGCTGCCAAGAGCACTTTTCAATATGCACACCCAACAAGAGTGACGGGAGGAGCGCATTTCAGAAAACGTGCTCAGCTCGACGAGAACATGCGATTTAAGCAATAAAATTAAAAATGCACCCAAAACCTAAACCAAACGTTGCAGGTGGTTATTTCTTCATGCGCAGTGGTCAACGCGGCACTCTCTAGCTGCCAAGAGCACTTTTTACTATGCGCACCCAACCAGAGTGACGGGAGGAGCACATTTCAGAAAACGTGCTCAGCTCGTCGAGAAAATGCGATTTAAGCAATAAAATTAAAAATGCACCCAAAACCTAAACCAAACGTTGCAGGTGGTTATTTCTTCATGCGCAGTGGTAAACGCGGCACTCTCTAGCTGCCAAGAGCACTTTTTACTATGCGCACCCAACCAGAGTGACGGGAGGAGCACATTTCATAAAACGTGCTCAGCTCGTCCAGAAAATGCTATTTAAGCAATAAAATTAAAAATGCACCTAAAACCTAAACCAAACGTTGCAGATGGTCATTTCTTCATGCGCAGTGGTCAACGCGGCACTCTCTAGCTGCCAAGAGCACTTTTTACTATGCACAACCAACCAGAGTGACGGGAGGAGCACATTTCAGAAAACGTGCTCAGCTCGTCCAGAAAATGCGATTTAAGCAATAAAATTAAAAATGCACCCAAAACCTAAACCAAACGTTGCAGGTGGTTATTTCTTCATGCGCAGTGGTCAACGCGGCACTCTCTAGCTGCCAAGAGCACTTTTTACTATGCGCACCCAACCAGAGTGACGGGAGGAGCACATTTCAGAAAACGTGCTCAGCTCGTCGAGAAAATGCGATTTAAGCAATAAAATTAAAAATGCACCTAAAACCTAAACCAAACGTTGCAGGTGGTTATTTCTTCATATGCAGCAGTCAACGCGGCACTCTCTAGCTTCCAAGAGCACTTTTTACTATGCGCACCCAACCAGAGTGACGGGAGGAGCACATTTCAGAAAACGTGCTCAGCTCGTCGAGAAAATGCGATTTAAGCAATAAAATTAAAAATGCACCTAAAAACCTAAACCAAACGTTGCAGGTGGTTATTTCTTCATGCGCATTGGTCAACGCGGCACTCTCTAGCTGCCAAGAGCACTTTTTACTATGTGCACCCAACCAGAGTGACGTGAGGAGCACATTTCAGAAAACGTGCTCAACTCGTCGAGAAAATGCGATTTAAGCAATAAAATTAAAAATGCACCCAAAACCGAAACCAAACGTTGCAGATGGTCATTTCTTCATGCGCAGTGGTCAACGCGGCACTCTCTAGCTGCCAAGAGCACTTTTTACTATGCGCACCCAACCAGAGTGACGGGAGGAGCACATTTCAGAAAACGTGCTCAGCTCGTCCAGAAAATGCGATTTAAGCAATAAAATTAAAAATGCACCTAAAACCTAAACCAAACGTTGCAGATGGTCATTTCTTCATGCGCAGTGATCAACGCGGCACTCTCTAGCTGCCAAGAGCACTTTTTACTATGCGCACCCAACCAGACTGACGGGAGGAGCACATTTCAGAAAACGTGCTCAGCTCGTCGAGAAAATGCGATTTAAGCAACAAAATTAAAAATGCACCCAAAACCTAAACCAAACGTTGCAGGTGGTTATTTCTTCATGCGCAGCAGTCAACGCGGCACTCTCTAGCTGCCAAGAGCACTTTTCAATATGCACACCCAACAAGAGTGACGGGAGGAGCGCATTTCAGAAAACGTGCTCAGCTCGACGAGAACATGCGATTTAAGCAATAAAATTAAAAATGCACCCAAAACCTAAACCAAACGTTGCAGGTGGTTATTTCTTCATGCGCAGTGGTCAACGCGGCACTCTCTAGCTGCCAAGAGCACTTTTTACTATGCGCACCCAACCAGAGTGACGGGAGGAGCACATTTCAGAAAACGTGCTCAACTCGTCGAGAAAATGCGATTTAAGCAATAAAATTAAAAATGCACCCAAAACCTAAACCAAACGTTGCAGGTGGTTATTTCTTCATGCGCAGTGGTAAACGCGGCACTCTCTAGCTGCCAAGAGCACTTTTTACTATGCGCACCCAACCAGAGTGACGGGAGGAGCACATTTCATAAAACGTGCTCAGCTCGTCCAGAAAATGCTATTTAAGCAATAAAATTAAAAATGCACCTAAAACCTAAACCAAACGTTGCAGATGGTCATTTCTTCATGCGCAGTGGTCAACGCGGCACTCTCTAGCTGCCAAGAGCACTTTTTACTATGCACAACCAACCAGAGTGACGGGAGGAGCACATTTCAGAAAACGTGCTCAGCTCGTCCAGAAAATGCGATTTAAGCAATAAAATTAAAAATGCACCCAAAACCTAAACCAAACGTTGCAGGTGGTTATTTCTTCATGCGCAGTGGTCAACGCGGCACTCTCTAGCTGCCAAGAGCACTTTTTACTATGCGCACCCAACCAGAGTGACGGGAGGAGCACATTTCAGAAAACGTGCTCAGCTCGTCGAGAAAATGCGATTTAAGCAATAAAATTAAAAATGCACCTAAAACCTAAACCAAACGTTGCAGGTGGTTATTTCTTCATGCGCAGTGGTCAACGCGGCACTCTCTAGCTGCCAAGAGCACTTTTTACTATGCGCACCCAACCAGAGTGACGGGAGGAGCACATTTCAGAAAACGTGCTCAGCTCGTCGAGAAAATGCGATTTAAGCAATAAAATTAAAAATGCACCTAAAACCTAAACCAAACGTTGCAGATGGTCATTTCTTCATGCGCAGTGGTCAACGCGGCACTCTCTAGCTGCCAAGAGCACTTTTTACTATGCGCACCCAACCAGAGTGACGGGAGGAGCACATTTCAGAAAACGTGCTCAGCTCGTCGAGAAAATGCGATTTAAGCAATAAAATTAAAAATGCACCTAAAACCTAAACCAAACGTTTAAGGTGGTTATTTCTTCATGCGCAGTGGTCAACGCGGCACTCTCTAGCTGCCAAGAGCACTTTTTACTATGCGCACCCAACCAGAGTGACGGGGAGGAGCACATTTCAGAAAACGTGCTGAGCTCGTCGAGAAAATGCGATTTAAGCAATAAAATTAAAAATGCACCTAAAACCTAAACCAAACGTTGCAGGTGGTTATTTCTTCATGCGCAGTGGTCAACGCGGCACTCTCTAACTGCCAAGAGCACTTTTTTCTATGCGCACCCAACAAGAGTGACGGGAGGAGCACATTTCAGAAAACGTGCTCAGCTCGTCGGGAAAATGCGATTCAAGCAATAAAATTAAAAATGCACCTAAAACCTAAACCAAACGTTGCAGATGGTCATTTCTTCATGCGCAGTGGTCAACGCGGCACTCTCTAGCTGCCAAGAGCATTTTTTACTATGCGGACCCAACCAGAGTGACGGGAGGAGCACATTTCAGAAAACGTGCTCAGCTCGTCCAGAAAATGCGATTTAAGCAATAAAATTAAAAATGCACCCAAAACCTAAACCAAACGTTGCAGGTGGTTATTTCTTCATGCGCAGTGGTCAACGCGGCACTCTCTAGCTGCCAAGAGCACATTTTACTATGCGCACCCAACCAGAGTGACGGGAGGAGCACATTTCAGAAAACGTGCTTTGCTCGTCGAGAAAATGCGATTTAAGCAATAAAATTAAAAATGCACCTAAAACCTAAACCAAACGTTGCAGGTGGTTATTTCTTCATGCGCAGCAGTCAACGCGGCACTCTCTAGCTGCCAAGAGCACTTTTTACTATGCACACCCAACCAGAGTGACGGGAGGAGCACATTTCAGAAAACGTGCTCATCTCGTCGAGAAAATGCAATTTAAGCAATAAAATTAAAAATGCACCTAAAACCTAAACCAAACGTTGCAGGTGGTTATTTCTTCATGCGCAGTGGTCAACGCGGCACTCTCTAGCTGCCAAGAGCACTTTTTACTATGCGCACCCAACCAGAGTGACGGGAGGAGCACATTTCAGAAAACGTGCTCAGCTCGTCGAGAAAATGCGATTTAAGCAATAAAATTAAAAATGCACCTAAAACCTAAACCAAACGTTGCAGATGGTCATTTCTTCATGCGCAGTGGTCAACGCGGCACTCTCTAGCTGCCAAGAGCACTTTTTACTATGCGCACCCAACCAGAGTGACGGGAGGAGCACATTTCAGAAAACGTGCTCAGCTCGTCGAGAAAATGCGATTTAAGCAATAAAATTAAAAATGCACCTAAAACCTAAACCAAACGTTGCAGATGGTCATTTCTTCATGCGCAGTGGTCAACGTGGCACTCTCTAGCTGCCAAGAGCACTTTTTACTATGCGCACCCAACCAGAGTGACGGGAGGAGCACATTTCAGAAAACGTGCTCAGCTCGTCGAGAAAATGCGATTTAAGCAGTAAAATTAAAGATGCACCTAAGACCTAAACCAAACGTTGCAGGTGGTTATTTCTTCATGCGCAGTGGTCAACGCGGCACTCTCTAGCTGCCAAGAACACATTTTACTATGCGCACCCAACAAGAGTGACGGGAGGAGCACATTTCAGAAAACGTGCTCAGCTCGTCGAGAAAATGCGATTTAAGCAATAAAATTAAAAATGCACCCAAAACCTAAACCAAACGTTGCAGGTGGTTATTTCTTCATGCGCAGTGGTCAACGCGGCACTCTCTAGCTGCCAAGCGGACTTTTTACTATGCGCACCCAACCAGAGTGACGGGACGAGCACATTTCAGAAAACATGCTCAGCTCGTCGAGAAAATGCGATTTAAGCAATAAAATTAAAAATGCACCTAAAACCTAAACCAAACGTTGCAGATGGTCATTTCTTCATGCGCAGTGGTCAACGCGGCACTCTCTAGCTGCCAAGAGCACTTTTTACTATGCGCACCCAACCAGAGTGACGGGAGGAGCACATTTCAGAAAACGTGCTCAGCTCGTCGAGAAAATGCGATTTAAGCAATTAAATTAAAAATGCACCTAAAACCTAAACCAAACTTGCAGGTGGTTATTTCTTCATGTGCAGTGGTCAACGCGGCACTCTCTAGCTGCCAAGAGCACTTTTTACTATGCGCACCCAACCAGAGTGACGGGAGGAGCACATTTCAGAAAACGTGCTCAGCTCGTCGAGAAAATGCGATTTAAGCAATAAAATTAAAAATGCACCTAAAACCTAAACCAAACTTGCAGGTGGTTATTTCTTCATGTGCAGTGGTCAACGCGGCACTCTCTAGCTGCCAAGAGCACTTTTTACTATGCGCACCCAACCAGAGTGACGGGAGGAGCACATTTCAGAAAACGTGCTCTGCTCGTCGAGAAAATGCGATTTAAGCAATAAAATTAAAAATGCACCTAAAACCTAAACCAAACGTTGCAGGTGGTTATTTCTTTATGCGCAATGGTCAACGCGGCACTCTCTAGCTGCCAAGAGCACTTTTTACTATGCGCACCCAACCAGAGTGACGGGAGGAGCACATTTCAGAAAACGTGCTCAGCTCGTCGAGAAAATGCGATTTAAGCAATAAAATTAAAAATGCACCTAAAACCTAAACCAAACGTTGCAGATGGTCATTTCTTCATGCGCAATGGTCAACGTGGCACTCTCTAGCTGCCAAGAGCACTTTTTACTATGCGCACCCAACCAGAGTGACGGGAGGAGCACATTTCAGAAAACGTGCTCAGCTCGTCGAGAAAATGCGATTTAAGCAATAAAATTAAAGATGCACCTAAGACCTAAACCAAACGTTGCAGGTGGTTATTTCTTCATGCGCAGTGGTCAACGCGGCACTCTCTAGCCGCCAAGAACACATTTTACTATGCGCACCCAACCAGAGTGACGGGAGGAGCACATTTCAGAAAACGTGCTCAGCTCGTCGAGAAAATGCGATTTAAGCAATAAAATTAAAAATGCACCTAAAACCTAAACCAAACGTTGCAGGTGGTTATTTCTTCATGCGCAGTGGTCAACGCGGCACTCTCTAGCTGCCAAGAGCACTTTTTACTATGCGCACCCAACCAGAGTGACGGGAGGAGCACATTTCAGAAAACGTGCTCAGCTCGTCGAGAAAATGCAATTTAAGCAATAAAATTAAAAATGCACCCAAAACCTAAACCAAACGTTGCAGATGGTCATTTCTTCATGCGCAGTGGTCAACGCGGCACTCTCTAGCTGCCATGAGCACTTTTTACTATGCGCACCCAACCAGAGTGACGGGAGGAGCACATTTCAGAAAACGTGCTCAGCTCGTCGAGAAAATGCTATTTAAGCAATCAAATTAAAAATGCACCTAAAACCTAAAACAAACGTTGCACGTGGTTATTTCTTCATGCGCAGTGGTCAACGCGGCACTCTCTAGCTGCCAAAAGCACTTTTTACTATGCGCACCCAACCAGAGTGACGGGAGGAGCACATTTCAGAAAACGTGCTGAGCTCGTCGAGAAAATGCGATTTAAGAAATAAAATTAAAAATGCACCCAAAACCTAAACCAAACGTTGCAGATGGTCATTTCTTCATGCGCAGTGGTCAACGCGGCACTCTCTAGCTGCCAAGAGCACTTTTTACTATGTGCACCCAACCAGAGTGACGGGAGGAGCACATTTCAGAAAACGTGCTCAGCTCGACGAGAAAATGCGATTTAAGCAATAAAATTAAAAATGCACCCAAAACCTAAACCAAACGTTGCAGGTGGTTATTTCTTCATGCGCAGTGGTCAACGCGGCACTCTCTAGCTGCCAAGAGCACTTTTTACTATGCGCACCCAACCAGAGTGACGGGAGGAGCACATTTCAGAAAACGTGCTCAGCTCGTCGAGAAAATGCGATTTAAGCAATAAAATTAAAAATGCACCTAAAACCTAAACCAAACGTTGCAGGTGGTTATTTCTTCATGCGCAATGGTCAACGCGGCACTCTCTAGCTGCCAAGAGCACTTTTTACTATGCGCACCCAACCAGAGTGACGGGAGGAGCACATTTCAGAAAACGTGCTCAGCTCGTCGAGAAAATGCGATTTAAGCAATAAAATTATAAATGCACCTAAAACCTAAACCAAACGTTGCAGATGGTCATTTCTTCATGCGCATTGGTCAACGCGGCACTCTCTAGCTGCCAAGAGCACTTTTTACTATGCGCACCCAACCAGAGTGACGGGAGGAGCACATTTCAGAAAACGTGCTCAGCTCGTCGAGAAAATGCGATTTAAGCAATAAAATTAAAAATGCACCTAAAACCTAAACCAAACGTTGCAGATGGTCATTTCTTCATGCACAGTGGTCAACGTGGCACTCTCTAGCTGCCAAGAGCACTTTTTACTATGCGCACCCAACCAGAGTGACGGGAGGAGCACATTTCAGAAAACGTGCTCAGCTCGTCGAGAAAATGCGATTTAAGCAATAAAATTAAAGATGCACTTAAGACCTAAACCAAACGTTGCAGGTGGTTATTTCTTCATGCGCAGTGGTCAACGCGGCACTCTCTAGCTGCCAAGAGCACATTTTACTATGCGCACCCAACCAGAGTGACGGGAGGAGCACATTTCAGAAAACGTGCTCAGCTCGTCGAGAAAATGCGATTTAAGCAATAAAATTAAAAATGCACCTAAAAACCTAAACCAAACGTTGCAGGTGGTTATTTCTTCATGCGCATTGGTCAACGCGGCACTCTCTAGCTGCCAAGACCACTTATTACTATGTGCACCCAACCAGAGTGACGGGAGGAGCACATTTCAGAAAACGTGCTCAGCTCGTCGAGAAAATGCGATTTAAGCAATAAAAGTAAAAATGCACGCAAAACATTAAACCAAACGTTGCAGGTGGTTATTTCTTCATGCGCAGTGATCAACGCGGCACTCTCTAGCTGCCAAGAGCACTTTTTACTATGTGCACCCAACCAGAGTGACGGGAGGAGCACATTTCAGAAAACGTGCTCAGCTCGTCCAGAAAATGCGATTTAAGCAATAAAATTAAAAATGCACCTAAAACTTAAACCAAACGCTTCAGATGGTCATTTCTTCATGCGCAGTGGTCAACGCGGCACTCTCTAGCTGCCAAGATCACTTTTTACTATGCACACCCAACCAGAGTGACGGGAGGACCGCATTTTAGAAAACGTGCTCAGCTCGACGAGAAAATGCGATTTAAGCAATAAAATTAAAAATGCACCCAAAACCTAAACCAAACGTTGCAGGTGGTTATTTCTTCATGCGCAGTGGTCAACGCGGCACTCTCTAGCTGCCAAGAGCACTTTTTACTATGCGCACCTAACCAGAGTGACGGGAGGAGCACATTTCAGAAAACGTGCTCAGCTCGTCGAGAAAATGCGATTTAAGCAATAAAAATAAAAATGCACCTAAAACCTAAACCAAACGTTGCAGGTGGTTATTTCTTCGTGCGCAGCAGTCAACGCGGCACTCTCTAGCTGCCAAGAGCACTTTTTACTATGCGCACCCAACCAGAGTGACGGGAGGAGCACATTTCAGAAAACGTGCTCAGCTCGTCGAGAAAATGCGATTTAAGCAACAAAATTAAAAATGCACCCAAAACCTAAACCAAACGTTGCAGGTGGTTATTTCTTCATGCGCAGCAGTCAACGCGGCACTCTCTAGCTGCCAAGAGCACTTTTCAATATGCACACCCAACAAGAGTGACGGGAGGAGCGCATTTCAGAAAACGTGCTCAGCTCGACGAGAACATGCGATTTAAGCAATAAAATTAAAAATGCACCCAAAACCTAAACCAAACGTTGCAGGTGGTTATTTCTTCATGCGCAGTGGTCAACGCGGCACTCTCTAGCTGCCAAGAGCACTTTTTACTATGCGCACCCAACCAGAGTGACGGGAGGAGCACATTTCAGAAAACGTGCTCAGCTCGTCGAGAAAATGCGATTTAAGCAATAAAATTAAAAATGCACCCAAAACCTAAACCAAACGTTGCAGGTGGTTATTTCTTCATGCGCAGTGGTAAACGCGGCACTCTCTAGCTGCCAAGAGCACTTTTTACTATGCGCACCCAACCAGAGTGACGGGAGGAGCACATTTCATAAAACGTGCTCAGCTCGTCCAGAAAATGCTATTTAAGCAATAAAATTAAAAATGCACCTAAAACCTAAACCAAACGTTGCAGATGGTCATTTCTTCATGCGCAGTGGTCAACGCGGCACTCTCTAGCTGCCAAGAGCACTTTTTACTATGCACAACCAACCAGAGTGACGGGAGGAGCACATTTCAGAAAACGTGCTCAGCTCGTCCAGAAAATGCGATTTAAGCAATAAAATTAAAAATGCACCCAAAACCTAAACCAAACGTTGCAGGTGGTTATTTCTTCATGCGCAGTGGTCAACGCGGCACTCTCTAGCTGCCAAGAGCACTTTTTACTATGCGCACCCAACCAGAGTGACGGGAGGAGCACATTTCAGAAAACGTGCTCAGCTCGTCGAGAAAATGCGATTTAAGCAATAAAATTAAAAATGCACCTAAAACCTAAACCAAACGTTGCAGGTGGTTATTTCTTCATATGCAGCAGTCAACGCGGCACTCTCTAGCTTCCAAGAGCACTTTTTACTATGCGCACCCAACCAGAGTGACGGGAGGAGCACATTTCAGAAAACGTGCTCAGCTCGTCGAGAAAATGCGATTTAAGCAATAAAATTAAAAATGCACCTAAAAACCTAAACCAAACGTTGCAGGTGGTTATTTCTTCATGCGCATTGGTCAACGCGGCACTCTCTAGCTGCCAAGAGCACTTTTTACTATGTGCACCCAACCAGAGTGACGTGAGGAGCACATTTCAGAAAACGTGCTCAACTCGTCGAGAAAATGCGATTTAAGCAATAAAATTAAAAATGCACCCAAAACCGAAACCAAACGTTGCAGATGGTCATTTCTTCATGCGCAGTGGTCAACGCGGCACTCTCTAGCTGCCAAGAGCACTTTTTACTATGCGCACCCAACCAGAGTGACGGGAGGAGCACATTTCAGAAAACGTGCTCAGCTCGTCCAGAAAATGCGATTTAAGCAATAAAATTAAAAATGCACCTAAAACCTAAACCAAACGTTGCAGATGGTCATTTCTTCATGCGCAGTGATCAACGCGGCACTCTCTAGCTGCCAAGAGCACTTTTTACTATGCGCACCCAACCAGACTGACGGGAGGAGCACATTTCAGAAAACGTGCTCAGCTCGTCGAGAAAATGCGATTTAAGCAACAAAATTAAAAATGCACCCAAAACCTAAACCAAACGTTGCAGGTGGTTATTTCTTCATGCGCAGCAGTCAACGCGGCACTCTCTAGCTGCCAAGAGCACTTTTCAATATGCACACCCAACAAGAGTGACGGGAGGAGCGCATTTCAGAAAACGTGCTCAGCTCGACGAGAACATGCGATTTAAGCAATAAAATTAAAAATGCACCCAAAACCTAAACCAAACGTTGCAGGTGGTTATTTCTTCATGCGCAGTGGTCAACGCGGCACTCTCTAGCTGCCAAGAGCACTTTTTACTATGCGCACCCAACCAGAGTGACGGGAGGAGCACATTTCAGAAAACGTGCTCAGCTCGTCGAGAAAATGCGATTTAAGCAATAAAATTAAAAATGCACCCAAAACCTAAACCAAACGTTGCAGGTGGTTATTTCTTCATGCGCAGTGGTAAACGCGGCACTCTCTAGCTGCCAAGAGCACTTTTTACTATGCGCACCCAACCAGAGTGACGGGAGGAGCACATTTCATAAAACGTGCTCAGCTCGTCCAGAAAATGCTATTTAAGCAATAAAATTAAAAATGCACCTAAAACCTAAACCAAACGTTGCAGATGGTCATTTCTTCATGCGCAGTGGTCAACGCGGCACTCTCTAGCTGCCAAGAGCACTTTTTACTATGCACAACCAACCAGAGTGACGGGAGGAGCACATTTCAGAAAACGTGCTCAGCTCGTCCAGAAAATGCGATTTAAGCAATAAAATTAAAAATGCACCCAAAACCTAAACCAAACGTTGCAGGTGGTTATTTCTTCATGCGCAGTGGTCAACGCGGCACTCTCTAGCTGCCAAGAGCACTTTTTACTATGCGCACCCAACCAGAGTGACGGGAGGAGCACATTTCAGAAAACGTGCTCAGCTCGTCCAGAAAATGCGATTTAAGCAATAAAATTAAAAATGCACCTAAAACCTAAACCAAACGTTGCAGATGGTCATTTCTTCATGCGCAGTGGTCAACGCGGCACTCTCTAGCTGCCAAGAGCACTTTTTACTATGCGCACCCAACCAGAGTGACGGGAGGAGCACATTTCAGAAAACGTTCTCAGCTCGTCCAGACAATGCGATTTAAGCAATAAAATTAAAAATGCACCCAAAACCTAAACCAAACGTTGCAGGTGGTTATTTCTTCATGCGCAGTGGTCAACGCGGCACTCACTAGCTGCCAAGAGCACTTTTTACTATGCGCACCCAACCAGAGTGACGGGAGGAGCGCATTTCAGAAAACGTGCTCAGCTCGTCGAGAAAATGCGATTTAAGCAATAAAATTAAAAATGCACCTACAACCCAAACCAAACGTTGCAGGTGGTCATTTCTTCATGCGCAGTGGTCAACGCGGCACTCTCTGGCTGCCAAGAGCACTTTTTACTATGCGCACCCAACCAGAGTGACGGGAGGAGCACATTTCAGAAAACGTGCTCAGCTCGTCGAGAAAATGCGATTTAAGCAATAAAATTAAAAATGCACCCAAAACATTAAACCAAATGTTGCAGGTGGTTATTTCTTCATGCGCAGTGGTCAACGCGGCACTCTCTAGCTGCCAAGAGCATTTTTTACAATGCACACCCAACCAGAGTGACGGGAGGAGCACATTTCAGAAAACGTGCTCAGCTCGTCGAGAAAATGCGATTTAAGCAATAAAATTAAAAATACACCTAAAACCTAAACCAAACGTTGCAGGTGGTTATTTCTTCATGCGCAGTGGTCAACGCGGCACTCTCTAGCTGCCAAGAGCACTTTTTACTATGCGCACCCAACCAGAGTGACGGGAGGAGCACATTTCAGAAAACGTGCTCAGCTCGTCGAGATAATGCGATTTAAGCAATAAAATTAAAAATGCACCTAAAACCTAAACCAAACGTTGCAGGTGGTTATTTCTCCGTGCGCAGCAGTCAACGCGGCACTCTCTAGCTGCCAAGAGCACTTTTTACTATGCGCACCCAACCAGAGTGACGGGAGGAGCACATTTCAGAAAACGTGCTCAGCTCGTCGAGTAAATGCAATTTAAGCAATAAAATTAAAAATGCACCCAAAACCTAAACCAAACGTTGCAGGTGGTTATTTCTTTATGCGCAGTGGTCAACGCGGCACTCTCTAGCTGCCAAGAGCACTTTTTACGATGCACACCCAACCAGAGAGACGGGAGGAGCGCATTTCAGAAAACGTGCTCAGCTCGACGAGAAAATGCGATTTAAGCAATAAAATTAAAAATGCATCCAAAACCTAAACCAAACGTAGCAGGTGGTAATTTCTTCATGCGCAGTGGTCAACGCGGCACTCTCTAGCTGCCAAGAGCACTTTTTACTATGCGCACCCAACCAGAGTGACGGGAGGAGCACATTTCAGAAAACGTGCTCAGCTCGTCGAGAAAATGCGATTTAAGCAATAAAATTAAAAATGCACCCAAAACCTAAACCAAACGTTGCAGGTGGTTATTTCTTCATGCGCAGTGGTCAACGCGGCACTCTCTAGCTGCCAAGAGCACTTTTTACTATGCGCACCCAACCAGAGTGACGGGAGGAGCACATTTCAGAAAACGTGCTCAGCTCGTCCAGAAAATGCGATTTAAGCAATAAAATTAAAAATGCACCTAAAACCTAAACCAAACGTTGCAGATGGTCATTTCTTCATGCGCAGTGGTCAACGCGGCACTCTCTAGCTGCCAAGAGCACTTTTTACTATGCACACCCAACCAGAGTGACGGGAGGAGCGCATTTTAGAAAACGTGCTCAGCTCGACGAGAAAATGCGATTTAAGCAATAAAATTAAAAATGCACCCAAAACCTAAACCAAACGTTGCAGGTGGTTATTTCTTCATGCGCAGTGGTCAACGCGGCACTCTCTAGCTGCTAAGAGCACTTTTTACTATGCGCACCCAACCAGAGTGACGGGAGGAGCACATTTCTGAAAACGTGCTCAGCTCGTCGAGAAAATGCGATTTAAGCAATAAAATTAAAAATGCACCCAAAACCTAAACCAAACGTTGCAGGTGGTTATTTCTTCATGCGCAGTGGTCAACGCGGCACTCTCTAGCTGCCAAGAGCACTTTTTACTATGCGCACCCAACCAGAGTGACGGGAGGAGCACATTTCAGAAAACGTGCTCAGCTCGTCGAGAAAATGCGATTTAAGCAATAAAATTAAAAATGCACCCAAAACCTAAACCAAACGTTGCAGGTGATTATTTCTTCATGTGCAGCAGTCAACGCGGCACTCTCTAGCTGCCAAGAGCACTTTTTACTATGCGCACCCAACCAGAGTGACGGGAGGAGCACATTTCAGAAAACGTGCTCAGCTCGTCGAGAAAATGCGATTTAAGCAATAAAATAAAAAATGCACCTAAAACCTAAACCAAACGTTGCAGGTGGATATTTCTTCATGCGCAGTGGTCAACGCGGCACTCTCTAGCTGCCAAGAGCACTTTTTACTATGCGCACCAAACCAGAGTGACGTGAGGAGCACATTTCAGAAAACGTGCTCAGCTTGTCGAGAAAATGCGATTTAAGCAATAAAATTAAAAATGCACCCAAAACATTAAACCAAACGTTGCAGGTGGTAATTTCTTCATGCGCAGTGGTCAACGCGGCACTCTCTCGCTGCCAAGAGCATTTTTTACTATGCGCACCCAACCAGAGTGACGGGAGGAGCACATTTCAGAAAACGTGCTCAGCTCGTCGAGAAAATGCGATTTAAGCAATAAAATTAAAAATGCACCTAAAACCTAAACCAAACGTTGCAGGTGGTTATTTCTTCATGCGCAGTGGTCAACGCGGCACTCTCTAGCTGCCAAGAGCACTTTTTACTATGCGCATCCAACCAGAGCGACGGGAGGAGCACATTTCAGAAAACGTGCTCAGCTCGTCGAGAAAATGCGATTTAAGCAATAAAATTAAAAATGCACCTAAAACCTAAACTAAACGTTGCAGGTGTTTATTTCTTCGTGCGCAGCAGTCAACGCGGCACTCTCTAGCTGCCAAGAGCACTTTTTACTATGCGCACCCAACCAGAGTGACGGGAGGAGCACATTTCAGAAAACGTGCTCAGCTCGTCGAGTAAATGCAATTTAAGCAATAAAATTAAAAATGCACCCAAAACCTAAACCAAACGTTGCAGGTGGTTATTTCTTCATGCGCAGTGGTCAACGCGGCACTCTCTAGCTGCCAAGACCACTTTTTACTATGCGCACCCAACCAGAGTGACGGGAGGAGCACATTTCAGAAAACGTGCTCAGCTCGTCCAGAAAATGCGATTTAAGCAATAAAATTAAAAATGCACCTAAAACCTAAACCAAACGTTGCAGATGGTCATTTCTTCATGCGCAGTGGTCAACGCGGCACTCTCTAGCTGCCAAGAGCACTTTTTACTATGCGCACCCAACCAGAGTGACGGGAGGAGCACATTTCAGAAAACGTTCTCAGCTCGTCCAGACAATGCGATTTAAGCAATAAAATTAAAAATGCACCCAAAACCTAAACCAAACGTTGCAGGTGGTTATTTCTTCATGCGCAGTGGTCAACGCGGCACTCTCTAGCTGCCAAGAGCACTTTTTACTATGCGCACCCAACCAGAGTGACGGGAGGAGCACATTTCAGAAAACGTGCTCAGCTCGTCGAGAAAATGCGATTTAAGCAATAAAATTAAAAATGCACCCAAAACCTAAACCAAACGTTGCAGGTGGTTATTTCTTCATATGCAGCAGTCAACGCGGCACTCTCTAGCTGCCAAGAGCACTTTTTACTATGCGCACCCAACCAGAGTGACGGGAGGAGCACATTTCAGAAAACGTGCTCAGCTCGTCGAGAAAATGCGATTTAAGCAATAAAATAAAAAATGCACCTAAAACCTAAACCAAACGTTGCAGGTGGATATTTCTTCATGCGCAGTGGTCAACGCGGCACTCTCTAGCTGCCAAGAGCACTTTTTACTATGCGCACCCAACCAGAGTGACGTGAGGAGCACATTTCAGAAAACGTGCTCAGCTCGTCGAGAAAATACGATTTAAGCAATAACATTAAAAATGCACCTAAAACCTAAACCAAACGTTGCAGGTGGTTATTTCTTCATGCGCAGTGGTCAACGCGGCACTCTCTCGCTGCCAAGAGCACTTTTTACTATGCGCACCCAACCAGAGTGACGGGAGGAGCACATTTCAGAAAACGTGCTCAGCTCATCGAGAAAATGCGATTTAAGCAATAAAATTAAAAATGCACCTAAAACCTAAACCAAACGTTGCAGGTGGTTATTTCTTCATGCGCAGTGGTCAACGCGGCACTCTCTAGCTGCCAAGAGCACTTTTTACTATGCGCACCCAACCAGAGTGACGGGAGGAGCACATTTCAGAAAACGTGCTCAGCTCGTCGAGAAAATGCGATTTAAGCAATAAAATTAAAAATGCACCCAAAACCTAAACCAAACGTTGCAGGTGGTTATTTCTTCATATGCAGCAGTCAACGCGGCACTCTCTAGCTGCCAAGAGCACTTTTTACTATGCGCACCCAACCAGAGTGACGGGAGGAGCACATTTCAGAAAACGTGCTCAGCTCGTCGAGAAAATGCGATTTAAGCAATAAAATAAAAAATGCACCTAAAACCTAAACCAAACGTTGCAGGTGGATATTTCTTCATGCGCAGTGGTCAACGCGGCACTCTCTAGCTGCCAAGAGCACTTTTTACTATGCGCACCCAACCAGAGTGACGTGAGGAGCACATTTCAGAAAACGTGCTCAGCTCGTCGAGAAAATACGATTTAAGCAATAACATTAAAAATGCACCTAAAACCTAAACCAAACGTTGCAGGTGGTTATTTCTTCATGCGCAGTGGTCAACGCGGCACTCTCTCGCTGCCAAGAGCACTTTTTACTATGCGCACCCAACCAGAGTGACGGGAGGAGCACATTTCAGAAAACGTGCTCAGCTCATCGAGAAAATGCGATTTAAGCAATAAAATTAAAAATGCACCTAAAACCTAAACCAAACGTTGCAGGTGGTTATTTCTTCATGCGCAGTGGTCAACGCGGCACTCTCTAGCTGCCAAGAGCACTTTTTACTATGCGCACCCAACCAGAGTGACGGGAGGAGCACATTTCAGAAAACGTGCTCAGCTCGTCGAGTAAATGCGATTTAAGCAATAAAATTAAAAATGCACCCAAAACCTAAACCAAACGTTGCAGGTGGTTATTTCTTCATGCGCAGTGGTCAACGCGGCACTCTCTAGCTGCCAAGAGCACTTTTTACTATGCACACCCAACCAGAGTGACGGGAGGAGCACATTTCAGAAAACGTGCGCAGCTCGTCCAGAAAATGCGATTTAAGCAATAAAATTAAAAATGCACCTAAAACCTAAACCAAACGTTGCAGATGGTCATTTCTTCATGCGCAGTGGTCAACGCGGCACTCTCTAGCTGCCAAGAGCACTTTTTACTATGCACACCCAACCAGAGTGACGGGAGGAGCACATTTCAGAAAACGTGCTCAGCTCGTCCAGACAATGCGATTTAAGCAATAAAATTAAAAATGCACCCAAAACCTAAACCAAACGTTGCAGGTGGTTATTTCTTAATGTGCAGTGGTCAACGCGGCACTCTCTAGCTGCCAAGAGCACTTTTTACTATGCGCACCCAACCAGAGTGACGGGAGGAGCGCATTTCAGAAAACGTGCTCAGCTCGTCGAGAAAATGCGATTTAAGCAATAAAATTAAAAATGCACCCAAAACCTAAACCAAACGTTGCAGGTGGTTATTTCTTCATGCGCAGTGGTCAACGCGGCACTCTCTAGCTGCCAAGAGCACTTTTTACTATGCGCACCCAACCAGAGTGACGGGAGGAGCACATTTCAGAAAACGTGCTCAGCTCGCCGAGAAAATGCGATTTAAGCAATACAATTAAAAATGCACCTAAAACCTAAACCAAACGTTGCAGGTGGTTATTTCTTCATGTGCAGTGGTCAACGCGGCACTCTCTAGCTGCCAAGAGCACTTTTTACTATGCGCACCCACCCAGAGTGACGGGAGGAGCACATTTAAGAAAACATGCTCAGCTCGTCGAGAAAATGCGATTTAAGCAATAAAACTAAAAATGCACCTAAAATCTATACCAAACGTTGCAGGTGGTTATTTCTTCATGCGCAGCAGTCAACACGGCACTCTCTAGCTGCCAAGAGCACTTTTGACTATGCACACCCAACCAGAGTGACGGGAGAAGCACATTTCAGAAAACGTGCTCAGCTCGTCGAGAAAATGCGATTTAAGCAATAAAATTAAAAATGCACCCAAAACATTAAACCAAACGTTGCAGGTGGTTATTTCTTCATGCGCAGTGGTCAACGCGGCACTCTCTAGCTGCCAAGAGCATTTTTTACTATGCGCACCCAACCAGAGTGACGGGAGGAGCACATTTCAGAAAACGTGCTCAGCTCGTCGAGTAAATGCAATTTAAGCAATAAAATTAAAAATGCACCCAAAACCTAAACCAAACGTTGCAGGTGGTTATTTCTTCATGCGCAGTGGTCAACGCGGCACTCTCTAGCTGCCAAGAGCACTTTTTACTATGCGCACCCAACCAGAGTGACGGGAGGAGCACATTTCAGAAAACGTGCTCAGCTCGTCCAGAAAATGCGATTTAAGCAATAAAATTAAAAATGCACCTAAAACCTAAACCAAACGTTGCAGATGGTCATTTCTTCATGCGCAGCGGTCAACGCGGCACTCTCTAGCTGCCAAGAGCACTTTTTACTATGCGCACCCAACCAGAGTGACGGGAGGAGCACATTTCAGAAAACGTGCTCAGCTCGTCCAGAAAATGCGATTTAAGCAATAAAATTAAAAATGCACCTAAAACCTAAACCAAACGTTGCAGATGGTCATTTCTTCATGCGCAGTGGTCAACGCGGCACTCTCTAGCTGCCAAGAGCACTTTTTACTATGCACACCCAACCAGAGTGACGGGAGGAGCACATTTCAGAAAACGTGCTCAGCTCGTCCAGACAATGCGATTTAAGCAATAAAATTAAAAATGCACCCAAAACCTAAACCAAACGTTGCAGGTGGTTATTTCTTCATGCGCAGTGGTCAACGCGGCACTCTCTAGCTGCCAAGAGCACTTTTTACTATGCGCACCCAACCAGAGTGACGGGAGGAGCGCATTTCAGAAAACGTGCTCAGCTCGTCGAGAAAATGCGATTTAAGCAATAAAATTAAAAATGCACCTAAAACCTAAACCAAAAGTTGCAGGTGGTTATTTCTTCATGCGCAGCAGTCAACACGGCACTCTCGAGCTGCCAAGAGCACTTTTTACTATGCACACCCAACAAGAGTGACGGGAGGAGCACATTTCAGAAAACGTGCTCAGCTCGTCGAGAAAATGCGATTTAAGCAATAAAATTAAAAATGCACCCAAAACCTAAACCAAACGTTGCAGATGGTCATTTCTTCATGTGCAGTGGTCAACGCTGCACTCTCGAGCTGCCAAGAGCACCTTTTACTATGCACACCCAACCAGAGTGACGGGAGGAGCACATTTCAGAAAACGTGCTCAGCTCGTCGAGAAAATGCGATTTAAGCAATAAAATTAAAAATGCACCTAAAACCCAAACCAAACGTTGCAGGTGGTTATTTCTTCATGCGCAGTGGTCAACGCGGCACTCTCTAGCTGCCAAGAGCACTTTTTACTATGCGCACCCACCCAGAGTGACGGGAGGAGCACATTTCAGAAAACGTGCTCAGCTCGTTGAGAAAATGCGATTTAAGCAATTAAATTAAAAATGCACCTCAAATCTATACCAAACGTTGCAGGTGGTTATTTCTTCATGCGCAGCAGTCAACACGGCACTCTCTAGCTGCCAAGAGCACTTTTTACTATGCACACCCAACCAGAGTGACGGGAGGAGCACATTTCAGAAAACGTGCTCAGCTCGTCGAGAAAATGCGATTTAAGCAATAAAATTAAAAATGCACCCAAAACATTAAACCAAACGTTGCAGGTGGTTATTTCTTCATGCGCAGTGGTCAACGCGGCACTCTCTAGCTGCCAAGAGCATTTTTTACTATGCGCACCCAACCAGAGTGACGGGAGGAGCACATTTCAGAAAACGTGCTCAGCTCGTCGAGAAAATGCGATTTAAGCAATAAAATTAAAAATGCACCTAAAACCTAAACCAAACGTTGCAGGTGGTTATTTCTTCATGCGCAGTGGTCAACGCGGCACTCTCTAGCTGCCAAGAGCACTTTTTACTATGCGCACCCAACCAGAGTGACGGGAGGAGCACATTTCAGAAAATGTGCTCAGCTCGTCGAGAAAATGCCATTTAAGCCGTACAATTAAAAATGCACCTAAAACCTAAACCAAACGTTGCAGGTGGTTATTTCTTCATGCGCAGCAGTCAACACGGCACTCTCTAGCTGCCAAGAGCACTTTTTACTATGCACACCCAACCAGAGTGACTGGAGGAGCGCATTTCGGAAAACGTGCTCAGCTCGACGAGAAAATGCGATTTAAGCAATAAAATTAAAAATGCACCCAAAACCTAAACCAAACATTGCAGGTGGTTATTTCTTCATGCGCAGTGGTCAACGCGGCACTCTCTAGCTGCCAAGAGCACTTTTTACTATACACACCCAACTAGAGTGACGGGAGGAGCACATTCCAGAAAACGTGCTCAGCTAGTCGAGAAAATGCGATTTAAGCAATAAAATTAAAAATGCACCCAAAACCTAAACCAAACGTTGCAGGTGGTTATTTCTTCATGCGCAGCAGTCAACGCGGCACTCTCTAGCTGCCAAGAGCACTTTTTACTATGCGCACCCAACCAGAGTGACGGGAGGAGCACATTTCAGAAAACGTGCTCGGCTCGTCGAGAAAATGCGATTTAAGCAATAAAATTAAAAATGCACCCAAAACCTAAACCAAACGTTGCAGGTGATTATTTCTTCATGCGCAGTGGTCAACGCGGCACTCTCTAGCTGCCAAGAGCACTTTTTACTATGCGCACCCAACCAGAGTGACGGGAGGAGCACTTTTCAGAAAACGTGCTCAGCTCGTCGAGAAAATGCAAATTAAGCAATAAAATTAAAAATGCACCCAAAACCTAAACCAAACGTTGCAGATGGTCATTTCTTCATGCGCAGTGGTCAACGCGGCACTCTCTAGCTGCCAAGAGCACTTTTTACTATGCGCACCCAACCAGAGTGACTGGAGGAGCACATTTCAGAAAACGTGCTCAGCTCGTCGAGAAAATGCGATTTAAGCAATAAAATTAAAAATGCACCTAAAACCCAAACCAAACGTTGCAGGTGGTTATTTCTTCATGCGCAGTGGTCAACGCGGCACTCTCTAGCTGCCAAGAGCACTTTTTACGATGCACACCCAACCAGAGAGACGGGAGGAGCGCATTTCAGAAAACGTGCTCAGCTCGACGAGAAAATGCGATTTAAGCAATAAAATTAAAAATGCACCCAAAACCTAAACCAAACGTTGCAGGTTTTTATTTCTTCATGCGCAGTGGTCAACGCGGCACTCTCTAGCTGCCAAGAGCACTTTTTACTATGCGCACCCAACCAGAGTGACGGGAGGAGCACATTTCAGAAAACGTGCTCAGCTCGTCGAGAAAATGCGATTTAAGCAATAAAATTAAAAATGCACCCAAAACCTAAACCAAACGTTACAGGTGGTTATTTCTTCATGCGCAGTGGTCAACGCGGCACTCTCTAGCTGCCAAGAGCACTTTTTACTATGCGCACCCAACCAGAGTGACGGGAGGAGCACATTTCAGAAAACGTGCTCAGCTCGTCCAGAAAATGCGATTTAAGCAATAAAATTAAAAATGCACCTAAAACCTAAACCAAACGTTGCAGATGGTCATTTCTTCATGCGCAGTGGTCAACGCGGCACTCTCTGGCTGCCAAGAGCACTTTTTACTATGCGCACCCAACCAGAGTGACGGGAGGAGCACATTTCAGAAAACGTGCTCAGCTCGTCCAGAAAATGCGATTTAAGCAATAAAATTAAAAATGCACCTAAAACCTAAACCAAACGTTGCAGATGGTCATTTCTTCATGCGCAGTGGTCAACGCGGCACTCTCTAGCTGCCAAGAGCACTTTTTACTATGTGCACCCAACCAGAGTGACGTGAGGAGCACATTTCAGAAAACGTGCTCAACTCGTCGAGAAAATGCGATTTAAGCAATAAAATTAAAAATGCACCAAAAACCGAAACCAAACGTTGCAGATGGTCATTTCTTCATGCGCAGTGGTCAACGCGGCACTCTCTAGCTGCCAAGAGCACTTTTTATTATGCACACCCAACCAGAGTGACGGGAGGAGCACATTTCAGAAAACGTGCTCAGCTCGTCGAGAAAATGCGATTTAAGCAATAAAATTAAAAATGCACCCAAAACATTAAACCAAACGTTGCAGGTGGTTATTTCTTCATGCGCAGTGGTCAACGCGGCACTCTCTAGCTGCCAAGAGCATTTTTTACTATGCACACCCAACCAGAGTGACGGGAGGAGCACATTTCAGAAAACGTGCTCAGCTCGTCGAGAAAATGCGATTTAAGCAATAAAATTAAAAATGCACCTAAAACCTAAACCAAACGTTGCAGGTGGTTATTTCTTCATGCGCAGTGGTCAACGCGGCACTCTCTAGCTGCCAAGAGCACTTTTTACTATGCGCACCCAACCAGAGTGACGGGAGGAGCACATTTCAGAAAACGTGCTCAGCTCGTCCAGAAAATGCGATTTAAGCAATACAATTAAAAATGCACCTAAAACCCAAACCAAACGTTGCAGGTGGTTATTTCTTCGTGCGCAGCAGTCAACGCGGGACTCTCTAGCTGCCAAGAGCACTTTTTACTATGCGCACCCAACCAGAGTGACGCGAGGAGCACATTTCAGAAAACCTGCTCAGCTCGTCGAGTAAATGCAATTTAAGCAATAAAATTAAAAATGCACCCAAAACCTAAACCAAACGTTGCAGGTGGTTATTTCTTCATGCGCAGTGGTCAACGCGGCACTCTCTAGCTGCCAAGAGCACTTTTTACTATGCGCACCCAACCAGAGTGACGGGAGGAGCACATTTCAGAAAACGTGCTCAGCTCGTCCAGAAAATGCGATTTAAGCAATAAAATTAAAAATGCACCTAAAACCTAAACCAAACGTTGCAGATGGTCATTTCTTCATGCGCAGTGGTCAACGCGGCACTCTCTAGCTGCCAAGAGCACTTTTTACTATGCACACCCAACCAGAGTGACGGGAGGAGCGCATTTTAGAAAACGTGCTCAGCTCGACGAGAAAATGCGATTTAAGCAATAAAATTAAACATGCACCCAAAACCTAAACCAAACGTTGCAGGTGGTTATTTCTTCATGCGCAGTGGTCAACGCGGCACTCTCTAGCTGCCAAGAGCACTTTTTACTATGCGCACCCAACCAGAGTGACGGGAGGAGCACATTTCAGAAAACGTGCTCAGCTCGTCGAGAAAATGCGATTTAAGCAATAAAATTAAAAATGCACCTAAAACCTAAACCAAACGTTGCAGGTGGTTATTTCTTCATGCGCAGCAGTCAACGCGGCACTCTCTAGCTGCCAAGAGCACTTTTTACTATGCGCACCCAACCAGAGTGACGGGAGGAGCACATTTCAGAAAACGTGCTCAGCTCGTCGAGAAAATGCGATTTAAGCAATAAAATTAAAAATGCACCTAAAACCTAAACCAAACGTTGCAGGTGGTTATTTCTTCATATGCAGCAGTCAACGCGGCACTCTCTAGCTTCCAAGAGCACTTTTTACTATGCGCACCCAACCAGAGTGACGGGAGGAGCACATTTCAGAAAACGTGCTCAGCTCGTCGAGAAAATGCGATTTAAGCAATAAAATTAAAAATGCACCTAAAAACCTAAACCAAACGTTGCAGGTGGTTATTTCTTCATGCGCATTGGTCAACGCGGCACTCTCTAGCTGCCAAGAGCACTTTTTACTATGTGCACCCAACCAGAGTGACGTGAGGAGCACATTTCAGAAAACGTGCTCAACTCGTCGAGAAAATGCGATTTAAGCAATAAAATTAAAAATGCACCCAAAACCGAAACCAAACGTTGCAGATGGTCATTTCTTCATGCGCAGTGGTCAACGCGGCACTCTCTAGCTGCCAAGAGCACTTTTTACTATGCGCACCCAACCAGAGTGACGGGAGGAGCACATTTCAGAAAACGTGCTCAGCTCGTCCAGAAAATGCGATTTAAGCAATAAAATTAAAAATGCACCTAAAACCTAAACCAAACGTTGCAGATGGTCATTTCTTCATGCGCAGTGATCAACGCGGCACTCTCTAGCTGCCAAGAGCACTTTTTACTATGCGCACCCAACCAGACTGACGGGAGGAGCACATTTCAGAAAACGTGCTCAGCTCGTCGAGAAAATGCGATTTAAGCAACAAAATTAAAAATGCACCCAAAACCTAAACCAAACGTTGCAGGTGGTTATTTCTTCATGCGCAGCAGTCAACGCGGCACTCTCTAGCTGCCAAGAGCACTTTTCAATATGCACACCCAACAAGAGTGACGGGAGGAGCGCATTTCAGAAAACGTGCTCAGCTCGACGAGAACATGCGATTTAAGCAATAAAATTAAAAATGCACCCAAAACCTAAACCAAACGTTGCAGGTGGTTATTTCTTCATGCGCAGTGGTCAACGCGGCACTCTCTAGCTGCCAAGAGCACTTTTTACTATGCGCACCCAACCAGAGTGACGGGAGGAGCACATTTCAGAAAACGTGCTCAGCTCGTCGAGAAAATGCGATTTAAGCAATAAAATTAAAAATGCACCCAAAACCTAAACCAAACGTTGCAGGTGGTTATTTCTTCATGCGCAGTGGTAAACGCGGCACTCTCTAGCTGCCAAGAGCACTTTTTACTATGCGCACCCAACCAGAGTGACGGGAGGAGCACATTTCATAAAACGTGCTCAGCTCGTCCAGAAAATGCTATTTAAGCAATAAAATTAAAAATGCACCTAAAACCTAAACCAAACGTTGCAGATGGTCATTTCTTCATGCGCAGTGGTCAACGCGGCACTCTCTAGCTGCCAAGAGCACTTTTTACTATGCACAACCAACCAGAGTGACGGGAGGAGCACATTTCAGAAAACGTGCTCAGCTCGTCCAGAAAATGCGATTTAAGCAATAAAATTAAAAATGCACCCAAAACCTAAACCAAACGTTGCAGGTGGTTATTTCTTCATGCGCAGTGGTCAACGCGGCACTCTCTAGCTGCCAAGAGCACTTTTTACTATGCGCACCCAACCAGAGTGACGGGAGGAGCACATTTCAGAAAACGTGCTCAGCTCGTCGAGAAAATGCGATTTAAGCAATAAAATTAAAAATGCACCTAAAACCTAAACCAAACGTTGCAGGTGGTTATTTCTTCATATGCAGCAGTCAACGCGGCACTCTCTAGCTTCCAAGAGCACTTTTTACTATGCGCACCCAACCAGAGTGACGGGAGGAGCACATTTCAGAAAACGTGCTCAGCTCGTCGAGAAAATGCGATTTAAGCAATAAAATTAAAAATGCACCTAAAAACCTAAACCAAACGTTGCAGGTGGTTATTTCTTCATGCGCATTGGTCAACGCGGCACTCTCTAGCTGCCAAGAGCACTTTTTACTATGTGCACCCAACCAGAGTGACGTGAGGAGCACATTTCAGAAAACGTGCTCAACTCGTCGAGAAAATGCGATTTAAGCAATAAAATTAAAAATGCACCCAAAACCGAAACCAAACGTTGCAGATGGTCATTTCTTCATGCGCAGTGGTCAACGCGGCACTCTCTAGCTGCCAAGAGCACTTTTTACTATGCGCACCCAACCAGAGTGACGGGAGGAGCACATTTCAGAAAACGTGCTCAGCTCGTCCAGAAAATGCGATTTAAGCAATAAAATTAAAAATGCACCTAAAACCTAAACCAAACGTTGCAGATGGTCATTTCTTCATGCGCAGTGATCAACGCGGCACTCTCTAGCTGCCAAGAGCACTTTTTACTATGCGCACCCAACCAGACTGACGGGAGGAGCACATTTCAGAAAACGTGCTCAGCTCGTCGAGAAAATGCGATTTAAGCAACAAAATTAAAAATGCACCCAAAACCTAAACCAAACGTTGCAGGTGGTTATTTCTTCATGCGCAGCAGTCAACGCGGCACTCTCTAGCTGCCAAGAGCACTTTTCAATATGCACACCCAACAAGAGTGACGGGAGGAGCGCATTTCAGAAAACGTGCTCAGCTCGACGAGAACATGCGATTTAAGCAATAAAATTAAAAATGCACCCAAAACCTAAACCAAACGTTGCAGGTGGTTATTTCTTCATGCGCAGTGGTCAACGCGGCACTCTCTAGCTGCCAAGAGCACTTTTTACTATGCGCACCCAACCAGAGTGACGGGAGGAGCACATTTCAGAAAACGTGCTCAACTCGTCGAGAAAATGCGATTTAAGCAATAAAATTAAAAATGCACCCAAAACCTAAACCAAACGTTGCAGGTGGTTATTTCTTCATGCGCAGTGGTAAACGCGGCACTCTCTAGCTGCCAAGAGCACTTTTTACTATGCGCACCCAACCAGAGTGACGGGAGGAGCACATTTCATAAAACGTGCTCAGCTCGTCCAGAAAATGCTATTTAAGCAATAAAATTAAAAATGCACCTAAAACCTAAACCAAACGTTGCAGATGGTCATTTCTTCATGCGCAGTGGTCAACGCGGCACTCTCTAGCTGCCAAGAGCACTTTTTACTATGCACAACCAACCAGAGTGACGGGAGGAGCACATTTCAGAAAACGTGCTCAGCTCGTCCAGAAAATGCGATTTAAGCAATAAAATTAAAAATGCACCCAAAACCTAAACCAAACGTTGCAGGTGGTTATTTCTTCATGCGCAGTGGTCAACGCGGCACTCTCTAGCTGCCAAGAGCACTTTTTACTATGCGCACCCAACCAGAGTGACGGGAGGAGCACATTTCAGAAAACGTGCTCAGCTCGTCGAGAAAATGCGATTTAAGCAATAAAATTAAAAATGCACCTAAAACCTAAACCAAACTTGCAGGTGGTTATTTCTTCATGTGCAGTGGTCAACGCGGCACTCTCTAGCTGCCAAGAGGACTTTTAACTATGCGCACCCAACCAGAGTGACGGGAGGAGCACATTTCAGAAAACGTGCTCAGCTCGTCGAGAAAATGCGATTTAAGCAATAAAATTAAAAATGCACCTAAAACCTAAACCAAACGTTGCAGGTGGTTATTTCTTCATGCGCAGTGGTCAACGCGGCACTCTCTAGCTGCCAAGAGCACTTTTTACTATGCGCACCCAACCAGAGTGACGGGAGGAGCACATTTCAGAAAACGTGCTCAGCTCGTCGAGAAAATGCGATTTAAGCAATAAAATTAAAAATGCACCTAAAACCTAAACCAAACGTTGCAGATGGTCATTTCTTCATGCGCAGTGGTCAACGCGGCACTCTCTAGCTGCCAAGAGCACTTTTTACTATGCGCACCCAACCAGAGTGACGGGAGGAGCACATTTCAGAAAACGTGCTCAGCTCGTCGAGAAAATGCGATTTAAGCAATAAAATTAAAAATGCACCTAAAACCTAAACCAAACGTTTAAGGTGGTTATTTCTTCATGCGCAGTGGTCAACGCGGCACTCTCTAGCTGCCAAGAGCACTTTTTACTATGCGCACCCAACCAGAGTGACGGGGAGGAGCACATTTCAGAAAACGTGCTGAGCTCGTCGAGAAAATGCGATTTAAGCAATAAAATTAAAAATGCACCTAAAACCTAAACCAAACGTTGCAGGTGGTTATTTCTTCATGCGCAGTGGTCAACGCGGCACTCTCTAACTGCCAAGAGCACTTTTTTCTATGCGCACCCAACAAGAGTGACGGGAGGAGCACATTTCAGAAAACGTGCTCAGCTCGTCGGGAAAATGCGATTCAAGCAATAAAATTAAAAATGCACCTAAAACCTAAACCAAACGTTGCAGATGGTCATTTCTTCATGCGCAATGGTCAACGCGGCACTCTCTAGCTGCCAAGAACACATTTTACTATGCGCACCCAACAAGAGTGACGGGAGGAGCACATTTCAGAAAACGTGCTCAGCTCGTCGAGAAAATGCGATTTAAGCAATAAAATTAAAAATGCACCCAAAACCTAAACCAAACGTTGCAGGTGGTTATTTCTTCATGCGCAGTGGTCAACGCGGCACTCTCTAGCTGCCAAGCGGACTTTTTACTATGCGCACCCAACCAGAGTGACGGGACGAGCACATTTCAGAAAACATGCTCAGCTCGTCGAGAAAATGCGATTTAAGCAATAAAATTAAAAATGCACCTAAAACCTAAACCAAACGTTGCAGATGGTCATTTCTTCATGCGCAGTGGTCAACGCGGCACTCTCTAGCTGCCAAGAGCACTTTTTACTATGCGCACCCAACCAGAGTGACGGGAGGAGCACATTTCAGAAAACGTGCTCAGCTCGTCGAGAAAATGCGATTTAAGCAATTAAATTAAAAATGCACCTAAAACCTAAACCAAACTTGCAGGTGGTTATTTCTTCATGTGCAGTGGTCAACGCGGCACTCTCTAGCTGCCAAGAGCACTTTTTACTATGCGCACCCAACCAGAGTGACGGGAGGAGCACATTTCAGAAAACGTGCTCAGCTCGTCGAGAAAATGCGATTTAAGCAATAAAATTAAAAATGCACCTAAAACCTAAACCAAACTTGCAGGTGGTTATTTCTTCATGTGCAGTGGTCAACGCGGCACTCTCTAGCTGCCAAGAGCACTTTTTACTATGCGCACCCAACCAGAGTGACGGGAGGAGCACATTTCAGAAAACGTGCTCTGCTCGTCGAGAAAATGCGATTTAAGCAATAAAATTAAAAATGCACCTAAAACCTAAACCAAACGTTGCAGGTGGTTATTTCTTTATGCGCAATGGTCAACGCGGCACTCTCTAGCTGCCAAGAGCACTTTTTACTATGCGCACCCAACCAGAGTGACGGGAGGAGCACATTTCAGAAAACGTGCTCAGCTCGTCGAGAAAATGCGATTTAAGCAATAAAATTAAAAATGCACCTAAAACCTAAACCAAACGTTGCAGATGGTCATTTCTTCATGCGCAATGGTCAACGTGGCACTCTCTAGCTGCCAAGAGCACTTTTTACTATGCGCACCCAACCAGAGTGACGGGAGGAGCACATTTCAGAAAACGTGCTCAGCTCGTCGAGAAAATGCGATTTAAGCAATAAAATTAAAGATGCACCTAAGACCTAAACCAAACGTTGCAGGTGGTTATTTCTTCATGCGCAGTGGTCAACGCGGCACTCTCTAGCCGCCAAGAACACATTTTACTATGCGCACCCAACCAGAGTGACGGGAGGAGCACATTTCAGAAAACGTGCTCAGCTCGTCGAGAAAATGCGATTTAAGCAATAAAATTAAAAATGCACCTAAAACCTAAACCAAACGTTGCAGGTGGTTATTTCTTCATGCGCAGTGGTCAACGCGGCACTCTCTAGCTGCCAAGAGCACTTTTTACTATGCGCACCCAACCAGAGTGACGGGAGGAGCACATTTCAGAAAACGTGCTCAGCTCGTCGAGAAAATGCAATTTAAGCAATAAAATTAAAAATGCACCCAAAACCTAAACCAAACGTTGCAGATGGTCATTTCTTCATGCGCAGTGGTCAACGCGGCACTCTCTAGCTGCCATGAGCACTTTTTACTATGCGCACCCAACCAGAGTGACGGGAGGAGCACATTTCAGAAAACGTGCTCAGCTCGTCGAGAAAATGCTATTTAAGCAATCAAATTAAAAATGCACCTAAAACCTAAAACAAACGTTGCACGTGGTTATTTCTTCATGCGCAGTGGTCAACGCGGCACTCTCTAGCTGCCAAAAGCACTTTTTACTATGCGCACCCAACCAGAGTGACGGGAGGAGCACATTTCAGAAAACGTGCTGAGCTCGTCGAGAAAATGCGATTTAAGAAATAAAATTAAAAATGCACCCAAAACCTAAACCAAACGTTGCAGATGGTCATTTCTTCATGCGCAGTGGTCAACGCGGCACTCTCTAGCTGCCAAGAGCACTTTTTACTATGTGCACCCAACCAGAGTGACGGGAGGAGCACATTTCAGAAAACGTGCTCAGCTCGACGAGAAAATGCGATTTAAGCAATAAAATTAAAAATGCACCCAAAACCTAAACCAAACGTTGCAGGTGGTTATTTCTTCATGCGCAGTGGTCAACGCGGCACTCTCTAGCTGCCAAGAGCACTTTTTACTATGCGCACCCAACCAGAGTGACGGGAGGAGCACATTTCAGAAAACGTGCTCAGCTCGTCGAGAAAATGCGATTTAAGCAATAAAATTAAAAATGCACCTAAAACCTAAACCAAACGTTGCAGGTGGTTATTTCTTCATGCGCAATGGTCAACGCGGCACTCTCTAGCTGCCAAGAGCACTTTTTACTATGCGCACCCAACCAGAGTGACGGGAGGAGCACATTTCAGAAAACGTGCTCAGCTCGTCGAGAAAATGCGATTTAAGCAATAAAATTATAAATGCACCTAAAACCTAAACCAAACGTTGCAGATGGTCATTTCTTCATGCGCATTGGTCAACGCGGCACTCTCTAGCTGCCAAGAGCACTTTTTACTATGCGCACCCAACCAGAGTGACGGGAGGAGCACATTTCAGAAAACGTGCTCAGCTCGTCGAGAAAATGCGATTTAAGCAATAAAATTAAAAATGCACCTAAAACCTAAACCAAACGTTGCAGATGGTCATTTCTTCATGCACAGTGGTCAACGTGGCACTCTCTAGCTGCCAAGAGCACTTTTTACTATGCGCACCCAACCAGAGTGACGGGAGGAGCACATTTCAGAAAACGTGCTCAGCTCGTCGAGAAAATGCGATTTAAGCAATAAAATTAAAGATGCACTTAAGACCTAAACCAAACGTTGCAGGTGGTTATTTCTTCATGCGCAGTGGTCAACGCGGCACTCTCTAGCTGCCAAGAGCACATTTTACTATGCGCACCCAACCAGAGTGACGGGAGGAGCACATTTCAGAAAACGTGCTCAGCTCGTCGAGAAAATGCGATTTAAGCAATAAAATTAAAAATGCACCTAAAAACCTAAACCAAACGTTGCAGGTGGTTATTTCTTCATGCGCATTGGTCAACGCGGCACTCTCTAGCTGCCAAGACCACTTATTACTATGTGCACCCAACCAGAGTGACGGGAGGAGCACATTTCAGAAAACGTGCTCAGCTCGTCGAGAAAATGCGATTTAAGCAATAAAAGTAAAAATGCACGCAAAACATTAAACCAAACGTTGCAGGTGGTTATTTCTTCATGCGCAGTGATCAACGCGGCACTCTCTAGCTGCCAAGAGCACTTTTTACTATGTGCACCCAACCAGAGTGACGGGAGGAGCACATTTCAGAAAACGTGCTCAGCTCGTCCAGAAAATGCGATTTAAGCAATAAAATTAAAAATGCACCTAAAACTTAAACCAAACGCTTCAGATGGTCATTTCTTCATGCGCAGTGGTCAACGCGGCACTCTCTAGCTGCCAAGATCACTTTTTACTATGCACACCCAACCAGAGTGACGGGAGGACCGCATTTTAGAAAACGTGCTCAGCTCGACGAGAAAATGCGATTTAAGCAATAAAATTAAAAATGCACCCAAAACCTAAACCAAACGTTGCAGGTGGTTATTTCTTCATGCGCAGTGGTCAACGCGGCACTCTCTAGCTGCCAAGAGCACTTTTTACTATGCGCACCTAACCAGAGTGACGGGAGGAGCACATTTCAGAAAACGTGCTCAGCTCGTCGAGAAAATGCGATTTAAGCAATAAAAATAAAAATGCACCTAAAACCTAAACCAAACGTTGCAGGTGGTTATTTCTTCGTGCGCAGCAGTCAACGCGGCACTCTCTAGCTGCCAAGAGCACTTTTTACTATGCGCACCCAACCAGAGTGACGGGAGGAGCACATTTCAGAAAACGTGCTCAGCTCGTCGAGAAAATGCGATTTAAGCAACAAAATTAAAAATGCACCCAAAACCTAAACCAAACGTTGCAGGTGGTTATTTCTTCATGCGCAGCAGTCAACGCGGCACTCTCTAGCTGCCAAGAGCACTTTTCAATATGCACACCCAACAAGAGTGACGGGAGGAGCGCATTTCAGAAAACGTGCTCAGCTCGACGAGAACATGCGATTTAAGCAATAAAATTAAAAATGCACCCAAAACCTAAACCAAACGTTGCAGGTGGTTATTTCTTCATGCGCAGTGGTCAACGCGGCACTCTCTAGCTGCCAAGAGCACTTTTTACTATGCGCACCCAACCAGAGTGACGGGAGGAGCACATTTCAGAAAACGTGCTCAGCTCGTCGAGAAAATGCGATTTAAGCAATAAAATTAAAAATGCACCTAAAACCTAAACCAAACGTTGCAGATGGTCATTTCTTCATGCGCAGTGATCAACGCGGCACTCTCTAGCTGCCAAGAGCACTTTTTACTATGCGCACCCAACCAGACTGACGGGAGGAGCACATTTCAGAAAACGTGCTCAGCTCGTCGAGAAAATGCGATTTAAGCAACAAAATTAAAAATGCACCCAAAACCTAAACCAAACGTTGCAGGTGGTTATTTCTTCATGCGCAGCAGTCAACGCGGCACTCTCTAGCTGCCAAGAGCACTTTTCAATATGCACACCCAACAAGAGTGACGGGAGGAGCGCATTTCAGAAAACGTGCTCAGCTCGACGAGAACATGCGATTTAAGCAATAAAATTAAAAATGCACCCAAAACCTAAACCAAACGTTGCAGGTGGTTATTTCTTCATGCGCAGTGGTCAACGCGGCACTCTCTAGCTGCCAAGAGCACTTTTTACTATGCGCACCCAACCAGAGTGACGGGAGGAGCACATTTCAGAAAACGTGCTCAGCTCGTCGAGAAAATGCGATTTAAGCAATAAAATTAAAAATGCACCCAAAACCTAAACCAAACGTTGCAGGTGGTTATTTCTTCATGCGCAGTGGTAAACGCGGCACTCTCTAGCTGCCAAGAGCACTTTTTACTATGCGCACCCAACCAGAGTGACGGGAGGAGCACATTTCATAAAACGTGCTCAGCTCGTCCAGAAAATGCTATTTAAGCAATAAAATTAAAAATGCACCTAAAACCTAAACCAAACGTTGCAGATGGTCATTTCTTCATGCGCAGTGGTCAACGCGGCACTCTCTAGCTGCCAAGAGCACTTTTTACTATGCACAACCAACCAGAGTGACGGGAGGAGCACATTTCAGAAAACGTGCTCAGCTCGTCCAGAAAATGCGATTTAAGCAATAAAATTAAAAATGCACCCAAAACCTAAACCAAACGTTGCAGGTGGTTATTTCTTCATGCGCAGTGGTCAACGCGGCACTCTCTAGCTGCCAAGAGCACTTTTTACTATGCGCACCCAACCAGAGTGACGGGAGGAGCACATTTCAGAAAACGTGCTCAGCTCGTCGAGAAAATGCGATTTAAGCAATAAAATTAAAAATGCACCTAAAACCTAAACCAAACTTGCAGGTGGTTATTTCTTCATGTGCAGTGGTCAACGCGGCACTCTCTAGCTGCCAAGAGGACTTTTAACTATGCGCACCCAACCAGAGTGACGGGAGGAGCACATTTCAGAAAACGTGCTCAGCTCGTCGAGAAAATGCGATTTAAGCAATAAAATTAAAAATGCACCTAAAACCTAAACCAAACGTTGCAGGTGGTTATTTCTTCATGCGCAGTGGTCAACGCGGCACTCTCTAGCTGCCAAGAGCACTTTTTACTATGCGCACCCAACCAGAGTGACGGGAGGAGCACATTTCAGAAAACGTGCTCAGCTCGTCGAGAAAATGCGATTTAAGCAATAAAATTAAAAATGCACCTAAAACCTAAACCAAACGTTGCAGATGGTCATTTCTTCATGCGCAGTGGTCAACGCGGCACTCTCTAGCTGCCAAGAGCACTTTTTACTATGCGCACCCAACCAGAGTGACGGGAGGAGCACATTTCAGAAAACGTGCTCAGCTCGTCGAGAAAATGCGATTTAAGCAATAAAATTAAAAATGCACCTAAAACCTAAACCAAACGTTTAAGGTGGTTATTTCTTCATGCGCAGTGGTCAACGCGGCACTCTCTAGCTGCCAAGAGCACTTTTTACTATGCGCACCCAACCAGAGTGACGGGGAGGAGCACATTTCAGAAAACGTGCTGAGCTCGTCGAGAAAATGCGATTTAAGCAATAAAATTAAAAATGCACCTAAAACCTAAACCAAACGTTGCAGGTGGTTATTTCTTCATGCGCAGTGGTCAACGCGGCACTCTCTAACTGCCAAGAGCACTTTTTTCTATGCGCACCCAACAAGAGTGACGGGAGGAGCACATTTCACAAAACGTGCTCAGCTCGTCGGGAAAATGCGATTCAAGCAATAAAATTAAAAATGCACCTAAAACCTAAACCAAACGTTGCAGATGGTCATTTCTTCATGCGCAGTGGTCAACGCGGCACTCTCTAGCTGCCAAGAGCATTTTTTACTATGCGGACCCAACCAGAGTGACGGGAGGAGCACATTTCAGAAAACGTGCTCAGCTCGTCCAGAAAATGCGATTTAAGCAATAAAATTAAAAATGCACCCAAAACCTAAACCAAACGTTGCAGGTGGTTATTTCTTCATGCGCAGTGGTCAACGCGGCACTCTCTAGCTGCCAAGAGCACATTTTACTATGCGCACCCAACCAGAGTGACGGGAGGAGCACATTTCAGAAAACGTGCTTTGCTCGTCGAGAAAATGCGATTTAAGCAATAAAATTAAAAATGCACCTAAAACCTAAACCAAACGTTGCAGGTGGTTATTTCTTCATGCGCAGCAGTCAACGCGGCACTCTCTAGCTGCCAAGAGCACTTTTTACTATGCACACCCAACCAGAGTGACGGGAGGAGCACATTTCAGAAAACGTGCTCATCTCGTCGAGAAAATGCAATTTAAGCAATAAAATTAAAAATGCACCTAAAACCTAAACCAAACGTTGCAGGTGGTTATTTCTTCATGCGCAGTGGTCAACGCGGCACTCTCTAGCTGCCAAGAGCACTTTTTACTATGCGCACCCAACCAGAGTGACGGGAGGAGCACATTTCAGAAAACGTGCTCAGCTCGTCGAGAAAATGCGATTTAAGCAATAAAATTAAAAATGCACCTAAAACCTAAACCAAACGTTGCAGATGGTCATTTCTTCATGCGCAGTGGTCAACGCGGCACTCTCTAGCTGCCAAGAGCACTTTTTACTATGCGCACCCAACCAGAGTGACGGGAGGAGCACATTTCAGAAAACGTGCTCAGCTCGTCGAGAAAATGCGATTTAAGCAATAAAATTAAAAATGCACCTAAAACCTAAACCAAACGTTGCAGATGGTCATTTCTTCATGCGCAGTGGTCAACGTGGCACTCTCTAGCTGCCAAGAGCACTTTTTACTATGCGCACCCAACCAGAGTGACGGGAGGAGCACATTTCAGAAAACGTGCTCAGCTCGTCGAGAAAATGCGATTTAAGCAGTAAAATTAAAGATGCACCTAAGACCTAAACCAAACGTTGCAGGTGGTTATTTCTTCATGCGCAGTGGTCAACGCGGCACTCTCTAGCTGCCAAGAACACATTTTACTATGCGCACCCAACAAGAGTGACGGGAGGAGCACATTTCAGAAAACGTGCTCAGCTCGTCGAGAAAATGCGATTTAAGCAATAAAATTAAAAATGCACCCAAAACCTAAACCAAACGTTGCAGGTGGTTATTTCTTCATGCGCAGTGGTCAACGCGGCACTCTCTAGCTGCCAAGCGGACTTTTTACTATGCGCACCCAACCAGAGTGACGGGACGAGCACATTTCAGAAAACATGCTCAGCTCGTCGAGAAAATGCGATTTAAGCAATAAAATTAAAAATGCACCTAAAACCTAAACCAAACGTTGCAGATGGTCATTTCTTCATGCGCAGTGGTCAACGCGGCACTCTCTAGCTGCCAAGAGCACTTTTTACTATGCGCACCCAACCAGAGTGACGGGAGGAGCACATTTCAGAAAACGTGCTCAGCTCGTCGAGAAAATGCGATTTAAGCAATTAAATTAAAAATGCACCTAAAACCTAAACCAAACTTGCAGGTGGTTATTTCTTCATGTGCAGTGGTCAACGCGGCACTCTCTAGCTGCCAAGAGCACTTTTTACTATGCGCACCCAACCAGAGTGACGGGAGGAGCACATTTCAGAAAACGTGCTCAGCTCGTCGAGAAAATGCGATTTAAGCAATAAAATTAAAAATGCACCTAAAACCTAAACCAAACTTGCAGGTGGTTATTTCTTCATGTGCAGTGGTCAACGCGGCACTCTCTAGCTGCCAAGAGCACTTTTTACTATGCGCACCCAACCAGAGTGACGGGAGGAGCACATTTCAGAAAACGTGCTCTGCTCGTCGAGAAAATGCGATTTAAGCAATAAAATTAAAAATGCACCTAAAACCTAAACCAAACGTTGCAGGTGGTTATTTCTTTATGCGCAATGGTCAACGCGGCACTCTCTAGCTGCCAAGAGCACTTTTTACTATGCGCACCCAACCAGAGTGACGGGAGGAGCACATTTCAGAAAACGTGCTCAGCTCGTCGAGAAAATGCGATTTAAGCAATAAAATTAAAAATGCACCTAAAACCTAAACCAAACGTTGCAGATGGTCATTTCTTCATGCGCAATGGTCAACGTGGCACTCTCTAGCTGCCAAGAGCACTTTTTACTATGCGCACCCAACCAGAGTGACGGGAGGAGCACATTTCAGAAAACGTGCTCAGCTCGTCGAGAAAATGCGATTTAAGCAATAAAATTAAAGATGCACCTAAGACCTAAACCAAACGTTGCAGGTGGTTATTTCTTCATGCGCAGTGGTCAACGCGGCACTCTCTAGCCGCCAAGAACACATTTTACTATGCGCACCCAACCAGAGTGACGGGAGGAGCACATTTCAGAAAACGTGCTCAGCTCGTCGAGAAAATGCGATTTAAGCAATAAAATTAAAAATGCACCTAAAACCTAAACCAAACGTTGCAGGTGGTTATTTCTTCATGCGCAGTGGTCAACGCGGCACTCTCTAGCTGCCAAGAGCACTTTTTACTATGCGCACCCAACCAGAGTGACGGGAGGAGCACATTTCAGAAAACGTGCTCAGCTCGTCGAGAAAATGCAATTTAAGCAATAAAATTAAAAATGCACCCAAAACCTAAACCAAACGTTGCAGATGGTCATTTCTTCATGCGCAGTGGTCAACGCGGCACTCTCTAGCTGCCATGAGCACTTTTTACTATGCGCACCCAACCAGAGTGACGGGAGGAGCACATTTCAGAAAACGTGCTCAGCTCGTCGAGAAAATGCTATTTAAGCAATCAAATTAAAAATGCACCTAAAACCTAAAACAAACGTTGCACGTGGTTATTTCTTCATGCGCAGTGGTCAACGCGGCACTCTCTAGCTGCCAAAAGCACTTTTTACTATGCGCACCCAACCAGAGTGACGGGAGGAGCACATTTCAGAAAACGTGCTGAGCTCGTCGAGAAAATGCGATTTAAGAAATAAAATTAAAAATGCACCCAAAACCTAAACCAAACGTTGCAGATGGTCATTTCTTCATGCGCAGTGGTCAACGCGGCACTCTCTAGCTGCCAAGAGCACTTTTTACTATGTGCACCCAACCAGAGTGACGGGAGGAGCACATTTCAGAAAACGTGCTCAGCTCGACGAGAAAATGCGATTTAAGCAATAAAATTAAAAATGCACCCAAAACCTAAACCAAACGTTGCAGGTGGTTATTTCTTCATGCGCAGTGGTCAACGCGGCACTCTCTAGCTGCCAAGAGCACTTTTTACTATGCGCACCCAACCAGAGTGACGGGAGGAGCACATTTCAGAAAACGTGCTCAGCTCGTCGAGAAAATGCGATTTAAGCAATAAAATTAAAAATGCACCTAAAACCTAAACCAAACGTTGCAGGTGGTTATTTCTTCATGCGCAATGGTCAACGCGGCACTCTCTAGCTGCCAAGAGCACTTTTTACTATGCGCACCCAACCAGAGTGACGGGAGGAGCACATTTCAGAAAACGTGCTCAGCTCGTCGAGAAAATGCGATTTAAGCAATAAAATTATAAATGCACCTAAAACCTAAACCAAACGTTGCAGATGGTCATTTCTTCATGCGCATTGGTCAACGCGGCACTCTCTAGCTGCCAAGAGCACTTTTTACTATGCGCACCCAACCAGAGTGACGGGAGGAGCACATTTCAGAAAACGTGCTCAGCTCGTCGAGAAAATGCGATTTAAGCAATAAAATTAAAAATGCACCTAAAACCTAAACCAAACGTTGCAGATGGTCATTTCTTCATGCACAGTGGTCAACGTGGCACTCTCTAGCTGCCAAGAGCACTTTTTACTATGCGCACCCAACCAGAGTGACGGGAGGAGCACATTTCAGAAAACGTGCTCAGCTCGTCGAGAAAATGCGATTTAAGCAATAAAATTAAAGATGCACTTAAGACCTAAACCAAACGTTGCAGGTGGTTATTTCTTCATGCGCAGTGGTCAACGCGGCACTCTCTAGCTGCCAAGAGCACATTTTACTATGCGCACCCAACCAGAGTGACGGGAGGAGCACATTTCAGAAAACGTGCTCAGCTCGTCGAGAAAATGCGATTTAAGCAATAAAATTAAAAATGCACCTAAAAACCTAAACCAAACGTTGCAGGTGGTTATTTCTTCATGCGCATTGGTCAACGCGGCACTCTCTAGCTGCCAAGACCACTTATTACTATGTGCACCCAACCAGAGTGACGGGAGGAGCACATTTCAGAAAACGTGCTCAGCTCGTCGAGAAAATGCGATTTAAGCAATAAAAGTAAAAATGCACGCAAAACATTAAACCAAACGTTGCAGGTGGTTATTTCTTCATGCGCAGTGATCAACGCGGCACTCTCTAGCTGCCAAGAGCACTTTTTACTATGTGCACCCAACCAGAGTGACGGGAGGAGCACATTTCAGAAAACGTGCTCAGCTCGTCCAGAAAATGCGATTTAAGCAATAAAATTAAAAATGCACCTAAAACTTAAACCAAACGCTTCAGATGGTCATTTCTTCATGCGCAGTGGTCAACGCGGCACTCTCTAGCTGCCAAGATCACTTTTTACTATGCACACCCAACCAGAGTGACGGGAGGACCGCATTTTAGAAAACGTGCTCAGCTCGACGAGAAAATGCGATTTAAGCAATAAAATTAAAAATGCACCCAAAACCTAAACCAAACGTTGCAGGTGGTTATTTCTTCATGCGCAGTGGTCAACGCGGCACTCTCTAGCTGCCAAGAGCACTTTTTACTATGCGCACCTAACCAGAGTGACGGGAGGAGCACATTTCAGAAAACGTGCTCAGCTCGTCGAGAAAATGCGATTTAAGCAATAAAAATAAAAATGCACCTAAAACCTAAACCAAACGTTGCAGGTGGTTATTTCTTCGTGCGCAGCAGTCAACGCGGCACTCTCTAGCTGCCAAGAGCACTTTTTACTATGCGCACCCAACCAGAGTGACGGGAGGAGCACATTTCAGAAAACGTGCTCAGCTCGTCGAGTAAATGCAATTTAAGCAATAAAATTAAAAATGCACCCAAAACCTAAACCAAACGTTGCAGGTGGTTATTTCTTCATGCGCAGTGGTCAACGCGGCACTCTCTAGCTGCCAAGAGCACTTTTTACTATGCGCACCCAACCAGAGTGACGGGAGGAGCACATTTCAGAAAACGTGCTCAGCTCGTCCAGAAAATGCGATTTAAGCAATAAAATTAAAAATGCACCTAAAACCTAAACCAAACGTTGCAGATGGTCATTTCTTCATGCGCAGTGGTCAACGCGGCACTCTCTAGCTGCCAAGAGCACTTTTTACTATGCACACCCAACCAGAGTGACGGGAGGAGCACATTTCAGAAAACGTGCTCAGCTCGTCCAGACAATGCGATTTAAGCAATAAAATTTAAAATGCACCCAAAACCTAAACCAAACGTTGCAGGTGGTTATTTCTTCATGCGCAGTGGTCAACGCGGCACTCTCTAGCTGCCAAGAGCACTTTTTACTATGCGCACCCAACCAGAGTGACGGGAGGAGCGCATTTCAGAAAACGTGCTCAGCTCGTCGAGAAAATGCGATTTAAGCAATAAAATTACAAATGCACCTAAAACCTAAACCAAAAGTTGCAGGTGGTTATTTCTTCATACGCAGCAGTCAACACGGCACTCTCTAGCTGCCAAGAGCACTTTTTACTATGCGCACCCAACCAGAGTGACGGGAGGAGCACATTTCAGAAAACGTGTTCAGCTCGTCGAGAAAATGCGATTTAAGCAATAAAATTAAAAATGCACCCAAAACCTAAACCAAACGTTGCAGATGGTCATTTCTTCATGTGCAGTGGTCAACGCGGCACTCTCTAGCTGCCAAGAGCACTTTTTACTATGCACACCCAACCAGAGTGACGGGAGGAGCGCATTTCAGAAAACGTGCTCAGCTCGTCGAGAAAATGCGATTTAAGCAATAAAATTAAAAATGCACCCAAAACCTAAACCAAACGTTGCAGGTGGTTATTTCTTCATGCGCAGTGGTCAATGCGGCACTCTCTAGCTGCCAAGAGCACTTTTTACTATGCGCACCCAACCAGAGTGACGGGAGGAGCACTTTTCAGAAAACGTGCTCAGCTCGTCGAGAAAATGCGATTTAAGCAATAAAATTAAAAATGCACCTAAAACCTAAACCAAACGCTGCAGATGGTCATTTCTTCATGCGCAGTGGTCAACGCGGCACTCTCTAGCTGCCAAGAGCACTTTTTACTATGCGCACCCAACCAGAGTGACGGGACGAGCACATTCCAGAAAACGTGCTCAGCTCGCCGAGAAAATGCGATTTAAGCAATAAAATTAAAAATGCACCCAAAACCTAAACCAAACGTTGCAGGTGGTTATTTCTTCATGTGCAGTGGTCAACGCGGCACTCTCTAGCTGCCAAGAGCACTTTTTACTATGCGCACCCAACCAGAGTGACGGGAGGAGCGCATTTCAGAAAACGTGCTCAGCTCGTCGAGAAAATGCAATTTAAGCAATAAAATTAAAAATGCACCTAAAACCTAAACCAAAAGTTGCAGGTGGTTATTTCTTCATGCACAGCAGTCAACACGGCACTCTCTAGCTGCCAAGAGCACTATTTACTATGCGCACCCAACCAGAGTGACGGGAGGAGCACATTTCAGAAAACGTGCTCAGCTCGTCGAGAAAATGCAATTTAAGCAATAAAATTAAAAATGCACCCAAAACCTAAACCAAACGTTGCAGATGGTCATTTCTTCATGCGCAGTGGTCAACGCGGCACTCTCTAGCTGCCAAGAGCACTTTTTACTATGCGCACCCAACCAGAGTGACATAGGAGCACATTTCAGAAAACGTGCTCAGCTCGTCGGAAAATGCGATTTAAGCAATAAAATTAAAAATGCACCTAAAACCCAAACCAAACGTTGCAGGTGGTTATTTCTTCATGCGCAGTGGTCAACGCGGCACTCTCTAGCTGCCAAGAGCACTTTTTACTATGCGCACCCAACCAGAGTGACGGGAGGAAGACATTTCAGACAACGTGCTCAGCTCGTCGAGAAAATGCGATTTAAGCAATAAAATTAAAAATGCACCTAAAACCTAAACCAAACGTTGCAGGTGGTTATTTCTTCATGCGCAGTGGTCAACGCTGCACTCTCTAGCTGCCAAGAGCACATTTTACTATGCGCACCCAACCAGAGTGACGGGAGGAGCACATTTCAGAAAACTTGCTCAGCTAGTCGAGAAAATGCGATTTAAGCAATAAAATTAAAAATGCACCTAAAACCTAAACCAAACGTTGCAGGTGGTTATTTCTTCGTGCGCAGCAGTCAACGCGGCACTCTCTAGCTGCCAAGAGCACTTTTTACTATGCGCACCCAACCAGAGTGACGGGAGGAGCGCATTTCAGAAAACGTGCTCAGCTCGTCGAGAAAATGCGATTTAAGCAATAAAATTAAAAATGCACCTAAAACCTAAACCAAAAGTTGCAGGTGGTTATTTCTTCATGCGCAGCAGTCAACGCGGCACTCTCTAGCTGCCAAGAGCACTTTTTACTATGCGCACCCAACCAGAGTGACGGGAGGAGCACATTTAAGAAAACGTGCTCAGCTCGTCGAGAAAATGCGATTTAAGCAATAAAATTAAATATGCAACTAAAACCTAAACCAAACGCTTCAGATGGTCATTTCTTCATGCGCAGTGGTCAACGCGGCACTCTCTAGCTGCCAAGAGCACTTTTTACTATACACACCCAACCAGAGTGACGGGAGGAGCACATTTCAGAAAACGTGCTCAGCTCGTCGAGAAAATGCGATTTAAGCAATAAAATTAAAAATGCACCTAAAACCTAAACCAAACGTTGCAGGTGGTTATTTCTTCATGCGCAGTGGTCAACGCGGCACTCTCTAGCTGCCAAGAGCACTTTTTACTATGCGCACCCAACCAGAGTGACGGGAGGAGCACATTTCAGAAAACGTGCTCAGCTCGTCGAGAAAATGCGATTTAAGCAATAAAATTAAAAATGCACCTAAAACCTAAACCAAACGTTGCAGGTGGTTATTTCTTCGTGCGCAGCAGTCAACGCGGCACTCTCTAGCTGCCAAGAGCACTTTTTACTATGCGCACCTAACCAGAGTGACGGGAGGAGCACATTTCAGAAAACGTGCTCAGCTCGTCGAGTAAATGCAATTTAAGCAATAAAATTAAAAATGCACCCAAAACCTAAACCAAACGTTGCAGGTGGTTATTTCTTCATGCGCAGTGGTCAACGCGGCACTCTCTAGCTGCCAAGAGCACTTTTTACTATGTGCACCCAACCAGAGTGACGGGAGGAGCACATTTCAGAAAACGTGCTCAGCTCGTCCAGAAAATGCGATTTAAGCAATAAAATTAAAAATGCACCTAAAACCTAAACCAAACGCTTCAGATGGTCATTTCTTCATGCGCAGTGGTCAACGCGGCACTCTCTAGCTGCCAAGATCACTTTTTACTATGCACACCCAACCAGAGTGACGGGAGGACCGCATTTTAGAAAACGTGCTCAGCTCGACGAGAAAATGCGATTTAAGCAATAAAATTAAAAATGCACCCAAAACCTAAACCAAACGTTGCAGGTGGTTATTTCTTCATGCGCAGTGGTCAACGCGGCACTCTCTAGCTGCCAAGAGCACTTTTTACTATGCGCACCTAACCAGAGTGACGGGAGGAGCACATTTCAGAAAACGTGCTCAGCTCGTCGAGAAAATGCGATTTAAGCAATAAAAATAAAAATGCACCTAAAACCTAAACCAAACGTTGCAGGTGGTTATTTCTTCGTGCGCAGCAGTCAACGCGGCACTCTCTAGCTGCCAAGAGCACTTTTTACTATGCGCACCCAACCAGAGTGACGGGAGGAGCACATTTCAGAAAACGTGCTCAGCTCGTCGAGTAAATGCAATTTAAGCAATAAAATTAAAAATGCACCCAAAACCTAAACCAAACGTTGCAGGTGGTTATTTCTTCATGCGCAGTGGTCAACGCGGCACTCTCTAGCTGCCAAGAGCACTTTTTACTATGCGCACCCAACCAGAGTGACGGGAGGAGCACATTTCAGAAAACGTGCTCAGCTCGTCCAGAAAATGCGATTTAAGCAATAAAATTAAAAATGCACCTAAAACCTAAACCAAACGTTGCAGATGGTCATTTCTTCATGCGCAGTGGTCAACGCGGCACTCTCTAGCTGCCAAGAGCACTTTTTACTATGCACACCCAACCAGAGTGACGGGAGGAGCACATTTCAGAAAACGTGCTCAGCTCGTCCAGAAAATGCGATTTAAGCAATAAAATTAAAAATGCACCTAAAACCTAAACCAAACGCTTCAGATGGTCATTTCTTCATGCGCAGTGGTCAACGCGGCACTCTCTAGCTGCCAAGATCACTTTTTACTATGCACACCCAACCAGAGTGACGGGAGGACCGCATTTTAGAAAACGTGCTCAGCTCGACGAGAAAATGCGATTTAAGCAATAAAATTAAAAATGCACCCAAAACCTAAACCAAACGTTGCAGGTGGTTATTTCTTCATGCGCAGTGGTCAACGCGGCACTCTCTAGCTGCCAAGAGCACTTTTTACTATGCGCACCTAACCAGAGTGACGGGAGGAGCACATTTCAGAAAACGTGCTCAGCTCGTCGAGAAAATGCGATTTAAGCAATAAAAATAAAAATGCACCTAAAACCTAAACCAAACGTTGCAGGTGGTTATTTCTTCGTGCGCAGCAGTCAACGCGGCACTCTCTAGCTGCCAAGAGCACTTTTTACTATGCGCACCCAACCAGAGTGACGGGAGGAGCACATTTCAGAAAACGTGCTCAGCTCGTCGAGTAAATGCAATTTAAGCAATAAAATTAAAAATGCACCCAAAACCTAAACCAAACGTTGCAGGTGGTTATTTCTTCATGCGCAGTGGTCAACGCGGCACTCTCTAGCTGCCAAGAGCACTTTTTACTATGCGCACCCAACCAGAGTGACGGGAGGAGCACATTTCAGAAAACGTGCTCAGCTCGTCCAGAAAATGCGATTTAAGCAATAAAATTAAAAATGCACCTAAAACCTAAACCAAACGTTGCAGATGGTCATTTCTTCATGCGCAGTGGTCAACGCGGCACTCTCTAGCTGCCAAGAGCACTTTTTACTATGCACACCCAACCAGAGTGACGGGAGGAGCACATTTCAGAAAACGTGCTCAGCTCGTCCAGACAATGCGATTTAAGCAATAAAATTTAAAATGCACCCAAAACCTAAACCAAACGTTGCAGGTGGTTATTTCTTCATGCGCAGTGGTCAACGCGGCACTCTCTAGCTGCCAAGAGCACTTTTTACTATGCGCACCCAACCAGAGTGACGGGAGGAGCGCATTTCAGAAAACGTGCTCAGCTCGTCGAGAAAATGCGATTTAAGCAATAAAATTACAAATGCACCTAAAACCTAAACCAAAAGTTGCAGGTGGTTATTTCTTCATACGCAGCAGTCAACACGGCACTCTCTAGCTGCCAAGAGCACTTTTTACTATGCGCACCCAACCAGAGTGACGGGAGGAGCACATTTCAGAAAACGTGTTCAGCTCGTCGAGAAAATGCGATTTAAGCAATAAAATTAAAAATGCACCCAAAACCTAAACCAAACGTTGCAGATGGTCATTTCTTCATGTGCAGTGGTCAACGCGGCACTCTCTAGCTGCCAAGAGCACTTTTTACTATGCACACCCAACCAGAGTGACGGGAGGAGCGCATTTCAGAAAACGTGCTCAGCTCGTCGAGAAAATGCGATTTAAGCAATAAAATTAAAAATGCACCCAAAACCTAAACCAAACGTTGCAGGTGGTTATTTCTTCATGCGCAGTGGTCAATGCGGCACTCTCTAGCTGCCAAGAGCACTTTTTACTATGCGCACCCAACCAGAGTGACGGGAGGAGCACTTTTCAGAAAACGTGCTCAGCTCGTCGAGAAAATGCGATTTAAGCAATAAAATTAAAAATGCACCTAAAACCTAAACCAAACGCTGCAGATGGTCATTTCTTCATGCGCAGTGGTCAACGCGGCACTCTCTAGCTGCCAAGAGCACTTTTTACTATGCGCACCCAACCAGAGTGACGGGACGAGCACATTCCAGAAAACGTGCTCAGCTCGCCGAGAAAATGCGATTTAAGCAATAAAATTAAAAATGCACCCAAAACCTAAACCAAACGTTGCAGGTGGTTATTTCTTCATGTGCAGTGGTCAACGCGGCACTCTCTAGCTGCCAAGAGCACTTTTTACTATGCGCACCCAACCAGAGTGACGGGAGGAGCGCATTTCAGAAAACGTGCTCAGCTCGTCGAGAAAATGCAATTTAAGCAATAAAATTAAAAATGCACCTAAAACCTAAACCAAAAGTTGCAGGTGGTTATTTCTTCATGCACAGCAGTCAACACGGCACTCTCTAGCTGCCAAGAGCACTATTTACTATGCGCACCCAACCAGAGTGACGGGAGGAGCACATTTCAGAAAACGTGCTCAGCTCGTCGAGAAAATGCAATTTAAGCAATAAAATTAAAAATGCACCCAAAACCTAAACCAAACGTTGCAGATGGTCATTTCTTCATGCGCAGTGGTCAACGCGGCACTCTCTAGCTGCCAAGAGCACTTTTTACTATGCGCACCCAACCAGAGTGACATAGGAGCACATTTCAGAAAACGTGCTCAGCTCGTCGGAAAATGCGATTTAAGCAATAAAATTAAAAATGCACCTAAAACCCAAACCAAACGTTGCAGGTGGTTATTTCTTCATGCGCAGTGGTCAACGCGGCACTCTCTAGCTGCCAAGAGCACTTTTTACTATGCGCACCCAACCAGAGTGACGGGAGGAAGACATTTCAGACAACGTGCTCAGCTCGTCGAGAAAATGCGATTTAAGCAATAAAATTAAAAATGCACCTAAAACCTAAACCAAACGTTGCAGGTGGTTATTTCTTCATGCGCAGTGGTCAACGCTGCACTCTCTAGCTGCCAAGAGCACATTTTACTATGCGCACCCAACCAGAGTGACGGGAGGAGCACATTTCAGAAAACTTGCTCAGCTAGTCGAGAAAATGCGATTTAAGCAATAAAATTAAAAATGCACCTAAAACCTAAACCAAACGTTGCAGGTGGTTATTTCTTCGTGCGCAGCAGTCAACGCGGCACTCTCTAGCTGCCAAGAGCACTTTTTACTATGCGCACCCAACCAGAGTGACGGGAGGAGCGCATTTCAGAAAACGTGCTCAGCTCGTCGAGAAAATGCGATTTAAGCAATAAAATTAAAAATGCACCTAAAACCTAAACCAAAAGTTGCAGGTGGTTATTTCTTCATGCGCAGCAGTCAACGCGGCACTCTCTAGCTGCCAAGAGCACTTTTTACTATGCGCACCCAACCAGAGTGACGGGAGGAGCACATTTAAGAAAACGTGCTCAGCTCGTCGAGAAAATGCGATTTAAGCAATAAAATTAAATATGCAACTAAAACCTAAACCAAACGCTTCAGATGGTCATTTCTTCATGCGCAGTGGTCAACGCGGCACTCTCTAGCTGCCAAGAGCACTTTTTACTATACACACCCAACCAGAGTGACGGGAGGAGCACATTTCAGAAAACGTGCTCAGCTCGTCGAGAAAATGCGATTTAAGCAATAAAATTAAAAATGCACCTAAAACCTAAACCAAACGTTGCAGGTGGTTATTTCTTCATGCGCAGTGGTCAACGCGGCACTCTCTAGCTGCCAAGAGCACTTTTTACTATGCGCACCCAACCAGAGTGACGGGAGGAGCACATTTCAGAAAACGTGCTCAGCTCGTCGAGAAAATGCGATTTAAGCAATAAAATTAAAAATGCACCTAAAACCTAAACCAAACGTTGCAGGTGGTTATTTCTTCGTGCGCAGCAGTCAACGCGGCACTCTCTAGCTGCCAAGAGCACTTTTTACTATGCGCACCTAACCAGAGTGACGGGAGGAGCACATTTCAGAAAACGTGCTCAGCTCGTCGAGTAAATGCAATTTAAGCAATAAAATTAAAAATGCACCCAAAACCTAAACCAAACGTTGCAGGTGGTTATTTCTTCATGCGCAGTGGTCAACGCGGCACTCTCTAGCTGCCAAGAGCACTTTTTACTATGTGCACCCAACCAGAGTGACGGGAGGAGCACATTTCAGAAAACGTGCTCAGCTCGTCCAGAAAATGCGATTTAAGCAATAAAATTAAAAATGCACCTAAAACCTAAACCAAACGCTTCAGATGGTCATTTCTTCATGCGCAGTGGTCAACGCGGCACTCTCTAGCTGCCAAGATCACTTTTTACTATGCACACCCAACCAGAGTGACGGGAGGACCGCATTTTAGAAAACGTGCTCAGCTCGACGAGAAAATGCGATTTAAGCAATAAAATTAAAAATGCACCCAAAACCTAAACCAAACGTTGCAGGTGGTTATTTCTTCATGCGCAGTGGTCAACGCGGCACTCTCTAGCTGCCAAGAGCACTTTTTACTATGCGCACCTAACCAGAGTGACGGGAGGAGCACATTTCAGAAAACGTGCTCAGCTCGTCGAGAAAATGCGATTTAAGCAATAAAAATAAAAATGCACCTAAAACCTAAACCAAACGTTGCAGGTGGTTATTTCTTCGTGCGCAGCAGTCAACGCGGCACTCTCTAGCTGCCAAGAGCACTTTTTACTATGCGCACCCAACCAGAGTGACGGGAGGAGCACATTTCAGAAAACGTGCTCAGCTCGTCGAGTAAATGCAATTTAAGCAATAAAATTAAAAATGCACCCAAAACCTAAACCAAACGTTGCAGGTGGTTATTTCTTCATGCGCAGTGGTCAACGCGGCACTCTCTAGCTGCCAAGAGCACTTTTTACTATGCGCACCCAACCAGAGTGACGGGAGGAGCACATTTCAGAAAACGTGCTCAGCTCGTCCAGAAAATGCGATTTAAGCAATAAAATTAAAAATGCACCTAAAACCTAAACCAAACGTTGCAGATGGTCATTTCTTCATGCGCAGTGGTCAACGCGGCACTCTCTAGCTGCCAAGAGCACTTTTTACTATGCACACCCAACCAGAGTGACGGGAGGAGCACATTTCAGAAAACGTGCTCAGCTCGTCCAGAAAATGCGATTTAAGCAATAAAATTAAAAATGCACCTAAAACCTAAACCAAACGCTTCAGATGGTCATTTCTTCATGCGCAGTGGTCAACGCGGCACTCTCTAGCTGCCAAGATCACTTTTTACTATGCACACCCAACCAGAGTGACGGGAGGACCGCATTTTAGAAAACGTGCTCAGCTCGACGAGAAAATGCGATTTAAGCAATAAAATTAAAAATGCACCCAAAACCTAAACCAAACGTTGCAGGTGGTTATTTCTTCATGCGCAGTGGTCAACGCGGCACTCTCTAGCTGCCAAGAGCACTTTTTACTATGCGCACCTAACCAGAGTGACGGGAGGAGCACATTTCAGAAAACGTGCTCAGCTCGTCGAGAAAATGCGATTTAAGCAATAAAAATAAAAATGCACCTAAAACCTAAACCAAACGTTGCAGGTGGTTATTTCTTCGTGCGCAGCAGTCAACGCGGCACTCTCTAGCTGCCAAGAGCACTTTTTACTATGCGCACCCAACCAGAGTGACGGGAGGAGCACATTTCAGAAAACGTGCTCAGCTCGTCGAGTAAATGCAATTTAAGCAATAAAATTAAAAATGCACCCAAAACCTAAACCAAACGTTGCAGGTGGTTATTTCTTCATGCGCAGTGGTCAACGCGGCACTCTCTAGCTGCCAAGAGCACTTTTTACTATGCGCACCCAACCAGAGTGACGGGAGGAGCACATTTCAGAAAACGTGCTCAGCTCGTCCAGAAAATGCGATTTAAGCAATAAAATTAAAAATGCACCTAAAACCTAAACCAAACGTTGCAGATGGTCATTTCTTCATGCGCAGTGGTCAACGCGGCACTCTCTAGCTGCCAAGAGCACTTTTTACTATGCACACCCAACCAGAGTGACGGGAGGAGCACATTTCAGAAAACGTGCTCAGCTCGTCCAGACAATGCGATTTAAGCAATAAAATTTAAAATGCACCCAAAACCTAAACCAAACGTTGCAGGTGGTTATTTCTTCATGCGCAGTGGTCAACGCGGCACTCTCTAGCTGCCAAGAGCACTTTTTACTATGCGCACCCAACCAGAGTGACGGGAGGAGCGCATTTCAGAAAACGTGCTCAGCTCGTCGAGAAAATGCGATTTAAGCAATAAAATTAAAAATGCACCTAAAACCTAAACCAAAAGTTGCAGGTGGTTATTTCTTCATACGCAGCAGTCAACACGGCACTCTCTAGCTGCCAAGAGCACTTTTTACTATGCGCACCCAACCAGAGTGACGGGAGGAGCACATTTCAGAAAACGTGTTCAGCTCGTCGAGAAAATGCGATTTAAGCAATAAAATTAAAAATGCACCCAAAACCTAAACCAAACGTTGCAGATGGTCATTTCTTCATGTGCAGTGGTCAACGCGGCACTCTCTAGCTGCCAAGAGCACTTTTTACTATGCACACCCAACCAGAGTGACGGGAGGAGCGCATTTCAGAAAACGTGCTCAGCTCGTCGAGAAAATGCGATTTAAGCAATAAAATTAAAAATGCACCCAAAACCTAAACCAAACGTTGCAGGTGGTTATTTCTTCATGCGCAGTGGTCAATGCGGCACTCTCTAGCTGCCAAGAGCACTTTTTACTATGCGCACCCAACCAGAGTGACGGGAGGAGCACTTTTCAGAAAACGTGCTCAGCTCGTCGAGAAAATGCGATTTAAGCAATAAAATTAAAAATGCACCTAAAACCTAAACCAAACGCTGCAGATGGTCATTTCTTCATGCGCAGTGGTCAACGCGGCACTCTCTAGCTGCCAAGAGCACTTTTTACTATGCGCACCCAACCAGAGTGACGGGACGAGCACATTCCAGAAAACGTGCTCAGCTCGCCGAGAAAATGCGATTTAAGCAATAAAATTAAAAATGCACCCAAAACCTAAACCAAACGTTGCAGGTGGTTATTTCTTCATGTGCAGTGGTCAACGCGGCACTCTCTAGCTGCCAAGAGCACTTTTTACTATGCGCACCCAACCAGAGTGACGGGAGGAGCGCATTTCAGAAAACGTGCTCAGCTCGTCGAGAAAATGCAATTTAAGCAATAAAATTAAAAATGCACCTAAAACCTAAACCAAAAGTTGCAGGTGGTTATTTCTTCATGCACAGCAGTCAACACGGCACTCTCTAGCTGCCAAGAGCACTATTTACTATGCGCACCCAACCAGAGTGACGGGAGGAGCACATTTCAGAAAACGTGCTCAGCTCGTCGAGAAAATGCAATTTAAGCAATAAAATTAAAAATGCACCCAAAACCTAAACCAAACGTTGCAGATGGTCATTTCTTCATGCGCAGTGGTCAACGCGGCACTCTCTAGCTGCCAAGAGCACTTTTTACTATGCGCACCCAACCAGAGTGACATAGGAGCACATTTCAGAAAACGTGCTCAGCTCGTCGGAAAATGCGATTTAAGCAATAAAATTAAAAATGCACCTAAAACCCAAACCAAACGTTGCAGGTGGTTATTTCTTCATGCGCAGTGGTCAACGCGGCACTCTCTAGCTGCCAAGAGCACTTTTTACTATGCGCACCCAACCAGAGTGACGGGAGGAAGACATTTCAGACAACGTGCTCAGCTCGTCGAGAAAATGCGATTTAAGCAATAAAATTAAAAATGCACCTAAAACCTAAACCAAACGTTGCAGGTGGTTATTTCTTCATGCGCAGTGGTCAACGCTGCACTCTCTAGCTGCCAAGAGCACATTTTACTATGCGCACCCAACCAGAGTGACGGGAGGAGCACATTTCAGAAAACTTGCTCAGCTAGTCGAGAAAATGCGATTTAAGCAATAAAATTAAAAATGCACCTAAAACCTAAACCAAACGTTGCAGGTGGTTATTTCTTCGTGCGCAGCAGTCAACGCGGCACTCTCTAGCTGCCAAGAGCACTTTTTACTATGCGCACCCAACCAGAGTGACGGGAGGAGCGCATTTCAGAAAACGTGCTCAGCTCGTCGAGAAAATGCGATTTAAGCAATAAAATTAAAAATGCACCTAAAACCTAAACCAAAAGTTGCAGGTGGTTATTTCTTCATGCGCAGCAGTCAACGCGGCACTCTCTAGCTGCCAAGAGCACTTTTTACTATGCGCACCCAACCAGAGTGACGGGAGGAGCACATTTAAGAAAACGTGCTCAGCTCGTCGAGAAAATGCGATTTAAGCAATAAAATTAAATATGCAACTAAAACCTAAACCAAACGCTTCAGATGGTCATTTCTTCATGCGCAGTGGTCAACGCGGCACTCTCTAGCTGCCAAGAGCACTTTTTACTATACACACCCAACCAGAGTGACGGGAGGAGCACATTTCAGAAAACGTGCTCAGCTCGTCGAGAAAATGCAATTTAAGCAATAAAATTAAAAATGCACCCAAAACCTAAACCAAACGTTGCAGGTGGTTATTTCTTCATGCGCAGTGGTCAACGCGGCACTCTCTAGCTGCCAAGAGCACTTTTTACTATGCGCACCCAACCAGAGTGACGGGAGGAGCACATTCCAGAAAACGTGCTCAGCTCGTCGAGAAAATGCGATTTAAGCAATAAAATTAAAAATGCACCCAAAACCTAAACCAAACGTTGCAGATGGTCATTTCTTCATGTGCAGTGGTGAACGCGGCACTCTCTAGCTGCCAAGAGCACTTTTTACTATGCGCACCCAACCAGAGTGACGGGAGGAGCACATTTCAGAAAACGTGCTCAGCTCGTCGAGGAAATGCGATTTAAGCAATAAAATTAAAAATGCACCTAAAAACCTAAACCAAACGTTGCAGGTGGTTATTTCTTCATGCGCATTGGTCAACGCGGCACTCTCTAGCTGCCAAGAGCACTCTCTAGCTGCCAAGAGCACTTTTTACTATGCGCACCCAACCAGAGTGACGGGAGGAGCACATTTCAGAAAACGTGCTCAGCTTGTCGAGAAAATGCCATTTAAGCCGTACAATTAAAAATGCACCTAAAACCTAAACCAAACGTTGCAGGTGGTTGTTTCTTCATGCGCAGTGGTCAACGTGGCACTCTCTAGCTGCCAAGAGCACTTTTTACTATGCGCACCCAACCAGAGTGACGGGAGGAGCACATTCCAGAAAACGTGCTCAGCTCGTCGAGAAAATGCGATTTAAGCAATAAAATTAAAAATGCACCCAAAACCTAAACCAAACGTTGCAGATGGTCATTTCTTCATGTGCATTGGTCAACGCGGCACTCTCTACCTGCCAAGAGCACTTTTTACTATGCACACCCAACCAGAGTGACGGGAGGAGCGCATTTCAGAAAACGTGCTCAGCTCGTCGAGAAAATGCAATTTAAGCAATAAAATTAAAAATGCACCCAAAACCTAAACCAAACGTTGCAGGTGGTTATTTCTTCATGCGCAGTGGTCAACGCGGCACTCTCTAGCTGCCAAGAGCACTTTTTACTATGCGCACCCAACCAGAGTGACAGGAGGAGCACATTTCAGAAAACGTGCTCAGCTCGTCGAGAAAATGCGATTAAAGCAATAAAATTAAAAATGCACCCAAAACCTAAACCAAACGTTGCAGGTGGTTATTTCTTCATATGCAGCAGTCAACGCGGCACTCTCTAGCTGCCAAGAGCACTTTTTACTATGCGCACCCAACCAGAGTGACGGGAGGAGCACATTTCAGAAAACGTGCTCAGCTCGTCGAGAAAATGCGATTTAAGCAATAAAATTAAAAATGCACCCAAAACCTAAACCAAACGTTGCAGGTGGTTATTTCTTCACGCGCAGTGGTCAACGCGGCACGCTCTAGCTGCCAAGAGCATTTTTTACTATGCGCACCCAACCAGAGTGACGGGAGGAGCACATTTCAGAAAACGTGCTCAGCTCGTCGAGAAAATGCGATTTAAGCAATAAAATTAAAAATGCACCTAAAACCTGAACCAAACGTTGCAGGTGGTTATTTCTTCATGCGCAGTGGTCAACGCGGCATTGTCTAGCTGCCAAGAGCACTTTTTACTATGCGCACCCAACCAGAGTGACGGGAGGAGCATATTTCAGAAAACGTGCTCAGCTCGTCGAGTAAATGCGATTTAAGCAATAAAATTAAAAATGCACCCAAAACCTAAACCAAACGTTGCAGGTGGTTATTTCTTCATGCGCAGTGGTCAACGCGGCACTCTCTAGCTGCCAAGAGCACTTTTTACTATGCGCAACCAACCAGAGTGACGGGAGGAGCACATTTCAGAAAACGTGCTCAGCTCGTCCAGAAAATGCGATTTAAGCAATAAAATTAAAAATGCACCTAAAACCTACAAACGTTGCAGATGGTCATTTCTTCATGCGCAGTGGTCAACGCGGCACTCTCTAGCTGCCAAGAGCACTTTTTACTATGCACACCCAACCAGAGTGACGGGAGGAGCACATTTCAGAAAACGTGCTCAGCTCGTCCAGACAATGCGATTGAAGCAATAAAATTAAAAATGCACCCAAAACCTAAACCAAACGTTGCAGGTGGTTATTTCTTAATGCGCAGTGGTCAACGCGGCAGTCTCTAGCTGCCAAGAGCACTTTTTACTATGCGCACCCAACCAGAGTGACGGGAGGAGCACATTTCAGAAAACGTGCTCAGCTCGTCCAGAAAGTGCGATTTAAGCAATAAAATTAAAAATGCACCTACAACCTAAACCAAACGCTGCAGATGGTCATTTCTTCATGTGCAGTGGTCAACGCGGAACTCTCTAGCTGCCAAGAGCACCTTTTACTATGCGCACCCAACCAGAGTGACGGGAGGAGCACATTTCAGAAAACGTGCTCAGCTCGTCGAGAAAATGCGATTTAAGCAATAAAATTAAAAATGCACCCAAAACCTAAACCAAACGTTGCAGGTGGTTATTTCTTAGTGCGCAGCAGTCAACGCGGCACTCTCTAGCTGCCAAGAGCACTTTTTAATATGCACACCCAACAAGAGTGACGGGAGGAGCGCATTTCAGAAAACGTGCTCAGCTCGACGAGAACATGCGATTTAAGCAATAAAATTAAAAATGCACCCAAAACCTAAACCAAACGTTGCAGGTGGTTATTTCTTCGTGCGCAGCAGTCAACGCGGCACTCTCTAGCTGCCAAGAACACTTTTTACTATGCGCACCCAACCAGAGTGACGGGAGGAGCACATTTCAGAAAACGTGCTCAGCTCGTCGAGAAAATGCGATTTAAGCAATAAAATTAAAAATGCACCCAAAACCTAAACCAAACGTTGCAGGTGGTTATTTCTTCATGCGCAGTGGTCAACGCGGCACTCTCTAGCTGCCAAGAGCACTTTTTACTATGCGCACCCAACCAGAGTGACGGGAGGAGCACATTTCAGAAAACGTGCTCAGCTCGTCGAGAAAATGCGATTTAAGCAATAAAATTAAAAATGCACCCAAAACCTAAACCAAACGTTGCAGATGGTCATTTCTTCATGCGCAGTGGTCAACGCGGCACTCTCTAGCTGCCAAGAGCACTTTTTACTATGCACACCCAACCAGAGTGACGGGAGGAGCGCATTTCAGAAAACGTGCTCAGCTCGACGAGAAAATGCGATTTAAGCAATAAAATTAAAAATGCACCCAAAACCTAAACCAAACGTTGCAGGTGGTTATTTTTTCATGCGCAGTGGTCAACGCGGCACTCTCTAGCTGCCAAGAGCAGTTTTTACTATGCGCACCCAACCAGAGGGACGGGAGGAGCACATTTCAGAAAACGTGCTCAGCTCGTCGAGAAAATGCGATTTAAGCAATAAAATTAAAAATGCACCCAAAACCTAAACCAAACGTTGCAGGTGGTTATTTCTTCATGCGCAGTGGTCAACGCGGCACTCTCTAGCTGCCAAGAGGACTTTTTACTATGCGCACCCAACCAGAGTGACGGGAGGAGCACTTTTCAGAAAACGTGCTCAGCTCGTCGAGAAAATGCGAATTAAGCAATAAAATTAAAAATGCACCCAAAACCTAAACCAAACGTTGCAGATGGTCATTTCTTCATGCGCAGTGGTCAACGCGGCACTCTCTAGCTGCCAAGAGCACTTTTTACTATGCGCACCCAACCAGAGGGACGGGAGGAGCACATTTCAGAAAACGTGCTCAGCTCGTCGAGAAAATGCGATTTAAGCAATAAAATTAAAAATGCACCTAAAACCCAAACCAAACGTTGCAGGTGGTTATTTCTTCATGCGCAGTGGTCAACGCGGCACTCTCTAGCTGCCAAGAGCACTTTTTACTATGCGCACCCAACCAGAGTGACGGGAGGAGCACATTTCAGAAAACGTGCTCAGCTCGTCGAGAAAATGCGATTTAAGCAATAAAATTAAAAACGCACCTAAAACCTAAACCAAACGTTGCAGGTGGTTATTTCTTCATGCGCAGTGGTCAACGCGGCACTGTCTAGCTGCCAAGAGCACTTTTTACTATGCGCACCCAACCAGAGTGACGGGAGGAGCACATGTCAGAAAACGTGCTCAGCTCGTCGAGAAAATGCGATTTAAGCAATAAAATTAAAAATGCACCTAAAACCTAAACCAAACGCTGCAGATGGTCATTTCTTCATGCGCAGCGGTCAACGCGGCACTCTCTAGCTGCCAAGAGCACTTTTTACTATGCACACCCAACCAGAGTGACGGGAGGAGCACATTCCAGAAAACGTGCTCAGCTCGTCGAGACAATGCGATTTAAGCAATAAAATTAAAAATGCACCCAAAACCGAAACCAAACGTTGCAGATGGTCATTTCTTCATGTGCAGTGTTCAACGCGGCACTCTCTAGCTGCCAAGAGCACTTTTTACTATGCACACACAACCAGAGTGACGGGAGGAGCACATTTCAGAAAACGTGCTCAGCTCGTCGAGAACATGCGATTTAAGCAATAAAATTAAAAATGCACCCAAAACCTAAACCAAACGTTGCAGGTGGTTATTTCTTCACGCGCAGTGGTCAACGCGGCACGCTCTAGCTGCCAAGAGCATTTTTTACTATGCGCACCCAACCAGAGTGACGGGAGGAGCACATTTCAGAAAACGTGCTCAGCTCGTCGAGAAAATGCGATTTAAGCAATAAAATTAAAAATGCACCTAAAACCTGAACCAAACGTTGCAGGTGGTTATTTCTTCATGCGCAGTGGTCAACGCGGCATTGTCTAGCTGCCAAGAGCACTTTTTACTATGCGCACCCAACCAGAGTGACGGGAGGAGCATATTTCAGAAAACGTGCTCAGCTCGTCGAGTAAATGCGATTTAAGCAATAAAATTAAAAATGCACCCAAAACCTAAACCAAACGTTGCAGGTGGTTATTTCTTCATGCGCAGTGGTCAACGCGGCAGTCTCTAGCTGCCAAGAGCACTTTTTACTATGCGCACCCAACCAGAGTGACGGGAGGAGCACATTTCAGAAAACGTGCTCAGCTCGTCCAGAAAATGCGATTTAAGCAATAAAATTAAAAATGCACCTAAAACCTAAACCAAACGTTGCAGATGGTCATTTCTTCATGCGCAGTGGTCAACGCGGCACTCTCTAGCTGCCAAGAGCACTTTTTACTATGCACACCCAACCAGAGTGACGGGAGGAGCACATTTCAGAAAACGTGCTCAGCTCGTCCAGACAATGCGATTGAAGCAATAAAATTAAAAATGCACCCAAAACCTAAACCAAACGTTGCAGGTGGTTATTTCTTAATGCGCAGTGGTCAACGCGGCACTCTCTAGCTGCCAAGAGCACTTTTTACTATGCGCAACCAACCAGAGTGACGGGAGGAGCGCATTTCAGAAAACGTGCTCAGCTCGTCGAGAAAATGCGATTTAAGCAATAAAATTAAAAATGCACCCAAAACCTAAACCAAACGTTGCAGATGGTCATTTCTTCATGCGCAGTGGTCAACGCGGCACTCTCTAGCTGCCAAGAGCACTTTTTACTATGCGCACCCAACCAGAGGGACGGGAGGAGCACATTTCAGAAAACGTGCTCAGCTCGTCGAGAAAATGCGATTTAAGCAATAAAATTAAAAATGCACCTAAAACCCAAACCAAACGTTGCAGGTGGTTATTTCTTCATGCGCAGTGGTCAACGCGGCACTCTCTAGCTGCCAAGAGCACTTTTTACTATGCGCACCCAACCAGAGTGACGGGAGGAGCACATTTCAGAAAACGTGCTCAGCTCGTCGAGAAAATGCGATTTAAGCAATAAAATTAAAAATGTACCTAAAACCTAAACCAAACGTTGCAGGTGGTTATTTCTTCATGCGCAGTGGTCAACGCGGCACTGTCTAGCTGCCAAGAGCACTTTTTACTATGCGCACCCAACCAGAGTGACGGGAGGAGCACATGTCAGAAAACGTGCTCAGCTCGTCGAGAAAATGCGATTTAAGCAATAAAATTAAAAATGCACCTAAAACCTAAACCAAACGCTGCAGATGGTCATTTCTTCATGCGCAGCGGTCAACGCGGCACTCTCTAGCTGCCAAGAGCACTTTTTACTATGCACACCCAACCAGAGTGACGGGAGGAGCACATTCCAGAAAACGTGCTCAGCTCGTCGAGACAATGCGATTTAAGCAATAAAATTAAAAATGCACCCAAAACCGAAACCAAACGTTGCAGATGGTCATTTCTTCATGCGCAGTGTTCAACGCGGCACTCTCTAGCTGCCAAGAGCACTTTTTACTATGCACACACAACCAGAGTGACGGGAGGAGCACATTTCAGAAAACGTGCTCAGCTCGTCGAGAAAATGCGATTTAAGCAATAAAATTAAAAATGCACCCAAAACCTAAACCAAACGTTGCAGGTGGTTATTTCTTCACGCGCAGTGGTCAACGCGGCACGCTCTAGCTGCCAAGAGCATTTTTTACTATGCGCACCCAACCAGAGTGACGGGAGGAGCACATTTCAGAAAACGTGCTCAGCTCGTCGAGAAAATGCGATTTAAGCAATAAAATTAAACATGCACCCAAAACCTGAACCAAACGTTGCAGGTGGTTATTTCTTCATGCGCAGTGGTCAACGCGGCACTCTCTAGCTGCCAAGAGCACTTTTTACTATGCGCACCCAACCAGAGTGACGGGAGGAGCACATTTCAGAAAACGTGCTCAGCTCGTCGAGAAAATGCGATTTAAGCAATAAAATTAAAAATGCACCTAAAACCTAAACCAAACGTTGCAGGTGGTTAATTCTTCGTGCGCAGCAGTCAACGCGGCACTCTCTAGCTGCCAAGAGCACTTTTTACTATGCGCACCCAACCAGAGTGACGGGAGGAGCACATTTCAGAAAACGTGCTCAGCTCGTCGAGAAAATGCGATTTAAGCAATAAAATTAAAAATGCACCTAAAACCTAAACCAAACGCTGCAGATGGTCATTTCTTCATGCGCAGCGGTCAACGCGGCACTCTCTAGCTGCCAAGAGCACTTTTTACTATGCACACCCAACCAGAGTGACGGGAGGAGCACATTCCAGAAAACGTGCTCAGCTCGTCGAGACAATGCGATTTAAGCAATAAAATTAAAAATGCACCCAAAACCGAAACCAAACGTTGCAGATGGTCATTTCTTCATGCGCAGTGTTCAACGCGGCACTCTCTAGCTGCCAAGAGCACTTTTTACTATGCACACACAACCAGAGTGACGGGAGGAGCACATTTCAGAAAACGTGCTCAGCTCGTCGAGAAAATGCGATTTAAGCAATAAAATTAAAAATGCACCCAAAACCTAAACCAAACGTTGCAGGTGGTTATTTCTTCACGCGCAGTGGTCAACGCGGCACGCTCTAGCTGCCAAGAGCATTTTTTACTATACGCACCCAACCAGAGTGACGGGAGGAGCACATTTCAGAAAACGTGCTCAGCTCGTCGAGAAAATGCGATTTAAGCAATAAAATTAAAAATGCACCTAAAACCTGAACCAAACGTTGCAGGTGGTTATTTCTTCATGCGCAGTGGTCAACGCGGCACTCTCTAGCTGCCAAGAGCACTTTTTACTATGCGCACCCAACCAGAGTGACGGGAGGAGCACATTTCAGAAAACGTGCTCAGCTCGTCGAGAAAATGCGATTTAAGCAATAAAATTAAAAATGCACCTAAAACCTAAACCAAACGTTGCAGGTGGTTAATTCTTCGTGCGCAGCAGTCAACGCGGCACTCTCTAGCTGCCAAGAGCACTTTTTACTATGCGCACCCAACCAGAGTGACGGGAGGAGCACATTTCAGAAAACGTGCTCAGCTCGTCGAGTAAATGCGATTTAAGCAATAAAATTAAAAATGCACCCAAAACCTAAACCAAACGTTGCAGATGGTCGTTTCTTCATGCGCAGTGGTCAACGCGGTACTCTCTAGCTGCCAAGAGCACTTTTTACTATGCGCACCCAACCAGAGTGACGGGAGGAGCACATTTCAGAAAACGTGCTCAGCTCGTCGAGAAAATGCGATTTAACCAATAAAATTAAAAATGCACCTAAAACCTAAACCAAACGTTGCAGGTGGTTATTTCTTCATGCGCAGTGGTCAACGCGGCACTCTCTCGCTGCATAGAGCACTTTTTACTATGCGCACCCAACCAGAGTGACGGGAGGAGCACATTTCAGAAAACGTGCTCAGCTCGTCGAGAAAATGCGATTTAAGCAATAAAATTAAAAATGCACCTAAAACCTAAACCAAACGTTGCAGGTGGTTATTTCTTCGTGCGCAGCAGTCAACGCGGCACTCTCTAGCTGCCAAGAGCACTTTTTACTATGCGCACCCAACCAGAGTGACGGGAGGAGCACATTTCAGAAAACGTGCTCAGCTCGTCGAGTAAATGCGATTTAAGCAATAAAATTAAAAATGCACCCAAAACCTAAACCAAACGTTGCAGGTGGTTATTTCTTCATGCGCAGTGGTCAACGCGGCAGTCTCTAGCTGCCAAGAGCACTTTTTACTATGCGCACCCAACCAGAGTGACGGGAGGAGCACATTTCAGAAAACGTGCTCAGCTCGTCGAGAAAATGCGATTTAAGCAATAAAATTAAAAATGCACCCAAAACCTAAACCAAACATTGCAGGTGGTTATTTCTTAATGCGCAGTGGTCAACGCGGCACTCTCTAGCTGCCAAGAGCACTTTTTACTATGCGCACCCAACCAGAGTGACGGGAGGAGCACATTTCAGAAAACGTGCTCAGCTCGTCGAGAAAATGCGATTTAAGCAATAAAATTAAAAATGCACCTAAAACCTAAACCAAACGTTGCAGGTGGTTATTTCTTCATGCGCAGTGGTCAACGCGGCACTCTCTAGCTGCCAAGAGCACTTTTTACTATGCGCACCCAACCAGAGTGACGGGAGGAGCACATTTCAGAAAACGTGCTCAGCTCGTCGAGTAAATGCAATTTAAGCAATAAAATTAAAAATGCACCCAAAACCTAAACCAAACGTTGCAGGTGGTTATTTCTTCATGCGCAGTGGTCAACGCGGCACTCTCTAGCTGCCAAGAGCACTTTTTACTATGCGCACCCAACCAGAGTGACGGGAGGAGCGCATTTCAGAAAACGTGCTCAGCTCGTCGAGAAAATGCGATTTAAGCAATAAAATTAAAAATGCACCTAAAACCTAAACCAAAAGTTGCAGGTGGTTATTTCTTCATGCGCAGCAGTCAACACGGCACTCTCTAGCTGCCAAGAGCACTTTTTACTATGCACACCCAACCAGAGTGACGGGAGGAGCGCATTTTAGAAAACGTGCTCAGCTCGACGAGAAAATGCGATTTAAGCAATAAAATTAAAAATGCACCCAAAACCTAAACCAAACGTTGCAGATGGTCATTTCTTCATGTGCAGTGGTCAACGCGGCACTCTCTAGCTGCCAAGAGCACTTTTTACAATGCACACCCAACCAGAGTGACGGGAGGAGCGCATTTCAGAAAACGTGCTCAGCTCGTCGAGAAAATGCGATTTAAGCAATAAAATTAAAAATGCACCCAAAACCTAAACCAAACGTTGCAGGTGGTTATTTCTTCATGCGCAGTGGTCAACGCGGCACTCTCTAGCTGCCAAGAGCACTCTCTAGCTGCCAAGAGCACTTTTTTACTATGCGCACCCAACCAGAGTGACGGGAGGAGCACATTTCAGAAAACGTGCTCAGCTCGTCGAGAAAATGCGATTTAAGCAATAAAATTAAAAATGCACCTAAAACCTAAACCAAACGTTGCAGGTGGTTATTTCTTCATGCGCAGTGGTCAACGCGGCACTCTCTAGCTGCCAAGAGCACTTTTTACTATGCGCACCCAACCAGAGTGACGGGAGGAGCACATTTCAGAAAATGTGCTCAGCTAGTCGAGAAATTTTATTTAAGCCGTACAATTAAAAATGCACCTAAAACCTAAGCCAAACGTTGCAGGTGGTTGTTTCTTCATGCGCAGTGGTCAACGTGGCACTCTCTAGCTGCCAAGAGCACTTTTTACTATGCGCACCCAACCAGAGTGACGGGAGGAGCACATTCCAGAAAACGTGCTCAGCTCGTCGAGAAAATGCGATTTAACCAATAAAATTAAAAATGCACCCAAAACCTAAACCAAACGTTGCAGATGGTCATTTCTTCATGTGCAGTGGTCAACGCGGCACTCTCTAGCTGCCAAGAGCACTTTTTACTATGCACACCCAACCAGAGTGACGGGAGGAGCGCATTTCAGAAAACGTGCTCAGCTCGTCGAGAAAATGCAATTTAAGCAATAAAATTAAAAATGCACCCAAAACCTAAACCAAACGTTGCAGGTGGTTATTTCTTCATGCGCAGTGGTCAACGCGGCACTCTCTAGCTGCCAAGAGCACTTTTTACTATGCGCACCCAACCAGAGTGACAGGAGGATCACATTTCAGAAAACGTGCTCAGCTCGTCGAGAAAATGCGATTTAAGCAATAAAATTAAAAATGCACCCAAAACCTAAACCAAACGTTGCAGGTGGTTATTTCTTCATATGCAGCAGTCAACGCGGCACTCTCTAGCTGCCAAGAGCACTTTTTACTATGCGCACCCAACCAGAGTGACGGGAGGAGCACATTTCAGAAAACGTGCTCAGCTCGTCGAGAAAATGCGATTTAAGCAATAAAATAAAAAATGCACCTAAAACCTAAACCAAACGTTGCAGGTGGATATTTCTTCATGCGCAGTGGTCAACGCGGCACTCTCTAGCTGCCAAGAGCACTTTTTACTATGCGCACCCAACCAGAGTGACGTGAGGAGCACATTTCAGAAAACGTGCTCAGCTCGTCGAGAAAATGCAATTTAAGCAATAACATTAAAAATGCACCTAAAACCTAAACCAAACGTTGCAGGTGGTTATTTCTTCATGCGCAGTGGTCAACGCGGCACTCTCTCGCTGCCAAGAGCACTTTTTACTATGCGCACCCAACCAGAGTGACGGGAGGAGCACATTTCAGAAAACGTGCTCAGCTCGTCGAGAAAATGCGATTTAAGCAATAAAATTAAAAATGCACCTAAAACCTAAACCAAACGTTGCAGGTGGTTATTTCTTCATGCGCAGCAGTCAACGCGGCAGTCTCTAGCTGCCAAGAGCACTTTTTACTATGCGCACCCAACCAGAGTGACGGGAGGAGCACATTTCAGAAAACGTGCTCAGCTCGTCCAGAAAATGCGATTTAAGCAATAAAATTAAAAATGCACCTAAAACCTAAACCAAACGTTGCAGATGGTCATTTCTTCATGCGCAGTGGTCAACGCGGCACTCTCTAGCTGCCAAGAGCACTTTTTACTATGCACACCCAACCAGAGTGACGGGAGGAGCACATTTCAGAAAACGTGCTCAGCTCGTCCAGACAATGCGATTTAAGCAATAAAATTAAAAATGCACCCAAAACCTAAACCAAACGTTGCAGGTGGTTATTTCTTAATGCGCAGTGGTCAACGCGGCACTCTCTAGCTGCCAAGAGCACTTTTTACTATGCGCACCCAACCAGAGTGACGGGAGGAGCACATTTCAGAAAACGTGCTCAGCTCGTCGAGAAAATGCGATTTAAGCAATAAAATTAAAAATGCACCTAAAACCTAAACCAAACGTTGCAGGTGGTTATTTCTTCATGCGCAGCAGTCAACGCGGCACTCTCTAGCTGCCAAGAGCACTTTTTACTATGCGGACCCAACCAGAGTGACGGGAGGAGCACATTTCAGAAAACGTGCTCAGATCGTCGAGAAAATGCGATTTAAGCAATAAAATAAAAAATGCACCTACAACCTAAACCAAACGCTGCAGATGGTCATTTCTTCATGTGCAGTGGTCAACGCGGCACTCTCTAGCTGCCAAGAGCACTTTTTACTATGCGCACCCAACCAGAGTGACGGGAGGAGCACATTTCAGAAAACGTGCTCAGCTCGTCGAGAAAATGTGATTTAAGCAATAAAATTAAAAATGCACCCAAAACCTAAACCAAACGTTGCAGGTGGTTATTTCTTCATGCGCAGCAGTCAACGCGGCACTCTCTAGCTGCCAAGAGCACTTTTTAATATGCACACCCAACAAGAGTGACGGGAGGAGCGCATTTCAGAAAACGTGCTCAGCTCGACGAGAACATGCGATTTAAGCAATAAAATTAAAAATGCACCCAAAACCTAAACCAAACGTTGCAGGTGGTTATTTCTTCATGCGCAGTGGTCAACGCGGCACTCTCTAGCTGCCAAGAGCACTTTTTACTATGCGCACCCAACCAGAGTGACGGGAGGAGCACATTTCAGAAAACGTGCTCAGCTCGTCGAGAAAATGCGATTTAAGCAATACAATTAAAAATGCACCCAAAACCTAAACCAAACGTTGCAGGTGGTTATTTCTTCATGCGCAGTGGTAAACGCGGCACTCTCGAGCTGCCAAGAGCACTTTTTACTATGCGCACCCAACCAGAGTGACGGGAGGAGCACATTTCATAAAACGTGCTCAGCTCGTCCAGAAAATGCTATTTAAGCAATAAAATTAAAAATGCACCTAAAACCTAAACCAAACGTTGCAGATGGTCATTTCTTCATGCGCAGTGGTCAACGCGGCACTCTCTAGCTGCCAAGAGCACTTTTTACTATGCACACCCAACCAGACTGACGGGAGGAGCACATTTCAGAAAACGTGCTCAGCTCGTCCAGAAAATGCGATTTAAGCAATAAAATTAAAAATGCACCCAAAACCTAAACCAAACGTTGCAGGTGGTTATTTCTTCATGCGCAGTGGTCAACGCGGCACTCTCTAGCTGCCAAGAGCACTTTTTACTATGCGCAACCAACCAGAGTGACGGGAGGAGCACATTTCAGAAAACGTGCTCAGCTCGTCGAGAAAATGCGATTTAAGCAATAAAATTAAAAATGCACCCAAAACCTAAACCAAACGTTGCAGGTGGTTATTTCTTCGTGCGCAGCAGTCAACGTGGCACTCTCTAGCTGCCAAGAACACTTTTTACTATGCGCACCCAACCAGAGTGACGGGAGGAGCACATTTCAGAAAACGTGCTCAGCTCGTCGAGAAAATGCGATTTAAGCAATAAAATTAAAAATGCACCTAAAACCTAAACCAAACGTTGCACGTGGTTATTTCTTCATGCGCAGTGGTCAACGCGGCACTCTCTAGCTGCCAAGAGCACTTTTTACTATGCGCAACCAACCAGAGTGACGGGAGGAGCACATTTCAGAAAACGTGCTCAGCTCGTCGAGAAAATGCGATTTAAGCAATAAAATTAAAAATGCACCCAAAACCTAAACCAAACGTTGCAGGTGGTTATTTCTTCATGCGCAGTGGTCAACGCGGCACTCTCTAGCTGCCAAGAGCACTTTTTACTATGCGCACCCAACCAGAGTGACGGGAGGAGCACATTTCAGAAAACGTGCTCAGCTCGTCGAGAAAATGCGATTTAAGCAATAAAATTAAAAATGCACCCAAAACCTAAACCAAACGTTGCAGATGGTCATTTCTTCATGCGCAGTGGTCAACGCGGCACTCTCTAGCTGCCAAGAGCACTTTTTACTATGCACACCCAACCAGAGTGACGGGAGGAGCGCATTTCAGAAAACGTGCTCAGCTCGACGAGAAAATGCGATTTAAGCAATAAAATTAAAAATGCACCCAAAACCTAAACCAAACGTTGCAGGTGGTTATTTTTTCATGCGCAGTGGTCAACGCGGCACTCTCTAGCTGCCAAGAGCACTTTTTACTATACACACCCAACTAGAGTGACGGGAGGAGCACATTCCAGAAAACGTGCTCAGCTCGTCGAGAAAATGCGATTTAAGCAATAAAATTAAAAATGCACCCAAAACCTAAACCAAACGTTGCAGGTGGTTATTTCTTCATGCGCAGCAGTCAACGCGGCACTCTCTAGCTGCCAAGAGCACTTTTTACTATGCGCACCCAACCAGAGGGACGGGAGGAGCACATTTCAGAAAACGTGCTCAGCTCGTCGCGAAAATGCGATTTAAGCAATAAAATTAAAAATGCACCCAAAACCTAAACCAAACGTTGCAGGTGGTTATTTCTTCATGCGCAGTGGTCAACGCGGCACTCTCTAGCTGCCAAGAGGACTTTTTACTATGCGCACCCAACCAGAGTGACGGGAGGAGCACTTTTCAGAAAACGTGCTCAGCTCGTCGAGAAAATGCGAATTAAGCAATGAAATTAAAAATGCACCCAAAACCTAAACCAAACGTTGCAGATGGTCATTTCTTCATGCGCAGTGGTCAACGCGGCACTCTCTAGCTGCCAAGAGCACTTTTTACTATGCGCACCCAACCAGAGGGACGGGAGGAGCACATTTCAGAAAACGTGCTCAGCTCGTCGAGAAAATGCGATTTAAGCAATAAAATTAAAAATGCACCTAAAACCCAAACCAAACGTTGCAGGTGGTTATTTCTTCATGCGCAGTGGTCAACGCGGCACTCTCTAGCTGCCAAGAGCACTTTTTACTATGCGCACCCAACCAGAGTGACGGGAGGAGCACATTTCAGAAAACGTGCTCAGCTCGTCGAGAAAATGCGATTTAAGCAATAAAATTAAAAATGCACCTAAAACCTAAACCAAACGTTGCAGGTGGTTATTTCTTCATGCGCAGTGGTCAACGCGGCACTGTCTAGCTGCCAAGAGCACTTTTTACTATGCGCACCCAACCAGAGTGACGGGAGGAGCACATGTCAGAAAACGTGCTCAGCTCGTCGAGAAAATGCGATTTAAGCAATAAAATTAAAAATGCACCTAAAACCTAAACCAAACGCTGCAGATGGTCATTTCTTCATGCGCAGCGGTCAACGCGGCACTCTCTAGCTGCCAAGAGCACTTTTTACTATGCACACCCAACCAGAGTGACGGGAGGAGCACATTCCAGAAAACGTGCTCAGCTCGTCGAGACAATGCGATTTAAGCAATAAAATTAAAAATGCACCCAAAACCGAAACCAAACGTTGCAGATGGTCATTTCTTCATGCGCAGTGTTCAACGCGGCACTCTCTAGCTGCCAAGAGCACTTTTTACTATGCACACACAACCAGAGTGACGGGAGGAGCACATTTCAGAAAACGTGCTCAGCTCGTCGAGAAAATGCGATTTAAGCAATAAAATTAAAAATGCACCCAAAACCTAAACCAAACGTTGCAGGTGGTTATTTCTTCACGCGCAGTCTTCAACGCGGCACGCTCTAGCTGCCAAGAGCATTTTTTACTATGCGCACCCAACCAGAGTGACGGGAGGAGCACATTTCAGAAAACGTGCTCAGCTCGTCGAGAAAATGCGATTTAAGCAATAAAATTAAAAATGCACCTAAAACCTGAACCAAACGTTGCAGGTGGTTATTTCTTCATGCGCAGTGGTCAACGCGGCACTGTCTAGCTGCCAAGAGCACTTTTTACTATGCGCACCCAACCAGAGTGACGGGAGGAGCACATTTCAGAAAACGTGCTCAGCTCGTCGAGTAAATGCGATTTAAGCAATAAAATTAAAAATGCACCCAAAACCTAAACCAAACGTTGCAGGTGGTTATTTCTTCATGCGCAGTGGTCAACGCGGCAGTCTCTAGCTGCCAAGAGCACTTTTTACTATGCGCACCCAACCAGAGTGACGGGAGGAGCACATTTCAGAAAACGTGCTCAGCTCGTCCAGAAAATGCGATTTAAGCAATAAAATTAAAAATGCACCTAAAACCTAAACCAAACGTTGCAGATGGTCATTTCTTCATGCGCAGTGGTCAACGCGGCACTCTCTAGCTGCCAAGAGCACTTTTTACTATGCACACCCAACCAGAGTGACGGGAGGAGCACATTTCAGAAAACGTGCTCAGCTCGTCCAGACAATGCGATTGAAGCAATAAAATTAAAAATGCACCCAAAACCTAAACCAAACGTTGCAGGTGGTTATTTCTTAATGCGCAGTGGTCAACGCGGCACTCTCTAGCTGCCAAGAGCACTTTTTACTATGCGCAACCAACCAGAGTGACGGGAGGAGCGCATTTCAGAAAACGTGCTCAGCTCGTCGAGAAAATGCGATTTAAGCAATAAAATTAAAAATGCACCCAAAACCTAAACCAAACGTTGCAGATGGTCATTTCTTCATGCGCAGTGGTCAACGCGGCACTCTCTAGCTGCCAAGAGCACTTTTTACTATGCGCACCCAACCAGAGGGACGGGAGGAGCACATTTCAGAAAACGTGCTCAGCTCGTCGAGAAAATGCGATTTAAGCAATAAAATTAAAAATGCACCTAAAACCCAAACCAAACGTTGCAGGTGGTTATTTCTTCATGCGCAGTGGTCAACGCGGCACTCTCTAGCTGCCAAGAGCACTTTTTACTATGCGCACCCAACCAGAGTGACGGGAGGAGCACATTTCAGAAAACGTGCTCAGCTCGTCGAGAAAATGCGATTTAAGCAATAAAATTAAAAATGTACCTAAAACCTAAACCAAACGTTGCAGGTGGTTATTTCTTCATGCGCAGTGGTCAACGCGGCACTGTCTAGCTGCCAAGAGCACTTTTTACTATGCGCACCCAACCAGAGTGACGGGAGGAGCACATGTCAGAAAACGTGCTCAGCTCGTCGAGAAAATGCGATTTAAGCAATAAAATTAAAAATGCACCTAAAACCTAAACCAAACGCTGCAGATGGTCATTTCTTCATGCGCAGCGGTCAACGCGGCACTCTCTAGCTGCCAAGAGCACTTTTTACTATGCACACCCAACCAGAGTGACGGGAGGAGCACATTCCAGAAAACGTGCTCAGCTCGTCGAGACAATGCGATTTAAGCAATAAAATTAAAAATGCACCCAAAACCGAAACCAAACGTTGCAGATGGTCATTTCTTCATGCGCAGTGTTCAACGCGGCACTCTCTAGCTGCCAAGAGCACTTTTTACTATGCACACACAACCAGAGTGACGGGAGGAGCACATTTCAGAAAACGTGCTCAGCTCGTCGAGAAAATGCGATTTAAGCAATAAAATTAAAAATGCACCCAAAACCTAAACCAAACGTTGCAGGTGGTTATTTCTTCACGCGCAGTGGTCAACGCGGCACGCTCTAGCTGCCAAGAGCATTTTTTACTATGCGCACCCAACCAGAGTGACGGGAGGAGCACATTTCAGAAAACGTGCTCAGCTCGTCGAGAAAATGCGATTTAAGCAATAAAATTAAACATGCACCCAAAACCTGAACCAAACGTTGCAGGTGGTTATTTCTTCATGCGCAGTGGTCAACGCGGCACTCTCTAGCTGCCAAGAGCACTTTTTACTATGCGCACCCAACCAGAGTGACGGGAGGAGCACATTTCAGAAAACGTGCTCAGCTCGTCGAGAAAATGCGATTTAAGCAATAAAATTAAAAATGCACCTAAAACCTAAACCAAACGTTGCAGGTGGTTAATTCTTCGTGCGCAGCAGTCAACGCGGCACTCTCTAGCTGCCAAGAGCACTTTTTACTATGCGCACCCAACCAGAGTGACGGGAGGAGCACATTTCAGAAAACGTGCTCAGCTCGTCGAGAAAATGCGATTTAAGCAATAAAATTAAAAATGCACCTAAAACCTAAACCAAACGCTGCAGATGGTCATTTCTTCATGCGCAGCGGTCAACGCGGCACTCTCTAGCTGCCAAGAGCACTTTTTACTATGCACACCCAACCAGAGTGACGGGAGGAGCACATTCCAGAAAACGTGCTCAGCTCGTCGAGACAATGCGATTTAAGCAATAAAATTAAAAATGCACCCAAAACCGAAACCAAACGTTGCAGATGGTCATTTCTTCATGCGCAGTGTTCAACGCGGCACTCTCTAGCTGCCAAGAGCACTTTTTACTATGCACACACAACCAGAGTGACGGGAGGAGCACATTTCAGAAAACGTGCTCAGCTCGTCGAGAAAATGCGATTTAAGCAATAAAATTAAAAATGCACCCAAAACCTAAACCAAACGTTGCAGGTGGTTATTTCTTCACGCGCAGTGGTCAACGCGGCACGCTCTAGCTGCCAAGAGCATTTTTCACTATGCGCACCCAACCAGAGTGACGGGAGGAGCACATTTCAGAAAACGTGCTCAGCTCGTCGAGAAAATGCGATTTAAGCAATAAAATTAAAAATGCACCTAAAACCTGAACCAAACGTTGCAGGTGGTTATTTCTTCATGCGCAGTGGTCAACGCGGCACTCTCTAGCTGCCAAGAGCACTTTTTACTATGCGCACCCAACCAGAGTGACGGGAGGAGCACATTTCAGAAAACGTGCTCAGCTCGTCGAGAAAATGCGATTTAAGCAATAAAATTAAAAATGCACCTAAAACCTAAACCAAACGTTGCAGGTGGTTAATTCTTCGTGCGCAGCAGTCAACGCGGCACTCTCTAGCTGCCAAGAGCACTTTTTACTATGCGCACCCAACCAGAGTGACGGGAGGAGCACATTTCAGAAAACGTGCTCAGCTCGTCGAGTAAATGCGATTTAAGCAATAAAATTAAAAATGCACCCAAAACCTAAACCAAACGTTGCAGATGGTCGTTTCTTCATGCGCAGTGGTCAACGCGGTACTCTCTAGCTGCCAAGAGCACTTTTTACTATGCGCACCCAACCAGAGTGACGGGAGGAGCACATTTCAGAAAACGTGCTCAGCTCGTCGAGAAAATGCGATTTAACCAATAAAATTAAAAATGCACCTAAAACCTAAACCAAACGTTGCAGGTGGTTATTTCTTCATGCGCAGTGGTCAACGCGGCACTCTCTCGCTGCATAGAGCACTTTTTACTATGCGCACCCAACCAGAGTGACGGGAGGAGCACATTTCAGAAAACGTGCTCAGCTCGTCGAGAAAATGCGATTTAAGCAATAAAATTAAAAATGCACCTAAAACCTAAACCAAACGTTGCAGGTGGTTATTTCTTCGTGCGCAGCAGTCAACGCGGCACTCTCTAGCTGCCAAGAGCACTTTTTACTATGCGCACCCAACCAGAGTGACGGGAGGAGCACATTTCAGAAAACGTGCTCAGCTCGTCGAGTAAATGCGATTTAAGCAATAAAATTAAAAATGCACCCAAAACCTAAACCAAACGTTGCAGGTGGTTATTTCTTCATGCGCAGTGGTCAACGCGGCAGTCTCTAGCTGCCAAGAGCACTTTTTACTATGCGCACCCAACCAGAGTGACGGGAGGAGCACATTTCAGAAAACGTGCTCAGCTCGTCGAGAAAATGCGATTTAAGCAATAAAATTAAAAATGCACCCAAAACCTAAACCAAACATTGCAGGTGGTTATTTCTTAATGCGCAGTGGTCAACGCGGCAGTCTCTAGCTGCCAAGAGCACTTTTTACTATGCGCACCCAACCAGAGTGACGGGAGGAGCACATTTCAGAAAACGTGCTCAGCTCGTCGAGAAAATGCGATTTAAGCAATAAAATTAAAAATGCACCTAAAACCTGAACCAAACGTTGCAGGTGGTTATTTCTTCATGCGCAGTGGTCAACGCGGCATTGTCTAGCTGCCAAGAGCACTTTTTACTATGCGCACCCAACCAGAGTGACGGGAGGAGCATATTTCAGAAAACGTGCTCAGCTCGTCGAGTAAATGCGATTTAAGCAATAAAATTAAAAATGCACCCAAAACCTAAACCAAACGTTGCAGGTGGTTATTTCTTCATGCGCAGTGGTCAACGCGGCAGTCTCTAGCTGCCAAGAGCACTTTTTACTATGCGCAACCAACCAGAGTGACGGGAGGAGCACATTTCAGAAAACGTGCTCAGCTCGTCCAGAAAATGCGATTTAAGCAATAAAATTAAAAATGCACCTAAAACCTAAACCAAACGTTGCAGATGGTCATTTCTTCATGCGCAGTGGTCAACGCGGCACTCTCTAGCTGCCAAGAGCACTTTTTACTATGCACACCCAACCAGAGTGACGGGAGGAGCACATTTTAGAAAACGTGCTCAGCTCGTCCAGACAATGCGATTGAAGCAATAAAATTAAAAATGCACCCAAAACCTAAACCAAACGTTGCAGGTGGTTATTTCTTAATGCGCAGTGGTCAACGCGGCAGTCTCTAGCTGCCAAGAGCACTTTTTACTATGCGCACCCAACCAGAGTGACGGGAGGAGCACATTTCAGAAAACGTGCTCAGCTCGTCCAGAAAGTGCGATTTAAGCAATAAAATTAAAAATGCACCTACAACCTAAACCAAACGCTGCAGATGGTCATTTCTTCATGTGCAGTGGTCAACGCGGAACTCTCTAGCTGCCAAGAGCACCTTTTACTATGCGCACCCAACCAGAGTGACGGGAGGAGCACATTTCAGAAAACGTGCTCAGCTCGTCGAGAAAATGCGATTTAAGCAATAAAATTAAAAATGCACCCAAAACCTAAACCAAACGTTGCAGGTGGTTATTTCTTAGTGCGCAGCAGTCAACGCGGCACTCTCTAGCTGCCAAGAGCACTTTTTAATATGCACACCCAACAAGAGTGACGGGAGGAGCGCATTTCAGAAAACGTGCTCAGCTCGACGAGAACATGCGATTTAAGCAATAAAATTAAAAATGCACCCAAAACCTAAACCAAACGTTGCAGGTGGTTATTTCTTCGTGCGCAGCAGTCAACGCGGCACTCTCTAGCTGCCAAGAACACTTTTTACTATGCGCACCCAACCAGAGTGACGGGAGGAGCACATTTCAGAAAACGTGCTCAGCTCGTCGAGAAAATGCGATTTAAGCAATAAAATTAAAAATGCACCCAAAACCTAAACCAAACGTTGCAGGTGGTTATTTCTTCATGCGCAGTGGTCAACGCGGCACTCTCTAGCTGCCAAGAGCACTTTTTACTATGCGCACCCAACCAGAGTGACGGGAGGAGCACATTTCAGAAAACGTGCTCAGCTCGTCGAGAAAATGCGATTTAAGCAATAAAATTAAAAATGCACCCAAAACCTAAACCAAACGTTGCAGATGGTCATTTCTTCATGCGCAGTGGTCAACGCGGCACTCTCTAGCTGCCAAGAGCACTTTTTACTATGCACACCCAACCAGAGTGACGGGAGGAGCGCATTTCAGAAAACGTGCTCAGCTCGACGAGAAAATGCGATTTAAGCAATAAAATTAAAAATGCACCCAAAACCTAAACCAAACGTTGCTGGTGGTTATTTTTTCATGCGCAGTGGTCAACGCGGCACTCTCTAGCTGCCAAGAGCAGTTTTTACTATGCGCACCCAACCAGAGGGACGGGAGGAGCACATTTCAGAAAACGTGCTCAGCTCGTCGAGAAAATGCGATTTAAGCAATAAAATTAAAAATGCACCCAAAACCTAAACCAAACGTTGCAGGTGGTTATTTCTTCATGCGCAGTGGTCAACGCGGCACTCTCTAGCTGCCAAGAGGACTTTTTACTATGCGCACCCAACCAGAGTGACGGGAGGAGCACTTTTCAGAAAACGTGCTCAGCTCGTCGAGAAAATGCGAATTAAGCAATAAAATTAAAAATGCACCCAAAACCTAAACCAAACGTTGCAGATGGTCATTTCTTCATGCGCAGTGGTCAACGCGGCACTCTCTAGCTGCCAAGAGCACTTTTTACTATGCGCACCCAACCAGAGGGACGGGAGGAGCACATTTCAGAAAACGTGCTCAGCTCGTCGAGAAAATGCGATTTAAGCAATAAAATTAAAAATGCACCTAAAACCCAAACCAAACGTTGCAGGTGGTTATTTCTTCATGCGCAGTGGTCAACGCGGCACTCTCTAGCTGCCAAGAGCACTTTTTACTATGCGCACCCAACCAGAGTGACGGGAGGAGCACATTTCAGAAAACGTGCTCAGCTCGTCGAGAAAATGCGATTTAAGCAATAAAATTAAAAATGCACCTAAAACCTAAACCAAACGTTGCAGGTGGTTATTTCTTCATGCGCAGTGGTCAACGCGGCACTGTCTAGCTGCCAAGAGCACTTTTTACTATGCGCACCCAACCAGAGTGACGGGAGGAGCACATGTCAGAAAACGTGCTCAGCTCGTCGAGAAAATGCGATTTAAGCAATAAAATTAAAAATGCACCCAAAACCTAAACCAAACGTTGCAGGTGGTTGTTTCTTCATGCGCAGTGGTCAACGCGGCACTCTCTAGCTGCCAAGAGGACTTTTTACTATGCGCACCCAACCAGAGTGACGGGAGGAGCACTTTTCAGAAAACGTGCTCAGCTCGTCGAGAAAATGCGAATTAAGCAATAAAATTAAAAATGCACCCAAAACCTAAACCAAACGTTGCAGATGGTCATTTCTTCATGCGCAGTGGTCAACGCGGCACTCTCTAGCTGCCAAGAGCACTTTTTACTATGCGCACCCAACCAGAGGGACGGGAGGAGCACATTTCAGAAAACGTGCTCAGCTCGTCGAGAAAATGCGATTTAAGCAATAAAATTAAAAATGCACCTAAAACCCAAACCAAACGTTGCAGGTGGTTATTTCTTCATGCGCAGTGGTCAACGCGGCACTCTCTAGCTGCCAAGAGCACTTTTTACTATGCGCACCCAACCAGAGTGACGGGAGGAGCACATTTCAGAAAACGTGCTCAGCTCGTCGAGAAAATGCGATTTAAGCAATAAAATTAAAAATGTACCTAAAACCTAAACCAAACGTTGCAGGTGGTTATTTCTTCATGCGCAGTGGTCAACGCGGCACTGTCTAGCTGCCAAGAGCACTTTTTACTATGCGCACCCAACCAGAGTGACGGGAGGAGCACATGTCAGAAAACGTGCTCAGCTCGTCGAGAAAATGCGATTTAAGCAATAAAATTAAAAATGCACCTAAAACCTAAACCAAACGCTGCAGATGGTCATTTCTTCATGCGCAGCGGTCAACGCGGCACTCTCTAGCTGCCAAGAGCACTTTTTACTATGCACACCCAACCAGAGTGACGGGAGGAGCACATTCCAGAAAACGTGCTCAGCTCGTCGAGACAATGCGATTTAAGCAATAAAATTAAAAATGCACCCAAAACCGAAACCAAACGTTGCAGATGGTCATTTCTTCATGCGCAGTGTTCAACGCGGCACTCTCTAGCTGCCAAGAGCACTTTTTACTATGCACACACAACCAGAGTGACGGGAGGAGCACATTTCAGAAAACGTGCTCAGCTCGTCGAGAAAATGCGATTTAAGCAATAAAATTAAAAATGCACCCAAAACCTAAACCAAACGTTGCAGGTGGTTATTTCTTCACGCGCAGTGGTCAACGCGGCACGCTCTAGCTGCCAAGAGCATTTTTTACTATGCGCACCCAACCAGAGTGACGGGAGGAGCACATTTCAGAAAACGTGCTCAGCTCGTCGAGAAAATGCGATTTAAGCAATAAAATTAAACATGCACCCAAAACCTGAACCAAACGTTGCAGGTGGTTATTTCTTCATGCGCAGTGGTCAACGCGGCACTCTCTAGCTGCCAAGAGCACTTTTTACTATGCGCACCCAACCAGAGTGACGGGAGGAGCACATTTCAGAAAACGTGCTCAGCTCGTCGAGAAAATGCGATTTAAGCAATAAAATTAAAAATGCACCTAAAACCTAAACCAAACGTTGCAGGTGGTTAATTCTTCGTGCGCAGCAGTCAACGCGGCACTCTCTAGCTGCCAAGAGCACTTTTTACTATGCGCACCCAACCAGAGTGACGGGAGGAGCACATTTCAGAAAACGTGCTCAGCTCGTCGAGAAAATGCGATTTAAGCAATAAAATTAAAAATGCACCTAAAACCTAAACCAAACGCTGCAGATGGTCATTTCTTCATGCGCAGCGGTCAACGCGGCACTCTCTAGCTGCCAAGAGCACTTTTTACTATGCACACCCAACCAGAGTGACGGGAGGAGCACATTCCAGAAAACGTGCTCAGCTCGTCGAGACAATGCGATTTAAGCAATAAAATTAAAAATGCACCCAAAACCGAAACCAAACGTTGCAGATGGTCATTTCTTCATGCGCAGTGTTCAACGCGGCACTCTCTAGCTGCCAAGAGCACTTTTTACTATGCACACACAACCAGAGTGACGGGAGGAGCACATTTCAGAAAACGTGCTCAGCTCGTCGAGAAAATGCGATTTAAGCAATAAAATTAAAAATGCACCCAAAACCTAAACCAAACGTTGCAGGTGGTTATTTCTTCACGCGCAGTGGTCAACGCGGCACGCTCTAGCTGCCAAGAGCATTTTTTACTATGCGCACCCAACCAGAGTGACGGGAGGAGCACATTTCAGAAAACGTGCTCAGCTCGTCGAGAAAATGCGATTTAAGCAATAAAATTAAAAATGCACCTAAAACCTGAACCAAACGTTGCAGGTGGTTATTTCTTCATGCGCAGTGGTCAACGCGGCACTCTCTAGCTGCCAAGAGCACTTTTTACTATGCGCACCCAACCAGAGTGACGGGAGGAGCACATTTCAGAAAACGTGCTCAGCTCGTCGAGAAAATGCGATTTAAGCAATAAAATTAAAAATGCACCTAAAACCTAAACCAAACGTTGCAGGTGGTTAATTCTTCGTGCGCAGCAGTCAACGCGGCACTCTCTAGCTGCCAAGAGCACTTTTTACTATGCGCACCCAACCAGAGTGACGGGAGGAGCACATTTCAGAAAACGTGCTCAGCTCGTCGAGTAAATGCGATTTAAGCAATAAAATTAAAAATGCACCCAAAACCTAAACCAAACGTTGCAGATGGTCGTTTCTTCATGCGCAGTGGTCAACGCGGTACTCTCTAGCTGCCAAGAGCACTTTTTACTATGCGCACCCAACCAGAGTGACGGGAGGAGCACATTTCAGAAAACGTGCTCAGCTCGTCGAGAAAATGCGATTTAACCAATAAAATTAAAAATGCACCTAAAACCTAAACCAAACGTTGCAGGTGGTTATTTCTTCATGCGCAGTGGTCAACGCGGCACTCTCTCGCTGCATAGAGCACTTTTTACTATGCGCACCCAACCAGAGTGACGGGAGGAGCACATTTCAGAAAACGTGCTCAGCTCGTCGAGAAAATGCGATTTAAGCAATAAAATTAAAAATGCACCTAAAACCTAAACCAAACGTTGCAGGTGGTTATTTCTTCGTGCGCAGCAGTCAACGCGGCACTCTCTAGCTGCCAAGAGCACTTTTTACTATGCGCACCCAACCAGAGTGACGGGAGGAGCACATTTCAGAAAACGTGCTCAGCTCGTCGAGTAAATGCGATTTAAGCAATAAAATTAAAAATGCACCCAAAACCTAAACCAAACGTTGCAGGTGGTTATTTCTTCATGCGCAGTGGTCAACGCGGCAGTCTCTAGCTGCCAAGAGCACTTTTTACTATGCGCACCCAACCAGAGTGACGGGAGGAGCACATTTCAGAAAACGTGCTCAGCTCGTCGAGAAAATGCGATTTAAGCAATAAAATTAAAAATGCACCCAAAACCTAAACCAAACATTGCAGGTGGTTATTTCTTAATGCGCAGTGGTCAACGCGGCACTCTCTAGCTGCCAAGAGCACTTTTTACTATGCGCACCCAACCAGAGTGACGGGAGGAGCACATTTCAGAAAACGTGCTCAGCTCGTCGAGAAAATGCGATTTAAGCAATAAAATTAAAAATGCACCTAAAACCTAAACCAAACGTTGCAGGTGGTTATTTCTTCATGCGCAGTGGTCAACGCGGCACTCTCTAGCTGCCAAGAGCACTTTTTACTATGCGCACCCAACCAGAGTGACGGGAGGAGCACATTTCAGAAAACGTGCTCAGCTCGTCGAGTAAATGCAATTTAAGCAATAAAATTAAAAATGCACCCAAAACCTAAACCAAACGTTGCAGGTGGTTATTTCTTCATGCGCAGTGGTCAACGCGGCACTCTCTAGCTGCCAAGAGCACTTTTTACTATGCGCACCCAACCAGAGTGACGGGAGGAGCGCATTTCAGAAAACGTGCTCAGCTCGTCGAGAAAATGCGATTTAAGCAATAAAATTAAAAATGCACCTAAAACCTAAACCAAAAGTTGCAGGTGGTTATTTCTTCATGCGCAGCAGTCAACACGGCACTCTCTAGCTGCCAAGAGCACTTTTTACTATGCACACCCAACCAGAGTGACGGGAGGAGCGCATTTTAGAAAACGTGCTCAGCTCGACGAGAAAATGCGATTTAAGCAATAAAATTAAAAATGCACCCAAAACCTAAACCAAACGTTGCAGATGGTCATTTCTTCATGTGCAGTGGTCAACGCGGCACTCTCTAGCTGCCAAGAGCACTTTTTACAATGCACACCCAACCAGAGTGACGGGAGGAGCGCATTTCAGAAAACGTGCTCAGCTCGTCGAGAAAATGCGATTTAAGCAATAAAATTAAAAATGCACCCAAAACCTAAACCAAACGTTGCAGGTGGTTATTTCTTCATGCGCAGTGGTCAACGCGGCACTCTCTAGCTGCCAAGAGCACTCTCTAGCTGCCAAGAGCACTTTTTTACTATGCGCACCCAACCAGAGTGACGGGAGGAGCACATTTCAGAAAACGTGCTCAGCTCGTCGAGAAAATGCGATTTAAGCAATAAAATTAAAAATGCACCTAAAACCTAAACCAAACGTTGCAGGTGGTTATTTCTTCATGCGCAGTGGTCAACGCGGCACTCTCTAGCTGCCAAGAGCACTTTTTACTATGCGCACCCAACCAGAGTGACGGGAGGAGCACATTTCAGAAAATGTGCTCAGCTAGTCGAGAAATTTTATTTAAGCCGTACAATTAAAAATGCACCTAAAACCTAAGCCAAACGTTGCAGGTGGTTGTTTCTTCATGCGCAGTGGTCAACGTGGCACTCTCTAGCTGCCAAGAGCACTTTTTACTATGCGCACCCAACCAGAGTGACGGGAGGAGCACATTCCAGAAAACGTGCTCAGCTCGTCGAGAAAATGCGATTTAACCAATAAAATTAAAAATGCACCCAAAACCTAAACCAAACGTTGCAGATGGTCATTTCTTCATGTGCAGTGGTCAACGCGGCACTCTCTAGCTGCCAAGAGCACTTTTTACTATGCACACCCAACCAGAGTGACGGGAGGAGCGCATTTCAGAAAACGTGCTCAGCTCGTCGAGAAAATGCAATTTAAGCAATAAAATTAAAAATGCACCCAAAACCTAAACCAAACGTTGCAGGTGGTTATTTCTTCATGCGCAGTGGTCAACGCGGCACTCTCTAGCTGCCAAGAGCACTTTTTACTATGCGCACCCAACCAGAGTGACAGGAGGATCACATTTCAGAAAACGTGCTCAGCTCGTCGAGAAAATGCGATTTAAGCAATAAAATTAAAAATGCACCCAAAACCTAAACCAAACGTTGCAGGTGGTTATTTCTTCATATGCAGCAGTCAACGCGGCACTCTCTAGCTGCCAAGAGCACTTTTTACTATGCGCACCCAACCAGAGTGACGGGAGGAGCACATTTCAGAAAACGTGCTCAGCTCGTCGAGAAAATGCGATTTAAGCAATAAAATAAAAAATGCACCTAAAACCTAAACCAAACGTTGCAGGTGGATATTTCTTCATGCGCAGTGGTCAACGCGGCACTCTCTAGCTGCCAAGAGCACTTTTTACTATGCGCACCCAACCAGAGTGACGTGAGGAGCACATTTCAGAAAACGTGCTCAGCTCGTCGAGAAAATGCAATTTAAGCAATAACATTAAAAATGCACCTAAAACCTAAACCAAACGTTGCAGGTGGTTATTTCTTCATGCGCAGTGGTCAACGCGGCACTCTCTCGCTGCCAAGAGCACTTTTTACTATGCGCACCCAACCAGAGTGACGGGAGGAGCACATTTCAGAAAACGTGCTCAGCTCGTCGAGAAAATGCGATTTAAGCAATAAAATTAAAAATGCACCTAAAACCTAAACCAAACGTTGCAGGTGGTTATTTCTTCATGCGCAGCAGTCAACGCGGCAGTCTCTAGCTGCCAAGAGCACTTTTTACTATGCGCACCCAACCAGAGTGACGGGAGGAGCACATTTCAGAAAACGTGCTCAGCTCGTCCAGAAAATGCGATTTAAGCAATAAAATTAAAAATGCACCTAAAACCTAAACCAAACGTTGCAGATGGTCATTTCTTCATGCGCAGTGGTCAACGCGGCACTCTCTAGCTGCCAAGAGCACTTTTTACTATGCACACCCAACCAGAGTGACGGGAGGAGCACATTTCAGAAAACGTGCTCAGCTCGTCCAGACAATGCGATTTAAGCAATAAAATTAAAAATGCACCCAAAACCTAAACCAAACGTTGCAGGTGGTTATTTCTTAATGCGCAGTGGTCAACGCGGCACTCTCTAGCTGCCAAGAGCACTTTTTACTATGCGCACCCAACCAGAGTGACGGGAGGAGCACATTTCAGAAAACGTGCTCAGCTCGTCGAGAAAATGCGATTTAAGCAATAAAATTAAAAATGCACCTAAAACCTAAACCAAACGTTGCAGGTGGTTATTTCTTCATGCGCAGCAGTCAACGCGGCACTCTCTAGCTGCCAAGAGCACTTTTTACTATGCGGACCCAACCAGAGTGACGGGAGGAGCACATTTCAGAAAACGTGCTCAGATCGTCGAGAAAATGCGATTTAAGCAATAAAATAAAAAATGCACCTACAACCTAAACCAAACGCTGCAGATGGTCATTTCTTCATGTGCAGTGGTCAACGCGGCACTCTCTAGCTGCCAAGAGCACTTTTTACTATGCGCACCCAACCAGAGTGACGGGAGGAGCACATTTCAGAAAACGTGCTCAGCTCGTCGAGAAAATGTGATTTAAGCAATAAAATTAAAAATGCACCCAAAACCTAAACCAAACGTTGCAGGTGGTTATTTCTTCATGCGCAGCAGTCAACGCGGCACTCTCTAGCTGCCAAGAGCACTTTTTAATATGCACACCCAACAAGAGTGACGGGAGGAGCGCATTTCAGAAAACGTGCTCAGCTCGACGAGAACATGCGATTTAAGCAATAAAATTAAAAATGCACCCAAAACCTAAACCAAACGTTGCAGGTGGTTATTTCTTCATGCGCAGTGGTCAACGCGGCACTCTCTAGCTGCCAAGAGCACTTTTTACTATGCGCACCCAACCAGAGTGACGGGAGGAGCACATTTCAGAAAACGTGCTCAGCTCGTCGAGAAAATGCGATTTAAGCAATACAATTAAAAATGCACCCAAAACCTAAACCAAACGTTGCAGGTGGTTATTTCTTCATGCGCAGTGGTAAACGCGGCACTCTCGAGCTGCCAAGAGCACTTTTTACTATGCGCACCCAACCAGAGTGACGGGAGGAGCACATTTCATAAAACGTGCTCAGCTCGTCCAGAAAATGCTATTTAAGCAATAAAATTAAAAATGCACCTAAAACCTAAACCAAACGTTGCAGATGGTCATTTCTTCATGCGCAGTGGTCAACGCGGCACTCTCTAGCTGCCAAGAGCACTTTTTACTATGCACACCCAACCAGACTGACGGGAGGAGCACATTTCAGAAAACGTGCTCAGCTCGTCCAGAAAATGCGATTTAAGCAATAAAATTAAAAATGCACCCAAAACCTAAACCAAACGTTGCAGGTGGTTATTTCTTCATGCGCAGTGGTCAACGCGGCACTCTCTAGCTGCCAAGAGCACTTTTTACTATGCGCACCCAACCAGAGTGACGGGAGGAGCACATTTCAGAAAACGTGCTCAGCTCGTCGAGAAAATGCGATTTAAGCAATAAAATTAAAAATGCACCCAAAACCTAAACCAAACGTTGCAGGTGGTTATTTCTTCGTGCGCAGCAGTCAACGCGGCACTCTCTAGCTGCCAAGAACACTTTTTACTATGCGCACCCAACCAGAGTGACGGGAGGAGCACATTTCAGAAAACGTGCTCAGCTCGTCGAGAAAATGCGATTTAAGCAATAAAATTAAAAATGCACCTAAAACCTAAACCAAACGTTGCACGTGGTTATTTCTTCATGCGCAGTGGTCAACGCGGCACTCTCTAGCTGCCAAGAGCACTTTTTACTATGCGCAACCAACCAGAGTGACGGGAGGAGCACATTTCAGAAAACGTGCTCAGCTCGTCGAGAAAATGCGATTTAAGCAATAAAATTAAAAATGCACCCAAAACCTAAACCAAACGTTGCAGGTGGTTATTTCTTCATGCGCAGTGGTCAACGCGGCACTCTCTAGCTGCCAAGAGCACTTTTTACTATGCGCACCCAACCAGAGTGACGGGAGGAGCACATTTCAGAAAACGTGCTCAGCTCGTCGAGAAAATGCGATTTAAGCAATAAAATTAAAAATGCACCCAAAACCTAAACCAAACGTTGCAGATGGTCATTTCTTCATGCGCAGTGGTCAACGCGGCACTCTCTAGCTGCCAAGAGCACTTTTTACTATGCACACCCAACCAGAGTGACGGGAGGAGCGCATTTCAGAAAACGTGCTCAGCTCGACGAGAAAATGCGATTTAAGCAATAAAATTAAAAATGCACCCAAAACCTAAACCAAACGTTGCAGGTGGTTATTTTTTCATGCGCAGTGGTCAACGCGGCACTCTCTAGCTGCCAAGAGCACTTTTTACTATACACACCCAACTAGAGTGACGGGAGGAGCACATTCCAGAAAACGTGCTCAGCTCGTCGAGAAAATGCGATTTAAGCAATAAAATTAAAAATGCACCCAAAACCTAAACCAAACGTTGCAGGTGGTTATTTCTTCATGCGCAGCAGTCAACGCGGCACTCTCTAGCTGCCAAGAGCACTTTTTACTATGCGCACCCAACCAGAGGGACGGGAGGAGCACATTTCAGAAAACGTGCTCAGCTCGTCGCGAAAATGCGATTTAAGCAATAAAATTAAAAATGCACCCAAAACCTAAACCAAACGTTGCAGGTGGTTATTTCTTCATGCGCAGTGGTCAACGCGGCACTCTCTAGCTGCCAAGAGGACTTTTTACTATGCGCACCCAACCAGAGTGACGGGAGGAGCACTTTTCAGAAAACGTGCTCAGCTCGTCGAGAAAATGCGAATTAAGCAATAAAATTAAAAATGCACCCAAAACCTAAACCAAACGTTGCAGATGGTCATTTCTTCATGCGCAGTGGTCAACGCGGCACTCTCTAGCTGCCAAGAGCACTTTTTACTATGCGCACCCAACCAGAGGGACGGGAGGAGCACATTTCAGAAAACGTGCTCAGCTCGTCGAGAAAATGCGATTTAAGCAATAAAATTAAAAATGCACCTAAAACCCAAACCAAACGTTGCAGGTGGTTATTTCTTCATGCGCAGTGGTCAACGCGGCACTCTCTAGCTGCCAAGAGCACTTTTTACTATGCGCACCCAACCAGAGTGACGGGAGGAGCACATTTCAGAAAACGTGCTCAGCTCGTCGAGAAAATGCGATTTAAGCAATAAAATTAAAAATGCACCTAAAACCTAAACCAAACGTTGCAGGTGGTTATTTCTTCATGCGCAGTGGTCAACGCGGCACTGTCTAGCTGCCAAGAGCACTTTTTACTATGCGCACCCAACCAGAGTGACGGGAGGAGCACATGTCAGAAAACGTGCTCAGCTCGTCGAGAAAATGCGATTTAAGCAATAAAATTAAAAATGCACCTAAAACCTAAACCAAACGCTGCAGATGGTCATTTCTTCATGCGCAGCGGTCAACGCGGCACTCTCTAGCTGCCAAGAGCACTTTTTACTATGCACACCCAACCAGAGTGACGGGAGGAGCACATTCCAGAAAACGTGCTCAGCTCGTCGAGACAATGCGATTTAAGCAATAAAATTAAAAATGCACCCAAAACCGAAACCAAACGTTGCAGATGGTCATTTCTTCATGCGCAGTGTTCAACGCGGCACTCTCTAGCTGCCAAGAGCACTTTTTACTATGCACACACAACCAGAGTGACGGGAGGAGCACATTTCAGAAAACGTGCTCAGCTCGTCGAGAAAATGCGATTTAAGCAATAAAATTAAAAATGCACCCAAAACCTAAACCAAACGTTGCAGGTGGTTATTTCTTCACGCGCAGTCTTCAACGCGGCACGCTCTAGCTGCCAAGAGCATTTTTTACTATGCGCACCCAACCAGAGTGACGGGAGGAGCACATTTCAGAAAACGTGCTCAGCTCGTCGAGAAAATGCGATTTAAGCAATAAAATTAAAAATGCACCTAAAACCTGAACCAAACGTTGCAGGTGGTTATTTCTTCATGCGCAGTGGTCAACGCGGCACTGTCTAGCTGCCAAGAGCACTTTTTACTATGCGCACCCAACCAGAGTGACGGGAGGAGCACATTTCAGAAAACGTGCTCAGCTCGTCGAGTAAATGCGATTTAAGCAATAAAATTAAAAATGCACCCAAAACCTAAACCAAACGTTGCAGGTGGTTATTTCTTCATGCGCAGTGGTCAACGCGGCAGTCTCTAGCTGCCAAGAGCACTTTTTACTATGCGCACCCAACCAGAGTGACGGGAGGAGCACATTTCAGAAAACGTGCTCAGCTCGTCCAGAAAATGCGATTTAAGCAATAAAATTAAAAATGCACCTAAAACCTAAACCAAACGTTGCAGATGGTCATTTCTTCATGCGCAGTGGTCAACGCGGCACTCTCTAGCTGCCAAGAGCACTTTTTACTATGCACACCCAACCAGAGTGACGGGAGGAGCACATTTCAGAAAACGTGCTCAGCTCGTCCAGACAATGCGATTGAAGCAATAAAATTAAAAATGCACCCAAAACCTAAACCAAACGTTGCAGGTGGTTATTTCTTAATGCGCAGTGGTCAACGCGGCACTCTCTAGCTGCCAAGAGCACTTTTTACTATGCGCACCCAACCACAGTGACGGGAGGAGCGCATTTCAGAAAACGTGCTCAGCTCGTCGAGAAAATGCGATTTAAGCAATAAAATTAAAAATGCACCTAAAACCTAAACCAAACGTTGCAGGTGGTTATTTCTTCATGCGCAGCAGTCAACGCGGCACTCTCTAGCTGCCAAGAGCACTTTTTACTATGCGGACCCAACCAGAGTGACGGGAGGAGCACATTTCAGAAAACGTGCTCAGCTCGTCGAGAAAATGCGATTTAAGGAATAAAATAAAAAATGCACCTACAACCTAAACCAAACGCTGCAGATGGTCATTTCTTCATGTGCAGTGGTCAACGCGGAACTCTCTAGCTGCCAAGAGCACCTTTTACTATGCGCACCCAACCAGAGTGACGGGAGGAGCACATTTCAGAAAACGTGCTCAGCTCGTCGAGAAAATGCGATTTAAGCAATAAAATTAAAAATGCACCCAAAACCTAAACCAAACGTTGCAGGTGGTTATTTCTTAGTGCGCAGCAGTCAACGCGGCACTCTCTAGCTGCCAAGAGCACTTTTTAATATGCACACCCAACAAGAGTGACGGGAGGAGCGCATTTCAGAAAACGTGCTCAGCTCGACGAGAACATGCGATTTAAGCAATAAAATTAAAAATGCACCCAAAACCTAAACCAAACGTTGCAGGTGGTTATTTCTTCGTGCGCAGCAGTCAACGCGGCACTCTCTAGCTGCCAAGAACACTTTTTACTATGCGCACCCAACCAGAGTGACGGGAGGAGCACATTTCAGAAAACGTGCTCAGCTCGTCGAGAAAATGCGATTTAAGCAATAAAATTAAAAATGCACCTAAAACCTAAACCAAACGTTGCAGGTGGTTATTTCTTCATGCGCAGTGGTCAACGCGGCACTCTCTAGCTGCCAAGAGCACTTTTTACTATGCGCACCCAACCAGAGTGACGGGAGGAGCACATTTCAGAAAACGTGCTCAGCTCGTCGAGAAAATGCGATTTAAGCAATAAAATTAAAAATGCACCCAAAACCTAAACCAAACGTTGCAGGTGGTTATTTCTTCATGCGCAGTGGTCAACGCGGCACTCTCTAGCTGCCAAGAGCACTTTTTACTATGCGCACCCAACCAGAGTGACGGGAGGAGCACATTTCAGAAAACGTGCTCAGCTCGTCGAGAAAATGCGATTTAAGCAATAAAATTAAAAATGCACCCAAAACCTAAACCAAACGTTGCAGACGGTCATTTCTTCATGCGCAGTGGTCAACGCGGCACTCTCTAGCTGCCAAGAGCACTTTTTACTATGCACACCCAACCAGAGTGACGGGAGGAGCGCATTTCAGAAAACGTGCTCAGCTCGACGAGAAAATGCGATTTAAGCAATAAAATTAAAAATGCACCCAAAACCTAAACCAAACGTTGCAGGTGGTTATTTTTTCATGCGCAGTGGTCAACGCGGCACTCTCTAGCTGCCAAGAGCACTTTTTACTATACACACCCAACTAGAGTGACGGGAGGAGCACATTCCAGAAAACGTGCTCAGCTCGTCGAGAAAATGCGATTTAAGCAATAAAATTAAAAATGCACCCAAAACCTAAACCAAACGTTGCAGGTGGTTATTTCTTCATGCGCAGCAGTCAACGCGGCACTCTCTAGCTGCCAAGAGCACTTTTTACTATGCGCACCCAACCAGAGGGACGGGAGGAGCACATTTCAGAAAACGTGCTCAGCTCGTCGAGAAAATGCGATTTAAGCAATAAAATTAAAAATGCACCCAAAACCTAAACCAAACGTTGCAGGTGGTTGTTTCTTCATGCGCAGTGGTCAACGCGGCACTCTCTAGCTGCCAAGAGGACTTTTTACTATGCGCACCCAACCAGAGTGACGGGAGGAGCACTTTTCAGAAAACGTGCTCAGCTCGTCGAGAAAATGCGAATTAAGCAATAAAATTAAAAATGCACCCAAAACCTAAACCAAACGTTGCAGATGGTCATTTCTTCATGCGCAGTGGTCAACGCGGCACTCTCTAGCTGCCAAGAGCACTTTTTACTATGCGCACCCAACCAGAGGGACGGGAGGAGCACATTTCAGAAAACGTGCTCAGCTCGTCGAGAAAATGCGATTTAAGCAATAAAATTAAAAATGCACCTAAAACCCAAACCAAACGTTGCAGGTGGTTATTTCTTCATGCGCAGTGGTCAACGCGGCACTCTCTAGCTGCCAAGAGCACTTTTTACTATGCGCACCCAACCAGAGTGACGGGAGGAGCACATTTCAGAAAACGTGCTCAGCTCGTCGAGAAAATGCGATTTAAGCAATAAAATTAAAAATGCACCTAAAACCTAAACCAAACGTTGCAGGTGGTTATTTCTTCATGCGCAGTGGTCAACGCGGCACTGTCTAGCTGCCAAGAGCACTTTTTACTATGCGCACCCAACCAGAGTGACGGGAGGAGCACATGTCAGAAAACGTGCTCAGCTCGTCGAGAAAATGCGATTTAAGCAATAAAATTAAAAATGCACCTAAAACCTAAACCAAACGCTGCAGATGGTCATTTCTTCATGCGCAGCGGTCAACGCGGCACTCTCTAGCTGCCAAGAGCACTTTTTACTATGCACACCCAACCAGAGTGACGGGAGGAGCACATTCCAGAAAACGTGCTCAGCTCGTCGAGACAATGCGATTTAAGCAATAAAATTAAAAATGCACCCAAAACCGAAACCAAACGTTGCAGATGGTCATTTCTTCATGCGCAGTGTTCAACGCGGCACTCTCTAGCTGCCAAGAGCACTTTTTACTATGCACACACAACCAGAGTGACGGGAGGAGCACATTTCAGAAAACGTGCTCAGCTCGTCGAGAAAATGCGATTTAAGCAATAAAATTAAAAATGCACCCAAAACCTAAACCAAACGTTGCAGGTGGTTATTTCTTCACGCGCAGTGGTCAACGCGGCACGCTCTAGCTGCCAAGAGCATTTTTTACTATGCGCACCCAACCAGAGTGACGGGAGGAGCACATTTCAGAAAACGTGCTCAGCTCGTCGAGAAAATGCGATTTAAGCAATAAAATTAAAAATGCACCTAAAACCTGAACCAAACGTTGCAGGTGGTTATTTCTTCATGCGCAGTGGTCAACGCGGCACTCTCTAGCTGCCAAGAGCACTTTTTACTATGCGCACCCAACCAGAGTGACGGGAGGAGCACATTTCAGAAAACGTGCTCAGCTCGTCGAGAAAATGCGATTTAAGCAATAAAATTAAAAATGCACCTAAAACCTAAACCAAACGTTGCAGGTGGTTAATTCTTCGTGCGCAGCAGTCAACGCGGCACTCTCTAGCTGCCAAGAGCACTTTTTACTATGCGCACCCAACCAGAGTGACGGGAGGAGCACATTTCAGAAAACGTGCTCAGCTCGTCGAGAAAATGCGATTTAAGCAATAAAATTAAAAATGCACCTAAAACCTAAACCAAACGCTGCAGATGGTCATTTCTTCATGCGCAGCGGTCAACGCGGCACTCTCTAGCTGCCAAGAGCACTTATTACTATGCACACCCAACCAGAGTGACGGGAGGAGCACATTCCAGAAAACGTGCTCAGCTCGTCGAGACAATGCGATTTAAGCAATAAAATTAAAAATGCACCCAAAACCGAAACCAAACGTTGCAGATGGTCATTTCTTCATGCGCAGTGTTCAACGCGGCACTCTCTAGCTGCCAAGAGCACTTTTTACTATGCACACACAACCAGAGTGACGGGAGGAGCACATTTCAGAAAACGTGCTCAGCTCGTCGAGAAAATGCGATTTAAGCAATAAAATTAAAAATGCACCCAAAACCTAAACCAAACGTTGCAGGTGGTTATTTCTTCACGCGCAGTGGTCAACGCGGCACGCTCTAGCTGCCAAGAGCATTTTTTACTATGCGCACCCAACCAGAGTGACGGGAGGAGCACATTTCAGAAAACGTGCTCAGCTCGTCGAGAAAATGCGATTTAAGCAATAAAATTAAAAATGCACCTAAAACCTGAACCAAACGTTGCAGGTGGTTATTTCTTCATGCGCAGTGGTCAACGCGGCACTCTCTAGCTGCCAAGAGCACTTTTTACTATGCGCACCCAACCAGAGTGACGGGAGGAGCGCATTTCAGAAAACGTGCTCAGCTCGTCGAGAAAATGCGATTTAAGCAATAAAATTAAAAATGCACCTAAAACCTAAACCAAACGTTGCAGGTGGTTATTTCTTCATGCGCAGCAGTCAACGCGGCACTCTCTAGCTGCCAAGAGCACTTTTTACTATGCGGACCCAACCAGAGTGACGGGAGGAGCACATTTCAGAAAACGTGCTCAGCTCGTCGAGAAAATGCGATTTAAGCAATAAAATAAAAAATGCACCTACAACCTAAACCAAACGCTGCAGATGGTCATTTCTTCATGTGCAGTGGTCAACGCGGAACTCTCTAGCTGCCAAGAGCACCTTTTACTATGCGCACCCAACCAGAGTGACGGGAGGAGCACATTTCAGAAAACGTGCTCAGCTCGTCGAGAAAATGCGATTTAAGCAATAAAATTAAAAATGCACCCAAAACCTAAACCAAACGTTGCAGGTGGTTATTTCTTAGTGCGCAGCAGTCAACGCGGCACTCTCTAGCTGCCAAGAGCACTTTTTAATATGCACACCCAACAAGAGTGACGGGAGGAGCGCATTTCAGAAAACGTGCTCAGCTCGACGAGAACATGCGATTTAAGCAATAAAATTAAAAATGCACCCAAAACCTAAACCAAACGTTGCAGGTGGTTATTTCTTCGTGCGCAGCAGTCAACGCGGCACTCTCTAGCTGCCAAGAACACTTTTTACTATGCGCACCCAATCAGAGTGACGGGAGGAGCACATTTCAGAAAACGTGCTCAGCTCGTCGAGAAAATGCGATTTAAGCAATAAAATTAAAAATGCACCTAAAACCTAAACCAAACGTTGCAGGTGGTTATTTCTTCATGCGCAGTGGTCAACGCGGCACTCTCTAGCTGCCAAGAGCACTTTTTACTATGCGCACCCAACCAGAGTGACGGGAGGAGCACATTTCAGAAAACGTGCTCAGCTCGTCGAGAAAATGCGATTTAAGCAATAAAATTAAAAATGCACCCAAAACCTAAACCAAACGTTGCAGGTGGTTATTTCTTCATGCGCAGTGGTCAACGCGGCACTCTCTAGCTGCCAAGAGCACTTTTTACTATGCGCACCCAACCAGAGTGACGGGAGGAGCACATTTCAGAAAACGTGCTCAGCTCGTCGAGAAAATGCGATTTAAGCAATAAAATTAAAAATGCACCCAAAACCTAAACCAAACGTTGCAGACGGTCATTTCTTCATGCGCAGTGGTCAACGCGGCACTCTCTAGCTGCCAAGAGCACTTTTTACTATGCACACCCAACCAGAGTGACGGGAGGAGCGCATTTCAGAAAACGTGCTCAGCTCGACGAGAAAATGCGATTTAAGCAATAAAATTAAAAATGCACCCAAAACCTAAACCAAACGTTGCAGGTGGTTATTTTTTCATGCGCAGTGGTCAACGCGGCACTCTCTAGCTGCCAAGAGCACTTTTTACTATACACACCCAACTAGAGTGACGGGAGGAGCACATTCCAGAAAACGTGCTCAGCTCGTCGAGAAAATGCGATTTAAGCAATAAAATTAAAAATGCACCCAAAACCTAAACCAAACGTTGCAGGTGGTTATTTCTTCATGCGCAGCAGTCAACGCGGCACTCTCTAGCTGCCAAGAGCACTTTTTACTATGCGCACCCAACCAGAGGGACGGGAGGAGCACATTTCAGAAAACGTGCTCAGCTCGTCGAGAAAATGCGATTTAAGCAATAAAATTAAAAATGCACCCAAAACCTAAACCAAACGTTGCAGGTGGTTGTTTCTTCATGCGCAGTGGTCAACGCGGCACTCTCTAGCTGCCAAGAGGACTTTTTACTATGCGCACCCAACCAGAGTGACGGGAGGAGCACTTTTCAGAAAACGTGCTCAGCTCGTCGAGAAAATGCGAATTAAGCAATAAAATTAAAAATGCACCCAAAACCTAAACCAAACGTTGCAGATGGTCATTTCTTCATGCGCAGTGGTCAACGCGGCACTCTCTAGCTGCCAAGAGCACTTTTTACTATGCGCACCCAACCAGAGGGACGGGAGGAGCACATTTCAGAAAACGTGCTCAGCTCGTCGAGAAAATGCGATTTAAGCAATAAAATTAAAAATGCACCTAAAACCCAAACCAAACGTTGCAGGTGGTTATTTCTTCATGCGCAGTGGTCAACGCGGCACTCTCTAGCTGCCAAGAGCACTTTTTACTATGCGCACCCAACCAGAGTGACGGGAGGAGCACATTTCAGAAAACGTGCTCAGCTCGTCGAGAAAATGCGATTTAAGCAATAAAATTAAAAATGCACCTAAAACCTAAACCAAACGTTGCAGGTGGTTATTTCTTCATGCGCAGTGGTCAACGCGGCACTGTCTAGCTGCCAAGAGCACTTTTTACTATGCGCACCCAACCAGAGTGACGGGAGGAGCACATGTCAGAAAACGTGCTCAGCTCGTCGAGAAAATGCGATTTAAGCAATAAAATTAAAAATGCACCTAAAACCTAAACCAAACGCTGCAGATGGTCATTTCTTCATGCGCAGCGGTCAACGCGGCACTCTCTAGCTGCCAAGAGCACTTTTTACTATGCACACCCAACCAGAGTGACGGGAGGAGCACATTCCAGAAAACGTGCTCAGCTCGTCGAGACAATGCGATTTAAGCAATAAAATTAAAAATGCACCCAAAACCGAAACCAAACGTTGCAGATGGTCATTTCTTCATGCGCAGTGTTCAACGCGGCACTCTCTAGCTGCCAAGAGCACTTTTTACTATGCACACACAACCAGAGTGACGGGAGGAGCACATTTCAGAAAACGTGCTCAGCTCGTCGAGAAAATGCGATTTAAGCAATAAAATTAAAAATGCACCCAAAACCTAAACCAAACGTTGCAGGTGGTTATTTCTTCACGCGCAGTGGTCAACGCGGCACGCTCTAGCTGCCAAGAGCATTTTTTACTATGCGCACCCAACCAGAGTGACGGGAGGAGCACATTTCAGAAAACGTGCTCAGCTCGTCGAGAAAATGCGATTTAAGCAATAAAATTAAAAATGCACCTAAAACCTGAACCAAACGTTGCAGGTGGTTATTTCTTCATGCGCAGTGGTCAACGCGGCACTCTCTAGCTGCCAAGAGCACTTTTTACTATGCGCACCCAACCAGAGTGACGGGAGGAGCACATTTCAGAAAACGTGCTCAGCTCGTCGAGAAAATGCGATTTAAGCAATAAAATTAAAAATGCACCTAAAACCTAAACCAAACGTTGCAGGTGGTTAATTCTTCGTGCGCAGCAGTCAACGCGGCACTCTCTAGCTGCCAAGAGCACTTTTTACTATGCGCACCCAACCAGAGTGACGGGAGGAGCACATTTCAGAAAACGTGCTCAGCTCGTCGAGAAAATGCGATTTAAGCAATAAAATTAAAAATGCACCTAAAACCTAAACCAAACGCTGCAGATGGTCATTTCTTCATGCGCAGCGGTCAACGCGGCACTCTCTAGCTGCCAAGAGCACTTATTACTATGCACACCCAACCAGAGTGACGGGAGGAGCACATTCCAGAAAACGTGCTCAGCTCGTCGAGACAATGCGATTTAAGCAATAAAATTAAAAATGCACCCAAAACCGAAACCAAACGTTGCAGATGGTCATTTCTTCATGCGCAGTGTTCAACGCGGCACTCTCTAGCTGCCAAGAGCACTTTTTACTATGCACACACAACCAGAGTGACGGGAGGAGCACATTTCAGAAAACGTGCTCAGCTCGTCGAGAAAATGCGATTTAAGCAATAAAATTAAAAATGCACCCAAAACCTAAACCAAACGTTGCAGGTGGTTATTTCTTCACGCGCAGTGGTCAACGCGGCACGCTCTAGCTGCCAAGAGCATTTTTTACTATGCGCACCCAACCAGAGTGACGGGAGGAGCACATTTCAGAAAACGTGCTCAGCTCGTCGAGAAAATGCGATTTAAGCAATAAAATTAAAAATGCACCTAAAACCTGAACCAAACGTTGCAGGTGGTTATTTCTTCATGCGCAGTGGTCAACGCGGCACTCTCTAGCTGCCAAGAGCACTTTTTACTATGCGCACCCAACCAGAGTGACGGGAGGAGCGCATTTCAGAAAACGTGCTCAGCTCGTCGAGAAAATGCGATTTAAGCAATAAAATTAAAAATGCACCTAAAACCTAAACCAAACGTTGCAGGTGGTTATTTCTTCATGCGCAGCAGTCAACGCGGCACTCTCTAGCTGCCAAGAGCACTTTTTACTATGCGGACCCAACCAGAGTGACGGGAGGAGCACATTTCAGAAAACGTGCTCAGCTCGTCGAGAAAATGCGATTTAAGCAATAAAATAAAAAATGCACCTACAACCTAAACCAAACGCTGCAGATGGTCATTTCTTCATGTGCAGTGGTCAACGCGGAACTCTCTAGCTGCCAAGAGCACCTTTTACTATGCGCACCCAACCAGAGTGACGGGAGGAGCACATTTCAGAAAACGTGCTCAGCTCGTCGAGAAAATGCGATTTAAGCAATAAAATTAAAAATGCACCCAAAACCTAAACCAAACGTTGCAGGTGGTTATTTCTTAGTGCGCAGCAGTCAACGCGGCACTCTCTAGCTGCCAAGAGCACTTTTTAATATGCACACCCAACAAGAGTGACGGGAGGAGCGCATTTCAGAAAACGTGCTCAGCTCGACGAGAACATGCGATTTAAGCAATAAAATTAAAAATGCACCCAAAACCTAAACCAAACGTTGCAGGTGGTTATTTCTTCGTGCGCAGCAGTCAACGCGGCACTCTCTAGCTGCCAAGAACACTTTTTACTATGCGCACCCAATCAGAGTGACGGGAGGAGCACATTTCAGAAAACGTGCTCAGCTCGTCGAGAAAATGCGATTTAAGCAATAAAATTAAAAATGCACCTAAAACCTAAACCAAACGTTGCAGGTGGTTATTTCTTCATGCGCAGTGGTCAACGCGGCACTCTCTAGCTGCCAAGAGCACTTTTTACTATGCGCACCCAACCAGAGTGACGGGAGGAGCACATTTCAGAAAACGTGCTCAGCTCGTCGAGAAAATGCGATTTAAGCAATAAAATTAAAAATGCACCCAAAACCTAAACCAAACGTTGCAGGTGGTTATTTCTTCATGCGCAGTGGTCAACGCGGCACTCTCTAGCTGCCAAGAGCACTTTTTACTATGCGCACCCAACCAGAGTGACGGGAGGAGCACATTTCAGAAAACGTGCTCAGCTCGTCGAGAAAATGCGATTTAAGCAATAAAATTAAAAATGCACCCAAAACCTAAACCAAACGTTGCAGATGGTCATTTCTTCATGCGCAGTGGTCAACGCGGCACTCTCTAGCTGCCAAGAGCACTTTTTACTATGCACACCCAACCAGAGTGACGGGAGGAGCGCATTTCAGAAAACGTGCTCAGCTCGACGAGAAAATGCGATTTAAGCAGTAAAATTAAAAATGCACCCAAAACCTAAACCAAACGTTGCAGGTGGTTATTTTTTCATGCGCAGTGGTCAACGCGGCACTCTCTAGCTGCCAAGAGCACTTTTTACTATACACACCCAACTAGAGTGACGGGAGGAGCACATTCCAGAAAACGTGCTCAGCTCGTCGAGAAAATGCGATTTAAGCAATAAAATTAAAAATGCACCTAAAACCTAAACCAAACGTTGCAGGTGGTTATTTCTTCATGCGCAGTGGTCAACGCGGCACTCTCTAGCTGCCAAGAGCACTTTTTACTATGCGCACCCAACCAGAGTGACGGGAGGAGCACATTTCAGAAAACGTGCTCAGCTCGTCGAGAAAATGCGATTTAAGCAATAAAATTAAAAATGCACCTAAAACCTAAACCAAACGTTGCAGGTGGTTAATTCTTCGTGCGCAGCAGTCAACGCGGCACTCTCTAGCTGCCAAGAGCACTTTTTACTATGCGCACCCAACCAGAGTGACGGGAGGAGCACATTTCAGAAAACGTGCTCAGCTCGTCGAGAAAATGCGATTTAAGCAATAAAATTAAAAATGCACCTAAAACCTAAACCAAACGCTGCAGATGGTCATTTCTTCATGCGCAGCGGTCAACGCGGCACTCTCTAGCTGCCAAGAGCACTTTTTACTATGCACACCCAACCAGAGTGACGGGAGGAGCACATTCCAGAAAACGTGCTCAGCTCGTCGAGACAATGCGATTTAAGCAATAAAATTAAAAATGCACCCAAAACCGAAACCAAACGTTGCAGATGGTCATTTCTTCGTGCGCAGTGTTCAACGCGGCACTCTCTAGCTGCCAAGAGCACTATGCACACACAACCAGAGTGACGGGAGGAGCACATTTCAGAAAACGTGCACAGCTCGTCGAGAAAATGCGATTTAAGCAATAAAATAAAAAATGCACCTAAAACCTAAACCAAACGTTGCAGGTGGTTATTTCTTCATGCGCAGTGGTCAACGCGGCACTCTCTAGCTGCCAAGAACACTTTTTACTATGCGCACCCAACCAGAGTGACGGGAGGAGCACATTTCAGAAAACGTGCTCAGCTCGTCGAGAAAATGCGATTTAAGCAATAAAATTAAAAATGCACCTAAAACCTAAACCAAACGTTGCAGGTGGTTATTTCTTCATGCGCAGTGGTCAACGCGGCACTCTCTAGCTGCCAAGAGCACTTTTTACTATGCGCACCAAACCAGAGTGACGGGAGGAGCACATTTCAGAAAACGTGCTCAGCTCTTCGAGAAAATGCGATTTAAGCAATAAAATTAAAACTGCACCCAAAACCTAAACCAAACGTTGCAGATGGTCATTTCTTCAGGTGCAGTGGTCAACGCGGCACTCTCTAGCTGCCAAGAGCACTTTTTACTATGCACAGCTCGTCGAGAAAATGCGATTTAAGCAATAAAATTAAAAATGCACCCAAAACCTAAACCAAACACTGCAGGTGGTTATTTCTTCATGCGCAGTGGTCAACGCGGCACTCTCTAGCTGCCAAGAGCACTTTTTACTATGCGCACCCAACCAGAGTGACGGGAGGAGCACATTTCAGAAAACGTGCTCAGCTCGTCGAGAAAATGCGATTTAAGCAATAAAATTAAAAATGCACCCAAAACCTAAACCAAACGTTGCAGGTGGTTATTTCTTCATATGCAGCAGTCAACGCGGCACTCTCTAGCTGCCAAGAGCACTTTTTACTATGCGCACCAAACCAGAGTGACGGGAGGAGCACGTTTCAGAAAACGTGCTCAGCTCGTCGAGAAAATGCGATTTAAGCAATAAAATAAAAAATGCACCTAAAACCTAAACCAAACGTTGCAGGTGGATATTTCTTCATGCGCAGTGGTCAACGCGGCACTCTCTAGCTGCCAAGAGCACTTTTTACTATGCGCACCCAACCAGAGTGACGTGAGGAGCACATTTCAGAAAACGTGCTCAGCTCGTCGAGAAAATACGATTTAAGCAATAACATTAAAAATGCACCTAAAACCTAAACCAAACGTTGCAGGTGGTTATTTCTTCATGCGCAGTGGTCAACGCGGCACTCTCTCGCTGCCAAGAGCACTTTTTACTATGCACACCCAACCAGAGTGACGGGAGGAGCACATTTCAGAAAACGTGCTCAGCTCATCGAGAAAATGCGATTTAAGCAATAAAATTAAAAATGCACCTAAAACCTAAACCAAACGTTGCAGGTGGTTATTTCTTCATGCGCAGTGGTCAACGCGGCACTCTCTAGCTGCCAAGAGCACTTTTTACTATGCGCACCCAACCAGAGTGACGGGAGGAGCACATTTCAGAAAACGTGCTCAGCTCGTCGAGTAAATGCGATTTAAGCAATAAAATTAAAAATGCACCCAAAACCTAAACCAAACGTTGCAGGTGGTTATTTCTTCATGCGCAGTGGTCAACGCGGCACTCTCTAGCTGCCAAGAGAACTTTTTACTATGCGCACCCAACCAGAGTGACGGGAGGAGCACATTTCAGAAAACGTGCGCAGCTCGTCCAGAAAATGCGATTTAAGCAATAAAATTAAAAATGCACCTAAAACCTAAACCAAACGTTGGCACTTTTTACTATGCGCACCCAACCAGAGTGACGGGAGGAGCACATTTCAGAAAACGTGCTCAGCTCGTCGAGAAAATGCGATTTAAGCAATAAAATTAAAAATGCACCCAAAACCTAAACCAAACGTTGCAGGTGGTTATTTCTTCATGCGCAGTGGTAAACGCGGCACTCTCTAGCTGCCAAGAGCACTTTTTACTATGCGCACCCAACCAGAGTGACGGGAGGAGCACATTTCATAAAACGTGCTCAGCTCGTCCAGAAAATGCTATTTAAGCAATAAAATTAAAAATGCACCTAAAACCTAAACCAAACGTTCCAGATGGTCATTTCTTCATGCGCAGTGGTCAACGCGGCACTCTCTAGCTGCCAAGAGCACTTTTTACTATGCACACCCAACCAGAGTGACGGGAGGAGCACATTTCAGAAAACGTGCTCAGCTCGTCCAGAAAATGCGATTTAAGCAATAAAATTAAAAATGCACCCAAAACCTAAACCAAACGTTGCAGGTGGTTATTTCTTCATGCGCAGTGGTCAACGCGGCACTCCCTAGCTGCCAAGAGCACTTTTTACTATGCGCACCCAACCAGAGTGACGGGAGGAGCACATTTCAGAAAACGTGCTCAGCTCGTCGAGAAAATGCGATTTAAGCAATAAAATTAAAAATGCACCTAAAACCTAAACCAAACGTTGCAGGTGGTTATTTCTTCATGCGCAGTGGTCAACGCGGCACTCTCTAGCTGCCAAGAGCACTTTTTACTATGCGCACCAAACCAGAGTGACGGGAGGAGCACATTTCAGAAAACGTGCTCAGCTCGTCGAGAAAATGCGATTTAAGCAATACAATTAAAACTGCACCCAAAACCTAAACCAAACGTTGCAGATGGTCATTTCTTCATGTGCAGTGGTCAACGCGGCACTCTCTAGCTGCCAAGAGCACTTTTTACTATGCACAGCTCGTCGAGAAAATGCGATTTAAGCAATAAAATTAAAAATGCACCCAAAACCTAAACCAAACGCTGCAGGTGGTTATTTCTTCATGCGCAGTGGTCAACGCGGCACTCTCTAGCTGCCAAGAGCACTTTTTACTATGCGCACCCAACCAGAGTGACGGGAGGAGCACATTTCAGAAAACGTGCTCAGCTCGTCGAGAAAATGCGATTTAAGCAATAAAATTAAAAATGCACCCAAAACCTAAACCAAACGTTGCAGGTGGTTATTTCTTCATATGCAGCAGTCAACGCGGCACTCTCTAGCTGCCAAGAGCACTTTTTACTATGCGCACCAAACCAGAGTGACGGGAGGAGCACTTTTCAGAAAACGTGCTCAGCTCGTCGAGAAAATGCGATTTAAGCAATAAAATAAAAAATGCACCTAAAACCTAAACCAAACGTTGCAGGTGGATATTTCTTCATGCGCAGTGGTCAACGCGGCACTCTCTAGCTGCCAAGAGCACTTTTTACTATGCGCACCCAACCAGAGTGACGTGAGGAGCACATTTCAGAAAACATGCTCAGCTCGTCGAGAAAATACGATTTAAGCAATAACATTAAAAATGCACCTAAAACCTAAACCAAACGTTGCAGGTGGTTATTTCTTCATGCGCAGTGGTCAACGCGGCACTCTCTCGCTGCCAAGAGCACTTTTTACTATGCGCACCCAACCAGAGTGACGGGAGGAGCACATTTCAGAAAACGTGCTCAGCTCTTCGAGAAAATGCGATTTAAGCAATAAAATTAAAACTGCACCCAAAACCTAAACCAAACGTTGCAGATGGTCATTTCTTCAGGTGCAGTGGTCAACGCGGCACTCTCTAGCTGCCAAGAGCACTTTTTACTATGCACAGCTCGTCGAGAAAATGCGATTTAAGCAATAAAATTAAAAATGCACCCAAAACCTAAACCAAACGTTGCAGGTGGTTATTTCTTCATGCGCAGTGGTCAACGCGGCACTCTCTAGCTGCCAAGAGCACTTTTTACTATGCACACCCAACCAGAGTGACGGGAGGAGCACATTTCAGAAAACGTGTTCAGCTCGTCGAGAAAATGCGATTTAAGCAATACAATTAAAAATGCACCCAAAACATTAAACCAAACGTTGCAGGTGGTTATTTCTTCATGCGCAGTGGTCAACGCGGCACTCTCTAGCTGCCAAGAGCATTTTTTACTATGCGCACCCAACCAGAGTGACGGGAGGAGCACATTTCAGAAAACGTGCTCAGCTCGTCGAGAAAATGCGATTTAAGCAATAAAATTAAAAATGCACCTAAAACCTAAACCAAACGTTGCAGGTGGTTATTTCTTCATGCGCAGTGGTCAACGCGGCACTCTCTAGCTGCCAAGAGCACTTTTTACTATGCGCATCCAACCAGAGCGACGTGAGGAGCACATTTCAGAAAACGTGCTCAACTCGTCGAGAAAATGCGATTTAAGCAATAAAATTAAAAATGCACCAAAAACCGAAACCAAACGTTGCAGATGGTCATTTCTTCATGCGCAGTGGTCAACGCGGCACTCTCTAGCTGCCAAGAGCACTTTTTACTATGCGCACCCAACCAGAGTGACGGGAGGAGCACATTTCAGAAAACGTGCTCAGCTCGTGGAGAAAATGCGATTTAAGCAATAAAATTAAAAATGCACCTAAAACCTAAACCAAACGTTGCAGGTGGTTATTTCTTCGTGCGCAGCAGTCAACGCGGCACTCTCTAGCTGCCAAGAGCACTTTTTACTATGCGCACCCATCCAGAGTGACGGGAGGAGCACATTTCAGAAAACGTGCTCAGCTCGTCGAGTAAATGCAATTTAAGCAATAAAATTAAAAATGCACCCAAAACCTAAACCAAACGTTGCAGGTGGTTATTTCTTTATGCGCAGTGGTGAACGCGGCACTCTCTAGCTGCCAAGAGCACTTTTTACTATGCGCACCCAACCAGAGTGACGGGAGGAGCACATTCCAGAAAACGTGCTCAGCTCGTCGAGAAAATGCGATTTAAGCAATAAAATTAAAAATGCACCTAAAACCTAAACCAAACGTTGCAGGTGGTTATTTCTTCGTGCGCAGCAGTCAACGCGGCACTCTCTAGCTGCCAAGAGCATTTTTTACTATGCGCACCCAACCAGAGTGACGGGAGGAGCACATTTCAGAAAACGTGCTCAGCTCGTCGAGTAAATGCGATTTAAGCAATAAAATTAAAAATGCACCCAAAACCTAAACCAAACGTTGCAGGTGGTTATTTCTTCATGCGCAGTGGTCAACGCGGCACTCTCTAGCTGCCAAGAGCACTTTTTACTATGCGCACCCAACCAGAGTGACGGGAGGAGCGCATTTCAGAAAACGTGCTCAGCTCGTCGAGAAAATGCGATTTAAGCAATAAAATTAAAAATGCACCTAAAACCTAAACCAAAAGTTGCAGGTGGTTATTTCTTCATGCGCAGCAGTCAACACAGCACTCTCTAGCTGCCAAGAGCACTTTTTACTATGCGCACCCAACCAGAGTGACGGGAGGAGCACATTTCAGAAAACGTGCTCAGCTCGTCCAGAAAATGCGATTTAAGCAATAAAATTAAAAATGCACCTAAAACCTAAACCAAACGTTGCAGATGGTCATTTCTTCATGCGCAGTGGTCAACGCGGCACTCTCTAGCTGCCAAGAGCACTTTTTACTATACACACCGAACCAGAGTGACGGGAGGAGCACATTCCAGAAAACGTGCTCAGCTCGTCGAGAAAATGCGATTTAAGCAATAAAATTAAAAATGCACCAAAACCTAAAGCAAACGTTGCAGATGGTCATTTCTTCATGTGCAGTGGTCAACGCGGCACTCTCTAGCTGCCAAGAGCACTTTTTACTATGCACACCCAACCAGAGTGACGGGAGGAGCGCATTTCAGGAAACGTGCTCAGCTCTTCGAGAAAATGCGATTTAAGCCGTACAATTAAAAATTCACCTAAAACCTAAACCAAACGTTGCAGGTGGTTATTTCTTCATGCGCAGTGGTCAACGCGGCACTCTCTAGCTGCCAAGAGCACTTTTTACGATGCGCACCCAACCAGAGTGACGGGAGGAGCTCATTTCAGAAAACGTGCTCAGCTCGTTGAGAAAATGCGATTTAAGCAATGAAATTAAAAATGCACCCAAAACCTAAACCAAACGTTGCAGGTGGTTATTTCTTCATGCGCAGTGGTCAACGCGGCACTCTCTAGCTGCCAAGAGCACTTTTTACTATGCGCACCCAACCAGAGTGACGGGAGGAGCACATTTCAGAAAACGTGCTCAGCTCGTCCAGAAAATGCGATTTAAGCAATAAAATTAAAAATGCACCTAAAACCTAAACCAAACGTTGCAGATGGTCATTTCTTCATGCGCAGTGGTCAACGCGGCACTCTCTAGCTGCCAAGAGCACTTTTTACTATGCACACCCAACCAGAGTGACGGGAGGAGCGCATTTTAGAAAACGTGCTCAGCTCGACGAGAAAATGCGATTTAAGCAATAAAATTAAAAATGCACCCAAAACCTAAACCAAACGTTGCAGGAGGTTATTTCTTCATGCGCAGTGGTCAACGCGGCACTCTCTAGCTGCCAAGAGCACTTTTTACTATGCGCACCCAACCAGAGTGACGGGAGGAGCACATTTCAGAAAACGTGCTCAGCTCGTCGAGAAAATGCGAATTAAGCAATAAAATTAAAAATGCACCTAAAACCTAAACCAAACGTTGCAGGTGGTTATTTCTTCGTGCGCAGCAGTCAACGCGGCACTCTCTAGCTGCCAAGAGCACTTTTTACTATGCGCACCCAACCAGAGTGACGGGAGGAGCACATTTCAGAAAACGTGCTCAGCTCGTCGAGTAAATGCGATTTAAGCAATAAAATTAAAAATGCACCCAAAACCTAAACCAAACGTTGCAGGTGGTTATTTCTTCATGCGCAGTGGTCAACGCGGCACTCTCTAGCTGCCAAGAGCACTTTTTACTATGCGCACCCAACCAGAGTGACGGGAGGAGCACATTTCAGAAAACGTGCTCAGCTCGTCCAGAAAATGCGATTTAAGCAATAAAATTAAAAATGCACCCAAAACCTAAACCAAACGTTGCAGGTGGTTATTTCTTCATGCGCAGTGGTCAACGCGGCACTCTCTAGCTGCCAAGAGCACTTTTTACTATGCACACCCAACCAGAGTGACGGGAGGAGCGCATTTTAGAAAACGTGCTCAGCTCGACGAGAAAATGCGATTTAAGCAATAAAATTAAAAATGCACCCAAAACCTAAACCAAACGTTGCAGGTGGTTATTTCTTCATGCGCAGTGGTCAACGCGGCACTCTCTAGCTGCCAAGAGCACTTTTTACTATGCGCACCCAACAAGAGTGACGGGAGGAGCACATTTCAGAAAACGTGCTCAGCTCGTCGAGAAAATGCGATTTAAGCAATAAAATTAAAAATGCACCTAAAACCTAAACCAAACGTTGCAGGTGGTTATTTCTTCATATGCAGCAGTCAACGCGGCACTCTCTAGCTGCCAAGAGCACTTTTTACTATGCGCACCCAACCAGAGTGACGGGAGGAGCACATTTCCGAAAACGTGCTCAGCTCGTCGAGAAAATGCGATTTAAGCAATAAAATTAAAAATGCACCCAAAACCTAAACCAAACGTTGCAGATGGTCATTTCTTCATGCGCAGTGGTCAACGCGGCACTCTCTAGCTGCCAAGAGCACTTTTTACTATGCACACCCAACCAGAGTGACGGGAGGAGCGCATTTTAGAAAACGTGCTCAGCTCGACGAGAAAATGCGATTTAAGCAATAAAATTAAAAATGCACCCAAAACGTAAACCAAACGTTGCAGGTGGTTATTTCTTCATGCGCAGTGGTCAACGCGGCACTCTCTAGCTGCCAAGAGCACTTTTTACTATGCGCACCCAACCAGAGAGACGGGAGGAGCGCATTTCAGAAAACGTGCTCAGCTCGACGAGAAAATGCGATTTAAGCAATAAAATTAAAAATGCACCCAAAACCTAAACCAAACGTTGCAGGTGGTTATTTCTTAATGCGCAGTGGTCAAAGGCGGCACTCTCTAGCTGCCAAGAGCACTTTTTACTATTCGCACCCAACCAGAGTGACGGGAGGAGCACATTTCAGAAAACGTGCTCAGCTCGTCGAGAAAATGCGATTTAAGCAATAAAATTAAAAATGCACCCAAAACCTAAACCAAACGTTGCAGGTGGTTATTTCTTCATGCGCAGTGGTCAACGCGGCACTCTCTAGCTGCCAAGAGCACTTTTTACTATGCGCACCCAACCAGAGTGACGGGAGGAGCACATTTCAGAAAACGTGCTCAGCTCGTCCAGAAAATGCGATTTAAGCAATAAAATTAAAAATGCACATAAAACCTAAACCAAACGTTGCAGATGGTCATTTCTTCATGCGCAGTGGTCAACGCGGCACTCTCTAGCTGCCAAGAGCACTTTTTACTATGCACACCCAACCAGAGTGACGGGAGGAGCGCATTTTAGAAAACGTGCTCAGCTCGACGAGAAAATGCGATTTAAGCAATAAAATTAAAAATGCACCCAAAACCTAAACCAAACGTTGCAGGTGGTTATTTCTTCATGCGCAGTGGTCAACGCGGCACTCTCTAGCTGCCAAGAGCACTTTTTACTATGCGCACCCAACCAGAGTGACAGGAGGAGCACATTTCAGAAAACGTGCTCAGCTCGTCGAGAAAATGCGATTTAAGCAATAAAATTAAAAATGCACCCAAAACCTAAACCAAACGTTGCAGGTGGTTATTTCTTCATAAGCAGCAGTCAACGCGGCACTCTCTCGCTGCCAAGAGCACTTTTTACTATGCGCACCCAACCAGAGTGACGGGAGGAGCACATTTCAGAAAACGTGCTCAGCTCGTCGAGAAAATGCGATTTAAGCAATAAAATTAAAAATGCACCTAAAACCTAAACCAAACGTTGCAGGTGGTCATTTCTTCGTGCGCAGCAGTCAACGCGGCACTCTCTAGCTGCCAAGAGCACTTTTTACTATGCGCACCCAACCAGAGTGACGGGAGGAGCACATTTCAGAAAGCGTGCTCAGCTCGTCGAGTAAATGCGATTTAAGCAATAAAATTAAAAATGCACCCAAAACCTAAACCAAACGTTGCAGGTGGTTATTTCTTCATGCGCAGTGGTCAACGCGGTAGTCTCTAGCTGCCAAGAGCACTTTTTACTATGCGCACCCAACCAGAGTGACGGGAGGAGCACATTTCAGAAAACGTGCTCAGCTCGTCCAGAAAATGCGATTTAAGCAATAAAATTAAAAATGCACCTAAAACCTAAACCAAACGTTGCAGATGGTCATTTCTTCATGCGCAGTGGTCAACGCGGCACTCTCTAGCTACCAAGAGCATTTTTTACTATGCGCACCCAACCAGAGTGACGGGAGGAGCACATTTCAGAAAACGTGCTCAGCTCGTCGAGAAAATGCGATTTAAGCAATAAAATTAAAAATGCACCTAAAACCTAAACCAAACGTTGCAGGTGGTTATTTCTTCATGCGCAGCAGTCAACGCGGCACTCTCTAGCTGCCAAGAGCACATTTTACTATGCGCACCCAACCAGAGTGACGGGTGGAGCACATTTCAGAAAACGTGCTCAGCTCGTCGAGAAAATGCGATTTAAGCAATAAAATTAAAAATGCACCTAAAACCTAAACCAAACGTTGCAGGTGGTTATTTCTTCATGCGCAGTTGTCAACGCGGCACTCTCTAGCTGCCAAGAGCACTTTTTACTATGCGCACCCAACCAGAGTGACGGGAGGAGCACATTTCAGAAAACGTGCTCAGCTCGTCGAGTAAATGCAATTTAAGCAATAAAATTAAAAATGCACCCAAAACCTAAACCAAACGTTGCAGGTGGTTATTTCTTCATGCGCAGTGGTCAACGCGGCACTCTCTAGCTGCCAAGAGCACTTTTTACTATGCGCACCCAACCAGAGTGACGGGAGGAGCGCATTTCAGAAAACGTGCTCAGCTCGTCGAGAAAATGCGATTTAAGCAATAAAATTAAAAATGCACCTAAAACCTAAACCAAAAGTTGCAGGTGGTTATTTCTTCATGCGCAGCAGTCAACACGGCACTCTCTAGCTGCCAAGAGCACTTTTTACTATGCACACCCAACCAGAGTGACGGGAGGAGCGCATTTTAGAAAACGTGCTCAGCTCGACGAGAAAATGCGATTTAAGCAATAAAATTAAAAATGCACCCAAAACCTAAACCAAACGTTGCAGATGGTCATTTCTTCATGTGCAGTGGTCAACGCGGCACTCTCTAGCTGCCAAGAGCACTTTTTACAATGCACACCCAACCAGAGTGACGGGAGGAGCGCATTTCAGAAAACGTGCTCAGCTCGTCGAGAAAATGCGATTTAAGCAATAAAATTAAAAATGCACCCACAACCTAAACCAAACGTTGCAGGTGGTTATTTCTTCATGCGCAGTGGTCAACGCGGCACTCTCTAGCTGCCAAGAGCACTCTCTAGCTGCCAAGAGCACTTTTTTACTATGCGCACCCAACCAGAGTGACGGGAGGAGCACATTTCAGAAAACGTGCTCAGCTCGTCGAGTAAATGCGATTTAAGCAATAAAATTAAAAATGCACCCAAAACCTAAACCAAACGTTGCAGGTGGTTATTTCTTCATGCGCAGTGGTCAACGCGGCAGTCTCTAGCTGCCAAGAGCACTTTTTACTATGCGCACCCAACCAGAGTGACGGGAGGAGCACATTTCAGAAAACGTGCTCAGCTCGTCCAGAAAATGCGATTTAAGCAATAAAATTAAAAATGCACCTAAAACCTAAACCAAACGTTGCAGATGGTCATTTCTTCATGCGCAGTGGTCAACGCGGCACTCTCTAGCTGCCAAGAGCACTTTTTACTATGCGCACCCAACCAGAGTGACAGGAGGAGCATATTTCAGAAAACGTGCTCAGCTCGTTGAGAAAATGCGATTTAAGCAATAAAATTAAAAATGCACCCAAAACCTAAACCAAACGTTGCAGGTGGTTATTTCTTCATGCGCAGTGGTCAACGCGGCACTCTCTAGCTGCCAAGAGCACTTTTTACTATGCGCACCCAACCAGAGTGACGGGAGGAGCACATTTCAGAAAACGTGCTCAGCTCGTCCAGAAAATGCGATTTAAGCAATAAAATTAAAAATGCACATAAAACCTAAACCAAACGTTGCAGATTGTCATTTCTTCATGCGCAGTGGTCAACGCGGCACTCTCTAGCTGCCAAGAGCACTTTTTACTATGCACACCCAACCAGAGTGACGGGAGGAGCGCATTTTAGAAAACGTGCTCAGCTCGACGAGAAAATGCGATTTAAGCAATAAAATTAAAAATGCACCCAAAACCTAAACCAAACGTTGCAGGTGGTTATTTCTTCATGCGCAGTGGTCAACGCGGCACTCTCTAGCTGCCAAGAGCACTTTTTACTATTCGCACCCAACCAGAGTGACAGGAGGAGCACATTTCAGAAAACGTGCTCAGCTCGTCGAGAAAATGCGATTTAAGAAATAAAATTAAAAATGCACCCAAAACCTAAACCAAACGTTGCAGGTGGTTATTTCTTCATATGCAGCAGTCAACGCGGCACTCTCTAGCTGCCAAGAGCACTTTTTACTATGCGCACCCAACCAGAGTGACGGGAGGAGCACATTTCAGAAAACGTGCTCAGCTCGTCGAGAAAATGCGATTTAAGCAATAAAATAAAAAATGCACCTAAAACCTAAACCAAACGTTGCAGGTGGATATTTCTTCATGCGCAGTGGTCAACGCGGCACTCTCTAGCTGCCAAGAGCACTTTTTACTATGCGCACCCAACCAGAGTGACGTGAGGAGCACATTTCAGAAAACGTGCTCAGCTCGTCGAGAAAATGCAATTTAAGCAATAACATTAAAAATGCACCTAAAACCTAAACCAAACGTTGCAGGTGGTTATTTCTTCATGCGCAGTGGTCAACGCGGCACTCTCTCGCTGCCAAGGGCACTTTTTACTATGCGCACCCAACCAGAGTGACGGGAGGAGCACATTTCAGAAAACGTGCTCAGCTCGTCGAGAAAATGCGATTTAAGCAATAAAATTAAAAATGCACCTAAAACCTAAACCAAACGTTGCAGGTGGTCATTTCTTCGTGCGCAGCAGTCAACGCGGCACTCTCTAGCTGCCAAGAGCACTTTTTACTATGCGCACCCAACCAGAGTGACGGGAGGAGCACATTTCAGAAAACGTGCTCAGCTCGTCGAGTAAATGCGATTTAAGCAATAAAATTAAAAATGCACCCAAAACCTAAACCAAACGTTGCAGGTGGTTATTTCTTCATGCGCAGTGGTCAACGCGGCAGTCTCTAGCTGCCAAGAGCACTTTTTACTATGCGCACCCAACCAGAGTGACGGGAGGAGCACATTTCAGAAAACGTGCTCAGCTCGTCCAGAAAATGCGATTTAAGCAATAAAATTAAAAATGCACCTAAAACCTAAACCAAACGTTGCAGATGGTCATTTCTTCATGCGCAGTGGTCAACGCGGCACTCTCTAGCTACCAAGAGCATTTTTTACTATGCGCACCCAACCAGAGAGACGGGAGGAGCACATTTCAGAAAACGTGCTCAGCTCGTCGAGAAAATGCGATTTAAGCAATAAAATTAAAAATGCACCTAAAACCTAAACCAAACGTTGCAGGTGGTTATTTCTTCATGCGCAGCAGTCAACGCGGCACTCTCTAGCTGCCAAGAGCACATTTTACTATGCGCACCCAACCAGAGTGACGGGTGGAGCACATTTCAGAAAACGTGCTCAGCTCGTCGAGAAAATGCGATTTAAGCAATAAAATTAAAAATGCACCTAAAACCTAAACCAAACGTTGCAGGTGGTTATTTCTTCATGCGCAGTTGTCAACGCGGCACTCTCTAGCTGCCAAGAGCACTTTTTACTATGCGCACCCAACCAGAGTGACGGGAGGAGCACATTTCAGAAAACGTGCTCAGCTCGTCGAGTAAATGCAATTTAAGCAATAAAATTAAAAATGCACCCAAAACCTAAACCAAACGTTGCAGGTGGTTATTTCTTCATGCGCAGTGGTCAACGCGGCACTCTCTAGCTGCCAAGAGCACTTTTTACTATGCGCACCCAACCAGAGTGACGGGAGGAGCGCATTTCAGAAAACGTGCTCAGCTCGTCGAGAAAATGCGATTTAAGCAATAAAATTAAAAATGCACCTAAAACCTAAACCAAAAGTTGCAGGTGGTTATTTCTTCATGCGCAGCAGTCAACACGGCACTCTCTAGCTGCCAAGAGCACTTTTTACTATGCACACCCAACCAGAGTGACGGGAGGAGCGCATTTTAGAAAACGTGCTCAGCTCGACGAGAAAATGCGATTTAAGCAATAAAATTAAAAATGCACCCAAAACCTAAACCAAACGTTGCAGATGGTCATTTCTTCATGTGCAGTGGTCAACGCGGCACTCTCTAGCTGCCAAGAGCACTTTTTACAATGCACACCCAACCAGAGTGACGGGAGGAGCGCATTTCAGAAAACGTGCTCAGCTCGTCGAGAAAATGCGATTTAAGCAATAAAATTAAAAATGCACCCACAACCTAAACCAAACGTTGCAGGTGGTTATTTCTTCATGCGCAGTGGTCAACGCGGCACTCTCTAGCTGCCAAGAGCACTCTCTAGCTGCCAAGAGCACTTTTTTACTATGCGCACCCAACCAGAGTGACGGGAGGAGCACATTTCAGAAAACGTGCTCAGCTCGTCCAGACAATGCGATTGAAGCATTAAAATTAAAAATGCACCCAAAACCTAAACCAAACGTTGCAGGTGGTTATTTCTTAATGCGCAGTGGTCAACGCGGCACTCTCTAGCTGCCAAGAGCACTTTTTACTATGCGCACCCAACCAGAGTGACGGGAGGAGCGCATTTCAGAAAACGTGCTCAGCTCGTCGAGAAAATGCGATTTAAGCAATAAAATTAAAAATGCACCTAAAACCTAAACCAAACGTTGCAGGTGCTTATTTCTTCATGCGCAGCAGTCAACGCGGCACTCTCTAGCTGCCAAGAGCACTTTTTACTATGCGGACCCAACCAGAGTGACGGGAGGAGCACATTTCAGAAAACGTGCTCAGCTCGTCGAGAAAATGCGATTTAAGCAATAAAATAAAAAATGCACCTACAACCTAAACCAAACGCTGCAGATGGTCATTTCTTCATGTGCAGTGGTCAACGCGGAACTCTCTAGCTGCCAAGAGCACCTTTTACTATGCGCACCCAACCAGAGTGACGGGAGGAGCACATTTCAGAAAACGTGCTCAGCTCGTCGAGAAAATGCGATTTAAGCAATAAAATTAAAAATGCACCCAAAACCTAAACCAAACGTTGCAGGTGGTTATTTCTTAGTGCGCAGCAGTCAACGCGGCACTCTCTAGCTGCCAAGAGCACTTTTTAATATGCACACCCAACAAGAGTGACGGGAGGAGCGCATTTCAGAAAACGTGCTCAGCTCGACGAGAACATGCGATTTAAGCAATAAAATTAAAAATGCACCCAAAACCTAAACCAAACGTTGCAGGTGGTTATTTCTTCGTGCGCAGCAGTCAACGCGGCACTCTCTAGCTGCCAAGAACACTTTTTACTATGCGCACCCAACCAGAGTGACGGGAGGAGCACATTTCAGAAAACGTGCTCAGCTCGTCGAGAAAATGCGATTTAAGCAATAAAATTAAAAATGCACCTAAAACCTAAACCAAACGTTGCAGGTGGTTATTTCTTCATGCGCAGTGGTCAACGCGGCACTCTCTAGCTGCCAAGAGCACTTTCTACTATGCGCACCCAACCAGAGTGACGGGAGGAGCACATTTCAGAAAACGTGCTCAGCTCGTCGAGAAAATGCGATTTAAGCAATAAAATTAAAAATGCACCCAAAACCTAAACCAAACGTTGCAGGTGGTTATTTCTTCATGCGCAGTGGTCAACGCGGCACTCTCTAGCTGCCAAGAGCACTTTTTACTATGCGCACCCAACCAGAGTGACGGGAGGAGCACATTTCAGAAAACGTGCTCAGCTCGTCGAGAAAATGCGATTTAAGCAATAAAATTAAAAATGCACCCAAAACCTAAACCAAACGTTGCAGATGGTCATTTCTTCATGCGCAGTGGTCAACGCGGCACTCTCTAGCTGCCAAGAGCACTTTTTACTATGCACACCCAACCAGAGTGACGGGAGGAGCGCATTTCAGAAAACGTGCTCAGCTCGTCGAGAAAATGCGATTTAAGCAATAAAATTAAAAATGCACCCAAAACCTAAACCAAACGTTGCAGGTGGTTATTTCTTCATGCGCAGCAGTCCACGCGGCACTCTCTAGCTGCCAAGAGCACTTTTTACTATGCGCATCCAACCAGAGGGACGGGAGGAGCACATTTCAGAAAACGTGCTCAGCTCGTCGAGAAAATGCGATTTAAGCAATAAAATTAAAAATGCACCCAAAACCTAAACCAAACGTTGCAGGTGGTTATTTCTTCATGCGCAGTGGTCAACGCGGCACTCTCTAGCTGCCAAGAGGACTTTTTACTATGCGCACCCAACCAGAGTGACGGGAGGAGCACTTTTCAGAAAACGTGCTCAGCTCGTCGAGAAAATGCGAATTAAGCAATAAAATTAAAAATGCACCCAAAACCTAAACCAAACGTTGCAGATGGTCATTTCTTCATGCGCAGTGGTCAACGCGGCACTCTCTAGCTGCCAAGAGCACTTTTTACTATGCGCACCCAACCAGAGTGACGGGAGGAGCACATTTCAGAAAACGTGCTCAGCTCGTCGAGAAAATGCGATTTAAGCAATAAAATTAAAAATGCACCTAAAACCTAAACCAAACGTTGCAGGTGGTTATTTCTTCATGCGCAGTGGTCAACGCGGCACTGTCTAGCTGCCAAGAGCACTTTTTACTATGCGCACCCAACCAGAGTGACGGGAGGAGCACATGTCAGAAAACGTGCTCAGCTCGTCGAGAAAATGCGATTTAAGCAATAAAATTAAAAATGCACCTAAAACCTAAACCAAACGCTGCAGATGGTCATTTCTTCATGCGCAGCGGTCAACGCGGCACTCTCTAGCTGCCAAGAGCACTTTTTACTATGCACACCCAACCAGAGTGACGGGAGGAGCACATTCCAGAAAACGTGCTCAGCTCGTCGAGACAATGCGATTTAAGCAATACAATTAAAAATGCACCCAAAACCGAAACCAAACGTTGCAGATGGTCATTTCTTCATGCGCAGTGTTCAACGCGGCAGTCTCTAGCTGCCAAGAGCACTTTTTACTATGCACACACAACCAGAGTGACGGGAGGAGCACATTTCAGAAAACGTGCTCAGCTCGTCGAGAAAATGCGATTTAAGCAATAAAATTAAAAATGCACCCAAAACCTAAACCAAACGTTGCAGGTGGTTATTTCTTCATGCGCAGTGGTAAACGCGGCACTCTCTAGCTGCCAAAGCACTTTTTACTATGCGCACCCAACCAGAGTGACGGGAGGAGCACATTTCATAAAACGTGCTCAGCTCGTCCAGAAAATGCTATTTAAGCAATAAAATTAAAAATGCACCTAAAACCTAAACCAAACGTTGCAGATGGTCATTTCTTCATGCGCAGTGGTCAACGCGGCACTCTCTAGCTGCCAAGAGCACTTTTTACTATGGACACCCAACCAGAGTGACGGGAGGAGCACATTTCAGAAAACGTGCTCAGCTCGTCCAGAAAATGCGATTTAAGCAATAAAATTAAAAATGCACCCAAAACCTAAACCAAACGTTGCAGGTGGTTATTTCTTCATGCGCAGTGGTCAACGCGGCACTCTCTAGCTGCCAAGAGCACTTTTTACTATGCGCACCCAACCAGAGTGACGGGAGGAGCACATTTCAGAAAACGTGCACAGCTCGTCGAGAAAATGCGATTTAAGCAATAAAATTAAAAATGCACCCAAAACCTAAACCAAACGTTGCAGGTGGTTATTTCTTCGTGCGCAGCAGTCAACGCGGCACTCTCTAGCTGCCAAGAACACTTTTTACTATGCGCACCCAACCAGAGTGACGGGAGGAGCACATTTCAGAAAACGTGCTCAGCTCGTCGAGAAAATGCGATTTAAGCAATAAAATTAAAAATGCACCTAAAACCTAAACCAAACGTTGCAGGTGGTTATTTCTTCATGCGCAGTGGTCAACGCGGCACTCTCTAGCTGCCAAGAGCACTTTTTACTATGCGCACCAAACCAGAGTGACGGGAGGAGCACATTTCAGAAAACGTGCTCAGCTCGTCGAGAAAATGCGATTTAAGCAATAAAATTAAAACTGCACCCAAAACCTAAACCAAACGTTGCAGATGGTCATTTCTTCATGTGCAGTGGTCAACGCGGCACTCTCTAGCTGCCAAGAGCACTTTTTACTATGCACAGCTCGTCGAGAAAATGCGATTTAAGCAATAAAATTAAAAATGCACCCAAAACCTAAACCAAACGCTGCAGGTGGTTATTTCTTCATGCGCAGTGGTCAACGCGGCACTCTCTAGCTGCCAAGAGCACTTTTTACTATGCGCACCCAACCAGAGTGACGGGAGGAGCACATTTCAGAAAACGTGCTCAGCTCGTCGAGAAAATGCGATTTAAGCAATAAAATTAAAAATGCACCCAAAACCTAAACCAAACGTTGCAGGTGGTTATTTATTCATATGCAGCAGTCAACGCGGCACTCTCTAGCTGCCAAGAGCACTTTTTACTATGCGCACCAAACCAGAGTGACGGGAGGAGCACATTTCAGAAAACGTGCTCAGCTCGTCGAGAAAATGCGATTTAAGCAATAAAATAAAAAATGCACCTAAAACCTAAACCAAACGTTGCAGGTGGATATTTCTTCATGCGCAGTGGTCAACGCGGCACTCTCTAGCTGCCAAGAGCACTTTTTACTATGCGCACGCAACCAGAGTGACGTGAGGAGCACATTTCAGAAAACGTGCTCAGCTCGTCGAGAAAATACGATTTAAGCAATAACATTAAAAATGCACCTAAAACCTAAACCAAACGTTGCAGGTGGTTATTTCTTCATGCGCAGTGGTCAACGCGGCACTCTCTCGCTGCCAAGAGCACTTTTTACTATGCGCACCCAACCAGAGTGACGGGAGGAGCGCATTTCAGGAAACGTGCTCAGCTCATCGAGAAAATGCGATTTAAGCAATAAAATTAAAAATGCACCCAAAACCTAAACCAAACGTTGCAGGTGGTTATTTCTTCATGCGCAGTGGTCAACGCGGCACTCTCTAGCTGCCAAGAGCACTTTTTACTATGCGCACCCAACCAGAGTGACGGGAGGAGCACATTTCAGAAAACGTGCTCAGCTCGCCGAGAAAATGCGATTTAAGCAATACAATTAAAAATGCACCTAAAACCTAAACCAAACGTTGCAGGTGGTTATTTCTTCATGTGCAGTGGTCAACGCGGCACTCTCTAGCTGCCAAGAGCACTTTTTACTATGCGCACCCACCCAGAGTGACGGGAGGAGCACATTTAAGAAAACGTGCTCAGCTCGTCGAGAAAATGCGATTTAAGCAATAAAATTAAAAATGCACCTAAAATCTATACCAAACGTTGCAGGTGGTTATTTCTTCATGCGCAGCAGTCAACACGGCACTCTCTAGCTGCCAAGAGCACTTTTGACTATGCACACCCAACCAGAGTGACGGGAGGAGCACATTTCAGAAAACGTGCTCAGCTCGTCGAGAAAATGCGATTTAAGCAATAAAATTAAAAATGCACCCAAAACCTAAACCAAACGTTGCAGATGGTCATTTCTTCATGCGCAGTGGTCAACGCGGCACTCTCTAGCTGCCAAGAGCACTTTTTACTATGCGCACCCAACCAGAGTGACGGGAGGACCACATTTCAGAAAACGTGCTCAGCTCGTCGAGAAAATGCGATTTAAGCAATAAAATTAAAAATGCACCCAAAACCTAAACCAAACGTTGCAGGTGGTTATTTCTTCATGCGCAGCAGTCAACGCGGCACTCTCTAGCTGCCAAGAGCACTTTTTACTATGCGCACCCAACCAGAGTGACGGGAGGAGCACATTTCAGAAAACGTGCTCAGCTCGTCGAGAAAATGCGATTTAAGCAATGAAATTAAAAATGCACCCAAAACCTAAACCAAACGTTGCATGTGGTTATTTCTTCATGCGCAGTGGTCAACGCGGCACTCTCTAGCTGCCAAGAGCACTTTTTACTATGCGCACCCAACCAGAGTGACGGGAGGAGCACATTTCAGAAAATGTGCTCAGCTCGTCGAGAAAATGCCATTTAAGCCGTACAATTAAAAATGCACCTAAAACCTAAACCAAACGTTGCAGGTGGTTGTTTCTTCATGCGCAGTGGTCAACGTGGCACTCTCTAGCTCCCATGAGCACTTTTTACTATGCGCACCCAACCAGAGTGACGGGAGGAGCACATTTCAGAAAACGTGCTCAGCTCGTCGAGAAAATGCGATTTAAGCAATAAAATTAAAAATGCACCTAAAACCTAAACTAAACGTTGCAGGTGGTTATTTCTTCGTGCGCAGCAGTCAACGCGGCACTCTCTAGCTGCCAAGAGCACTTTTTACTATGCGCACCCAACCAGAGTGACGGGAGGAGCACATTTCAGAAAACGTGCTCAGCTCGTCGAGTAAATGCAATTTAAGCAATAAAATTAAAAATGCACCCAAAACCTAAACCAAACGTTGCAGGTGGTTATTTCTTCATGCGCAGTGGTCAACGCGGCACTCTCTAGCTGCCAAGAGCACTTTTTACTATGCGCACCCAACCAGAGTGACGGGAGGAGCACATTTCAGAAAACGTGCTCAGCTCGTCCAGAAAGTGCGATTTAAGCAATAAAATTAAAAATGCACCTAAAACCTAAACCAAACGTTGCAGATGGTCATTTCTTCATGCGCAGAGGTCAACGCGGCACTCTCTAGCTGCCAAGAGCACTTTTTACTATGCGCACCCAACCAGAGTGACTGGAGGAGCACATTTCAGAAAATGTGCTCAGCTCGTCGAGAAAATGCCATTTAAGCCGTACAATTAAAAATGCACCTAAAACCTAAACCAAACGTTGCAGGTGGTTGTTTCTTCATGCGCAGTGGTCAACGTGGCACTCTCTAGCTGCCAAGAGCACTTTTTACTATGCGCACCCAACCAGAGTGACGGGAGGAGCACATTTCAGAAAACGTGCTCAGCTCGTCGAGAAAATGCGATTCAAGCAATAAAATTTAAAATGCACCTAAAACCTAAACCAAACGTTGCAGGTGGTTATTTCTTCATGCGCATTGGTCAACGCGGCACTCTCTAGCTGCCAAGAGCACTTTTTCCTTTGCGCACCCAACCAGAGTGACGGGAGGAGCACATTTCAGAAAACGTGCTCAGCTCGTCGAGAAAATGCGATTTAAGCAATAAAATTAAAAATGCACCCAAAACCTAAACCAAACGTTGCAGGTGGTTATTTCTTCATGCGCATTGGTCAACGCGGCACTCTCTAGCTGCCAAGAGCACTTTTTACTTTGCGCACCCAACCAGAGTGACGGGAGGAGCACATTTCAGAAAACGTGCTCAGCTCGTCGAGAAAATGCGATTTAAGCAATAAAATTAAAAATGCACCCAAAACCTAAACCAAACGTTGCAGGTGGTTATTTCTTCATGCGCAGTGGTCAACGCGGAACTCTCTAGCTGCCAAGAGCACTTTTTACTATGCGCACCCAACCAGAGTGACGGGAGGAGCACATTTCAGAAAACGTGGTCAGCTCGTCCAGAAAAGGCTATTTAAGCAATAAAATAAAAAATGCACATAAAACCTAAACCAAACGTTGCAGATGGTCATTTCTTCATGCGCAGTGGTCAATGCGGCACTCTCTAGCTGCCAAGAGCACTTTTTACTATGCGCACCCAACCAGAGCTACGGGAGGACCACATTTCAGAAAATGTGCTCAGCTCGTCGAGAAAATGCCATTTAAGCCGTACAATTAAAAATGCACCTAAAACCTAAACCAAACGTTGCAGGTGGTTGTTTCTTCATGCGCAGTGGTCAACGTGGCACTCTCTAGCTGCCAAGAGCACTTTTTACTATGCGCACCCAACCAGAGTGACGGGAGGAGCACATTTCAGAAAACGTGCTCAGCTCGTCGAGAAAATGCGATTTAAGCAATAAAATTAAAAATGCACCTAAAACCTAAACCAAACGTTGCAGGTGGTTATTTCTTCATGCGCAGTGGTCAACGCGGCACTCTGTAGCTGCCAAGAGCACTTTTTACTATGCGCACCCACCCAGAGTGACAAGAGGAGCACATTTCAGAAAACGTGCTCACCTCGTCGAGAAAATGCGATTTAAGCAATAAAATTAAAAATGCACCTAAAACCTAAACCAAACGTTGCAGGTGGTTATTTCTTCATGCGCAGTGGTCAACGCGGCACTCTCTAGCTGCCAAGAGCACTTTTTACTATGCGCACCCAACCAGAGTGACGGGAGGAGCACATTTCAGAAAAGTGCTCAGCTCGTCGAGAAAATGCGATTTAAGCAATAAAATAAAAAATGCACCTAAAACCTAAACCAAACGTTGCAGGTGGTTATTTCTTCATGCGCAGTGGTCAACGCGGCACTCTCTAGCTGCCAAGAGCACTTTTTACTATGCGCACCCAACCAGAGTGACGGGAGGAGCACATTTCAGAAAACGTGCTCAGCTCGTCGAGAAAATGCGATTTAAGCAATAAAATTAAAAATGCACCTAAAACCTAAACCAAACGTTGCAGGTGGTTATTTCTTCATGCGCAGTGGTCAACGCGGCACTCTCTAGCTGCCAAGAGCACCTTTTACTATGCGCACCAAACCAGAGTGACGGGAGGAGCACATTTCAGAAAACGTGCTCAGCTCGTCGAGAAAATGCGATTTAAGCAATAAAATTAAAACTGCACCCAAAACCTAAACCAAACGTTGCAGATGGTCATTTCTTCATGCGCAGTGGTCAACGCGGCACTCTCTAGCTGCCAAGAGCACTTTTTACTATGCGCACCCAACCAGAGTGACGGGAGGACCACATTTCAGAAAACGTGCTCAGCTCGTCGAGAAAATGCGATTTAAGCAATAAAATTAAAAATGCACCCAAAACCTAAACCAAACGTTGCAGGTGGTTATTTCTTCATGCGCAGCAGTCAACGCGGCACTCTCTAGCTGCCAAGAGCACTTTTTACTATGCGCACCCAACCAGAGTGACGGGAGGAGCACATTTCAGAAAACGTGCTCAGCTCGTCGAGAAAATGCGATTTAAGCAGAGAAATTAAAAATGCACCCAAAACCTAAACCAAACGTTGCAGGTGGTTATTTCTTCATGCGCAGTGGTCAACGCGGCACTCTCTAGCTGCCAAGAGCACTTTTTACTATGCGCACCCAACCAGAGTGACGGGAGGAGCACATTTCAGAAAATGTGCTCAGCTCGTCGAGAAAATGCCATTTAAGCCGTACAATTAAAAATGCACCTAAAACCTAAACCAAACGTTGCAGGTGGTTGTTTCTTCATGCGCAGTGGTCAACGTGGCACTCTCTAGCTCCCATGAGCACTTTTTACTATGCGCACCCAACCAGAGTGACGGGAGGAGCACATTTCAGAAAACGTGCTCAGCTCGTCGAGAAAATGCGATTTAAGCAATAAAATTAAAAATGCACCTAAAACCTAAACTAAACGTTGCAGGTGGTTATTTCTTCGTGCGCAGCAGTCAACGCGGCACTCTCTAGCTGCCAAGAGCACTTTTTACTATGCGCACCCAACCAGAGTGACGGGAGGAGCACATTTCAGAAAACGTGCTCAGCTCGTCGAGTAAATGCGATTTAAGCAATAAAATTAAAAATGCACCCAAAACCTAAACCAAACGTTGCAGGTGGTTATTTCTTCATGCGCAGTGGTCAACGCGGCACTCTCTAGCTGCCAAGAGAACTTTTTACTATGCGCACCCAACCAGAGTGACGGGAGGAGCACATTTCAGAAAACGTGCGCAGCTCGTCCAGAAAATGCGATTTAAGCAATAAAATTAAAAATGCACCTAAAACCTAAACCAAACGTTGGCACTTTTTACTATGCGCACCCAACCAGAGTGACGGGAGGAGCACATTTCAGAAAACGTGCTCAGCTCGTCGAGAAAATGCGATTTAAGCAATAAAATTAAAAATGCACCCAAAACCTAAACCAAACGTTGCAGGTGGTTATTTCTTCATGCGCAGTGGTAAACGCGGCACTCTCTAGCTGCCAAGAGCACTTTTTACTATGCGCACCCAACCAGAGTGACGGGAGGAGCACATTTCATAAAACGTGCTCAGCTCGTCCAGAAAATGCTATTTAAGCAATAAAATTAAAAATGCACCTAAAACCTAAACCAAACGTTCCAGATGGTCATGTCTTCATGCGCAGTGGTCAACGCGGCACTCTCTAGCTGCCAAGAGCACTTTTTACTATGCACACCCAACCAGAGTGACGGGAGGAGCACATTTCAGAAAACGTGCTCAGCTCGTCCAGAAAATGCGATTTAAGCAATAAAATTAAAAATGCACCCAAAACCTAAACCAAACGTTGCAGGTGGTTATTTCTTCATGCGCAGTGGTCAACGCGGCACTCTCTAGCTGCCAAGAGCACTTTTTACTATGCGCACCCAACCAGAGTGACGGGAGGAGCACATTTCAGAAAACGTGCACAGCTCGTCGAGAAAATGCGATTTAAGCAATAAAATTAAAAATGCACCCAAAACCTAAACCAAACGTTGCAGGTGGTTATTTCTTCGTGCGCAGCAGTCAACGCGGCAATCTCTAGCTGCCAAGAACACTTTTTACTATGCGCACCCAACCAGAGTGACGGGAGGAGCACATTTCAGAAAACGTGCTCAGCTCGTCGAGAAAATGCGATTTAAGCAATACAATTAAAAATGCACCCTAAACATAAACCAAACGTTGCAGGTGGTTATTTCTTCATGCGCAGTGGTCAACGCGGCACTCTCAAGCTGCCAAAGGCATTTTTTACTATGCGCACCCAACCAGAGTGACGGGAGGAGCACATTTCAGAAAACGTGCTCAGCCCGTCGAGAAAATGCGATTTAAGCAATAAAATTAAAAATGCACCTAAAACCTAAACCAAACGTTGCAGGTGGTTATTTCTTCATGCGCAGTGGTCAACGCGGCACTCTCTAGCTGCCAAGAGCACTTTTTACTATGCGCACCCAACCAGAGTGACGGGAGGAGCACATTTCAGAAAACGTGCTCAGCTCGTCGAGAAAATGCGATTTAAGCAATAAAATTAAAAATGCACCTAAAACCTAAACCGAACGTTGCAGATGGTCATTTCTTCATGCGCAGTGGTCAACGCGGCACTCTCTAGCTGCCAAGAGCACTTTTTACTATGCACACCCATCCAGAGTGACGGGAGGAGCGCATTTCAGAAAACGTGCTCAGCTCGTCGAGAAAATGCGATTTAAGCAATAAAATTAAAAATGCACCCAAAACCTAAACCAAACGTTGCAGGTGGTTATTTCTTCATGCGCAGTGGTCAACGCGGCACTCTCTAGCTGCCAAGAGCACTTTTTACTATGCGCAACCAACCAGAGTGACGGGAGGAGCACATTTCAGAAAACGTGCTCAGCTCGTCGAGAAAATGCGATTTAAGCAATAAAATTAAAAATGCACCCAAAACCTAAACCAAACGTTGCAGGTGGTTATTTCTTCATATGCAGCAGTCAACGCGGCACTCTCTAGCTGCCAAGAGCACTTTTTACTATGCGCACCAAACCAGAGTGACGGGAGGAGCACATTTCAGAAAACGTGCTCAGCTCGTCGAGAAAATGCGATTTAAGCAATAAAATAAAAAATGCACCTAAAACCTAAACCAAACGTTGCAGGTGGATATTTCTTCATGCGCAGTGGTCAACGCGGCACTCTCTAGCTGCCAAGAGCACTTTTTACTATGCGCACCCAACCAGAGTGACGTGAGGAGCACATTTCAGAAAACGTGCTCAGCTCGTCGAGAAAATACGATTTAAGCAATAACATTAAAAATGCACCTAAAACCTAAACCAAACGTTGCAGGTGGTTATTTCTTCATGCGCAGTGGTCAACGCGGCACTCTCTCGCTGCCAAGAGCACTTTTTACTATGCACACCCAACCAGAGTGACGGGAGGAGCACATTTCAGAAAACGTGCTCAGCTCATCGAGAAAATGCGATTTAAGCAATAAAATTAAAAATGCACCTAAAACCTAAACCAAACGTTGCAGGTGGTTATTTCTTCATGCGCAGTGGTCAACGCGGCACTCTCTAGCTGCCAAGAGCACTTTTTACTATGCGCACCCAACCAGAGTGACGGGAGGAGCACATTTCAGAAAACGTGCTCAGCTCGTCGAGTAAATGCGATTTAAGCAATAAAATTAAAAATGCACCCAAAACCTAAACCAAACGTTGCAGGTGGTTATTTCTTCATGCGCAGTGGTCAACGCGGCACTCTCTAGCTGCCAAGAGAACTTTTTACTATGCGCACCCAACCAGAGTGACGGGAGGAGCACATTTCAGAAAACGTGCGCAGCTCGTCCAGAAAATGCGATTTAAGCAATAAAATTAAAAATGCACCTAAAACCTAAACCAAACGTTGGCACTTTTTACTATGCGCACCCAACCAGAGTGACGGGAGGAGCACATTTCAGAAAACGTGCTCAGCTCGTCGAGAAAATGCGATTTAAGCAATAAAATTAAAAATGCACCCAAAACCTAAACCAAACGTTGCAGGTGGTTATTTCTTCATGCGCAGTGGTAAACGCGGCACTCTCTAGCTGCCAAGAGCACTTTTTACTATGCGCACCCAACCAGAGTGACGGGAGGAGCACATTTCATAAAACGTGCTCAGCTCGTCCAGAAAATGCTATTTAAGCAATGAAATTAAAAATGCACCTAAAACCTAAACCAAACGTTCCAGATGGTCATTTCTTCATGCGCAGTGGTCAACGCGGCACTCTCTAGCTGCCAAGAGCACTTTTTACTATGCACACCCAACCAGAGTGACGGGAGGAGCACATTTCAGAAAACGTGCTCAGCTCGTCCAGAAAATGCGATTTAAGCAATAAAATTAAAAATGCACCCAAAACCTAAACCAAACGTTGCAGGTGGTTATTTCTTCATGCGCAGTGGTCAACGCGGCACTCTCTAGCTGCCAAGAGCACTTTTTACTATGCGCACCCAACCAGAGTGACGGGAGGAGCACATTTCAGAAAACGTGCACAGCTCGTCGAGAAAATGCGATTTAAGCAATAAAATTAAAAATGCACCCAAAACCTAAACCAAACGTTGCAGGTGGTTATTTCTTCGTGCGCAGCAGTCAACGCGGCAATCTCTAGCTGCCAAGAACACTTTTTACTATGCGCACCCAACCAGAGTGACGGGAGGAGCACATTTCAGAAAACGTGCTCAGCTCGTCGAGAAAATGCGATTTAAGCAATAAAATTAAAAATGCACCTAAAACCTAAACCAAACGTTGCAGGTGGTTATTTCTTCATGCGCAGTGGTCAACGCGGCACTCTCTAGCTGCCAAGAGCACTTTTTACTATGCGCACCAAACCAGAGTGACGGGAGGAGCACATTTCAGAAAACGTGCTCAGCTCGTCGAGAAAATGCGATTTAAGCAATAAAATTAAAACTGCACCCAAAACCTAAACCAAACGTTGCAGATGGTCATTTCTTCATGTGCAGTGGTCAACGCGGCACTCTCTAGCTGCCAAGAGCACTTTTTACTATGCACAGCTCGTCGAGAAAATGCGATTTAAGCAATAAAATTAAAAATGCACCCAAAACCTAAACCAAACGCTGCAGGTGGTTATTTCTTCATGCGCAGTGGTCAACGCGGCACTCTCTAGCTGCCAAGAGCACTTTTTACTATGCGCACCCAACCAGAGTGACGGGAGGAGCACATTTCAGAAAACGTGCTCAGCTCGTCGAGAAAATGCGATTTAAGCAATAAAATTAAAAATGCACCCAAAACCTAAACCAAACGTTGCAGGTGGATATTTCTTCATGCGCAGTGGTCAACGCGGCACTCTCTAGCTGCCAAGAGCACTTTTTACTATGCGCACCCAACCAGAGTGACGTGAGGAGCACATTTCAGAAAACATGCTCAGCTCGTCGAGAAAATACGATTTAAGCAATAACATTAAAAATGCACCTAAAACCTAAACCAAACGTTGCAGGTGGTTATTTCTTCATGCGCAGTGGTCAACGCGGCACTCTCTCGCTGCCAAGAGCACTTTTTACTATGCGCACCCAACCAGAGTGACGGGAGGAGCACATTTCAGAAAACGTGCTCAGCTCATCGAGAAAATGCGATTTAAGCAATAAAATTAAAAATGCACCTAAAACCTAAACCAAACGTTGCAGGTGGTTATTTCTTCATGCGCAGTGGTCAACGCGGCACTCTCTAGCTGCCAAGAGCACTTTTTACTATGCGCACCCAACCAGAGTGACGGGAGGAGCACATTTCAGAAAACGTGCTCAGCTCGTCGAGTAAATGCGATTTAAGCAATAAAATTAAAAATGCACCCAAAACCTAAACCAAACGTTGCAGGTGGTTATTTCTTCATGCGCAGTGGTCAACGCGGCACTCTCTAGCTGCCAAGAGAACTTTTTACTATGCGCACCCAACCAGAGTGACGGGAGGAGTACATTTCAGAAAACGTGCGCAGCTCGTCCAGAAAATGCGATTTAAGCAATAAAATTAAAAATGCACCTAAAACCTAAACCAAACGTTGGCACTTTTTACTATGCGCACCCAACCAGAGTGACGGGAGGAGCACATTTCAGAAAACGTGCTCAGCTCGTCGAGAAATTGCTATTTAAGCAATAAAATTAAAAATGCACCCAAAACCTAAACCAAACGTTGCAGGTGGTTATTTCTTCATGCGCAGTGGTAAACGCGGCACTCTCTAGCTGCCAAGAGCACTTTTTACTATGCGCACCCAACCAGAGTGACGGGAGGAGCACATTTCATAAAACGTGCTCAGCTCGTCCAGAAAATGCTATTTAAGCAATAAAATTAAAAATGCACCTAAAACCTAAACCAAACGTTGCAGATGGTCATTTCTTCATGCGCAGTGGTCAACGCGGCACTCTCTAGCTGCCAAGAGCACTTTTTACTATGCACACCCAACCAGAGTGACGGGAGGAGCACATTTCAGAAAACGTGCTCAGCTCGTCCAGAAAATGCGATTTAAGCAATAAAATTAAAAATGCACCCAAAACCTAAACCAAACGTTGCAGGTGGTTATTTCTTCATGCGCAGTGGTCAACGCGGCACTCTCTAGCTGCCAAGAGCACTTTTTACTATGCGCACCCAACCAGAGTGACGGGAGGAGCACATTTCAGAAAACGTGCACAGCTCGTCGAGAAAATGCGATTTAAGCAATAAAATTAAAAATGCACCCAAAACCTAAACCAAACGTTGCAGGTGGTTATTTCTTCGTGCGCAGCAGTCAACGCGGCACTCTCTAGCTGCCAAGAACACTTTTTACTATGCGCACCCAACCAGAGTGACGGGAGGAGCACATTTCAGAAAACGTGCTCAGCTCGTCGAGAAAATGCGATTTAAGCAATAAAATTAAAAATGCACCTAAAACCTAAATTAACGTTGCAGGTGGTTATTTCTTCGTGCGCAGCAGTCAACGCGGCACTCTCTAGCTGCCAAGAGCACTTTTTACTATGCGCACCCAACCAGAGTGACGGGAGGAGCACATTTCAGAAAACGTGCTCAGCTCGTCGAGTAAATGCAATTTAAGCAATAAAATTAAAAATGCACCCAAAACCTAAACCAAACGTTGCAGGTGGTTATTTCTTCATGCGCAGTGGTCAACGCGGCACTCTCTAGCTGCCAAGAGCACTTTTTACTATGCGCACCCAACCAGAGTGACGGGAGGAGCACATTTCAGAAAACGTGCTCAGCTCGTCCAGAAAGTGCGATTTAAGCAATAAAACTAAAAATGCACCTAAAACCTAAACCAAACGTTGCAGATGGTCATTTCTTCATGCGCAGAGGTCAACGCGGCACTCTCTAGCTGCCAAGAGCACTTTTTACTATGCGCACCCAACCAGAGTGACGGGAGGAGCACATTTCAGAAAACGTGCTCAGCTCGTCCAGACAATGCGATTTAAGCAATACAATTAAAAATGCACCCAAAACCTAAACCAAACGTTGCAGGTGGTTATTTCTTCATGCGCAGTGGTCAACGCGGCACTCTCTAGCTGCCAAGAGCACTTTTTACTATGCGGACCCAACCAGAGTGACGGGAGGAGCGCATTTCAGAAAACGTGCTCAGCTCGTCGAGAAAATGCGATTTAAGCAATAAAATTAAAAATGCACCTAAAACCTAAACCAAAAGTTGCAGGTGGTTATTTCTTCATGCGCAGCAGTCAACACGGCACTCTCTAGCTGCCAAGAGCACTTTTTACTATGCGCACCCAACCAGAGTGACGGGAGGAGCACATTTCAGAAAACGTGCTCAGCTCGTCCAGAAAATGCGATTTAAGCAATAAAATTAAAAATGCACCTAAAACCTAAACCAAACGTTGCAGATGGTCATTTCTTCATGCGCAGTGGTCAACGCGGCACTCTCTAGCTGCCAAGAGCACTTTTTACTATGCACACCCAACCAGAGTGACGGGAGGAGCACATTTCAGAAAACGTGCTCAGCTCGTCCAGACAATGCGATTTAAGCAATAAAATTAAAAATGCACCCAAAACCTAAACCAAACGTTGCAGGTGGTTATTTCTTCATGCGCAGCAGTCAACGCGGCACTCTCTAGCTGCCAAGAGCACTTTTTACTATGCGCACCCAACCAGAGTGACGGGAGGAGCACATTTCAGAAAACGTGCTCAGCTCGTCGAGAAAATGCGATTTAAGCAATGAAATTAAAAATGCACCCAAAACCTAAACCAAACGTTGCAGGTGGTTATTTCTTCATGCGCAGCGGTCAACGTGGCACTCTCTAGCTCCCAAGAGCACTTTTTACTATGCGCACCCAACCAGAGTGACGGGAGGACCACATTTCAGAAAACGTGCTCAGCTCGTCGAGAAAATGCGATTTAAGCAATAAAATAAAAAATGCACCCAAAACCTAAAACAAACGTTGCAGGTGGTTATTTCTTCATGCGCAGTGGTCAACGCGGTACTCTCTAGCTGCCAAGAGCACTTTTTACTATGCGCACCCAACCAGAGTGACGGGAGGAGCACATTTCAGAAAACGTGCTCAGCTCGTCCAGAAAATGCGATTTAAGCAATAAAATTAAAAATGCACCTAAAACCTAAACCAAACGTTGCAGATGGTCATTTCTTCATGCGCAGTGGTCAACGCGGCACTCTCTAGCTGCCAAGAGCACTTTTTACTATGCGCACCCAACCAGAGTGACGGGAGGAGCACATTTCAGAAAACGTGCTCAGCTCGTCCAGACAATGCGATTTAAGCAATAAAATTAAAAATGCACCCAAAACCTAAACCAAACGTTGCAGGTGGTTATTTCTTCATGCGCAGTGGTCAACGCGGCACTCTCTAGCTGCCAAGAGCACTTTTTACTATGCGCACCCAACCAGAGTGACGGGAGGAGCGCATTTCAGAAAACGTGCTCAGCTCGTCGAGAAAATGCGATTTAAGCAATAAAATTAAAAATGCACCTAAAACCTAAACCAAAAGTTGCAGGTGGTTATTTCTTCATGCGCAGCAGTCAACACGGCACTCTCTAGCTGCCAAGAGCACTTTTTACTATGCGCACCCAACCAGAGTGACGGGAGGAGCACATTTCAGAAAACGTGCTCAGCTCGTCCAGACAATGCGATTTAAGCAATAAAATTAAAAATGCACCCAAAACCTAAACCAAACGTTGCAGGTGGTTATTTCTTCATGCGCAGTGGTCAACGCGGCACTCTCTAGCTGCCAAGAGCACTTTTTACTATGCGCACCCAACCAGAGTGACGGGAGGAGCGCATTTCAGAAAACGTGCTCAGCTCGTCGAGAAAATGCGATTTAAGCAATAAAATTAAAAATGCACCCAAAACCTAAACCAAAAGTTGCAGGTGGTTATTTCTTCATGCGCAGCAGTCAACACGGCACTCTCGAGCTGCCAAGAGCACTTTTTAATATGCACACCCAACAAGAGTGACGGGAGGAGCACATTTCAGAAAACGTGCTCAGCTCGTCGAGAAAATGCGATTTAAGCAATAAAATTAAAAATGCACCCAAAACCTAAACCAAACGTTGCAGATGGTCATTTCTTCATGCGCAGTGGTCAACGCGGCACTCTCGAGCTGCCAAGAGCACTTTTTACTATGCACACCCAACCAGAGTAACGGGAGGAGCACATTTCAGAAAACGTGCTCAGCTCGTCGAGAAAATGCGATTTAAGCAATAAAATTAAAAATGCACCTAAAACCCAAACCAAACGTTGCAGGTGGTTATTTCTTCATGCGCAGTGGTCAACGCGGCACTCTCTAGCTGCCAAGAGCACTTTTTACTATGCGCACCCAACCAGAGTGACGGGAGGAGCACATTTCAGAAAACGTGCTCAGCTCGTTGAGAAAATGCGATTTAAGCAATAAAATTAAAAATGCACCCAAAACCTAAACCAAACGTTGCAGGTGGTTATTTCTTCATGCGCAGTGGTCAACGCAGCACTCTCTAGCTGCCAAGAGCACTTTTTACTATACACACCCAACTAGAGTGACGGGAGGAGGACATTCCAGAAAACGTGCTCAGCTCGTCGAGAAAATGCGATTTAAGCAATAAAATTAAAAATGCACCCAAAACCTAAACCAAACGTTGCAGGTGGTTATTTCTTCATGCGCAGTGGTCAACGCGGCACTCTCTAGCTGCCAAGAGCACCTTTTACTATGCGCACCAAACCAGAGTGACGGGAGGAGCACATTTCAGAAAACGTGCTCAGCTCGTCGAGAAAATGCGATTTAAGCAATAAAATTAAAACTGCACCCAAAACCTAAACCAAACGTTGCAGATGGTCATTTCTTCATGCGCAGTGGTCAACGCGGCACTCTCTAGCTGCCAAGAGCACTTTTTACTATGCGCACCCAACCAGAGTGACGGGAGGACCACATTTCAGAAAACGTGCTCAGCTCGTCGAGAAAATGCGATTTAAGCAATAAAATTAAAAATGCACCCAAAACCTAAACCAAACGTTGCAGGTGGTTATTTCTTCATGCCCAGCAGTCAACGCGGCACTCTCTAGCTGCCAAGAGCACTTTTTACTATGCGCACCCAACCAGAGTGACGGGAGGAGCACATTTCAGAAAACGTGCTCAGCTCGTCGAGAAAATGCGATTTAAGCAATAAAATTAAAAATGCACCTAAAACCTAAACCAAACGTTGCAGGTGGTTATTTCTTCATGCGCAGTGGTCAACGCGGCACTCTCTAGCTGCCAAGAGCACTTTTTACTATGCGCACCAAACCAGAGTGACGGGAGGAGCACATTTCAGAAAACGTGCTCAGCTCGTCGAGAAAATGCGATTTAAGCAATAAAATTAAAACTGCACCCAAAACCTAAACCAAACGTTGCAGATGGTCATTTCTTCATGCGCAGTGGTCAACGCGGCACTCTCTAGCTGCCAAGAGCACGTTTTACTATGCGCACCCAACCAGAGTGACGGGAGGACCACATTTCAGAAAACGTGCTCAGCTCGTCGAGAAAATGCGATTTAAGCAATAAAATTAAAAATGCACCCAAAACCTAAACCAAACGTTGCAGGTGGTTATTTCTTCATGCGCAGCAGTCAACGCGGCACTCTCTAGCTGCCAAGAGCACTTTTTACTATGCGCACCCAACCAGAGTGACGGGAGGAGCACATTTCAGAAAACGTGCTCAGCTCGTCGAGAAAATGCGATTTAAGCAGAGAAATTAAAAATGCACCCAAAACCTAAACCAAACGTTGCAGGTGGTTATTTCTTAATGCACAGTAGTCAACGCGGCACTCTCTAGCTGCCAAGAGCACTTTTTACTATGCGCACCCAACCAGAGTGACGGGAGGAGCACTTTTCAGAAAACGTGCTCAGCTCGTCGAGAAAATGCGAATTAAGCCGTACAATTAAAAATGCACCTAAAACCTAAACCAAACGTTGCAGGTGGTTGTTTCTTCATGCGCAGTGGTCAACGCGGCACTCTCTAGCTGCCAAGAGCACTTTTTACTATGCGCACCCAACCAGAGTGACGGGAGGAGCACATTTCAGAAAACGTGCTCAGCTCGTCGAGAAAATGCGATTTAAGCAATAAAATTAAAAATGCACCTAAAACCCAAACCAAACGTTGCAGGTGGTTATTTCTTCATGCGCAGTGGTCAACGCGGCAGTCTCTAGCTGCCAAGAGCACTTTTTCCTTTGCGCACCCAACCAGAGTGACGGGAGGAGCACATTTCAGAAAACGTGCTCAGCTCGTCGAGAAAATGCGATTTAAGCAATAAAATAAAAAATGCACCCAAAACCTAAACCAAACGTTGCAGGTGGTTATTTCTTCATGCGCATTGGTCAACGCGGCAGTCTCTAGCTGCCAAGAGCACTTTTTACTTTGCGCACCCAACCAGAGTGACGGGAGGAGCACATTTCAGAAAACGTGCTCAGCTCGTCGAGAAAATGCGATTTAAGCAATAAAATTAAAAATGCACCCAAAACCTAAACCAAACGTTGCAGGTGGTTATTTCTTCATGCGCAGTGGTCAACGCGGAACTCTCTAGCTGCCAACAGCACTTTTTACTATGCGCACCCAACCAGAGTGACGGGAGGAGCACATTTCAGAAAACGTGCTCAGCTCGTCCAGAAAAGGCTATTTAAGCAATAAAATAAAAAATGCACATAAAACCTAAACCAAACGTTGCAGATGGTCATTTCTTCATGCGCAGTGGTCAATGCGGCACTCTCTAGCTGCCAAGAGCACTTTTTACTATGCGCACCAAACCAGAGCTACGGGAGGACCACATTTCAGAAAACGTGCTCAGCTCGTCGAGAAAATGCGATTTAAGCAATAAAATTAAAACTGCACCCAAAACCTAAACCAAACGTTGCAGATGGTCATTTCTTCATGCGCAGTGGTCAACGCGGCACTCTCTAGCTGCCAAGAGCACTTTTTACTATGCACACCCAACCAGAGTGACGGGAGGAGCACATTTCAGAAAACGTGCTCAGCTCGTCGAGAAAATGCGATTTAAGCAATAAAATTAAAAATGCACCCAAAACCTAAACCAAACGTTGCAGGTGGTTATTTCTTCATGCGCAGCAGTCAACGCGGCACTCTCTAGCTGCCAAGAGCACTTTTTACTATGCGCACCCAACCAGAGTGACGGGAGGAGCACATTTCAGAAAACGTGCTCAGCTCGTCGAGAAAATGCGATTTAAGCAATAAAATTAAAAATGCACCTAAAACCCAAACCAAACGTTGCAGGTGGTTATTTCTTCATGCGCAGTGGTCAACGCGGCACTCTCTAGCTGCCAAGAGCACTTTTTACTATGCGCACCCAACCAGAGTGACTGGAGGAGCACATTTCAGAAAATGTGCTCAGCTCGTCGAGAAAATGCCATTTAAGCCGTACAATTAAAAATGCACCTAAAACCTAAACCAAACGTTGCAGGTGGTTGTTTCTTCATGCGCAGTGGTCAACGTGGCACTCTCTAGCTGCCAAGAGCACTTTTTACTATGCGCACCCAACCAGAGTGACGGGAGGAGCACATTTCAGAAAACGTGCTCAGCTCGTCGAGAAAATGCGATTCAAGCAATAAAATTTAAAATGCACCTAAAACCTAAACCAAACGTTGCAGGTGGTTATTTCTTCATGCGCATTGGTCAACGCGGCACTCTCTAGCTGCCAAGAGCACTTTTTCCTTTGCGCACCCAACCAGAGTGACGGGAGGAGCACATTTCAGAAAACGTGCTCAGCTCGTCGAGAAAATGCGATTTAAGCAATAAAATTAAAACTGCACCCAAAACCTAAACCAAACGTTGCAGATGGTCATTTCTTCATGCGCAGTGGTCAACGCGGCACTCTCTAGCTGCCAAGAGCACTTTTTACTATGCGCACCCAACCAGAGTGACGGGAGGAGCACATTTCAGAAAACGTGCTCAGCTCGTCGAGAAAATGCGATTTAAGCAATAAAATTAAAAATGCACCTAAAACCCAAACCAAACGTTGCAGATGGTCATTTCTTCATGCGCAGTGGTCAACGCGGCACTCTCTAGCTGCCAAGAGCACTTTTTACTATGCACACCCAACCAGAGTGACGGGAGGAGCGCATTTCAGAAAACGTGCTCAGCTCGACGAGAAAATGCGATTTAAGCAATAAAATTAAAAATGCACCCAAAACCTAAACCAAACGTTGCAGGTGGTTATTTTTTCATGCGCAGTGGTCAACGCGGCACTCTCTAGCTGCCAAGAGCACTTTTTACTATACACACCCAACTAGAGTGACGGGAGGAGCACATTCCAGAAAACGTGCTCAGCTCGTCGAGAAAATGCGATTTAAGCAATAAAATTAAAAATGCACCCAAAACCTAAACCAAACGTTGCAGGTGGTTATTTCTTCATGCGCAGCAGTCAACGCGGCACTCTCTAGCTGCCAAGAGCACTTTTTAATATGCACACCCAACAAGAGTGACGGGAGGAGCACATTTCAGAAAACGTGCTCAGCTCGTCGAGAAAATGCGATTTAAGCAATAAAATTAAAAATGCACCCAAAACCTAAACCAAACGTTGCAGATGGTCATTTCTTCATGCGCAGTGGTCAACGCGGCACTCTCGAGCTGCCAAGAGCACTTTTTACTATGCACACCCAACCAGAGTAACGGGAGGAGCACATTTCAGAAAACGTGCTCAGCTCGTCGAGAAAATGCGATTTAAGCAATAAAATTAAAAATGCACCTAAAACCCAAACCAAACGTTGCAGGTGGTTATTTCTTCATGCGCAGTGGTCAACGCGGCACTCTCTAGCTGCCAAGAGCACTTTTTACTATGCGCACCCAACCAGAGTGACGGGAGGAGCACATTTCAGAAAACGTGCTCAGCTCGTTGAGAAAATGCGATTTAAGCAATAAAATTAAAAATGCACCCAAAACCTAAACCAAACGTTGCAGGTGGTTATTTCTTCATGCGCAGTGGTCAACGCAGCACTCTCTAGCTGCCAAGAGCACTTTTTACTATACACACCCAACTAGAGTGACGGGAGGAGGACATTCCAGAAAACGTGCTCAGCTCGTCGAGAAAATGCGATTTAAGCAATAAAATTAAAAATGCACCCAAAACCTAAACCAAACGTTGCAGGTGGTTATTTCTTCATGCGCAGTGGTCAACGCGGCACTCTCTAGCTGCCAAGAGCACCTTTTACTATGCGCACCAAACCAGAGTGACGGGAGGAGCACATTTCAGAAAACGTGCTCAGCTCGTCGAGAAAATGCGATTTAAGCAATAAAATTAAAACTGCACCCAAAACCTAAACCAAACGTTGCAGATGGTCATTTCTTCATGCGCAGTGGTCAACGCGGCACTCTCTAGCTGCCAAGAGCACTTTTTACTATGCGCACCCAACCAGAGTGACGGGAGGACCACATTTCAGAAAACGTGCTCAGCTCGTCGAGAAAATGCGATTTAAGCAATAAAATTAAAAATGCACCCAAAACCTAAACCAAACGTTGCAGGTGGTTATTTCTTCATGCCCAGCAGTCAACGCGGCACTCTCTAGCTGCCAAGAGCACTTTTTACTATGCGCACCCAACCAGAGTGACGGGAGGAGCACATTTCAGAAAACGTGCTCAGCTCGTCGAGAAAATGCGATTTAAGCAATAAAATTAAAAATGCACCTAAAACCTAAACCAAACGTTGCAGGTGGTTATTTCTTCATGCGCAGTGGTCAACGCGGCACTCTCTAGCTGCCAAGAGCACTTTTTACTATGCGCACCAAACCAGAGTGACGGGAGGAGCACATTTCAGAAAACGTGCTCAGCTCGTCGAGAAAATGCGATTTAAGCAATAAAATTAAAACTGCACCCAAAACCTAAACCAAACGTTGCAGATGGTCATTTCTTCATGCGCAGTGGTCAACGCGGCACTCTCTAGCTGCCAAGAGCACGTTTTACTATGCGCACCCAACCAGAGTGACGGGAGGACCACATTTCAGAAAACGTGCTCAGCTCGTCGAGAAAATGCGATTTAAGCAATAAAATTAAAAATGCACCCAAAACCTAAACCAAACGTTGCAGGTGGTTATTTCTTCATGCGCAGCAGTCAACGCGGCACTCTCTAGCTGCCAAGAGCACTTTTTACTATGCGCACCCAACCAGAGTGACGGGAGGAGCACATTTCAGAAAACGTGCTCAGCTCGTCGAGAAAATGCGATTTAAGCAGAGAAATTAAAAATGCACCCAAAACCTAAACCAAACGTTGCAGGTGGTTATTTCTTAATGCACAGTAGTCAACGCGGCACTCTCTAGCTGCCAAGAGCACTTTTTACTATGCGCACCCAACCAGAGTGACGGGAGGAGCACTTTTCAGAAAACGTGCTCAGCTCGTCGAGAAAATGCGAATTAAGCCGTACAATTAAAAATGCTCCTAAAACCTAAACCAAACGTTGCAGATGGTCATTTCTTCATGCGCAGTGGTCAACGCGGCACTCTCTAGCTGCCAAGAGCACTTTTTACTATGCGCACCCAACCAGAGTGACGGGAGGAGCACATTTCAGAAAACGTGCTCAGCTCGTCGAGAAAATGCGATTTAAGCAATAAAATTAAAAATGCACCTAAAACCCAAACCAAACGTTGCAGGTGGTTATTTCTTCATGCGCAGTGGTCAACGCGGCAGTCTCTAGCTGCCAAGAGCACTTTTTACTATGCGCACCCAACCAGAGTGACTGGAGGAGCACATTTCAGAAAATGTGCTCAGCTCGTCGAGAAAATGCCATTTAAGCCGTACAATTAAAAATGCACCTAAAACCTAAACCAAACGTTGCAGGTGGTTGTTTCTTCATGCGCAGTGGTCAACGTGGCACTCTCTAGCTGCCAAGAGCACTTTTTACTATGCGCACCCAACCAGAGTGACGGGAGGAGCACATTTCAGAAAACGTGCTCAGCTCGTCGAGAAAATGCGATTCAAGCAATAAAATTTAAAATGCACCTAAAACCTAAACCAAACGTTGCAGGTGGTTATTTCTTCATGCGCATTGGTCAACGCGGCACTCTCTAGCTGCCAAGAGCACTTTTTCCTTTGCGCACCCAACCAGAGTGACGGGAGGAGCACATTTCAGAAAACGTGCTCAGCTCGTCGAGAAAATGCGATTTAAGCAATAAAATAAAAAATGCACCCAAAACCTAAACCAAACGTTGCAGGTGGTTATTTCTTCATGCGCATTGGTCAACGCGGCAGTCTCTAGCTGCCAAGAGCACTTTTTACTTTGCGCACCCAACCAGAGTGACGGGAGGAGCACATTTCAGAAAACGTGCTCAGCTCGTCGAGAAAATGCGATTTAAGCAATAAAATTAAAAATGCACCCAAAACCTAAACCAAACGTTGCAGGTGGTTATTTCTTCATGCGCAGTGGTCAACGCGGAACTCTCTAGCTGCCAAGAGCACTTTTTACTATGCGCACCCAACCAGAGTGACGGGAGGAGCACATTTCAGAAAACGTGCTCAGCTCGTCCAGAAAAGGCTATTTAAGCAATAAAATAAAAAATGCACATAAAACCTAAACCAAACGTTGCAGATGGTCATTTCTTCATGCGCAGTGGTCAATGCGGCACTCTCTAGCTGCCAAGAGCACTTTTTACTATGCGCACCAAACCAGAGCTACGGGAGGACCACATTTCAGAAAACGTGCTCAGCTCGTCGAGAAAATGCGATTTAAGCAATAAAATTAAAACTGCACCCAAAACCTAAACCAAACGTTGCAGATGGTCATTTCTTCATGCGCAGTGGTCAACGCGGCACTCTCTAGCTGCCAAGAGCACTTTTTACTATGCACACCCAACCAGAGTGACGGGAGGAGCACATTTCAGAAAACGTGCTCAGCTCGTCGAGAAAATGCGATTTAAGCAATAAAATTAAAAATGCACCCAAAACCTAAACCAAACGTTGCAGGTGGTTATTTCTTCATGCGCAGTGGTCAACGCGGCACTCTCTAGCTGCCAAGAGCACTTTTTACTATGCGCACCCAACCAGAGTGACGGGAGGAGCACATTTCAGAAAACGTGCTCAGCTCGTCCAGAAAATGCGATTTAAGCAATAAAATTAAAAATGCACCCAAAACCTAAACCAAACGTTGCAGGTGGTTATTTCTTAATGCGCAGTGGTCAAAGGCGGCACTCTCTAGCTGCCAAGAGCACTTTTTACTATGCGCACCCAACCAGAGGGACGGGAGGAGCACATTTCAGAAAACGTGCTCAGCTCGTCGAGAAAATGCGATTTAAGCAATAAAATAAAAAATGCACCTAAAACCTAAACCAAACGTTGCAGGTGGTTATTTCTTCATGCGCAGTGGTCAACGCGGCACTCTCTAGCTGCCAAGAGCACTTTTTACTATGCACACCCAACCAGAGTGACGGGAGGAGCGCATTTTAGAAAACGTGCTCAGCTCGACGAGAAAATGCGATTTAAGCAATAAAATTAAAAATGCACCCAAAACCTAAACCAAACGTTGCAGGTGGTTATTTCTTCATGCGCAGTGGTCAACGCGGCACTCTCTAGCTGCCAAGAGCACTTTTTACTATGCGCACCCAACCAGAGAGACGGGAGGAGCGCATTTCAGAAAACGTGCTCAGCTCGACGAGAAAATGCGATTTAAGCAATAAAATTAAAAATGCACCCAAAACCTAAACCAAACGTTGCAGGTGGTTATTTCTTAATGCGCAGTGGTCAAAGGCGGCACTCTCTAGCTGCCAAGAGCACTTTTTACTATTCGCACCCAACCAGAGTGACGGGAGGAGCACATTTCAGAAAACGTGCTCAGCTCGTCGAGAAAATGCGATTTAAGCAATAAAATTAAAAATGCACCCAAAACCTAAACCAAACGTTGCAGGTGGTTATTTCTTCATGCGCAGTGGTCAACGCGGCACTCTCTAGCTGCCAAGAGCACTTTTTACTATGCGCACCCAACCAGAGTGACGGGAGGAGCACATTTCAGAAAACGTGCTCAGCTCGTCCAGAAAATGCGATTTAAGCAATAAAATTAAAAATGCACCCAAAACCTAAACCAAACGTTGCAGGTGGTTATTTCTTAATGCGCAGTGGTCAAAGGCGGCACTCTCTAGCTGCCAAGAGCACTTTTTACTATTCGCACCCAACCAGAGTGACGGGAGGAGCACATTTCAGAAAACGTGCTCAGCTCGTCGAGAAAATGCGATTTAAGCAATAAAATTAAAAATGCACCCAAAACCTAAACCAAACGTTGCAGGTGGTTATTTCTTCATATGCAGCAGTCAACGCGGCACTCTCTAGCTGCCAAGAGCACTTTTTACTATGCGCACCCAACCAGAGTGACGGGAGGAGCACATTTCAGAAAACGTGCTCAGCTCGTCGAGAAAATGCGATTTAAGCAATAAAATTAAAAATGCACCTAAAACCTAAACCAAAAGTTGCAGGTGGTTATTTCTTCATGCGCAGCAGTCAACACGGCACTCTCTAGCTGCCAAGAGCACTTTTTACTATGCGCACCCAACCAGAGTGACGGGAGGAGCACATTTCAGAAAACGTGCTCAGCTCGTCGAGTAAATGCGATTTAAGCAATAAAATTAAAAATGCACCCAAAACCTAAACCAAACGTTGCAGGTGGTTATTTCTTCATGCGCAGTGGTCAACGCGGCAGTCTCTAGCTGCCAAGAGCACTTTTTACTATGCGCACCCAACCAGAGTGACGGGAGGAGCACATTTCAGAAAACGTGCTCAGCTCGTCCAGAAAATGCGATTTAAGCAATAAAATTAAAAATGCACCCAAAACCTAAACCAAACGTTGCAGGTGGTTATTTCTTCATGCGCAGCAGTCAACGCGGCACTCTCTAGCTGCCAAGAGCACTTAAAATGCACCCAAAACCTAAACCAAACGTTGCAGGTGGTTATTTCTTCATGCGCAGCAGTCAACGCGGCACTCTCTAGCTGCCAAGAGCACTTTTTACTATGCGCACCCAACCAGAGTGACGGGAGGAGCACATTTCAGAAAACGTGCTCAGCTCGTCGAGAAAATGCGATTTAAGCAATAAAATTAAAAATGCACCTAAAACCCAAACCAAACGTTGCAGGTGGTTATTTCTTCATGCGCAGTGGTCAACGCGGCACTCTCTAGCTGCCAAGAGCACTTTTTACTATGCGCACCCAACCAGAGTGACTGGAGGAGCACATTTCAGAAAATGTGCTCAGCTCGTCGAGAAAATGCCATTTAAGCCGTACAATTAAAAATGCACCTAAAACCTAAACCAAACGTTGCAGGTGGTTGTTTCTTCATGCGCAGTGGTCAACGTGGCACTCTCTAGCTGCCAAGAGCACTTTTTACTATGCGCACCCAACCAGAGTGACGGGAGGAGCACATTTCAGAAAACGTGCTCAGCTCGTCGAGAAAATGCGATTCAAGCAATAAAATTTAAAATGCACCTAAAACCTAAACCAAACGTTGCAGGTGGTTATTTCTTCATGCGCATTGGTCAACGCGGCACTCTCTAGCTGCCAAGAGCACTTTTTCCTTTGCGCACCCAACCAGAGTGACGGGAGGAGCACATTTCAGAAAACGTGCTCAGCTCGTCGAGAAAATGCGATTTAAGCAATAAAATTAAAACTGCACCCAAAACCTAAACCAAACGTTGCAGATGGTCATTTCTTCATGCGCAGTGGTCAACGCGGCACTCTCTAGCTGCCAAGAGCACTTTTTACTATGCGCACCCAACCAGAGTGACGGGAGGAGCACATTTCAGAAAACGTGCTCAGCTCGTCGAGAAAATGCGATTTAAGCAATAAAATTAAAAATGCACCTAAAACCCAAACCAAACGTTGCAGATGGTCATTTCTTCATGCGCAGTGGTCAACGCGGCACTCTCTAGCTGCCAAGAGCACTTTTTACTATGCGCACCCAACCAGAGTGACGGGAGGAGCACATTTCAGAAAACGTGCTCAGCTCGTCGAGAAAATGCGATTTAAGCAATGAAATTAAAAATGCACCCAAAACCTAAACCAAACGTTGCAGGTGGTTATTTCTTCATGCGCAGTGGTCAACGCGGCACTCTCTAGCTGCCAAGAGCACTTTTTACTATGCGCACCCAACCAGAGTGACGGGAGGAGCACATTCCAGAAAACGTGCTCAGCTCGTCGAGAAAATGCGATTTAAGCAATAAAATTAAAAATGCACCCAAAACCTAAACCAAACGTTGCAGGTGGTTATTTCTTCATGCGCAGTGGTCAACGCGGCACTCTCTAGCTGCCAAGAGCACTTTTTACTATGCGCACCCAACCAGAGTGACGGGAGGAGCACATTTCAGAAAACGTGCGCAGCTCGTCCAGAAAATGCGATTTAAGCAATAAAATTAAAAATGCACCCAAAACCTAAACCAAACGTTGCAGGTGGTTATTTCTTCATGCGCAGTGGTCAACGCGGCACTCTCTAGCTGCCAAGAGCACTTTTTACTATGCGCACCCAACCAGAGTGACGGGAGGAGCACATTTCAGAAAACGTGCTCAGCTCGTCGAGAAAATGCGATTTAAGCAATAAAATTAAAAATGCACCTAAAACCTAAACCAAACGCTGCAGATGGTCATTTCTTCATGCGCAGTGGTCAACGCGGCACTCTCTAGCTGCCAAAAGCACTTTTTACTATACACACCCAACCAGAGTGACGGGAGGAGCACATTCCAGAAAACGTGCTCAGCTCGTCGAGAAAATGCGATTTAAGCAATAAAATTAAAAATGCACCCAAAACCTAAAGCAAACGTTGCAGATGGTCATTTCTTCATGTGCAGTGGTCAACGCGGCACTCTCTAGCTGCCAAGAGCACTTTTTACTATGCACACCCAACCAGAGTGACGGGAGGAGCGCATTTCAGGAAACGTGCTTAGCTCGTCGAGAAAATGCGATTTAAGCAATAAAATTAAAAATGCACCCAAAACCTAAACCAAACATTGCAGGTGGTTATTTCTTCATGCGCAGTGGTCAACGCGGCACTCTCTAGCTGCCAAGAGCACTTTTTACTATGCGCACCCAACCAGAGTGACGGGAGGAGCACATTTCAGAAAACGTGCTCAGCTCGCCGAGAAAATGCGATTTAAGCAATACAATTAAAAATGCACCTAAAACCTAAACCAAACGTTGCAGGTGGTTATTTCTTCATGTGCAGTGGTCAACGCGGCACTCTCTAGCTGCCAAGAGCACTTTTTACTATGCGCACCCAACCAGAGTGACGGGAGGAGCACATTTCAGAAAACGTGCTCAGCTCGTCGAGAAAATGCGATTTAAGCAATAAAATTAAAAATGCACCTAAAACCTAAACCAAACGTTGCAGGTGGATATTTCTTCATGCGCAGTGGTCAACGCGGCACTCTCTAGCTGCCAAGAGCACTTTTTACTATGCGCACCCAACCAGAGTGACGTGAGGAGCACATTTCAGAAAACGTGCTCAGCTCGTCGAGAAAATGCGATTTAAGCAATAAAATTAAAAATGCACCCAAAACATTAAACCAAACGTTGCAGGTGGTTATTTCTTCATGCGCAGTGGTCAACGCGGCACTCTCTCGCTGCCAAGAGCATTTTTTACTATGCGCACCCAACCAGAGTGACGGGAGGAGCACATTTCAGAAAACGTGCTCAGCTCATCGAGAAAATGCGATTTAAGCAATAAAATTAAAAATGCACCTAAAACCTAAAGCAAACGTTGCAGATGGTCATTTCTTCATGCGCAGCAGTCAACGCGGCACTCTCTAGCTTCCAAGAGCACTTTTTACTATGCGCACCCAACCAGAGTGACGGGAGGAGCACATTTCAGAAAACGTGCTCAGCTCGTCGAGAAAATGCGATTTAAGCAATAAAATTAAAAATGCACCTAAAACCTAAACCAAACGTTGCAGGTGGTTATTTCTTCGTGCGCAGCAGTCAACGCGGCACTCTCTAGCTGCCAAGAGCATTTTTTACTATGCGCACCCAACCAGAGTGACGGGAGGAGCACATTTCAGAAAACGTGCTCAGCTCGTCGAGTAAATGCGATTTAAGCAATAAAATTAAAAATGCACCCAAAACCTAAACCAAACGTTGCAGGTGGTTATTTCTTCATGCGCAGTGGTCAACGCGGCACTCTCTAGCTGCCAAGAGCACTTTTTACTATGCGCACCCAACCAGAGTGACGGGAGGAGCGCATTTCAGAAAACGTGCTCAGCTCGTCGAGAAAATGCGATTTAAGCAATAAAATTAAAAATGCACCTAAAACCTAAACCAAAAGTTGCAGGTGGTTATTTCTTCATGCGCAGCAGTCAACACGGCACTCTCTAGCTGCCAAGAGCACTTTTTACTATGCGCACCCAACCAGAGTGACGGGAGGAGCACATTTCAGAAAACGTGCTCAGCTCGTCCAGAAAATGCGATTTAAGCAATAAAATTAAAAATGCACCTAAAACCTAAACCAAACGTTGCAGATGGTCATTTCTTCATGCGCAGTGGTCAACGCGGCACTCTCTAGCTGCCAAGAGCACTTTTTACTATACACACCAAACCAGAGTGACGGGAGGAGCACATTCCAGAAAACGTGCTCAGCTCGTCGTGAAAATGCGATTTAAGCAATAAAATTAAAAATGCACCCAAAACCTAAAGCAAACGTTGCAGATGGTCATTTCTTCATGTGCAGTGGTCAACGCGGCACTCTCTAGCTGCCAAGAGCACTTTTTACTATGCACACCCAACCAGAGTGACGGGAGGAGCGCATTTCAGGAAACGTGCTCAGCTCTTCGAGAAAATGCGATTTAAGCCGTACAATTAAAAATGCACCTAAAACCTAAACCAAACGTTGCAGGTGGTTATTTCTTCATGCGCAGTGGTCAACGCGGCACTCTCTAGCTGCCAAGAGCACTTTTTACGATGCGCACCCAACCAGAGTGACGGGAGGAGCTCATTTCAGAAAACGTGCTCAGCTCGTTGAGAAAATGCGATTTAAGCAATGAAATTAAAAATGCACCCAAAACCTAAACCAAACGTTGCAGGTGGTTATTTCTTCATGCGCAGTGGTCAACGCGGCACTCTCTAGCTGCCAAGAGCACTTTTTACTATGCGCACCCAACCAGAGTGACGGGAGGAGCACATTTCAGAAAACGTGCTCAGCTCGTCCAGAAAATGCGATTTAAGCAATAAAATTAAAAATGCACCTAAAACCTAAACCAAACGTTGCAGATGGTCATTTCTTCATGCGCAGTGGTCAACGCGGCACTCTCTAGCTGCCAAGAGCACTTTTTACTATGCACACCCAACCAGAGTGACGGGAGGAGCGCATTTTAGAAAACGTGCTCAGCTCGACGAGAAAATGCGATTTAAGCAATAAAATTAAAAATGCACCCAAAACCTAAACCAAACGTTGCAGGAGGTTATTTCTTCATGCGCAGTGGTCAACGCGGCACTCTCTAGCTGCCAAGAGCACTTTTTACTATGCGCACCCAACCAGAGTGACGGGAGGAGCACATTTCAGAAAACGTGCTCAGCTCGTCGAGAAAATGCGAATTAAGCAATAAAATTAAAAATGCACCTAAAACCTAAACCAAACGTTGCAGGTGGTTATTTCTTCGTGCGCAGCAGTCAACGCGGCACTCTCTAGCTGCCAAGAGCACTTTTTACTATGCGCACCCAACCAGAGAGACGGGAGGAGCGCATTTCAGAAAACGTGCTCAGCTCGACGAGAAAATGCGATTTAAGCAATAAAATTAAAAATGCACCCAAAACCTAAACCAAACGTTGCAGGTGGTTATTTCTTAATGCGCAGTGGTCAAAGGCGGCACTCTCTAGCTGCCAAGAGCACTTTTTACTATTCGCACCCAACCAGAGTGACGGGAGGAGCACATTTCAGAAAACGTGCTCAGCTCGTCGAGAAAATGCGATTTAAGCAATAAAATTAAAAATGCACCCAAAACCTAAACCAAACGTTGCAGGTGGTTATTTCTTCATGCGCAGTGGTCAACGCGGCACTCTCTAGCTGCCAAGAGCACTTTTTACTATGCGCACCCAACCAGAGTGACGGGAGGAGCACATTTCAGAAAACGTGCTCAGCTCGTCCAGAAAATGCGATTTAAGCAATAAAATTAAAAATGCACATAAAACCTAAACCAAACGTTGCAGATGGTCATTTCTTCATGCGCAGTGGTCAACGCGGCACTCTCTAGCTGCCAAGAGCACTTTTTACTATGCACACCCAACCAGAGTGACGGGAGGAGCGCATTTTAGAAAACGTGCTCAGCTCGACGAGAAAATGCGATTTAAGCAATAAAATTAAAAATGCACCCAAAACCTAAACCAAACGTTGCAGGTGGTTATTTCTTCATGCGCAGTGGTCAACGCGGCACTCTCTAGCTGCCAAGAGCACTTTTTACTATGCGCACCCAACCAGAGTGACAGGAGGAGCACATTTCAGAAAACGTGCTCAGCTCGTCGAGAAAATGCGATTTAAGCAATAAAATTAAAAATGCACCCAAAACCTAAACCAAACGTTGCAGGTGGTTATTTCTTCATATGCAGCAGTCAACGCGGCACTCTCTAGCTGCCAAGAGCACTTTTTACTATGCGCACCCAACCAGAGTGACGGGAGGAGCACATTTCAGAAAACGTGCTCAGCTCGTCGAGAAAATGCGATTTAAGCAATAAAATAAAAAATGCACCTAAAACCTAAACCAAACGTTGCAGGTGGATATTTCTTCATGCGCAGTGGTCAACGCGGCACTCTCTAGCTGCCAAGAGCACTTTTTACTATGCGCACCCAACCAGAGTGACGTGAGGAGCACATTTCAGAAAACGTGCTCAGCTCGTCGAGAAAATGCAATTTAAGCAATAACATTAAAAATGCACCTAAAACCTAAACCAAACGTTGCAGGTGGTTATTTCTTCATGCGCAGTGGTCAACGCGGCACGCTCTCGCTGCCAAGAGCACTTTTTACTATGCGCACCCAACCAGAGTGACGGGAGGAGCACATTTCAGAAAACGTGCTCAGCTCGTCGAGAAAATGCGATTTAAGCAATAAAATTAAAAATGCACCCAAAACCTAAACCAAACGTTGCAGGTGGTTATTTCTTCATGCGCAGTGGTCAACGCGGCACTCTCTAGCTGCCAAGAGCACTTTTTACTATGCGCACCCAACCAGAGTGACGGGAGGAGCGCATTTCAGAAAACGTGCTCAGCTCGTCGAGAAAATGCGATTTAAGCAATAAAATTAAAAATGCACCTAAAACCTAAACCAAAAGTTGCAGGTGGTTATTTCTTCATGCGCAGCAGTCAACACGGCACTCTCTAGCTGCCAAGAGCACTTTTTACTATGCACACCCAACCAGAGTGACGGGAGGAGCGCATTTTAGAAAACGTGCTCAGCTCGACGAGAAAATGCGATTTAAGCAATAAAATTAAAAATGCACCCAAAACCTAAACCAAACGTTGCAGATGGTCATTTCTTCATGTGCAGTGGTCAACGCGGCACTCTCTAGCTGCCAAGAGCACTTAAAATGCACCCAAAACCTAAACCAAACGTTGCAGGTGGTTATTTCTTCATGCGCAGCAGTCAACGCGGCACTCTCTAGCTGCCAAGAGCACTTTTTACTATGCGCACCCAACCAGAGTGACGGGAGGAGCACATTTCAGAAAACGTGCTCAGCTCGTCGAGAAAATGCGATTTAAGCAATAAAATTAAAAATGCACCTAAAACCCAAACCAAACGTTGCAGGTGGTTATTTCTTCATGCGCAGTGGTCAACGCGGCACTCTCTAGCTGCCAAGAGCACTTTTTACTATGCGCACCCAACCAGAGTGACTGGAGGAGCACATTTCAGAAAATGTGCTCAGCTCGTCGAGAAAATGCCATTTAAGCCGTACAATTAAAAATGCACCTAAAACCTAAACCAAACGTTGCAGGTGGTTGTTTCTTCATGCGCAGTGGTCAACGTGGCACTCTCTAGCTGCCAAGAGCACTTTTTACTATGCGCACCCAACCAGAGTGACGGGAGGAGCACATTTCAGAAAACGTGCTCAGCTCGTCGAGAAAATGCGATTCAAGCAATAAAATTTAAAATGCACCTAAAACCTAAACCAAACGTTGCAGGTGGTTATTTCTTCATGCGCATTGGTCAACGCGGCACTCTCTAGCTGCCAAGAGCACTTTTTCCTTTGCGCACCCAACCAGAGTGACGGGAGGAGCACATTTCAGAAAACGTGCTCAGCTCGTCGAGAAAATGCGATTTAAGCAATAAAATTAAAACTGCACCCAAAACCTAAACCAAACGTTGCAGATGGTCATTTCTTCATGCGCAGTGGTCAACGCGGCACTCTCTAGCTGCCAAGAGCACTTTTTACTATGCGCACCCAACCAGAGTGACGGGAGGAGCACATTTCAGAAAACGTGCTCAGCTCGTCGAGAAAATGCGATTTAAGCAATAAAATTAAAAATGCACCTAAAACCCAAACCAAACGTTGCAGATGGTCATTTCTTCATGCGCAGTGGTCAACGCGGCACTCTCTAGCTGCCAAGAGCACTTTTTACTATGCGCACCCAACCAGAGTGACGGGAGGAGCACATTTCAGAAAACGTGCTCAGCTCGTCGAGAAAATGCGATTTAAGCAATGAAATTAAAAATGCACCCAAAACCTAAACCAAACGTTGCAGGTGGTTATTTCTTCATGCGCAGTGGTCAACGCGGCACTCTCTAGCTGCCAAGAGCACTTTTTACTATGCGCACCCAACCAGAGTGACGGGAGGAGCACATTCCAGAAAACGTGCTCAGCTCGTCGAGAAAATGCGATTTAAGCAATAAAATTAAAAATGCACCCAAAACCTAAACCAAACGTTGCAGGTGGTTATTTCTTCATGCGCAGTGGTCAACGCGGCACTCTCTAGCTGCCAAGAGCACTTTTTACTATGCGCACCCAACCAGAGTGACGGGAGGAGCACATTTCAGAAAACGTGCGCAGCTCGTCCAGAAAATGCGATTTAAGCAATAAAATTAAAAATGCACCCAAAACCTAAACCAAACGTTGCAGGTGGTTATTTCTTCATGCGCAGTGGTCAACGCGGCACTCTCTAGCTGCCAAGAGCACTTTTTACTATGCGCACCCAACCAGAGTGACGGGAGGAGCACATTTCAGAAAACGTGCTCAGCTCGTCGAGAAAATGCGATTTAAGCAATAAAATTAAAAATGCACCTAAAACCTAAACCAAACGCTGCAGATGGTCATTTCTTCATGCGCAGTGGTCAACGCGGCACTCTCTAGCTGCCAAAAGCACTTTTTACTATACACACCCAACCAGAGTGACGGGAGGAGCACATTCCAGAAAACGTGCTCAGCTCGTCGAGAAAATGCGATTTAAGCAATAAAATTAAAAATGCACCCAAAACCTAAAGCAAACGTTGCAGATGGTCATTTCTTCATGTGCAGTGGTCAACGCGGCACTCTCTAGCTGCCAAGAGCACTTTTTACTATGCACACCCAACCAGAGTGACGGGAGGAGCGCATTTCAGGAAACGTGCTTAGCTCGTCGAGAAAATGCGATTTAAGCAATAAAATTAAAAATGCACCCAAAACCTAAACCAAACATTGCAGGTGGTTATTTCTTCATGCGCAGTGGTCAACGCGGCACTCTCTAGCTGCCAAGAGCACTTTTTACTATGCGCACCCAACCAGAGTGACGGGAGGAGCACATTTCAGAAAACGTGCTCAGCTCGCCGAGAAAATGCGATTTAAGCAATACAATTAAAAATGCACCTAAAACCTAAACCAAACGTTGCAGGTGGTTATTTCTTCATGTGCAGTGGTCAACGCGGCACTCTCTAGCTGCCAAGAGCACTTTTTACTATGCGCACCCAACCAGAGTGACGGGAGGAGCACATTTCAGAAAACGTGCTCAGCTCGTCGAGAAAATGCGATTTAAGCAATAAAATTAAAAATGCACCTAAAACCTAAACCAAACGTTGCAGGTGGATATTTCTTCATGCGCAGTGGTCAACGCGGCACTCTCTAGCTGCCAAGAGCAGTTTTTACTATGCGCACCCAACCAGAGTGACGTGAGGAGCACATTTCAGAAAACGTGCTCAGCTCGTCGAGAAAATGCGATTTAAGCAATAAAATTAAAAATGCACCCAAAACATTAAACCAAACGTTGCAGGTGGTTATTTCTTCATGCGCAGTGGTCAACGCGGCACTCTCTCGCTGCCAAGAGCATTTTTTACTATGCGCACCCAACCAGAGTGACGGGAGGAGCACATTTCAGAAAACGTGCTCAGCTCATCGAGAAAATGCGATTTAAGCAATAAAATTAAAAATGCACCTAAAACCTAAAGCAAACGTTGCAGATGGTCATTTCTTCATGCGCAGCAGTCAACGCGGCACTCTCTAGCTTCCAAGAGCACTTTTTACTATGCGCACCCAACCAGAGTGACGGGAGGAGCACATTTCAGAAAACGTGCTCAGCTCGTCGAGAAAATGCGATTTAAGCAATAAAATTAAAAATGCACCTAAAACCTAAACCAAACGTTGCAGGTGGTTATTTCTTCGTGCGCAGCAGTCAACGCGGCACTCTCTAGCTGCCAAGAGCATTTTTTACTATGCGCACCCAACCAGAGTGACGGGAGGAGCACATTTCAGAAAACGTGCTCAGCTCGTCGAGTAAATGCGATTTAAGCAATAAAATTAAAAATGCACCCAAAACCTAAACCAAACGTTGCAGGTGGTTATTTCTTCATGCGCAGTGGTCAACGCGGCACTCTCTAGCTGCCAAGAGCACTTTTTACTATGCGCACCCAACCAGAGTGACGGGAGGAGCGCATTTCAGAAAACGTGCTCAGCTCGTCGAGAAAATGCGATTTAAGCAATAAAATTAAAAATGCACCTAAAACCTAAACCAAAAGTTGCAGGTGGTTATTTCTTCATGCGCAGCAGTCAACACGGCACTCTCTAGCTGCCAAGAGCACTTTTTACTATGCGCACCCAACCAGAGTGACGGGAGGAGCACATTTCAGAAAACGTGCTCAGCTCGTCCAGAAAATGCGATTTAAGCAATAAAATTAAAAATGCACCTAAAACCTAAACCAAACGTTGCAGATGGTCATTTCTTCATGCGCAGTGGTCAACGCGGCACTCTCTAGCTGCCAAGAGCACTTTTTACTATACACACCAAACCAGAGTGACGGGAGGAGCACATTCCAGAAAACGTGCTCAGCTCGTCGTGAAAATGCGATTTAAGCAATAAAATTAAAAATGCACCCAAAACCTAAAGCAAACGTTGCAGATGGTCATTTCTTCATGTGCAGTGGTCAACGCGGCACTCTCTAGCTGCCAAGAGCACTTTTTACTATGCACACCCAACCAGAGTGACGGGAGGAGCGCATTTCAGGAAACGTGCTCAGCTCTTCGAGAAAATGCGATTTAAGCCGTACAATTAAAAATGCACCTAAAACCTAAACCAAACGTTGCAGGTGGTTATTTCTTCATGCGCAGTGGTCAACGCGGCACTCTCTAGCTGCCAAGAGCACTTTTTACGATGCGCACCCAACCAGAGTGACGGGAGGAGCTCATTTCAGAAAACGTGCTCAGCTCGTTGAGAAAATGCGATTTAAGCAATGAAATTAAAAATGCACCCAAAACCTAAACCAAACGTTGCAGGTGGTTATTTCTTCATGCGCAGTGGTCAACGCGGCACTCTCTAGCTGCCAAGAGCACTTTTTACTATGCGCACCCAACCAGAGTGACGGGAGGAGCACATTTCAGAAAACGTGCTCAGCTCGTCCAGAAAATGCGATTTAAGCAATAAAATTAAAAATGCACCTAAAACCTAAACCAAACGTTGCAGATGGTCATTTCTTCATGCGCAGTGGTCAACGCGGCACTCTCTAGCTGCCAAGAGCACTTTTTACTATGCACACCCAACCAGAGTGACGGGAGGAGCGCATTTTAGAAAACGTGCTCAGCTCGACGAGAAAATGCGATTTAAGCAATAAAATTAAAAATGCACCCAAAACCTAAACCAAACGTTGCAGGAGGTTATTTCTTCATGCGCAGTGGTCAACGCGGCACTCTCTAGCTGCCAAGAGCACTTTTTACTATGCGCACCCAACCAGAGTGACGGGAGGAGCACATTTCAGAAAACGTGCTCAGCTCGTCGAGAAAATGCGAATTAAGCAATAAAATTAAAAATGCACCTAAAACCTAAACCAAACGTTGCAGGTGGTTATTTCTTCGTGCGCAGCAGTCAACGCGGCACTCTCTAGCTGCCAAGAGCACTTTTTACTATGCGCACCCAACCAGAGAGACGGGAGGAGCGCATTTCAGAAAACGTGCTCAGCTCGACGAGAAAATGCGATTTAAGCAATAAAATTAAAAATGCACCCAAAACCTAAACCAAACGTTGCAGGTGGTTATTTCTTAATGCGCAGTGGTCAAAGGCGGCACTCTCTAGCTGCCAAGAGCACTTTTTACTATTCGCACCCAACCAGAGTGACGGGAGGAGCACATTTCAGAAAACGTGCTCAGCTCGTCGAGAAAATGCGATTTAAGCAATAAAATTAAAAATGCACCCAAAACCTAAACCAAACGTTGCAGGTGGTTATTTCTTCATGCGCAGTGGTCAACGCGGCACTCTCTAGCTGCCAAGAGCACTTTTTACTATGCGCACCCAACCAGAGTGACGGGAGGAGCACATTTCAGAAAACGTGCTCAGCTCGTCCAGAAAATGCGATTTAAGCAATAAAATTAAAAATGCACATAAAACCTAAACCAAACGTTGCAGATGGTCATTTCTTCATGCGCAGTGGTCAACGCGGCACTCTCTAGCTGCCAAGAGCACTTTTTACTATGCACACCCAACCAGAGTGACGGGAGGAGCGCATTTTAGAAAACGTGCTCAGCTCGACGAGAAAATGCGATTTAAGCAATAAAATTAAAAATGCACCCAAAACCTAAACCAAACGTTGCAGGTGGTTATTTCTTCATGCGCAGTGGTCAACGCGGCACTCTCTAGCTGCCAAGAGCACTTTTTACTATGCGCACCCAACCAGAGTGACAGGAGGAGCACATTTCAGAAAACGTGCTCAGCTCGTCGAGAAAATGCGATTTAAGCAATAAAATTAAAAATGCACCCAAAACCTAAACCAAACGTTGCAGGTGGTTATTTCTTCATATGCAGCAGTCAACGCGGCACTCTCTAGCTGCCAAGAGCACTTTTTACTATGCGCACCCAACCAGAGTGACGGGAGGAGCACATTTCAGAAAACGTGCTCAGCTCGTCGAGAAAATGCGATTTAAGCAATAAAATAAAAAATGCACCTAAAACCTAAACCAAACGTTGCAGGTGGATATTTCTTCATGCGCAGTGGTCAACGCGGCACTCTCTAGCTGCCAAGAGCACTTTTTACTATGCGCACCCAACCAGAGTGACGTGAGGAGCACATTTCAGAAAACGTGCTCAGCTCGTCGAGAAAATGCAATTTAAGCAATAACATTAAAAATGCACCTAAAACCTAAACCAAACGTTGCAGGTGGTTATTTCTTCATGCGCAGTGGTCAACGCGGCACGCTCTCGCTGCCAAGAGCACTTTTTACTATGCGCACCCAACCAGAGTGACGGGAGGAGCACATTTCAGAAAATGTGCTCAGCTCGTCGAGAAAATGCGATTTAAGCAATAAAATTAAAAATGCACCCAAAACCTAAACCAAACGTTGCAGGTGGTTATTTCTTCATGCGCAGTGGTCAACGCGGCACTCTCTAGCTGCCAAGAGCACTTTTTACTATGCGCACCCAACCAGAGTGACGGGAGGAGCGCATTTCAGAAAACGTGCTCAGCTCGTCGAGAAAATGCGATTTAAGCAATAAAATTAAAAATGCACCTAAAACCTAAACCAAAAGTTGCAGGTGGTTATTTCTTCATGCGCAGCAGTCAACACGGCACTCTCTAGCTGCCAAGAGCACTTTTTACTATGCACACCCAACCAGAGTGACGGGAGGAGCGCATTTTAGAAAACGTGCTCAGCTCGACGAGAAAATGCGATTTAAGCAATAAAATTAAAAATGCACCCAAAACCTAAACCAAACGTTGCAGATGGTCATTTCTTCATGTGCAGTGGTCAACGCGGCACTCTCTAGCTGCCAAGAGCACTTTTTACAATGCACACCCAACCAGAGTGACGGGAGGAGCGCATTTCAGAAAACGTGCTCAGCTCGTCGAGAAAATGCGATTTAAGCAATAAAATTAAAAATGCACCCACAACCTAAACCAAACGTTGCAGGTGGTTATTTCTTCATGCGCAGTGGTCAACGCGGCACTCTCTAGCTGCCAAGAGCACTCTCTAGCTGCCAAGAGCACTTTTTTACTATGCGCACCCAACCAGAGTGACGGGAGGAGCACATTTCAGAAAACGTGCTCAGCTCGTCGAGTAAATGCGATTTAAGCAATAAAATTAAAAATGCACCCAAAACCTAAACCAAACGTTGCAGGTGGTTATTTCTTCATGCGCAGTGGTCAACGCGGCAGTCTCTAGCTGCCAAGAGCACTTTTTACTATGCGCACCCAACCAGAGTGACGGGAGGAGCACATTTCAGAAAACGTGCTCAGCTCGTCCAGAAAATGCGATTTAAGCAATAAAATTAAAAATGCACCTAAAACCTAAACCAAACGTTGCAGATGGTCATTTCTTCATGCGCAGTGGTCAACGCGGCACTCTCTAGCTGCCAAGAGCACTTTTTACTATGCGCACCCAACCAGAGTGACAGGAGGAGCATATTTCAGAAAACGTGCTCAGCTCGTTGAGAAAATGCGATTTAAGCAATAAAATTAAAAATGCACCCAAAACCTAAACCAAACGTTGCAGGTGGTTATTTCTTCATGCGCAGTGGTCAACGCGGCACTCTCTAGCTGCCAAGAGCACTTTTTACTATGCGCACCCAACCAGAGTGACGGGAGGAGCACATTTCAGAAAACGTGCTCAGCTCGTCCAGAAAATGCGATTTAAGCAATAAAATTAAAAATGCACATAAAACCTAAACCAAACGTTGCAGATGGTCATTTCTTCATGCGCAGTGGTCAACGCGGCACTCTCTAGCTGCCAAGAGCACTTTTTACTATGCACACCCAACCAGAGTGACGGGAGGAGCGCATTTTAGAAAACGTGCTCAGCTCGACGAGAAAATGCGATTTAAGCAATACAATTAAAAATGCACCCAAAACCTAAACCAAACGTTGCAGGTGGTTATTTCTTCATGCGCAGTGGTCAACGCGGCACTCTCTAGCTGCCAAGAGCACTTTTTACTATTCGCACCCAACCAGAGTGACAGGAGGAGCACATTTCAGAAAACGTGCTCAGCTCGTCGAGAAAATGCGATTTAAGCAATAAAATTAAAAATGCACCCAAAACCTAAACCAAACGTTGCAGGTGGTTATTTCTTCATATGCAGCAGTCAACGCGGCACTCTCTAGCTGCCAAGAGCACTTTTTACTATGCGCACCCAACCAGAGTGACGGGAGGAGCACATTTCAGAAAACGTGCTCAGCTCGTCGAGAAAATGCGATTTAAGCAATAAAATAAAAAATGCACCTAAAACCTAAACCAAACGTTGCAGGTGGATATTTCTTCATGCGCAGTGGTCAACGCGGCACTCTCTAGCTGCCAAGAGCACTTTTTACTATGCGCACCCAACCAGAGTGACGTGAGGAGCACATTTCAGAAAACGTGCTCAGCTCGTCGAGAAAATGCAATTTAAGCAATAACATTAAAAATGCACCTAAAACCTAAACCAAACGTTGCAGGTGGTTATTTCTTCATGCGCAGTGGTCAACGCGGCACTCTCTCGCTGCCAAGAGCACTTTTTACTATGCGCACCCAACCAGAGTGACGGGAGGAGCACATTTCAGAAAACGTGCTCAGCTCGTCGAGAAAATGCGATTTAAGCAATAAAATTAAAAATGCACCTAAAACCTAAACCAAACGTTGCAGGTGGTCATTTCTTCGTGCGCAGCAGTCAACGCGGCACTCTCTAGCTGCCAAGAGCACTTTTTACTATGCGCACCCAACCAGAGTGACGGGAGGAGCACATTTCAGAAAACGTGCTCAGCTCGTCGAGTAAATGCGATTTAAGCAATAAAATTAAAAATGCACCCAAAACCTAAACCAAACGTTGCAGGTGGTTATTTCTTCATGCGCAGTGGTCAACGCGGCAGTCTCTAGCTGCCAAGAGCACTTTTTACTATGCGCACCCAACCAGAGTGACGGGAGGAGCACATTTCAGAAAACGTGCTCAGCTCGTCCAGAAAATGCGATTTAAGCAATAAAATTAAAAATGCACCTAAAACCTAAACCAAACGTTGCAGATGGTCATTTCTTCATGCGCAGTGGTCAACGCGGCACTCTCTAGCTACCAAGAGCATTTTTTACTATGCGCACCCAACCAGAGTGACGGGAGGAGCACATTTCAGAAAACGTGCTCAGCTCGTCGAGAAAATGCGATTTAAGCAATAAAATTAAAAATGCACCCAAAACCTAAACCAAACGTTGCAGGTGGTTATTTCTTCGTGCGCAGCAGTCAACGCGGCACTCTCTAGCTGCCAAGAACACTTTTTACTATGCGCACCCAACCAGAGTGACGGGAGGAGCACATTTCAGAAAACGTGCTCAGCTCGTCGAGAAAATGCGATTTAAGCAATAAAATTAAAAATGCACCTAAAACCTAAACCAAACGTTGCAGGTGGTTATTTCTTCATGCGCAGTGGTCAACGCGGCACTCTCTAGCTGCCAAGAGCACATTCTACTATGCGCACCCAACCAGAGTGACGGGAGGAGCACATTTCAGAAAACGTGCTCAGCTCGTCGAGAAAATGCGATTTAAGCAATAAAATTAAAAATGCACCCAAAACCTAAACCAAACGTTGCAGGTGGTTATTTCTTCATGCGCAGTGGTCAACGCGGCACTCTCTAGCTGCCAAGAGCACTTTTTACTATGCGCACCCAACCAGAGTGACGGGAGGAGCACATTTCAGAAAACGTGCTCAGCTCGTCGAGAAAATGCGATTTAAGCAATAAAATTAAAAATGCACCCAAAACCTAAACCAAACGTTGCAGATGGTCATTTCTTCATGCGCAGTGGTCAACGCGGCACTCTCTAGCTGCCAAGAGCACTTTTTACTATGCACACCCAACCAGAGTGACGGGAGGAGCGCATTTCAGAAAACGTGCTCAGCTCGTCGAGAAAATGCGATTTAAGCAATAAAATTAAAAATGCACCCAAAACCTAAACCAAACGTTGCAGGTGGTTATTTCTTCATGCGCAGCAGTCCACGCGGCACTCTCTAGCTGCCAAGAGCACTTTTTACTATGCGCATCCAACCAGAGGGACGGGAGGAGCACATTTCAGAAAACGTGCTCAGCTCGTCGAGAAAATGCGATTTAAGCAATAAAATTAAAAATGCACCCAAAACCTAAACCAAACGTTGCAGGTGGTTATTTCTTCATGCGCAGTGGTCAACGCGGCACTCTCTAGCTGCCAAGAG